>NW_024870888.1:0-610000 GCF_019054845.1 Dipodomys spectabilis | reverse complement strand
GGCCCAAAGAAACATAGGTCCCATGGTTTCCCTTATTTGCAATATCTAGTATATGTATGAGTCAAGTGGAAAAGGTCAGATAATGTGATGTTAGGAAAATGAACCCTTAGATATGTATTTTAATGTTATTTTCTTTCATGAATGTGTTTCTAACGCATTTATAAGATTATCTCTTTATTGTTTTGTATGTCCCTCCCCCACAGTATGACCCCTGCTTTCACTATATTTGATGTCAGTATAACTTGTGGAGGAGATGGGGAAAAACCCGTTGTTTAAGGATACAGGTGGACCTGTTGCAACAATGAGAAGTACAAGTTGTCATGTCCAAAACGAGCTTTACAACATCAGTGCGGGGGGGGGGGGGAGGGGGGGAAGGAGAAGGATTGGGATTGGGGGGGGGAGGCTGGGAAGGGATGTGAAGGGTAAACAAAGGAGGGGGCTGCAATGCTTGGCAAGAAATGTACACATTATCCTGCCCATGTAATTGTAACCCCTCTGTACAGTATGTTCACAAATAAAATTAAATTAAATTAAAAAAAAAGAAAGTATTGTGCTAAGTTGACAGCTGAGATATTGGATGTTTTAACTGCATAGTATTGGTTTTCATGAATCAGTTAATCAGATTCTTTACATCATATGATGTTACTAGACTGTGGAATGCATGTTTATTGTATTTACTTTGTATAACATATTTTGAAATTTGGTATAAAACGTTCACCATTTTTTTAATATGGATTACTCCTAGTTGTCAAGAGTGAGGAAATGCCCTGGAACTTTGTAATTTGAAGTCTTATGTTGCCATGTGTCATATCCTATTTTCCTTTTACAGAGTTTGTAAAAAATTATATGTAATTTAATTTATTTTATTTTATTTTGGGTCCGGTCATGGGGCCTGAACTCTTGGCCTGGGTACTGTCCCTCAGCTCTTCAGGTCAAGGCTGGCACTCTAACACATGAGCCATAGTGCCACTTCTGGCTTTTTTTCTGCTTATGTGGTGCTGAGGAATCGAACCCAGGGCCTTAAGCATGCAAGGCGAGCGCTCTACCACTGAGCCAACTTACCAGCCCTGTAATTTATTTTTATTTGTATTTATTATCTATTACAGAATTTGAACTCAGAGACTGGGCACTGCTCCTGAGGTCTTTTGCTCAAGGTTAGCTCTCTACAACTTTGAGCCACAGTATCAATTTTAGTTTTCAGTGATTAATTGGTGATAGGTGTCCCAAGGGGACTTTTCTCAACCTGGCTTTGAACTGTGATCCTCACATACCAGACTCCAGATTAACCAATATCACAGGCATGAGCTACCTCCACCTGGTTATACGTAATTTAAACTGTAGTTTTCTGAAGTCTTTCATCCTACATTGAATATTTTTTCTTACGAGCTTTCTAATAAATATGTAATCTATTCAATTTTGAAAAGTACTGTGTACCTCACACTTATTTGTGGCATTTCTGAAATCGAAGTTTCTCTGTGTGTCAGGGTGGATATTTATGCCTGTAACATGTACTATTGTTGAACACATAACATCTGGCTACTTACAGAACAAAGGATGTGAAGCTAGAGTAGCCAGATAAAGAACTTCCAGGACAATTCAATGGCAACTCATGTACTCTCTCTGTAGGTGAATAGGCAGCATAGAAAAGAAATTCTTATATTTGAATGTGATTGAGTGTGTGTGCACACAGGTGTTCACTTATTTATCTGTTATTATAGTTGTAGATATATTCACTAATATAAAACAATATTTCATATATATATATATATATATATATATATATATATATGCAATAACAGTTTCCAAAATCCAGGGAACCACCTCCATGTGCATCGCTTTCCTTTGTTGCTCTCTGGGTAATAAGAATGTAACGTGGAATTGTCCTGTTGTAGAGAAATTACTCAGAGATTCAAACATTTTTCTTTTAATATGTTGCTTGTTCCTAACTCTAAGATTAGGAAGTCTGTTAAGATATATGTTATATTATAATAAATTTAATATATATAATGTATAATTATTATAAATTATATTTCATATAAAACCTGAGAATATTATATATCTATAAGGAAAAATACAACAAACGTATCAGTCCATACTTTCCTAGCCATGATTAGCTTCAGTACAGTTAAGCACATTACATCTCAACAGGAAAATTCTATTGAAGTTCTGATCCCCTTGAGCTAGATAAGGAGAAATCCTGTAAAAGAAGCCTCTCCTCAGTTATGAGAAAAGATATGTTTGGAAGGTTAGTTTAGTTTAGTTTTTTTATTTTTTGTCCAGTCATGTGACCTGAACTCTGGGCCTGGGCCCTGTCCCTCAACTCTTCAGCTCAAAGTTAGTGCTCTATCACTTGAGCCATAGCGCCACTTCTGGCTTTTTCAGCTTATGTGATGCTGAAAAATCGAACCCAAGGCCTCATGCATACCAGACAAGCATTCTACCACCGAGACACTAATCCAGCCCAAGTTTGCAAGTTTTTGAGAAGAGGAATTTGGCATTTGCTTTGCATCCTTGATTAGTCACGAATAGATATTATTTGGCTCCAAATTTTGTCTCCTTATAGGTTCCCTAAACAGTTACACATCAGCCTCATTCCATCACATATCGTTAAGTCCTTCTTTTATTTCTTTTTATCATTATTGTTTTGTTGTCATTGTATTGCTGATCCTGAAGCTTGAACTCATGGCCTAGGCAGTGTCCCTGAGCTCATTGCTAGTGTTCTACCACTTGAGCCGTGCACCACTTCTGGCTTTTTCTGTCTGGACATGCTTTGAATCATAATATTCAGATCTCAGCCTCCAGGGTAGCTAGGATTACAGGTGTGAGCCACCAGTGCCAAGCAAGTCCCTCTCTTTTAGATATTATTCTAAAAGCCTCCAATGCAAGGTCACTCCTAAGATAGTAAATGGAACTATGCCAATAGTTCCTTTAATTGTTCTCACTGTGGTGTTTCTTTTACAAATTATATTGAAATTACTTCACTGTTCTCTTCCTAATCCATGATTCTAGATGTTTTAGTAATAATTAATTAAATTTAGCGACTATAAACCCTAAATCTCTCAATTATTAATTTCATTTGATTCTTTCAATATGATTATTTTTCAATACAAATATGAACTTATCGACTATAAACCCTAAATCTCTCAATTATTAATTTCATTTGATTCTTTCAATATGATTATTTTTCAATACAAATATGAACTTATACTCACCTTCTTGAATCTACCCCTTGGCATGAGCTGTGCCTGGGCCTATTCTACCTCAAATGCAAGAGGTTGGCAAAAGAATACCCTACAGCATTCCTGCCTAAGAGTGAGGACAAGTAGTTGCGTGCCTAAAAGAAGCAATGCATTCCTGACATGGGAAGGGGTGGGAGAGACAAGAGCCTAGAGAGCAAACTGGCAGTCACAACATTTAACAACTTCTCCATTGGGGACACTGATCTCCTGCAAAGTGGCAGTGATATCACTCACCTAGTGAATTTTCATATATGAAGGAAGTTGTCATGTCTCACTACACAACTCACTTGTAGTCAAAGAGAGGATCATTCTTTTGTGTCCTCCTTAGGCCCAGTCTCATTTTATCTCCATCTTAGACTTTGCCCAGACTCTATTCCTACCAGAAGGTCCCTGGTGAGGAGGAATGTGTGATCTCTTGGCTTTTGATTAGCCCTATGGGAACTGAGGCCACTTTTAATTTTGTTCCTGTGCATTCTGACAAGGCTGTGGTGGGTGGTGGGAAAGCTCATTCTCTGAATTGTGCCCTATTACCAAATCTCTTCAGAGAAAGTCAAGGAATGACAGATTCTGCCTGAGGGAGTGAGTTTCTGCATTTCCAAAGTGGTCAATTAATATCTGATTATGAGGCCCACGTGGTGGTCCTTCCCCAGATCCTCCAAACAGGAGTGGATGTTACCTCAGACACCAAGCCATCCTCATAATTCTTCAGCTCTTTCTCATGAAAATAAAGGTCACAGGAGTTGAGTTGAGAAACAAGGAGAATTGACAGTAGCAGAAGAATCATAGGCATGGGGAGGAATTAGAAACACTGTGTGAAAAAAAGGGCTCAGAAAATCTAGGAACACTCACATCATTTGGGAATCACATCAGAGGATTCGGGAATAAAATTAATGAATTACTACCTAAATTAGTAACTCCACTGCTCTGACTACATTACAAGTGTTCTCTCAAAAGTTAGCTGTACTAATTTGATGAGGAAAAAGGAGCACATTGTTTCCTCACAAAGTTCTACTAAGTATCTTCTTCCATAACCCAGGTTGTTCTTACCCTGTACTTGTCGGTTACTTTCCTTTGCTGGATTCAATCAATGACACTTGAAAGTGTTATCATCTTCAGACATGTAATTATATTTTGTTTTAATCCATTTGTTAAAAAATAAAACAAATATTGGGGAAAATATGTCTATGCTATATTTTCTTCCATGCCATATTTATTTGATGTTATTAATAGTTTCATTTTTAAAACCTGAGGAAAATGTTTTGTTACTGTTAGCACTAATTAGTTGCACCATTTTTTTTGTATTTTTCCATATCTGTATATTTGTTATTAAGCTTCTAACATTGTCTTTTCCCCCTACTGTTGCCTTCTTAAAATTGCTTCAAATTATAAACTCTATATGATGATCTGTATGTGTTCACTGATATACTTAAATTTTTATCTAATATGCACATTTTATATGATATTTTCATCCTATTGTAACGGCTCTGAAATCAATATGGAAGTCAAAACGCAATGCCACAAAACCAGTGAAATTAAGATTAGGTATCTATCCAAAAATATGTAGCAATAATATAGTAGAAACATCCACTTCTCTTATATACCAAAACATGTTTATAGCTAAGAAAGGTGCATTTTCTTTATTCTCTCTTTATGGAACATCCAGGTTGATTACACAGCTTGGTTGCTATGAATATTGCTGCCATGAACATATATATTCATATTGATTTATATTCTTTCAGTATGTATCCAAGTTGCAATAATGGTCTTCAATATATTTGTCTTTTTTGTATCGTGTAAACTTCCATTATGATCCCCATATGGGTTTCACTAGTTTACAATGCCATACCACCAAACACAGTTCCTGATTTATTTCAACCTCTCCAGCAGTTTTTTTTATTTGCGTGGTGATAGCTCTTCTGGTGTGTAAGATGGGATCTCAGTGAATTTCCCATTTATTTTCCTATGTATTTCCTATGTGGATAAGAATCTCAAAGATTTCATTTATTTACTAAACATATTGGTATTTCGTTCTTGATCAGTGTCTTTTTTTGTCTTTTGGTATTTGATCAATTTTTAAGTTTTATAATATTTGTTTTTTTCCCATTCCAAATACTCACTTTAGTAAAAAGATTTTTTTTCATTACAGTGGTGTATTGCTTGGATATATTGATTTTGTGAAGGCAAAGAGAATTTGATATTGTTCTCTCATTCAAATTATAAGCCTATAAAAATGAAGTGAACCTGATTAAATGAAGTTCTTTCTGCACATTTTCTCCGGTACAGATTTCTCTGATTTAAGAAGTGTATATTTTATGTCTTGCTGGATGCCTATCTAAGTCTGTGTTTGGATGATACAGTAAGAATTGCAGAATTTGCCACATAGATTTTGGAGCAAAGGCTTACAGCTGGTAACTGGGCAATGATTCAGAAGACAGCTGAGGCTGAAGCTATGATCCATTCTACCTGTGTTCAGTTCCCAATCTCTTGTAATACACCCCTCACTTCCCATAGGGTGGTTTCTTTTTCTATCCAAAAGGTTTCTGGAGCTTCATGTTATTCTGGCCTCCTAGTAGGCCAACATGAGGGGGAGTGAAAGCAAGCAAGGCAGATATGGCAGAGGAAATTATTTTTTTAATTGTGTAAATACCATACAGAGGGGTTACAATTACATGGGCAAGGTAATGAGTACATATCTTATCAAGAATTGTGGCCTCCTCCTTTGATTCCCCTTCCCATCTCTTCCCAACTCACCACCCCCACCCCGTGGTCCCTCCTCAGATCCCCCCTCCAACTAAAGTTGTAAAGTTCGTTTTTCAACATAACGTCTTGCACATCTCATTGTTGCAATGGATCCACCTGTACCACAATTTAAACAATTTGGTTTTTCACTTCCCCTGCACAAAGTATGCCAATATCAAGTGCAGGGAATACAGGGGGCATACAGTGGGGGAGGGACATAAAAAGCAACAAAGAAATCATCTTATAAATATGATAGAAACAATCACAAGAAAGAAAAAAATTGAATTCTTATGTTGGGGTTCATTTCGCCTAACATCAACTTATCTGACAGTTTCTGCTTGTCTCAGACATGTACTAGTTATTGAAAATGAGAGAAACCATGAGACCTATGCTTATTTGGGCCTGGCTTACTTCATGTAAAAAAATTTTTGGTCGGTTTTGGGGCTTGAAATCTGGGCCTGGGCACTGTCCCTCAATTCTTCAGCACAACTCTAACACTATCCCACTTAAGCCACATTGTCTCGTGCAGGTTTACTGCTTATGTGGGGCTGAGGAATCGAACCTAGGGACTCATGCATGCAATGCAAGCACTCTACCACTCTACCACCTTCCCAGCCCTGGCAGAGGGTTTTTATCTGAAGATCCATCACACTTGGGAGATTCTGGCTGAAAACTCCAGAAAGACAAAAGTGAAGAAACACTTAAGAGAAAATGTAAAACAGAAAGCCACAATGTTTAACCCTAAAACAATTTTCTAGGATAAGGACACTCAAGAATTGGTGTCACCTAAGGAGAAAACGGAAATATTCAGGAAGAATGAGAAGGAAGTGGGAAGGAATAGAGAAAAAGAGACCTAGACTACCTAGAGCTGGGTCCTCAATGTGAGCTTAATTTTACTGGGGAAACCAACCCCAAGGACACAATACCTTACAATTTTGATTACTCTCTCTCATGCTACAAAGCCTAGTCCAGATCCACTTCCACTCAGCATGGTGTCCATTCTGTGATCCAGACTGACTGCTGGAGGTTCCCAGGGGATGCAAAGAGTGAAAACCACAGGGTTAAAGCTCAGAAAAGACACATGCCATCACTTCTCACATGTCATTTGTCAAAGTAAGTTCTACAACCAAGCCTGGTATCAATGGGAATGGGAATAGATATTGAGAGCATTATAATAATATCTACTATTATTATCATATAATAATCTAACATCTATTGTTTCATGAAAGGGAGAGAGATAGCGTTTCTCCCTTTTCAGGTGTATGGGACAGGAGATTCTATAGAATGTTCTTCAATTGGGGGCTCTCTGAATCTTTTCTCCCAAGATTGTGGCTATGAAGTTTTGGGAAGGAGAATTACAGTGGAAAAGTGAGTTCTCAAGCTGGGTACTGATGGCTGACACCTATATTCCGAGCCTGAGATCTGAGGATTATGATTTGAAGTCAGTCTGGGCAGGAAAATCCATGAGACTCATCTCCAATTAAACAAAAAGAGCCCGAATTGGATCTGTGGCTCAAATGTTAGAGCATTAGCTATGAGTGGGTGGGGGAGACAGAATCTTGACCCTGAATTTAAACCCAGGAGTGGGGGATGGGTGGACATGTATTCTCAGTGCATGAAATCAAAGTTGTATGGTCCACATCACTATTGATGTTAACTTTGGGGTAGAGTTGATCAGTTTTATTCTGGAAATGATTTGTTCCACTCTTCTCTGTCCTGTATTCTTTAAAAGAAACAGCTTTGAGCAATCTATATCTAAGATGTGTGGATTGCACTGAAGCACTGGTTTCATTTTTTTTCTACTTACAAAATGATACATAAATAGTGTACAAAGGAGTTTTAATTTAATATGTCGGTTTGTGAGTACATCTTGATCGATGTCATTAATTTGATCATTCTTCTCTATCTCACCCAACCCCACCCCCTACATTTACGTGGTCACATTTTCACACATGTACATTGAATATTAAGACTGGATTCTCCCACTGCACCAGTTTGGCAAAGAAATTTCTTCCTTGTACAGGCAAGGAAGATGAACCTGAGGACTACAAACCCAAGACAGCATAGCTATTACTTTGCATCAAGATTATTTGACTTACAAAATCTTCACCAAAAGAAGCATTATAAAAAAGAACATGGCCAGGAACTAGAAGCATCTATCTTTGTGTGTGTGTGTGTGTGTGTGAGTGTGTGTGTGTGTGTTGGTTCTGGTTCCTGAGTGCTGTCCCTGAGCTGCTTTGCTAACTGTTAGCACTCTACCACTTGAGCCACAGTACCACTTCCAACTTTATGGTAGTTAATTGGAGGTAAGAATCTCATGGATTTTCTATCCTGGTCTCATTTTAACCCACAATCTTCAGACTTCAGTTTCCTGAGTAGCTAGGATTGCTGGTGTGAGCAACTGGCAGCTAGCAAAACATCTCTTAGTTACACATGTGGAGCAATTGGTCATTTGATACTGGTGACACTCAACCTTGCTAATTAGGAGGCAGAGATTTATAAGAATGATATCATGACCAGTTTTGACAAAAAAAATTCGTAAAAAAACTACAAAAACAAAGAAAGTTAGATATAGTGTTAACTCACTATGTGGAAGCCATAGGTAAGAGATCATTGCTCAAGGGAGGCTTGACCTGAAAAATAATCTAAAGTGGTTAGAGCTTTAGCACCTTCAAGCACCAGTAGTGCCAAAGGAAAAAGAAAAGAAGAAAACAGAAAATGAAAGGAAAGGATAAAAAGGAACTATTTGCAATTCATTCGTGGTTTCATTTCATTGGATACAAGAATTGAGAGTATTTTGTTAATTGTTTTAGGATTCAGGCCTGTCTAATATAAAAGCATTTATTTTAGGTAAATATTGTATTATTACTATTTATTAACTTATTATTAGACATTTAGGTTTGGAGATTGAAATCATGGTTTTGTATATATTAGTCCAGTTCTACAACTTAGCTGTACCCAAGCTCTCTTGTATAGATTTGAAAATTGTTTATGAATTCTTCAATAGTTAGCAATTCTACTTTTCATCTTATATTTTCTCTCCCACCTTTTCCCCTATGTATTTTAGTTTATGTGTTGAAAACTCCTCAATTTTATCTTCTAAATTTAGAATTTTGCTTTTGAGTTTACAGAGAAGTCAGTTATTTGTGACACCTTTTAAAATTATATACAGGTATATGTATTTCATATATATGATTGATTCTTATAGTTCATTGCAATAAGCAACATTTATCTGATAATGTGCACATAGCTATTGAGCCATTGTGATCCTCTCCTAAGAATAGCTTCCCTTGTTCTTGCCATGTGAATGCTTAGAGTGCTGTTAATCATATCCAAGTGTAATTATTTGTCGTTTACTATCTATTAGATAAACTTGTGGATGTATGGGCTTATCTAGTTATTAGAAATGAGGAAAACCATGCAGCATATATTTAATTGGATCTGGCTTATTTCACTTAATACCATTTTCCCCCCAGTCTTTCCATTTCTTCAGAATGGGGTAATGACATTCTTTCCCATGGAAGCACAATACAACAGAATTGAAGATCCAGAAATGAATCCCCTCCTATAAGCACATAATCTTTGATAAGGAAGTCAGAAACACAGGATGGAAGAAAAACAGCCTCTTCAAAAAATTGGTTTAACTGGCTGTACACAGAAAACTGAAATTAGATCACATTATATCCTCCTGCAGCAGAATCAATTCCAAATTGATTGAAGAGCTCAATGTAAATCCAGATGCCTTAGGAATCTTACAGGAAGAGTTAGGGGAAACATGAGGGCTCCTTGGCATAGGTCAAAATTTCCAAAGTAAGTCTGGATAAATGGGATTACATCAAACCAAATCAATCATTTGTCAGGCTCAAAAGCAATGAAAAAAAGAGATAGTGTAGCACAGATTTATTAGGGAGCAAACCTCCAGATGAGAGCCTCAGCCAATGGTAAACCCTTTCTCCCTTTTCTAACTAGGTTAATTATTCTGGGTTTACATGAATATAAGTATTTTCTGATGGGGATTAGTCAGAAAACAAGTAATGCTAAGATAGAGATAGTATGTGAAATGAGTTGTAGCTGGAGAAAGGGAGGGATTAAGGCACGGGTGTCTAGTTCAAAGACTTGGCTTGGTGCCAGCTAAGTAAGGTATAGCTGCACAAGGGAAGGGGAGTAAAACAGGAGTGGTTATAAACAAAAGCACTGGTCTGAAGCCTCAAAATAAGGACCGCAGTCTGTGTGGACAAAACAGTCTCTAACAATAAGTTTTTTTAAAATTAACAAGCATGATTTTAAATTTTTGCAGACTGGGATGGTATATAGTCACAGGCAATTTCTCCTATGTCAGGTATGTTCAATCTACTCTTTCACATATTACCCAGTAGCCAGGTTTCAACACAAATGACTACAATGAGACTGTACAAATGAGGCTGTGACTTTCCCCTCTTATGAATCAAAATTCTGTCAAATGATTTATGTCTTCCAGATGTTTACACATTTCTCATGATCTTTTTTACTATTTTGTCTTCATTATTGATAATCATAGTACATTTTGTTGTTGTCTTGTGTGTATATGTCATTTTTAGGGCTTGAACTTGATGTTTAATGGTCTCCCTTGTATTTTTTGCTCATGGCTGATGATACTCTATCCTTGAGTCACATGCTCACCTTCTGCTTCTTGCTGGATAATTGGAGATAAGTTTTCACATTTTTGTATGTTTGGACTGACATTGAACTATAATATTCAGGTCTCAGCCCCCTGAGTTCTAGGATTGTACATATGAATGGCTAACACCAATCTTTGCTTTACTATTATTTTAATTATGTGGTAGAGGAAAGTGGAAGTATATTTGTGTTAAGTGTGCAATTTTCAAATACAAGTTTGAATCAACTTGATATAATATAACTGTTATCAATTTTACCAGTTAAATCATGAATAATACACATTACCACAGAAATTTAATTGAAAACAAAAGGCATAATTGTTTTCTTAAAACAGTCAATGAAACCATAAGTTACTTTCACTTTACAAATCATGTTTTATTTAACTTAAATTAGGTGGACCCATTGCAACAATGAGATGTACAAGTCGTTATGTCCAAAAATGAACTTTACAACTTTGGTGTGGGGGTGTACCGGGGAGGATTGGGGGGGGCAGGGAGAGGATGGGAAGGGGAAACAAAGGAGGAGGCTAGGATTGGTAAGAAATGTACTTATTATCTTGACCATGTAATTGTAACCCCTCTGTACAGTATTTTCACAATAAAAAATAATATAAAAAAAGAAAAAGAAATAAACTGCAAAAAATTTGGACAGGGTGCTAATATACATATTTTTCCATCATCACCTAACACATCCTCCTTCTTCCTTCCTAGGAAACACACCCAATCAATAAAAGGCATAGATATTTGGCTCTTGACCTTAGAAATGGAAGCAGAATGTTATGGATGTCTGAGATGATCATTAATAGTGTTTTACATAGTAATGTCACATGCAACAAACTATGAGTCCTGCAGGTCTTAACACTACTTCCTTAGTGATGTAATAGGATGTCAGCTTTATTGGACGTAGTATTGTTTTCCACTTCCTTTCCTACCACCTGACCTAAATTATAATACATATTAACAGAAAGAAAAAGTAATGCCATCTTAAGAAAGTCCCATTGGAACAAGACGTTATGTCGAAAAGGGAACTTTACAACTTTGTGGGGGGATGGGGGGATCGGTGGGCAGGGATGGTAAGGGGAAACAAAGGAGGAGGCAACAATACTTGATAAGAAATGTACTCATTACCTGCTCATGTAATTGTAACCCATCTGTACTGTATTTTCACACAAAAACTATTAATATGAAAAGAAAAGTCATTTAGGGCTCGGGAAATATGGCTTCATTGCATGAAACCCTGGGTTCAATTCCTCAGCACCACATAAACAGAAAAAGAAACACTGGAAGTGGTGCTTTTCCTCAAGTGGTAGACTTTTAGCTCAAGAACAGTTCACGGTCCCTGAGTGCAAGCCCCAGGACAGGCAAAAGAGTCATTTAGCTAGTAAATGCAAAATAAAGAACCCATACTTGGAATATATTATTGCTGCTTCCAAGTGATACCTAACAATAGTCCTTAATTCATGTACTTCACTTATATTAGAATACTGTGTTGAACAAAAAAATGTTTTGTTAATAGGTCATGGCAATTAATGCCAGGAATGTGCTTGGATGTCAGGTGAAGTTTAATTCTGGAAATTGAAAGATTCCAGGATTTTGTGTGCTCAGTGCTAATCAGAAAGGGAAAGGTAATTTAAGTGAGATTTAGAGATCTTTGTGGCCAGTCATGGCACCAAAAATGCAGATGCTAGTTAACATTTGTGACAGAAGAGAAGGAATAACTCCAAATGGAAGGAATAAATTGTAGTTACTAAGGTATAGCAGAAACCGTTCTAGGGAACCATTTTTGGTTATTGAAGAACTAATTATAAACTAGGTTTATTAATCATTGCTTTTATTATTCTAATCACTTAGGCTCTTCTTAATCTCTGTGTGATAAGTTGTATATCCTTCTATGCTGCTCTTTCATACCTGATCTCCTTTGCTTTCTAAAAATATCATCTTTCTCTATTTCTCTATGAACAATTTCTGATACTAAATCCACATATGCAGACATCAGACGATGCTAATGTAAGAGTCCCATAGCTCATGAGTCATTAATGTAACAACATGGAAAAAGAGGGCATATTTATTGCTACCTCAATTTTCTGAAAAGCTGAAATGTCACATCATTTGATTCAAATTTCCATTCTTTGTCTACAGAGTGTCATTAAGTGCACATAAATGCAAATATGAGCCAGGTGCTGGTGGCTCATGTCTGTAATGCAAGCTACTCAGGAGGTTGAGACCAGAGGATTGTGGTTCAAAGCCAGCCAGGTCAAGAAATTCCATGAGACCCTTATCTTCAATTAACCACCAGAAATCTGGAAGTGGTGCTGTAACTCAAGTGGAAGAGCACTGGACTTGAGCTGAAGAGCTGAGGGACAGCACCCAGGATCAGAGTTCAAGCCACACGACGAACAGAACAGGTGTAAATATGACTTTACGTTTCCTCAAAAGGAACAACAAAGTCAATAGTAATCTTCCCAAGCAGAGAAAGTAATTGCAAAATGACTTTACACTCGCAAAAATGTTTCAAGTTTAAAAGTCGATAATCCTGGAAAGATAAAACATAAGAATATAAGGAAGTCTGGGAAGTTCAGGTTGCATCAAGCCTAGGCAGAACAGTCTTTGTGACATTATCTAAAATTAACCAGCCAAAAGCTGCATTGGAAGAATGGCTCAAGTATTTGAATACTAGTTATGAGCAAGATTGCTGAATAAGAGCTTGAGTTTTTTTCATACACACATACAAGCATGCATATACACACAGAGGCACTTATATGTGTAAACACACATAAGAAACAACTTTCAGAATGTGTAGAAAAGTCAGAAAATATATCCTGAGTAAGACTAGAACAAGTAATAATTTTTAATATTAGAAAGTCCTCAAGTGAACTTTCCCCAAAAAGGTTGAGACTATTACATAGGTAGGGACCAGAGATAATAAGATAGTCAACTACTTATTATTAAAGTGATCAGTTCCATGGAGGAATGAATCAGAGACCCCTGCAGGTGCATCTGAAAATGTTCATAACCTCTGTCAAATGTTCCGTCTTTGAAAATTGTACATAAACAGTTTAAGCACTTAGTCTAGTGGATAAGATTATCAGAGAAGTTCAGAATTGCTAGCCTGTTTCTAGATTAAATAAATCATCACACTATGGCAGGGCAATGTGATACAAGCCTGGAAATTTAGCACTCAGACAAAGACAGGAGATTAGAGAAGGAAATTATGTAGCGATATCTTCCCTGGAACAGGTAGTATAATTTTCTCTCAAAAAAACAAACCTAACAACAAGAAAGAAATATACAGTTTGAAGTTTGGGCTAATTGTGTCACTATGTTTTGAGAAGTCAAGTTTCCTTTTGAAATGCAACTCATATATCATCCTCAGTTGTGTTTTAAATGCTCTCTTCATTTCAGAAAATGCCTAGATGCAAAATGGCTCATGATTCCCAACTAAAAATTTGAGAAAGTAAGTATCATTCTGTTGGATTCCAAAGAAATGATGAAGGATTACAAAAACTTAAGCCTGGAGAAATGGCAAAGCTCATCTAATGTAGGACTTTGTAGACCTGGCTAAATTAGAATTTACATTTAAAATAAATTTTTTTTGTTTGTAATTTCATATTCGATAGGATACTACAAAATGGTTTTCAAGTAGAAGGTTTAATTTAGAAATGCACAAATGATTCTGGCATTCTATTTGCCTGGAATATTCTTTCAACTGAGGTATAAATAGAACTTAATAGATAATACCAACAGTTCATGTATAACATGATAATGTGAATAATCTAGACAGTTGCCAACAAATGGATGCTATTAATTTATAAATTTAGAAAAAGCAATTTTTTGAGACATTGGTGTAACATGGTGTGAAGAGAGTAATTGTGTTATATCTTTTTTTCTTCTACCTATACATAACACAGGAAGAAATTTCCTTAATTACGGACCTCTGTATACAATTAGAAAAATGCTAGGTTTGAGGTTTGTTTTTATTTTGTTTTTGTTGTTTATTTTGTCCTAGGGCTTGACCTCTGGGTCTGGGCACTGTCCCTGATCCTGTTTTGGCTCAAGGCTACACCTCTTCCACTTGAAATTCAATGCCACTTTTGACTGGCTTTTCCTGAGCAATTTACTGGAGATAAGAATCTAAGAAAACATCTTTCCTGGGTGAGCTTTGAACCATAATCTTCAGATCTTAATATTCAGATATTCAGATCTCCCGAATATCTATGATAGATAAAATGATAATAATTGTGGGGCAAGTGGGCAGCAAAGATGGTGCTGAGAGGGAGTTGAGTAAGGCAGAGTCCGATTTGTTTATATTCAGTGCGTAAATAGCTCCTGGAAGCTTAGGTGCATGATAGGGTGTGACCTTTACAGTGATTAGTTGCTTCCTTTTCCTCCCCATGCCACCTGGTCTTTTTTGCTTTTAAAAAGTGCTTGCTGTGTGTTAATAAACGAGTTCCTGCTTGACTTGACTCCCTGCTGTGTCTGATTGTCTCCTGGGTTAAGGGAAGCTTGGGAACAGGCAAGCGGCGCACTTACCTTTCCTCAGACCCCGTCCATCTTTCATGGGATGAAGACCCAACATCAGAAGCCCAACTTGGGCGAGAAAGAAAAATATACGGGCTGAGGCTAAGCCGTCTCTCAGGGTAAGTAAAACCCTTAGTATGGGTAATGCTATTTCACAGAAGAAGAAGGAGGAGGCAACATTAAACCTAGAGGGAGTAAAGGGGGACTTGGGAAGTGAGAAGGTAAAGGAATGGGTCAAATTCGACTGAGAATGCACTGAAACATGCACAGTGGAAGTCAAAACAAGGGTGAAGGTTACCCCCTCTGACTTGGGTGCCCTGACTTTCCTAGGCTTCCACCCTATTCCTCCGATTGGGCCAGAGATTGTGCCTTAGGAGACCTGTGAGAAGGACCTGCAAGACGCAGATCCATACCAACCTTCCATTGAGGGGCTGACAGCTGTAGAAGAAACCTACTCGGAGGCCTGCCCTGTAAAGGAAGTCCCACCTGGGAGCCCAGAACCTGGGCCACAGGATTCACTTCCCCACCATATCCAGTCAATCTTTCACCAGGAGCTAACAGGCCCTTGGAATGGTATCCATAGGAAGCTAAGGATCTTAAAGAGATCCCCAAGTTGCTGGCGGTGAATGTCCTGAACTCTCTTTGGGCCCATACCCAATTACAGGACATTGCTTATCACCCATGTGTGCCTAAGGACTGACTGGATGTGGCCAAAGCCGTCTTCACCAGTTCTCAGTTTATTAAATGGTGTGCTTTCTTTAAGGAGCCATGCAGATTGTGGGCGGAGAATAACTGGCAGGTTCAAGCCGCAATACCTATTACTTATGCAGTTTTAACATGGATGGGGGCAGGGTGCTCCACTGGGGTCCAACAGGCCACAATACCTGTCCCGTACTATGACCAGGTGAGGCAGGAAGGACTTGCCGTGTGGTACAAACTGGATGATGGGCCCACTGTGTCCCCCATAGCAGGAGCGAGACAAAAACCTGGTGAGCCTCTACTTGAGTTTATAGCCCTAGTCCAAAAGAGTATTAATTGCAAGCTGCCGGCAAGGAACCTCCGAGATCAGTTTTTAAAGCTACTGGTCTGGGAAGGGATATATGCAGACCACATCATGGCCTATGTGGGATTGAGAGAGAATTCCCTGAGCAGATGGGTGGTGGCCTCGCAGGATATGGGAACACAACCGCATCATTCCTAATCTCTACCTTTATCCTTACAGGCTCAGACATTTGCAATGACTGAGCCTATTACCCAGGCGCTGGCAGCCCAGGGCCAAGGAACCCCAAGACCATTGGGGAGAGGGACTTGTTTTAAATGTGGGCAGGAGGGGTACTTTAAGAAGGACTGTTCACAACAATCCCCCACCAACCAACCCGGGGGGCCCAAACTGACCCCTACACTCTGCCCCAGGTGCAGGAAGTGGCTGGGAAAGTGGCTCAGTGGTAGGGTGCTTGCCTTGCATGCATGAAACCCTGGATTCAATTTCTCAGCAACACATAAGCAGAAAAAGCCACAAGTGGCGCTGTAGCTCAAGTGGTAGAGTGCTCACCTTGAGATGAAGAGCTGAGGGACATCGCCCCGCCCCAGCGTTCAAGCTCCACGACCATCTAGATAAATATATATATATATATATATATACATATATATATATATATATATATGAATATTGGTGATGCTGTAGCAGGAGTTCCCTATAATCTCCAAGGCCAAGCAATTATAGAAAGAAATCACCAATGACTTAAGGAGCAATTATAATTATTAAAACAAAAAGGAGGTGTTAGCCTCCATATACAGTTACAGATAGCTTTTTTACCATTAACATTTTAAATTTTTCAACAGGGGCAACTGAATCCAGGTTTCAGAAGCACTGGGGACAACAAAACCCTAAGCCCTAAGTGAAAGTCAGGTGGAAGGACCTCCCTGACAAATCAATTGAGATGACCTGACCCCCTAGTTACTATGGGCAGGGAATTTGGATGTGTTTTTTCCATAGGGGAGACAGCCCCTTTGGGTAGAGCTGGTCAGATCTGGTTGAGTCAGCTAGAGTAGCAGTTGAAGCACATTTCCTTCTCATAGAGATGTGACCCACAGGAACATCTGCCTAGCTTGACAGCCATGAGCTGTCCAAGCTCCCTACATGCCTTAGTGCCTGTCACCAAGCAGTGCCTGTCACAAGTGCCTTACATCAATTCCCACTATGTGATTGGCCCAGAAGGACTCAGGAGGTTGGGAAAGCTGGGGTGTAAAATGCCCCCCACTTGCACAAGAGTAAATGAGACCTTCTTAAGCCTATTCTCCCAGTGTGTGTTCCTTGTGGGCCTCATTCACTGCCCCTGCAGGACATCTAGCCCTATAAGTGGCGCCCAACGTGGGGATCAGGTGTTTTCAGCAGACGGACGGTCTAATGCAAGGTAAGTGCCTCCATGGGCAACCTTCCCCCTGCAGCATGAGAGCCTCAATTACGAGCGTTTGTTGCCCTGCTTCAGAGTAGGCGGTAAAAAGTATCACAAAAGGAAGCTAGTTTAATATGGGAAATAGTAAATGAATTATGTCTGTGGTTTGACTCCGGGGCCATTTGGGATCCAGACAGCTGGACCTGCTCCTTCAGGCGGCTCATAAAAAAGAAATCTGAGAAGGCACTGAGCTACCCCCAAATTTACCCCATTGTAGTAGCCATTCAAGCCTGTCTATCGGGGAGAGAAGAAGGAGAAACTCTGCAGGCATTTAAGGCCTCACTGCGAAAAGAAACAGCATACAGAAAATGGTGAAGCTGCTCAGGCACTCCCATATTCTTGGGAAGGCAGCAAACAATTCCAGTAAGAATGCAGATGACCAACAACTGCCACCATCATGTGACCCAGAGGGCCAGCCAGCTATGCTTGTAAAACCCTTCTCCCACACTTTGGGTCCCAGGAAACCTGCTCAAGCACTTCTTTTGGTCATTTAGGCTAGCCTGAGAACTCCCCTCAGGGAACTTTGTATCCTTGGGCCTTCATATACAAGTTTGCCCAAGAAAGAAAACCCATTGTTCCCCCTATAATACAACAGTTGTTTGCGGGCCCCACAACTACCATGGCAATGGCAGCCAAGCCTATGGATGAACCCCAGTTCGTGTTCCCGGTAAACTTCCACCGAACCACTGCACCACCTAACCAATGGTACCCCCACAGCCCAAAAGTGCTTGACAAATATTGGACCGCTGTTAAGGAAGATGGGTTGCACTCCCCATATGCTCAACAGATGCTTGAAACCATTAGCATTGATCTGAGTTGCCCCATTGATTGGAAGAACTTAATGTGCACAGGATCATCTTCAGGGGACTTCCTTTTATGGAAGGCTGCTTTTTATGATGAATGTGAACAACAAAGCACATGAAATGTCACTGCTGGAGGATATGATGCAACCATGGCAGACCCTGATTGCTTAAAAGGGGAGGGAGTTTATGGGTCTCCCATTGCACAAGCAGTGGCATCACCGCAGTACTTTGACCCAGTACTCCTCTGTGCATTGTGGGCTGACTCCTTGGTCCCTTCGAAAGAAGGGAACAAACAACTAAAAACCCTCATACAACATCGCAATGAGCCTTTCACTGACTTCGTTGCCAGTGTTCTAGAAGCAGTAGCCCAGAAGTTATCCCACGCTGGAGCCGGAGAAGCACTAACCAAGACCCTAATATGGGAAGGGGCCACACAGGAATGCAGAAAAGCCATTGTCCCTGAATGAAATGGGGAGGTCACTGATTGCATCCTAGCCACCAAAAATTTGGGGACATCAACTCATGCTAGGACTACCCGTGCACAGGCTTTCACCTCTATGACCGCCAAGTGCGTGCGCCCACTAATGGCGCAATGGGAAATTGACCTTGGTGGGGATGTGGCATAACTGGTCATTTTATTTTCATTTTTTTAATTTTAATTTTTTTATTATGAAAGTACTGTACAGAGGGGTTACAATTACATGGGCAAGACAATGAGTACATTTCTTATCAAGCATTGTAGCCTCCTCCTTTGTATCTTCATCTCTTCCCTTCATATTCTCCCCCCACCCCTCCCACTCAATCCTCCCCACTACCTCCCCACACCCGCACCAAAGTTGTAAAGTTCATTTTTCACCAAAACGACTTGTACATCTCATTGTTGCAATGGGTCCACCTGTATCACTATTTAAACGATTTGTACTTCCCCTTCCCCTCAACAAATTATACCGACATCAAATACAACGAAAGCAGGGGTTATACTGTGGGGGAGGGAAATACAAAGCAATAAAGAAATAATCTTCTAAATGTGTTAGAAACAATCACCTGAAAGAAAAAAAACACTTGAATACATATCTTAGGGTTCATATCATTAACATCACCTTATCTGACATTTTCTGCTTGATTCAGAAATATATAAGATATTGCAAATAAGGGAAACCATGTTTCATTGGGCCTGGCTTACTTCATTTAATATAATTTTTTCCAAGCATTTACATTTCTTAACAAATGGGGCAATGTCATTCTTTCTGATAGAGGCATAGAATTCCATTGTGTATATAAACCATTTTTTGATCCATTCATCTACTGAGGGGAATCTGGGTTGGTTCCAGATCTTAGATATAGTAAATAGTGCTGTAATAAACATAGCCGTGTTGGTAGCTTTAGTGTGGTCTTGTTTGTAAACATTTGGGCAAATGCCCAAAAGTGGGATTGCTGGGTCATAGGGGAGCTCCATACTGCTTTCCAAAGTGGTTGAACAAGTTTACACTCCCACCAACAATGAAGTAAAGTTCCCTTCTGTCCTCATCCCCTCCAGCATCTGTTGTTGTTAGAGTTCTTGATTTTTGCCATTCTAACTGGATTGAGGTGGTATCTCAATGTTGTTTTAATTTGCATTTCTTTTATGGCTAGCGATGTTGAGCATTTCTTCATGTGTCTATTGGCTATCCTTCTTTCTTCTGCTCCAATTCAGGAGCATAGGAGTTTTTGCCATTTTCAAAGTTCTGTATTGATTTCCTTTTCCAAGTTTTTAAAGTTTTCATCATAGACGTCCTTCACTTCTTTTGTTAAGTTAATTCTTAGGTATTTTATTTTTGTGGAGCTATTCCGAATGCAGTTGCTTTCCTAATTTCAGCCACACGTTTCTCATTGTTGGCATACAGAAAAGCAATTGATTTTAGGGGGTTATGTTTATACCCTGTTACTTTGCCAAAGTTTTGAATCAGCTTGAAGGATTTGGGAGAGGAGTCCGTGGGATTCTTTAAATAAAAGATCATGTCATCTAAAAAGATGGACAGTTTTACATCATCTTTCTCTATTTGAATCCTTTTTATGCTTTTATCTTGTCTTATTGCTGTAGCTAGGCATTCTAATAATAGATGGAAGAGAAGTGGAGAGTGTGGACATCCTTGTCTTGTTCCTGAGTTAAGAGGAAATGGCTTTTGTTTTTCACCATTAAGTATAATGCTGGCTGTAGATTTGTCAGATACAGCCTTTATTGTATTGAGGAATATTCCATGGATTCCTAATTTTTCCAAGGCCTTCATCATAAAGTGGTGTTGGATCTTGTCAACTGCATTTTCTGCATCTATTGAGATAACCATGTGTTTCTTATCCTTGCTCCTGTTGATGTGATGAACAATATTAATTGATTTGCATATATTGAACCAGCTTTGCATCCCTGAAATGAATCCTGTTTGATCGTGGTGTATGATTTTTTGGATGGATTGTTGATGCTGTTTGGCCAAAATTTGTTGAGAAGTTTTGCATCAATGTTCATCAAAGAAATGGGTCTATAGTTCTCTTTCTTTGATGAGTCCCTGTTTGCTTTTGGGTTGAGGGTTATGATGGCTTCATAGAATGTGTTCAGTAGTGAACTGTCTCTTTCAATTTCATTGAAGATTTGGATGAGTATTGGTGTGAGCTCTGCTTTGAAGAGATTGTAGAATTCCACTGTAAAACCATCTTGTCCTGGACTTTTCTTAGATGGGAGGTCTCTTATTGCTGTTTCTATTTAAATCCTTGATATGGGCCTGTTAATATAGTTTAACACAACTTGATTTAGTTTTGGCATGTCAATATTTGCTAGGAAAAGGTCCATTTCTGCCATGTTCTCAAACTTATTAGCATAAAGTTTTGAGAAGTATTCCCTTAAAATGTTCTGAATCTTGGTTGTTTCTGTGGTGATGTTTCCATTCTCATCTCTGAGTTTATTTATTTGGGTGTGTTCTCCTCTTTTTCTCATAAGATGTTCTAAGAGTCTGTCAAATTTATTTTTTTCGAAGAACCAACTCTTTGTTTTGTTGATTCTTTCTACAGTTTTTTTGGATTCTAAATCATTTAATTCTGTTATAATTTCAATTATTTCTTTCTGTTTACTGAATTGGGGTTTATCTTGGTGCTCTTTTTCAAGAAGGTTCAGATCAACTAGATTTAACAGTCATCTACTGAATATTTCACCCAGAAGCATCAGAATACACATTTTTCTCAGCAGCACATGGAATATTTTCTAAAATAGACCACATTTTAGGCCACAAAGCAAACTTGTCCAAATTCGAAACATTGAAGTTATACCTTGCATTCTCTCTGACCACAAGGGAATAAAATTAGAACTCGACACAAAAAGCCACCAAAGAAAGTCCGGTAACATATGGAGGCTGTACAACACACTGTGAATCACGACTGGGTCATGGAAGAGATTAGAAAGGAAATTCAAATGTTCATGATATTCAACAAAAATGAGCACACAAATTACCAGCTCCTCTGGGAACTGGTCATTTTAAAAAGGATTTCCCTTCACTCCGGGGTTCACCCAAAAGAAAGCAACCTCCTTCCCTATGTCCTAAATGTAAAAAGGGTTTTTGGGCGTCCTCTGAATGCCACTCTAAGACTCAGCCTTTAAACTAAATATGGGGTAGTCCTCAGCCCCTACCCCAAAAGCACAAAAACTACAACCACCACCTCAAGTGAAATGGACTTTTCCTATCCAAAATGGAAAATCTAGAATGGAACTTAAGGTTAAAGAACAAAATTTAAGGGCATCATTGATACGGGGGCTAAATGTACAGTCCTTAGAAAAAAAGAAGTCGAAGGGTTGGGGTGGAACCTAATTCCTGGCCCCTGCATACAAGGTGTCGGTGGAAAAACAGATTCCCTCCATGCCCAATGGCCTGTATTATGGAAAGACTGTGATGGGGTCACCGGGGCTTTTAAACCTCTTGTTGCCCCTGGCCTTCCATGCAATATTTGGGGAAGAGATGTCCTCACTAATATGGGTATTGTGATAACAACAGATGATAAGGCTTTTTATGAAGACATCATAACCAATCAAGCCATTAGTCACCCACAGTACCCCCAATTCTAATGGCTACTGTTGTAGGGCCAGAGCCATTTCCACTCCAATGGGATACCACCAAAACCATTTGGGTAGAACAGTGGCCTATTTTCCCTGAAAAGCTCCCTCATTTTCACACTGTAGTGGAGGAGCAACTAGAAAAGGGACATATAGAACAAAGCATCAGTCCCCACAATTCTCCCATTTTTATTATCCAAAAAAAGAGCTCAAGGAAAATGGAGACTTCTTCATGACCTACATTCCATTAATATTCATATGAAAAAGAAAGTAATGCTTCAACCTGGACTCCCACATCTTTCTGCAATTCCCAATGATTGGCACATTGCCATTATTGACACCAAGGACTACTTTTTTCCATCCACCTACATCCCAAAGATAAAAATATTTTGCCTTCTCAGTTTGGGAACCTCACTGTCAGTTACCCAAACATTGATATCAATGGAAAGTTCTCCCTAAAGGAATGAAAAATAGCCCTAATCTATGTCAGATGTATGTTGCCCATGCTATTAGACCTTTGCTTTCAAAATGCTTTTGTGTCCATTACATGGATGACATTTTATAGCACATAAAGAGGCAACCACCATTCAAGCCTGTTTAACACAACTCAAGGAAAATAGGCCTCCATATTTCCCCCGAAAAAATTCGACTTAAAGCCCCTTACGCCTATCTTGGATACTATTTAAATCAAACAATTACCCCAAATGGGTCTAATATTGTCATTAAGTCCCAATATACTTTAACTGAATTACAACAATTATGTGGACATATCAATTGGGTACGCAATTATATGCGCCTCCCTACCCAAGAGCTCCAAACTTTATTTCAATTGCTTCAGAGACCCTCTGACACAACTTCCCTTTGTATACTTTCCCCTGATGCTCAACAAGTTTTACAACAAGTCACTGATCAATTATGGTCAACACCCTTGGTGTTTTTAGATACCACCGACGAAATCACCCTGATTATATTAACTCATAATTGACTAATGGCGGCGCTGACTCAAACTTGTGGTGTGTTACAATGGGCAAACCTTGACACTTCCCAATTACCAAAAAATAGCACACCCATTACCATGCTATGCAACTTAGCCATCAAAGGCGTGGAACGATGCCATCAAACATACGGCCGATTCTCCGACCGTCTTATCTGGCCCATTCGAAAAACAGTCTTTAATTTCCTGACAACAGAAGAGGAATTAGCTTTACAAGTCATCCATTACTAGTTTAACATTGATAATCATATGCCCAAGAACCCCTTTTTAAAGTTACACAAGAACTCCCACTTTGACGTAAATGCTGTGCTCGTCCCAAGGGGCAACCTATCCCTCGAGCTGTTGTGCTTTTTACCGATATTAGCAAAACTGTTAATGGATTTTACAATGCTAATACTAAAAAATACATGATTCAACATCATTCCCTGTCCATTCAAGCTGCTGAGGTACTGGCCATTTTACTCGCCCTTACATCTTTTCCCAGAGAACTTCTTAATATATTTTCTGATAGTTTATATGCTGTACAAACTGCTGTCGTTCTTCCTGGAGCTTTATTAAGAGATTATGGTCATGATATAACATGAATAATGTGTAAACTGCAAACTGTACTAGACAACCATGCCCAGCCCTGTTACATTCAACACATTAGATTTCATACTAACCTCCCCGGACCCCTAGCTCCTGGTAATGAAGCCATTGATCGTGCTTTCACACCAACTGTATTACTCACCAATATGCCCATGGACCAGGCCTGAACGTTGCATGGTCGCTTTCATTTACTACTATCAAACAATTATTTCCTGATTTGACACACCAACAATGCAAGCACATGATTCGGTCCTGCTCCTCTTGTGCACTTCCTTTACCCTTAGGATCACTTCAACCCATGAAAACAAATCCGTGAGGCCTTAGGCCCAATGGCACATGGCAAATGGACATAAACCTTATCCCCCAGTTCAGCAAACAAAAATACGTCCATGTATGCATAGATTTATTCTCAAGCTTTCTAACAGCTTTAGCCTTAACAGGTGAAACAAGCCACGCCATTAAGTCAATTCTACATGCCATTACAATTATGGGCGTTCCTTGGACCTTTAAAACAGACAATGACCCTGCTTACACCTCCAAATATTTTCATGAATTTCGTACCTTTTGGAACATCACACACCAGACAGGTATTCCATATAACCCACAAGGCCAAGCAATTGTTGAACGCAGTCATAAAGAAATTAAGACCCTTCTTTTAAAAGAAAAGGGGAAACTGGAGGGGCTAGGGCATAAAGATCCCCAAACACAATTAAATTATTGCCTTATACTAAAAAACGTTTTAACATTCACACCCACCACAGGTGCGTCCCCCGAGGCCCTGCATTGGGGAGTCATGAAAACCCCTACTCCAGTCCCTTTGGTTAGATGGAGGGACCCCATCACAAGAAAATGGAAGGGCCCTGCTCCCTTAATGGCACAAGGGAGAGGATTTGCTTGTATCTTTCCAGACATGGTGATAAACCTGCAGCTGGAGTTGTCCCACCAACCGTCACCACCTACGAATGAGATGCGTTGACTACGCTTGAACAGCCTGAGGCGTAGGAGATGCAAACCTAGAGCTAGAGCCCATGCCATCACTTGGGGAGACCTAAAGGAATTGGTAGAACAAGCCCAGGCTATGGCCCCAGACCCTAACTCAGGGCATGGTACTCTATTCCTCCTAATGTGTGTCATTATTACAACCAATTCTCAATCTGCTACAGGACCAGGTAAAATAACGTTAATGTCTAGCCCCCAAATCTTGATGATAGTAGGGGAAGATACCACCATCATCCTTCAAATGCTTTCTTCCAGTGGCACGGTTGGCCTTCCTTTCTCGGCAGCTGCCCTATGGCACCAAAAAACAAACCTTACTTTTGGATGGAAGGGAGCCATCTCTTTTTGTTTTTCAGACGAGACTGTAAAACAGTTTGATGGCTGTACCATCCCCCTCTCAACAGTAACTCATGGGACAGGATGGTGGAACTACACGGAACCCTAACCAATTTGTCCCACGGGAAAAAATTGTACTCAGGCTATTGACATAACTTTTCATATGCATTTATGCCCATGCAGGGACTTTGATAGCTTTGGCAATGTTCCCATTCCTCTTGAGGAATTAGTGATTAGCCTTTGTGCCAGTTCCTGGCAAGGCAGAGTATTTGGGGACCTCACATTGTCCCTCTACCTGGCTATATACAACCAATCTGAAAAAAATCCCAAACCTCAAAATCTAAAGGAGTTTTAGAACTCGTCAGGGGGACAATTGGGAGACCTAGTACTCCCCATGCCAGTCGTTTGCTCATCATATTCCTGCCTGGATTTGTTCCCTTTCCTATTGGCCAATACTTGTCGCTGTAACCACTCTGCATGCAACCAGGTGTCAGGAATGGTAGTGGTTAGAGACCTGTTCTTTTTTTGTCAAGGAGACAACTTCCCCGCTACTTGCACTCTCAGCAATCACTGGCAACCCAATGACTCATATCATTTTGTAGGTTTGGTATGTGTTCCCGCATTTATTGTTCTGGCTACTAATGACTCTCAGTTTTCTCAGGTTCAATTAGTTCATCCACGCCCTAAAAGAGATCATTACAATCATGTCGGCGATCATCACTACAGTGGCTTAAGCTACTACGACCGCTATATCACTGTCCCAAAGCGTGTCCACCGTGCAAGAGATAAACCAGCTCATCCCTCAACTGTCATCCATAGAATTACAACATTTGCAAGTTGCCAATCATCTTAACGGAGGCCTCCTTGTGCTCCAGCAACAAATAGACTTGCTCCAAAAAGAGATTATGTTTCTTCGATTACAAGGAGGACTATGTAATGCTATGACTACTTCTGTTTGTCAGCTTTCCACTCCAGCGCCCAATGTCACTAAACTTAGTAACTACATCAAAGGCCCTTGGTGCCTTAAGTACTTAAACTTCACCCACCTCCTGCTGCATGATATTACCCACCTAAACCAAAACACCATACAGCTTATTTGCGCTGCCTCATTTTTAGAAGATGTGCTTAAAAAGTTACAACAATGGTTTTCACCATCCTCTCTGGTCACCTGGGGAGGCCTTGCACTATTAGAGCTTATTCTCCTGGGAATTATTCAACGCTTACACTCCCGGCAAAAATGTCTCCAATGACGGGTCACCATAATGACGGTCCTTTTAAAAGAAAAGGGGACATTTGTGGGTAGAGTCGGTCAGATCTGGTTGAGTCAGCAAGAGTAGCAGTTGAAGCACACTTCCTGCACTTCCTGCTAATAGAGATGTGACCCAAAGGCACGTCTGCCTAGCTTGACAGCCATGAGCTGTCCATGCTCCCTACATGCTCCCGGGGACCAATCAGTGCCTGTCACCAAGCAGTGCCTGTCACAACTGCCTTACATCAACTCCCCTCGAAGTGATTGGCAGGGAAAGAAAGGACTCAGGAGGTTGGGAAAGCTGGGGCTACAAAACTTCCCCCCTTCTCCCACCTACCCCCCTCACCGCCACCTTGAGGAAGAATAAAGGAGACCTGTTTAAGCCTATTCTCCCAGTGTTTGTTCCTTGTAGGCATCATTCACACTTACCTCCTGCCAGAGATCTAGCCCTACACATTCCATTTGGATCCCTGCCAGGATCCTTAAGTTTTTACCCATTTTCTCTATACAGGATGCCCAAGGATAAACAAACCAACAAGGAAAGAAAAGTGGCTATGGTGGCCGAAGCATGTGTTTAGCTAATTATTTTAATGTTACTTGCTCTCATTGTTCTTTTACTAAATTGCTTGTATAGTGGCATTACTTGAATCCATATGCTTCCTGTAAACATGTCTAAAACTTGGTATGATTTAGGCCTTTATTTCATTAGCTGCCTCTGCAGCAGCAGCTGCTATGGCACTAATACAGAATGTTAATCATAATAATTTTTCTTTAGAACTTTTTCAACCCCACAGGCAAATAGCAGGATTAGAACAAGCCCCACGTCTGGACTTTGAAGTGGCAAAGACTGCTATCCCATCCCTGACTAATGTTAAAGGACTGCTAATGATATTGCTTGGCCTAGTAATGATTTTGCTGATGGTTTTTCTATGCCTTCTTTGCATTATCCGTGCAGTGCAAATCTCTTATGAGTTTAGCCAGCTACTTCATAAGATCAAGCTCCAAGTGAATGAATTTCCCCCGAGAGGAACCACAGCAAGAGACAGGTAAGAGGGGGTGTCAGTCTGACCAACCTAAGACAAGCATTCAGCTTCTCTCTGAAGAAGTTCTCAATGATAGGCAAGGCAGACAAGCAAATCCACCCAACCTAAGACAGGCTGGTTCACTTCTTTAAACAAAGATGGGGTGTTGGGAGCTGACAGTAAAGCTCAAAGGTCATTTTGACCCCTGTGCTCGCTTAAAGGCACATACAAGGAACTGGCTTACTTAAAAGACACCAGGTGCCTGGGATTGCTTTGCTATATCTGCAGAGTTTGTTTTAAATTTCCTTGTTTTTCTGGACGATAGAAGAACGTCCTGAATGTGTGGACCCACTAGGATTCACCGTGCAGTATGTGTGGAACTCCCAATACCCAAGATGCTCTCATGTTGTGAACAGTACAACCTTACAAGATAAGGACATTTATATATGTCCCAGAAGTAATCGAGCTGCTTCAGATATTTCTACCTGTAGTGGGGCTGATGTTTATTACTGTGCTAGGTGGGGCTGTGAGGTAACTGGGACAGGCTCTGGAATCCTGCACAAGGACCCTCCCTATCCTTGTCTGGCGAATCTCGCCCCCCAGACTTGCCTGGAACCCCCTGTACGGTCAATGCTATTCTTACCAATGTAATCCTGTTAAAATAACCTTTACAGAGGAGGGAAAAGGATAACTAACTGGGAGGTGGGCATGTCATTAAAACAAAAAAGGGGGAATCTGTGGGACACATGGGCAGCAAAGATTGTGCTGAGAGTTGAGTGGGCAGAGCCCGATTTGTTTACGTTTAGGGCATAAACAGCTCATGGAAGCTTAGGTGCATGATAAGGTGTGACCTTTACAGTAATTGGTTGGTTCCTTTTCCTCCCCAGGCCACCCGGTCTTTTTGCTTTTGAAAAGTGCTTGCTGTGTGTTAATAAACAAGTTACTTTCACTTGACTCCCCGCTGTGTCTGATTGTTTCCCGGATTAAGGGAGGCTGGGGAATGGGCTAGCGGCGCACTTATGTTGCTTGGGACCATGTCCATCTTTCGTGGGATGGATGAAGACCCAACAAATAACATATAATAAAGTAAATTTAAAATAAAAATAAAAAAATAATATTTGCAAATGTTCTGATCTCAAGAATACCACTGGGGGGGGGATGATGCAGTAATATTTAGTGTACTGTTCTTTGCAAATTTGGGAAGGCATCACAGCAGAAGTGCAGTATTTTTTCACAATACTGATAAGCTGGTCATGATGTAAATTTAGGGAAATTTATGGTGTAGCTTACAAGTTGGAAACTGTTGGGCTAGGATGACTTTATGGCATGAAACCTTAGCATTGATTGTCAAAGAAATATTAGCTTAAACCAGGCGCCGGTGGCTCATGCCTGTAATCCTAGCTACTGAGGATGCTGAGATCTGAGGATCACAGTTCAAAGCCAGCCCGGGGAGAAAAGCCTGTGAGACTCTTTTATTTTTCTAATTTTTATTTTTTTATTGTGAAAATACTGTACAGAGAGGTCACAATAAGATGGGCAAGATAGTGAGCATATTTCTTATCAAGCATTGTAGCCTCCTGCTTTGTTTACCATTCCAATCCCTTCCCATCCTCCCCCCCAACCAAAACCTCTCTCCCACAAGTTGTAAAGTTCGTTTTCGACATGACAACTTGTACTTCTCATTGTTGCAACAGGTCCACCTGTATCCTTATGTAAACGACTTGTTTTTCCCTTCTCCTCCACAAATTATACCGACATCAAATACAGTGAAACAGGGGTTATACTGTGGGGGAGGGACATACAAAGCAACAAAGAAATAATCTTATAATTGCATTAGAAACAAATGTATGAAAGAAAAAAAACATTTAAAATACATATCTTAGGGTTCATTTTCCTAACATCACCTTATCTGACCTTTTCTGCTTGACTCATACATATATTAGATATTGCAAATAAGGGAAATCATAGGACCTATGTTTCTTTGGGCTTGGCTTACTTCACTTAATATAATTTTTTCCAAGTTTTTCCATTTCCTAACAAATGGGGCAATGTCATTCTTTCTGATGGAGGCATAGAATTCCATTGTCTATATATACCAAATTTTCTTGATCCTTTCATCTACTGAGGGGCATCTGGGTTGGTTCCAGATCTTAGCTATGGTAAATAATGCTGCAGCAAACATAATTATGCTGGTAGCTTTAGTGTGGTCTTATTTGTAAAGATTTGGGTAGATACCCAAAGTGGGACTGAGGGGTCATAGGGGAGCTCTATGTGGAGTCTTTTGAGGAACCTCCATACTACTTTCCAAAGTGGTTGATCAAGTTTACTCTCCCACCAACAATGAAGTAAGGTTCCCTTCTGTCCACATCCCCTCCAGAATCTGTTGTTATTAGAGTTTTTGATTTTTGCCATTCTAACTGGGGTGAGGTGGTATCTCAATGTTGTTTTAATTTGCATTTCTTTTATGGCTAGGGAGGGTGAGCATTTCTTCATGTGTCTATTGGTCATCCTTCTTTCTTCTTCAGAGAAGTTCCTCTTTAAGTCTTTAGCCCACTTATTTATTGGGCAGTTGTTTCATTGAGGATTAGTTGTTGGGGGATTTAATTTTTTGAGTTCTAAGTGTATTTTAGATATGAGACCCCTGTCTGTTGTATTTCTAGTGAAGATTTTCTCCCAATTCTTGGGCTTTCTATTGATCTTGCTAGCTATGTCCTTTGCCATGCAGAAGCTCTGCAACTCCATGCAATCCCATTTGTCCAAGCTTTCTTTTATTTGTTGTATTTCCGGGTCTCTATTAAGAAAATTTCGTCCTGCTCCAAGGAGACCTAGGGTTTCTCCTATTCCATCCTGAAAGTAGAAAATCTCAACAGAAGGTTAGACCATGCAGAAGATCGAATCTCAAGGACTGAAGACAGCCTAGACATTATAAAGAAAGAACATACAACCATCCAAGACAAATCCAAGAAATATGAGAGATCTATCCAACACTTGAAAGACACCATCAGAAGGCCTAAAATAAGGATAATGGGTGTAGAGGAGCACCTAGAAACAGAAGTTAATGGTATAGGAAATTTGTTTAACAGGATCCTAGCAGAGAACTTCCCAAACTTGCAAAATGATAGGCCTATTCAAATATAAGAAGCTTTTAGAACTCCAAATAGACCAAATCAGAATAGGACATCCCGCCATAACATTATAATCCACATTGGATGAATTCAGAACTAGGAAAAGATCCTTAAAGCTGTCAAGGAGAAAAGATTAATCACCTATAAAGGGAAACCAATTAGAATCACCTCAGATTTCTCAGCAGAGACAATCAAAGCAAGAAGAGCCTGGAATGATGTATGCCATGCCCTAAAAACAAATAGCTATCAAGCAAGAATACTGTACCCATCTAAACTCTCCTTCATAACTGAAAGCCAAATAAAAACCTTCCATAGCAAAGAAAAATTTAAACAATACATCTCCAACAAACCAGCCCTACAAAAGATTCTTAAAGACGTCCTACACATAGAAAACCAACAAGACCACAATAAAGGCCAAGAAACTACACCCAAACTGAGAATCCAAGAACCATAGGAAGGACCCAGTTTTCGCAGCACCCAAGAAGGTGGATAACATGACAGGAACTCCCAAATAACTCTCAGTCCTATCTCTTAACTTTAACAGACTCAACTCTCCAATTAACGACATAGAATATCTAGTTTGTTTAAAAAACAAGATCTTTCTATCTGCTGCCTTCAAGAGTCACATCTTGCCTGTAAAAACAAACACATTCTCAATGTTAAAGACTGGAACAAAATCTACCAAGCAAACAGCCACCATAAACACGCCAGAGTTGCAATCCTAATATCACATAAAATAGACTTCAAATTAAAATTCGTGAGAAGAGATAAAGAAGGTTGCTACATAAAAACTAAGGGATCTCTCCATCAGGAGGATATTACAAATCTAAATATCTATTCGCCAAACAAAGGAGCACCCAAATTTATCCAAGAAACACTACTTTCCCTCAAATCCCACACAGATCCAAAGACATTAATTGTTGGGGATTTTAACACACCACTCTCCCCACTAGATAGATCAACTCGGCAAAAACTCAACAGAGAAACCGCATATCTAAACAACTGCATAGATCAACTAGATTTAACAGACATCTACCGAATATTTCCCCCAAAAGCATCAGAATACTCATTTTTCTCAGCAGCACATAGAACATTTTCTGAAATAGACCACATTTTCGGCCACAAAGCAAACTTGTCCATATTCAGAAACATTGAAGTTATACCTTGTATACCTTTCATTCTCTCAGACCAGAAGGGAATAAAATTAGAACTCAACACCAAAAGCCACCTAAGATAGTCCGATAGCACATTGAGGCTGAGCAACACACTGCTGAATCACGAGTGGGTCATAGAAGAGATTAGAAAGGAAATTCAAATGTTCATGCTATTAAAAAAAATGAGCACACAAATTACCAGCTCCTCTGGGACATATTAAAGGCAGTACTCAGAGGCAAGTTTATAGCTGTGAGTTCCTACATCAACAAATTGGAGAGATGTGAAACCAACAATTTAATGAGACATCTGAACCTCCTTGAAAAAGAGCAACAAGATAAACCCCAATGAAGTAGAGTGAACGAAATAATTAAAATTAAATCAGAATTAAATGAATTAGAATCCAAAACAACTACAGAAAGAATCAACAAAACAAAGAGTTGGTTCTCTGAAAAAATTAACAAAATTGACAGACCCTTAACAAATCTTATCAGAAAAGGAAGAGAACACACCAAAATAAATAAACTCAGAGATGAGAATGGAAACATCACCACAGAAATAACCAAGATTTAGAGTATTTTAAGGGAATACTTCTCAAAACTTTATGCTAATAAGTTTGAGAACTTGGCAGAAATGGACCTTTTCCTGCTATATTGACATGGCAAAATAAACCAAGATGAGTTAAACCATCTTTTTTTTTTTTTTGCAAAAATTAAACATTTATTGAGCACATGTTTGTTTAGTAACAGCAACACATACTTTCTCCAGAAAAGATGAGTCAAATCCCTTTATACTGAAGGAATAATTCTCTGTTCTTCCCAGGTTAGACCCAAATCTACATTTTTATACTCTGTAATAACTTTCAAATAATACATACACACACAAAATAACTGAAGGAACAGACTCACATTATTCCAAAATCAAAATAGTTTAAGGTAACAAGCAGTTAAAGGGCATGTCACAGTGTACACAACCCCGTCGGCAGCTTTAGAACTACTGCTACTCGAAAGAGTTAAACCATCTTAACAGGCCCATATCAAGCATTGAAATAAAAACAGCAATGAGAGACCTTCCAGCTAACAAAAGTCCAGGAGCAGATGGTTTTACAGTGGAATTCTACAAGGCCTTCAAAGCAGAGCTCACACCAATACTCCTCCAACTCTTCAATGAAATTGAAAGAGAAAGTTCACTACCGAACACATTCTATGAAGCCATCATAGCCCTCATCTCAAAACCAAGAAGGAACTCATCAAAGAAAGAGAACTATGGACACATTTCTTTGATGAACATTGATGCAAAACTTCTCAACAAAATTTTGGCCAATCGAGTTCAACAATTCATCCAAAAAATCATACACCACGATCAAACAGGATTCATTTCAGGGATGCAAAGCTGGTTCAATATACGCAAATCAATTAATATTATTCATCACATCAACAGGAGCAAGAATAAGAAACACATGGTTATCTCAATAGATGCAGAAAAAGCATTCGACAAGATCCAACACCCCTTTATGATGAAGGTTTTGGAAAAATTAGGAATCCATGGAACATTCCTCAATACAATAAAGGCTGTATATGACAAACCTACAGCCAGCATTATACTTAATGGTGAAAAACTAAATCCATTTCCTCTTAACTCAGGAACAAGAAAAGGATGTCCGCTATCTCCACTTCTCTTCAGGCTAGTATTAGAATGCCTCGCTAGAGCAATAAGACAAGACAGAGACATAAATGTGATCCAAATAGGGAAAGAAGAAATAAAACTCTCCCTCTTTGCATTTGACATGATCTTGTATTTAAAGAATACCATAGACTCTACTCCCAAATTACACAAGGTGATTCAAAACTTTGGCAAAGTAGCAGGGTATAAAATTAACCCACAAAAATCAATGGCTTTTCTGTATGCCAACAATTATAAAAGTGTGGCTGAAATTAGGAAAGCAACTCCATTTGTAATAGCCCCACAAAAAATAAAATACCTAGGAATTAACTTAACCAAATAAGTGAAGGACCTCTATGATGAAAACTTTAAAAACTTGAAAAAGGAAATCAAAACAGAACTTAGAAAATGGGAACAACTCCCATGCTCCTGGATTGGAAATATTAACATCGTGAAAATAGCAATACTTCCCAAGGATATCTACAAATTTAATGCGCTACCAATCAAAATTCCAACCTCATTCTTCAAGGAAATAGAAGAGGCAATCCAAAAATTCATATGGAACAATAAAAGACCCCGAATAGCAAAAACGCTCCTCAACGGAAAGAACACTGCTGGAGGAATATCAATACCAAATTTCAAACTCTACTATAAAGCCATAGTAATCAAAACAGCTTGGTACTGGCATAAGAACAGACCTCAGGATCAATGGAATAAAATTGAAAACCCAGAAATGAACCTATAGACCTATAACCATCTAATCTTTGATATGGGAGCTAAAAAATATAATGGAAGAGAGACAGCTTCTTCTGTAAATGGTGCTGGCAAAATTGGTTAACTTGTAGAAAACTAAAGCTATATCCTTATATATCATCCTGCACCAGAATCAACTCGAAATGGATTAAAGACCTCCGACTCAAAGCCTTTCAGACTCTTATCTCCAATTAACAACTAGAAAAACAGAAATGGTGCTGTGGCTCAAGCGGTAGAGCACTTGCCTTGAGCTGAAGAGTGAAAGGATAGTGCTCAAGCCCAGAGTTCAAGCCCCACGACCGACAAAAAAGAAAGAGAGAAAGTAAGAAAGAAAGAATGAATGAAAGAAAGAAAGAAAAGCTTACTCTGATGAACAAATGTTTACGCTTCTGTTATTAATTATTATAGATAGTTCATAGGTCACAGGTTTATCTTCTAACAGAATGTAGCTCTTTTTTCTGTTGACTTTTAAATACATAACATCCCATTGGAAACTGTATCTATTGCAGAATTAAATAAAAAGCAAACAGATACTGTTTTACATGTCTCTGGTATGGCATGTTCAGAATTTTAGAATTAGTATTTAATAGTCATAGGCATATTGAAGAAAACTTATATTCTGTTCTCTTAACAATTATTCAGTTTTAAAAGTTAGGAGTTTCCATAGAATTGAACTGTTTACTATTTTACTATAAGACAATACTAAAATTATGATTTTTCAAAATAATGGCAAGTATATTGTGAAAATATTGTATACTTTGATAACATTCAAGTTGATGACCCTCTGACAGAGAAAGGGATAACAGAATAATATTTACTATACAAATACAGTGAAATTATATTTTATGTAGCTTATATTTAATTTAATTATACAGTCAAGGTGATATATAGAACGGGTTGCAATAATTGTAAGGTAGTGAATACATAACATGTCGAACTTTTTACCCCCTCCCTCACTTTTCTCACAGTTTTTCTTCACCCATATACCCCTCACAAGTTGTAATGTAAATTTCCAACATGTTGTCTTGTGAGTATTGCTATTGATTTGGTTTGCCCTTTGTTCTTTGTCTCGAAATTTTGTTGTTCCTCTTCCCTTGCCAAATTAAGATAAATGTATATACAATGACACATGATACTGAAATCAAATACTGCAGGGAACAAACCATTGGGGAAAACGCAAAAGAATAAAAGAAATCACATAGTACATTAAAAACAACAACCACAAAGGAAAACCTCTGTTTCCATATCTAGGAGGTCATTTTGCTCAGCATAATTTTATGCATATCCATTGAGCCATTCTGCTCATTTGCTAGGACTATCCTAGATATTTCCTACTTATTACAACTGAGAGAAACTATGGAATATCTTCCTTTGTGTCTTGTTTATTTTCCATACTAGGATTTTTCCATGTCTTTCCATTTGGAATTGGAAGCATAGAATTCCGCTGCATATATACCACATTTTGTCAATTATTCATTTACTGAGTGACATATTGGTTTAAAACATGATTGCATGTAACTATTACTTAGGGTCATTCAAAAATGACAGATGCCACCTCCCCAGACATTCTAAAATCATGATTTCTATGTATGATAGGATTTCATGGTGGTACAAGGGTTGAGATATCTGGAAGAATCTAATACATATCTTGCACTGAATTAGGCAGAATGATATCCAGTATCATATAGGATAAAAATGGTAGTGACAAATTATTCCCTTGAGAAAGATATAGAAGGCTGCCAGCAGTAGTAAGTAGTTCAGATAATTTTGAAGCATTAAGAAATGCAAGTTCAAGTATGTGTGTTTAAATAAAAAGTACGTAAGTGGAAGGGCAAAAGAAGGGGAAGAGAAGAAAATAACCTAGAGCAGATCATTTTCCCAAGTTAGAGTATAAAAAGACATATTCATTAACTTCCAAGTTAAAAAGAGAACAATATCATACCTCCTATTCAATTTAGATTCTTGAAAATATTTACTTGGCTTTTTCCTACTTTAATGCTCCAAAATAAATGAAGACTTATAAGAAAAGTTATGTGATGTCCATTACTTCACCCTGAACACTAACTGTGTTTTGCCCTCTTTTCTCAATTTGCACTTGGAAAATAGTCCCTAAGTTGATGATGTTGTGGCTGATTAGAGTCAGAGTCAGGAGCTTGTACATTTACAATTATCTCAGCATAGTTTAAAGCAGATCCCCCCCCCCCCCAAGATATCCAACTACATTGTCTGAAGCTGTACTTTGAACACACCCTGACACCTGAGCTCATAATTTGAAATTACACTTCAGCATTTCCTTGGCACATTCTACGTTATGCCATTGTCTTTTTTGCACATTCCTTTTGAGTTCTGAGTTGCTCTATTTCCATTTCATCTGTACAAACTGCTAAGAACATTGTTCAACTACCACTTCTTGTTGCACGTGCCCAGTCTATGTATGAAGGTACTTTGTCCATGTTAAACAATAGGGTAGTACTCACTCTCTCAGGAGAAAAGTTCCACAGTATAACACTATGCCCATATTAGAGGATGTAGAATTTAAAGAATTTTGAGACAAACAGTGATATTAGAATTGAAAGGCTCCTTAGGGACAGTTTCTTGGAGCTCATTAGTTTACCCAGGAGAAATATAAATATTCACAATATCTGGAGCTAATTAGAAAGTATCGAATTAACACTAGATCCTAGATGTTTTGTTAGTACTAGTCACCCTTGTATTATTGTTACATCAGAATCCTTCCCTACTTCCAAATGGGTATGAGAAAATGAAAGAAAGGCATTAATGCAAAATGTCATATCTTTCTATGCATTTAATCTTACTGGTGAGGGTAATGTCTGAACTCTTCCATTCAATAAAGTTTGAAGTTTATAAGAGAACTTCCTAAATATAAGAATTTCTGGCAGGTTGATTGACACGGTTATTTCAGCATGGAGAAATCCCTAACAAGAACTAGAGTCAATAGAGTATATGACAGTTATGATGTGTCAATGCCTATTGAAGCATTTTCTATTCTAAAGAAGAATCAATTCCAGGAGTCTTCAGTCACATCAGTAAAGCTGTATGTTCAACCTAATTCTTGGTTTACTTTTCCTACATTTATAATGAATAGGCTGATAAGATATCCAAACATATGTAAAGATATTTCAATAAAACTCCATATGATGTGGATACATGGGCCACTCGTTGGAACTGTAGGACAAATTAGGCTGGTTTGTGCTGTAGTTCAATCCATAAACTCCTGGCTAAAAAAGTCTTCAAAAAATATTCACAGAATACCTCTAAGTAAAGTTCATGACAGTTATATCTGTATAATTCTTCTAAGGTCAGGATAAAAGCATTTGTTCCCAACATTTAAAATCAACAGGTTCTGTTGAATTCATGGATCCAGAATTTTATGGATTCACATTCATATCTCAAAATTTTATCAAGATGACTTTCACCAAAACACTTTTCTTATTGAACTTGTCTATTTCTTTTTACTTTTCAAATCCAAATAGCATATTTCCTCCAAGATCTTCCTGCGAATTCTTTCCTTCCTTTAATTCTGTCAATATCTGTTTACTACTTTTTTGTTTCCTTATGTATCCCTTTCTTCCAATCTTATCCACACTGGTACTCACATTGCTCACACTTCTGTCAGAACTTTCCTTTTCCTCTTCCCTCCAATAATGCCCCCAATTTTATTATTCTTTTTTCCTATTCATGATCGTGGATATTTTGATGATGTCTAAACAGACCTATATTTGCATCTGTTTAATATAAACTTTAGAACTAGCAGATATTTTTCCCCTAAATCCATTATTTCCACCTGTGGTTCTTATCACTAAGAACATCACTAACACAGTTACCAGGCAAACGTGTGGAAGCCTTTTATATTTCTTCTTACCTTTCTACTCCCTCCTATTAGATAAGATGAATGATCAAGATTTACTCAGTTTTTATCACTAATATGATTTCTTTTTTTTTGGAGCTTTTATGACTTTCTTTAATTGTGAAAATACTGTACAGAGAGGTTACAATTACATGGGCAAGATAATGAGCACATTTCTTATGAAGCATTTTAGCCTCCTCCTTTGTTTCCCCTTCCTATCCCTTCCCATCCTCCCCCAACCCCAAACCTCCCCCCCCACTAAAGTTGTAAAGTTCGTTTTCGACATAACGACTTACACAATATGATTTCTCTGTACTCCTTTTTATGCCCCTAACACCAGCCTGTTTTATTTACTCATCACTGTCACCTAGTCCTAAAACAACCATTTTGAAAGTACGCTTTTCCCTCATAGTCTTTTCCTATTGGTCCTCTCTATCACCAAATTACTCTCTTTGTAAGCACACAGAGTGAAGAGCTCAGACACATATTCTAGTATCATTATTTACTCACTACATTGATTGTTGGCCTTACCTTTCTCATGTGTAAATCAATGGAATCTAACAGAAATAATGAAGAATATATTTGTTGACTTCTAGAGCAAGAATAAAGAAAAGTGAAGAGTCCTTACATTTTCCACTTTACCTTACAAATAAGGAAAGAGTCAAATTCAGTTTGTTGGTATAAAGTCACAAATTGTTTCATGTAGAAATAAAAATAAGTTTTACCTCCTGGCTCTAAGGCCTATGTCCTTTCTAGGTAACTACAGATATGAAAGTGATATTATGTAAATTGGGTCATGTCTTTACAGCTGTATTGCAGAACATACTCAATATATCATTTGAAAACATTGGTTACTGAATAGTATCTATATGAGAATGTTATTTGAACTAATCCCACTAAGTTGAAAACTACACTTTAGTCCATCAAAATGTGGAAATAAACGATTTTATTTATAAGGAAATAGTACCATCAAGAAAAGTGAGTATACATTAGAGAGACTGCAGGAATTAGGGTTTTTACGGTCTCTGCCTGTTTATGTGAATGGATTTATTGATATTGAAACTCTCCTCTTGTTATTCTTATTGTATGTAATCCAACGCTGTTTATTACTATGTATTCAATGTGGGAAATCTAGCTGTAAAAATGTGTAATGGTTTTTTTTCCTTTTCAATCCCAACAATGACATTATCAGGCTACACTGTGGTCATCATCGTATCCATCAAAATTATTATTAACATCAAAAGTGCTAACTATTGAAAGTCTGATATGTATCTATGATTTTGCGATTATTTGTTTTTTGATTAATAATTTTAATGTTACCATTGTGCATGCATCCATATTAAAATTTTGAACAAATAAACAAAAAAACTAAAGCATATCAGGTAGCTTGACTATGTGCTTATAACAAATTATGGAATAGATTTTTGAAGTATTGCAAATTCCTAACCAGTATGAATTAACTTCCTCTCTCCCCACCACCACACACAAGTATTTATGAGTTTGAATAGAATTATTTCAAGTAATATACTGCAAATTTTACTATAATATCATGTGCATATCTGAACTTCCTCTGAACGTAATAAACTCTACATTCTATTGAAATATTAGTTATTTTATTCTAGGAAACTTTCGGAAAAATAGAGTGTATATCTTTGAATGAAAAAGTTAAAAAATATTAGCATAAAATTTTAGAGGGAGTCTGTCTTCAGAAATATATATATATATATATATACACACACACACATATATATTGTATGTAGAAAGACATACATTTTTAGAGATTATTTTTCACCAGAAATATATACATATACCTAAATTTATGTGTAGAACGATGTACGTTATAGTGAAACAAAAATCTTAAAAACATAATTAAAATTTAAAAAATACATCAAACCAAGTGCCATTGACTCACGCCTATAATTTGAGCTATTCTGGGTAATGAGATCTTAGAATTGTGTTCAAAACTATCCCAGTCAAAAAAGTACTTGTTAGATTCTTATCTCCAATTGACCACTAAAAACAGGAATTAGCTCTGTGCTTCAAGTTGTAGAGTGATGCCTTTGAGCATAAAAAGGCTTAGGGACAATGCCCAAGCCTTGCAAACAACAACGAGAACAAAAAGAACAAGAACAACAACATATATCACATTAATTTCATAAAAACATCTTTTAACTCCTGTGAACATTTCTTAGAATGCTTCTTTAGCCTACATCGGGGGGAGGACTGGGTGGGGGACGGGGGGTTGTATGGAAAGGGATCGGAAGGGGAAACAAAGGAGGAGGCAACAGTGCTTGATAAGAAATGTACTCATTACCTTGCCCGTGTAATTTTAACCCCTTTGTACGGTATTTTCACAATAAAAAAAAGAAACATGAATATATCCCCCTGGAAAATGTTAAGTAACAATTATAGAATAAAGTTCATTTTCGACATAACGACTTGTACATCTCGTTGTTGCAATGGGTCCACCTGTATCCCTATTTAATTGTAACCATTCTGTACAGTATTTTCACAATAAAAAAATCTTCTATTAAAAAAAAAGTATAGAATATTTACCTCTATGTTAAAGACATGACTATTTAGATTGCTTAAGATATTTAGGTAATTTTTAGGAATTAATAATAATGATAATATATTGGGTCTTGTCATTTATTCTATTTTATGATAGTAATAAAATGATATTTGCAATATTATAAAAATTTCTTTTGTTTGTTATTTGAATTATAATAAGAGATAAACATTTTTAAATATTTCCATAAGAAAGGATCATTTTAATGGTATCAATTCTTTTGTAATTTCAAAACAATTAAGAAAATTATTCCAAAGCTGTTTTGCTCTAAGACTACATTTGTTTTCTTGTTCGAGTTTTCATATGTTAGTAGAAATTAAAATTCCAAAAATTCAATGGATCTTGGCATTCAGGAACATCTTCATAGATACTAATATTGGAGTCCCTTAAGTGGAATTGTTTTATTTCATTTGTTATTTTCACAAATAAATCAAGATGATTGTGTATTTTGTTTCTTTTCACTGCTATTGGCTCTTATCTTGAGAATATTTTTTTTCTAGCAAAGAAGAGGAAAGCAATTGGATTGAGCAAGTAACATGGCTTTCGTAAAATGTACATGCATAGATTTAGGTCTTCTGTCATTTGCTAAAAGTTTCTTCCAGAAAATGTTATCAATTACTTATAAGTGATGCATAATTCCTAGATATTCCAGTTATCAGATCCACTTTTTGATTGAGTTATCTCTGTATAAACTCAAAAAATTACCAAAATAAACAGAATCACATCTTTGTTTTAAAAACTGTAGTTTACAAAGAATTTTTAGCCAACAACAAAAACATCTTTTTAGGTATTCTGCAATTTGTGTGAATTATTTTTAACTATATATATATATTTTTTTTTTTTTGCGGACATGAAATTCACATGTAATATATTTATCTCCTTTTATTGTATACATTTTAGTGCTTTGGAAGTGAATGGTACAATCAGAGGTTTTCCAAGACTAATTTTCACAAACTTGCATTTCTTCAAATAGAAATACTGTAAATTTTATTGAACCATAAGATATGTATTAAATGTTTTCTTCATGCATTTGTTTGTAACATATTTATAGGATTGTTGCTTTGTTGTTTTGTATGTCCCTCCCCCACAGTATAACCCCTGCTTTCATGTATTTGATGTCGGTATAATTTGTGGAGGGGAAGGGGAAAAACGAGTCGTTTAAATAAGGATACAGGTGAACCCGTTGCAGCAATAAGAAGTACAAGTTGTCAAGTCGAAAACGAACTTTACAACTTTGGTGGGGGGGAAGGATTGGGTGGGGTGTGGGGGGAGGCTGGGAAGGGATGTGAAGGGTAAAAAAAGTAAGAGGCTACAATGCTTGATAGGAAATGTACTCATTATCTTGCCCATGTAATTGTAACCCCTCTGTACAGTATATTCACAATAATAAAAATAAAATAAAATAAAAAAAGAAATGCTGTAAATTTTAGAATAGACATTAAAATAGATACAAAATTAAGTTACAGGAATTTGTCCTCCATATATCCTTTATAGTGTGTCTTTTCAAAATTTGTTTTGGGATTATTTCCAGATTCTCACACATACTATTCAAGTGCACTGTCAATGAACTGCATTCCCTGTCCAAATAAGTTTTTTACTTTTCTTTACTAATACATAGAAGTGTAATGGCTGGATCATATACAATTCTCTTTGACCTTTAGAAGACTTGAAAACTTGCTTGCAAAATTGATTGCAGTATTATACAAATCATTCTGCAATCTAGAGTATATCAATTTCTCCGCAAATACATTACTATATTTTCTGTCATCTTTTTATATTATGGTCATAGAAATGAGTTTTATTTTTATTTTTTCTTAGATACTAAAGAGGAGTTTAATTCATTTGCTCTTCTTATTGACCATTAATTTACATATGTTCTTTAAAGAAATAACCTGTTCAGGAAAAAATTTATATGTAATTAGAAGATATAAAAGTAGTTAAGACTCAGGATCAATGTCGAATTAACATTGTAGCATTAACAAACATGTGCCCTCTATCTGTTGGATATGTCTTCACTTTTTTCATAGAATTATGAAAGGTCATTAGTTGATATTAACCCATTTATTCTTGCTTTTCTTTAGCCACTAATGTTTTCCATTTCAAATGTTTAGAAAACTTTACTGATCCAATGTCATGAATTTTTACAGTTACATATTATTAGTTTTTATATCTCACATTTAGTTTGATAATCATTTTTTATTTTAAATTTTTGTATAAGGTTTAAGGTAGTAGTCCAAGATCATTCTTTAAATCTAGAGAAGCAATAGTGCCAATACACCTATTTTAAATTCTATTTTTATTTGATAAAGTTCATGGCATCCTTTTAAAAATCTTTTGACCATAAAACTAAGAATTTATTGTTAATAAATCTGTTACATTCTTCTGGGTGTCTGTTCTTATAGTAGAGCTATTTTGTCCTCACTACTAAACATGGTAATAAGATTCAAATCTAGTATGAGGTTTCAAGCAACACCATTTTACAAGATTGTTCTGAATGATCTGTATTCCTTGAACTTACATGTGAGTTTATTGAGCAGGTGGACCAATATCCAATAACACAGTTATCTAGATGTTTGATAGTCACTCATATTTTGCACCTTGTGAAAACACAAGGCCCCAGAGATTATATATAGAAAAATGTCTTTAGAGAATGCTTGAAGCCACTAAAATTAATTTAGGAATGAGTTAAAATTTAGATAACACTACAGCATAATATACCTGAATGATAACGACTTGAGAGCTGTACTACAGAGGAGAGTGAGAGGGGACAGAATGATGGACCATATAGGAGCTGTATGCCATTAGTATTTTGTTTCAAAAGACAGAAAGACTACAAAGAAGAGAAGCAGGAAAATAATCAACTGTCCTGAAACACTTTTCTTTTTAATCCACCTAATAGTGTGAGCTGAGAGTCAGAGAAGATTGGAAAAATAAAATTGAAAATAAAGCATTGTATAGACCTCTTACAGTGTAAGTAAATTGTAATAGGAATATGATAATTATTTTCCAAAGAAATAAGAGAAAGAATAAGTAAAGTCTAATGGAAAAATGAAGAGAGAAAAGAAGCAAAGTAAAACATTTATCAATAACAAACACAAGGGTTTGAAAGTGGAAAGGCAGTAGAAATATTCTAAATAACAATAAAATTTGCTAACGTGGATAGTATATGGATCACATTTTATCATATATAATTTTGAAAAATCACTAGTAATGAAAATTTAAAAGTCATAATTTAAAACACTACATTACAACTAGACAGTATAGTGCAGTGCAAAAACCTTGGCCTAGCATTTGTGAAACCATTGATCTGACCCCCCAACATTACAAAGTACACACAAAGCACACACACACATACACACAACCACACACACACACACACACACACACACACTCACACACCACGTACACACATTTAGAATATTGATATTATTATATTAAACCGAGGAATTTATCACAAATAGTAAAAGAAAGTTAATATATGAAATAATAATATTGCTCATACTATATAAAAGTTTAGGAGAAATAAAAGACAATACACTTGGATTCTTATAGATTAAGTAAATTGAAAATTAAGAAATAGAACACATGAGAACCTTTGCAAACATGTTTTAAATAATAAGCATTTTGAAACATGTATCATTTTATTTTGACAAAAGATTGAGGTTACTGGTGTTTTAACTCAAGATTTAGAATATGATATCCAGGTGCATGCTCCATATCTTGCTATTGATGGCTATATCTCTAATCATTTCACTATGGATATTTTTAGAATAAGGTCTCATAGTTTCCCAGGCTCTCCTGAATTACAAATCTATTTGCAATTCATCCTATAGCTAGAAAATGAAGCCACAAATCACCATGCCCAGCTCAAACTTTTTTAAATTCAAGTAAAAGAAAGTAAATTTTCAAAAAGTGACCAGGTAATGAAGCCTTTTTTAATAAAGTATGTGTTTCTTGAAAATACAGTTAGTATTTGTTACCTGGAAAAATATGTTTAGAACTATAAGAAAATAAATTTATTTAAATTCACCAACCATATTAAATTAAGAAAATAATTTCATATATTCACATGTTAAATATTTTAAAAGCAAAATATATGTGTCTGATTAATTTACATGTGTGAAAATCATGCAATTAAATTAACTAATCCTACAGCTCTGAAAAAAGAATTACCCTAATGAAACAAAAGAAAATAAATAATTAAGTTCAAAATTTGAAATTTAGAAAATAAAATGAAATGTACTCTTTAGGTGACAAGTAAATGTAAACCTTCTGTATATCAATTTTATAATAAAAATGCATGAACAAAGAAAGAAAAAGTGCCCATTGATCAATAGCAATTGCAAAAGCATCAGTAGTGTACAAAAAAATCGATGGAGGGGATAACAATGTTCCTTCCATAAGGAATGTACTCATTATCTTACTTATGAAAATGTAACCCCTAAGTAAATTACCTTTACAATAAAATTAAATTGAAATTAAAAATAAACCAAAGAATATACCAATTAAGAATTCTTAGATAGAATGCTCTGCCTCCATCAGAAAAAATGACATTGCCCCATTTTTTAGGAAATGGAAACACTTGAAAAAATTATATTGAGTTAAGTAATCCAGGCCAAAAGAAACATAGGTTCCATGGTTTCCCTTATCTGCAATAACTAGTATTTGTCTGAGTCAAGTAGAAAAGGTCAGATAAGTTGATGTTAGGTGAAATGAACCCCAAGATAAGTATTCAAAATTTTTTTCTTTCATGCGATTATTTCCAACATATCTATAACATTATTTCTTTGTTGTTTTATATGTCCCTCCCCCACGGTATAACCCCTGCTTTCACTGTATTTGCTGTTGGTATAATTTTTGGAGGGGAAGGGAAAAAACAAATAATTTAAATAGGGATACAGGTGGGCCCATTGGAACAATGAGATGTACAAGAGGTTATGTCGAAAAACAAACTTTACAACTTTGGCTGTGGAGGGGCGGAGGATTGGGTGGGGGGAAGAGGAAGGGATGGAAACGGATGGGAAGTGGAAACAAAGGAGGAGGCAACAATGCTTGATAAGTAATGTACTCATTGTCTTGCCCATGTAATTGTAACTCCTCTGTACAATATTTTAACAATAACAAAAATTCTTAGAAGCCACTGGTTAAAAATTTAGTAAAGAACTGCCCCAAGTACACAAGGAATATATTTTGATGATACAATTTAAATACTTAAACTTCAACAGAGAAGCAAAAAGTTTAAAAACTGTTACACAGTAAAGTAATAAATCAGAATGTATTACTATAATAATCATTAGACGAATTTTTAGTGGTAGTCAAATATGTAAGAAATGAGGCAATTTGCCATTCATTTGCACTTAAGAAGTGAGGAAGAATTTTCTAGGTCCTTTTAAATATATCATAACTTTAACGAAGAAACTATTCTGTCACATCATATGATAATCAGATAAAGATTATATTAGAGCAAAGAACAGATTCTACTATGTTTTTGGATGTTAAGGTATATACTTATTTTGGTGGGGATTTCAACTTCGTGTATTGTTCTTGCTAGGCTGGCATCATATCAGTTGTTAATTTTAAGGTAGGGGTTCCCTTTCCACAAGAACATGCACCTGACCTGTCCTTTTAGCCTTCCCATCATCAAAGGCATCAGAGTTGCACTAACTACCATGGCTGGCCTTGATCCTGCAGTCCTTCCAATTTTAGTCTCTAGATAGTGCAAGATGGTGGAAATGATCCAATGCACCCAGCTATAGATTATGGAAGTCCACTAAAATGTGGCCTGGGTTCTGTTCTCAAGCCTCCTAAGTAGTTAAGAGTACAGTTGGGAGCCCTGGTGCCAAGCAGTAAATATTTTTAAACAATTAGACATACATGACTTAGACTTGTGATTACCTCAGGAAAAGTATAAAACAGCAGTGAAGCATAGAGTACAGGCAGCATTTTAACAAGCTACTCAGAGACTGAATCAGCTTAGCTAGCTACTCGGGAGGCTGAGATCTGAAAACCACTGTTCAAAGCCAGTCCAATCATGACAATACATGTGATTATCTCCAAAAAACCATAAGTGGAGTAGTGGCTTAAGTGGTAGACCACTCTCCTTGACCACAGAAGCTTTGGGATAGTGTCTAGACACTATCAAGCCTCAGCAATGAATAATGCATGCATGAGTAATGCACATGCGTGTGTGTACACGCACATGTGTGCATGCACACACACACAGAAATGATTATTTCAATGCAGAGTTCTTTATTTTTTTACTTTGCTGTACTTTATTTCCCTGTATTAGTCCACCAATTAACAAAGTCAGCTAAGCACCTATTTACATACAACTCATCATGTTTCTCTAAAGTCTACTCTCTTTTTGGAAGCCTGCTTTTATTTGACATAAAAGTAAATTATTCAGGAAGTCAAGTAATCTCCCTCAACTCTGTAGTGTTAGCTGATTTTTTAGGTTCTCCCTAGCAATATGATTCTGTGAAATCTTGCATCAAGCAGCGTATTTCATTCATGAGAAGGGAAGCCTCTGTCAAACAATTAGTAATAGGTTTTTCTCCTCCTGGCAAGCATCTGAGTTTTATTATATTTGTATAATTCATGATGAGTCTGTGAATGCCAAAGACTGCTGTGAAAATAAAAAGACCCTTCTCAGTGATTAGCATTTGTATACCATTCCTAGATATGAAGATGTTTAAATATTACTGAAATTGCTTTGGAATAAATAAAGTTCAGCTTGACTATCTTGAGAAAGAAGAATTGGTTTCTCAGCACTTTAGGTAAGAACTTGAGTGAAAGAAACCAAAGGAAAAATGAGGAACCACTGAATACATATATTCAAATGAAACAAACGAACCCAAAGAAAACACAAATTAATTCAGTACTCAAGAACCTGCAGGAAATGCAAAGATTTATTTAAAAAAATTAGCTATGATAAGCTTATGAAAAACCTGACTATATGGGAGTCTACTGTTGTGAGGATAGTGGTTAAAGCCCAGACTGGACATAAAGCTCTGTACACAATGCCAGACACCTGTTATTCTAAATTCCAGGAAGAATAACATCAAGTGGACTGGGCCCATGATCATACACAAGTAGGAAGCCAGATTCTATCTGAAAATTAATCTGGATAATTTAGGGCTGGGGGCATGACAAACTGGTAAGAACACCCATTTAGGAGACACAAGACACTAAATTCAAACTTTAATATTATGGATGTTAAAGAAAAAAGCTATGACTTCAAAGAATTGGAATAATTGTAAGATTTGAGTATTTGTGGGGAGAAAAATCCATTAGAGAGATAGAGTGAACCCATGTTGCAATGCTTTCTACTTAAGTGATAATGTTATGTGGTACTCCAGACATAACAGAGTTACCTTGCAAAAGTAACTGAGCATGGATGTGCATTTGGGTGATGAAAATACTCTATTTACACAGGTATTATTTAAATAGATTTTTTGGTAGATTGTAGTTTTTGAAATAAGAGCCTGGGTGATATCCCTGAGCATTTTCTCCACATGTGACCACTTAATTTATTTTAAATTAATTAATTAATTAATTAGTTTGATGCTAATACTAGAGCTTGAAGTCAGGGCCTGGCTCTGTCCCAGAATTTATTTTTTTGTTTTAGTTTTCTCAAGGCTAACATTTCACTGCTTGTACCATAGCTCCATTTCTAGCTTTAGCTGGTTACTTTCAAATCAAAATCTAATGGACTTTTTTTTCTTAGTCTGGTTTCAAACTACAATTCTCAGGTTTCTTCTTTCTGATTAGCTAGGATTAAAGCCATGATCCACCAGTGTGGCTTCTACTTTTTCCTCTATACTTATTTAATGCACATATTTAGATAATTATGTAAAACTGAGAGTATAGAAGAAAGATGTACATTCATGATATTGTCCTGTCACAAATTCAAGTTAGTAATGTAAATTTCTTCCTAAGACCATACAAAAAAATTCCATAATATAGTGTAAGAGAACTCACTATTGAACAGATGAGCTTTAAGAGCTTTCTAGTAGATCCATTATTTATTGTTACTCAACATTAGGAAAAATGTATAATGCAGTAAGTAAAATGGAAGTCCTTTGGAAGACTACTTAAATTCCTTGTTTTTTTAAAGACACTTGTTTTCATCTAAAAAAAAAATAGGACTGTCTATTGTCTTCGTGTGATTTTGATGATTGAATATGCTTAATGAAAAGTCAAAATGTATTAGTAGTCCTTTGTTATCAATTCTTTTTCTTTTTGGAAAATATAATGATCAAAGCAATAGTTCAGAATCAGCAAGCAAGAGGTCAGAATCATGCTTCCAGTGCAAGTGGGTCACCAGTAAGTAATCCTCAATACCAGTTTCCACAAAGTTTTCTCACAGATACAATCAGCCTGCCTTTCTAGCTGCTTTCCTAGCCTGTACCTATTCCTTCATTGTACAGGAAAAGTGTGATTCAACTGATTTCAGTCAGATCTGTTACTAGTGCTATCAAGGATTTAGATTCTTATGTAGGCTATTAAAAAGGTATTTACTAATTTCAAGTAAATACATAAATTCTATTTCCATCTTTTTTTAAAAAAAATTCTGCTTGTTCTATAAATTGATCAGAGGCATGGATTTTGTGGATAGCTCATCTATGTCTTTCATGGCTCTAATAGATAATATGATTGCTCCATAATTATCCTAATTTATATTGTTTTATATTTTGGGTTGCATCATTTCACTTTCTGCATTGCCATTTCCCAAATCATTTATATAGGAGGCATTATTTCACATTTTCTCATTCCTAGAATAAGTTGCACATGAAGACACCACTGGTCCTCATTTTCAGTCTGTACTTTGAATATGGAGGAACATCTTTCCTCTGCTCTCCATTTATTCCCTAATCTCCAGTTAGAATAATTTCGAATAGTAAAAATGGAAAAAGAAAATAAATCATGGTGAAAAAACATACGCAGAGAATTCACCAGATATTTCTGACCAGGTCAACCAACATGAACTATTAGGGAAATACATGGACACCTCATTTCCACTGGTACTCAATGTATCTGGTTAGGCAATTCTGATGAAGATGAGGAACAAGATGAAAATATGAGGAATGGTAAAAATTGCAAGAAAAAAAATGGAGAAGGATCCAAGCAAATTTCTTCTTTGGGCTGCTGAAAATAACCAGCTTACTACATTGCAGAGAATACTTTCCAAAAAGGCTACTCATGTGAATACTAGGGATGACGATGAGTATACCCCTCTTCATCGGGAAGCCTACAGTGGACACTTAGACATTGTCCGTGAGTTGGTGGCTCAAGGGGCCCATGCAATAACTGTAGATGGCTGGACACCCCTGCACAGTGCATGTACGTGTAATAATACCATAGTGGCTTCTTTCTTCTTCATGATGCAGATACCAATGCCCAAACTAAAGGCTTCTTGACCCCCTTGCATCTTGCTGCTGGTAATTGAGATAGCAAAAATACACTGGAACTGTTGAACCAATATGTCAAACCAGGTCTGAAGAACCACTTGGAAGAAACTGCATTTGATATTACCAAAACAATAAGTATGTATCACTACCTCTTTGAAGTTGTGGAAGGCTGTACAAATTGTTCTCCTAAATCCTAATGATTCGGTTAATTTTCTTAAATTTCAAAAATGTCATTAATTCCTTTTTGTCAATACAATATATTTTCACAATCCAAATAACAACAATATCTTATAGTAACAATTCACGGATTCTATGGAGTTCTTCAAAGTGAATTGTCTGCTTTTGATGTCAAAATGTATTCAAGAGTTTTTTTATACATCTATAATGATTTATGCAGAGTTTGTGATTTTGTTGATCGGAAATAATTTTAACTTATCTGTTGAAATGAGTAGTATAGAAACTAAAGATATTTCCATTGTTTGTCTGAAAAAGTATATTTTAAAATATTCTATATTCTATGTTTGTATAGTGTCCATAATCTCTTTTATTCTCTCCTAGATATAATACATTGAATTCTACATTGTTTTATAACATATAGGATCATTAATGTGTCTTTTCAGATTGCATTCCATACAGAAACAGTTTAAGATTCCTTTTTTTCCCTAGGTCCTTTTAGTATTATATTTCTTTGGGATAAAACGACAATGTTGTCTAATTTCAAAAGTTGTGTAAAGGTTATGCTATGTAAAGGCCTTTCTAAGGTGAAAATTTAATACACTGATATCAAAGTAACTTTTAATTATATGAATTAGGTGTATTGTTTCACTTGTAATTTTGTAATCAACTTTTCAATAGCTGTTTTTCATTTCTTGCATCTGAAGAATGAAAAATTTTGAATACTTCACAAATTTTCATATCATCCTTGTACAAGTGCCATGTTAATCTCTGTATTGTTGTAATTTTGGTATACAAGCTGCTGAAGAATGTAGTATCCTGCAAATTTTAGTAGTTAATGATGAAATATTTATAAAGGCTTATATGTTTAAGTGCCTATTTGTAACAAGGAAACTTTATTGTTCCTAAAAATGCTATTAATCTTATTTCCCTAAAATTCTGTGAATAGTTGAAAAAAAATGTTGTTCAGTTGATTGCTCACATTTGCAATTTTTTTGTCAATGACTATTTTAAGTCCTTTTCATTTAGAATTGGATCATACTTTCAAGTATTAATAGCTAAGTCCAAATGAGACGGCTTTTTCAAGTACTTATTTATCCAACTCTGTTAGCTCTGTGGAGCCAATGGATTCAAAGTAAGCCTTGTTTAAGAGCTACTTCTAAACATATGCAGCTGAGATTTTCCCAAATGAGGTCTTACTGGCACAAATGTCTACCTGACCCTTTACCCTTCTTCCATGTAGGAACAGACCAACCAACCAGAATATCTTACTCTGACAGCATAGATTGTATTAGTGGAACAAAACTAATCTTAGTTACAAGTGATCATAGAGAGATGAACAGTTCAGCCAGAACTGTTCATACTAGAAGGCATTTTATCAAAATATGATTGTTTATGATACCTACCATTTCAAAAGTAGCTAAAGCCAAGAAAGTGAAAAAATGTTCATATTCATGATTACCTAATGTCTTGGCCTGTCTACCTTCCAAACAGGCAGGAACTTACACTACTGCCATTTTAACACCAAATATTTTCATAGTTGCAAGGGAAGTCCATATATTTCTCTTGATTATTAGGCCTTAAATTGGTAATGTTTTTTATTATTTTTATTTCTATTATTATTTTTATTGTGAACAAAATGTACAGAGGGGTTACATTACATGGGCAAGATAATGAGTATATTTCTTATCAAACATTGCAACCTCCTTCTTTGTTTACCCTTCACATCCCTTCCCAGCCTCCCCCCGACCCCCAACCAATCCTCCCCCCCACCAAAGTTGTAAAGTTCGTTTTGGACATGACAACTTGTACTTCTCATTGTTGCACGGGTCCACCAGTATCCTTAAACGACTTGTTTTTCCCCTTCTACTTCACAAATTATACCGACATCAAATATAGTGAAAGCAGGGGTTATAATGTGGGGGAGGGACATACAAAGCAACAAAAAGATAATCTTATAAGTGCATTAGAAACAAATGCATGAAAGAAAAAAACCATTTAAATACATATTTTGGATTCATTTTCCTAACATCACATTATCTGACCTTTTCTGCTTGACTCATACATATACTAGATATTGAAAATAAGAGAAACCATGGGACCTAGGTTTCTTTGGGCCTGGCTTACTTCACTTAATATAATTTTTTCCAAGTCTTTCCATTTCCTAACAAATGGGGCAATGCCATTATTTCTGATGGAGGCATAGAATTCCATTGTGTATATATACCACATATTCTTGATCCATTCATCTACTGAGGGGCATCTGAATTGGTTCCAGATCTTAGCTATGGTAAATAATTCTGCAATGAACATAGGTGTGCTGATAGCTATAGTGTGGTCTTGTTTGTAAACATTTGGGTAAATGCCCAAAAGTGAGATTGCTGGGTCATAGGGGAGCTGTGTGTGAAGTTTTTTGAGAACCTCCGTACTGCTTTCTAAAGTGGTTGAACAAGTTTACACTCCCACCAACAATGCAGTAAGATTCCCTTCTGTCCACATCCCCTCCAGCATCTGTTGTTATTACAGTTCTTCATTTTTGCCATTCTAACTGGGGTGAGGTAGTATCTCAATATTGTCTTGATTTGCATTATCACCCTACACCAGAATCAACTCCAAATGGATCAAAGACTTCGGAGTCAAAGCAGACACTCTGAAAACATTACAGGATAGAATAGGAGAAACCCTAGGTCTCCTTCGCTCAGGTCGAAATTTTCTGAATAGAGACCCGGAAACACAACAAATCAAAGAAAGGTTTGACAAATGGGATTGCATGAAGTTGCAGAGCTTCCGCATGGCAAAGGACATAGCTAGCAAGATCAATAGAAAGCCCACGGATTGTGAGAAGATCATCACTAGCCATACAACGGACAAGGGTATCATATCTAAAATATACTTGGAACTCAAAAAATTAAATCCCCAACAACAAATACTCAAAGAAACAACTGCCCAATAAATAAGTGGACTAAAGACTTAAAGAGAAACTTCTCTGAAGAACAAAGAAGAATGACCAATAGACACATGAAGAAAAGCTCAACCTCCCTAAATTGCTAATGTTTTAACCACAGTGTTTCCTCTTGCGTCCAGACTGTAAATCTACAAATGGTAAAGCTTTAGGTTTAACTCTACTAAACACTGAGGTAGAGATAATGGAATAATACTTTAAAACAGAGTTGCCTTTGATACCCTAACCACAACAGAACAATGCAAAACATGAGCCTTTTCATTATATTATATATAGTTATATATTTTACATTTTTATGTGATGATTTTATAGTTCACACTATGAAAGTTACTAGAATTAATTGATAATTTGACAAATAAATGGATATTTATTCTAATCAATACAATTAGAATATAAATAATTAGGTTTAGAATATATATCAGAATATAAAATGTATCAATGCAATATTTTAGGTACAAACTTGTGATACCTTCTAAGTGTACATGGCCTTCTGAAATCACATAGCAAAAAATGAGTGTTGTTTTCCTCTAATCTACATGGGATTTTATTCTGCTGCTCTGTATATTGTTTTAACTCGCTGGTCCCAAACTGTTTTTCTCCATATTTCTGAAGCATTCCAGTGATTATGCCCAAATTTTGCTGATATGATGTCTAAAAAATACTTCTCTTCTGTAGGACCCATGGGTCCTATTATCTCAGGTCCCAGTTACCTGTATCATCAGATAACAGGGGCAAGACTTCTCACCTAGGCCCATGCAACATGCCAACAGAATGTAATTGAAGAGATATCTGGTCGTTAATTGGACATAATCAACTCCCAGGCTTTCCTGCATGGTCTGGCTTGTACGTCCTGCTCAGCTTTCTCTCTCAAAGCTGGAGCTCTACCCTCTGGGCCACTGCTCCACTTCTGGTTCACTGGTGGTTTATTGTAGATAAGAGTCTCACCGAGTTTCCTGCTCAGCTGGCTTTGAATGGCGATCTCCTGAAGAGGCTTCAAGTGGCTTTTCTCAGGGATTCGCAGAGGAGCCGCTTCACACAAATCCTTAGTCTAAATCTCGAGAGGTACTACAGAAAAACAGAAACAGGAAGATGCTTCTAGTGTGTTCTAGATACTTAAAGTTGGAGACACAAAACACTCATAATGATTAGATCATTTTATAGGCAAAAGGAGCAATGCAGACAGTATGAGGATCACTCCAGGTTTCGGTCCTCTCATCCTGAGACAGTAAATTCTAGCTCAATGCTAAGTGACAGAATTGGCATATCCTGTGGATATTTGCTCCAAAATACTATGACACTCATTTCTCACGTTTGGCCTCAAACCTGTGACCAGAGAAGAAGATGAGGAGAGAAAGCAACTATAATAAACATTGGGTAGTTTACTTATAAATTCAAACCATTGGAATGACCCTGCTAAGAAGTCAGATTGTCCAGATTAAAAAATGAATAAGAAAGGAAAGAAGATGTCAGTAGCTGCTGATTGTAATCCCACCTCCTTAGGATGCTGAGATGGAGAGAATCTTAGCTTGAATCCAGCCAGTGTAGGAAAGTCTATGACACTGTTACTTCTAAGAGATCACAAAAAAACCAGAATTGAGGCTATGACTCAAGCTTCATGTACTACCCTTGAGCAAAAGGAGCTCAGGGACAATGCCTAGGCTCATAGTTCAACCTCAGGACCTGCCCCCTCAAAAAGAGTCTGTACTTCCATGTCATTGTCTATGTATGGATGTATTCCTATAGGTGAAGCTATAGAATAGCTATGATGAATGGCACCAAGGTAGGAAATTTGTATTCAATACAATAATTTCATAACACAGAGACTTCTTTCAAGACAGTGCATGTTCCAGGGAACTCATCACTGTTCCCAGTGTAACCTGAGGGTTTCTCTGCATCCCAGGCCTGCTGGAAGAAGTCTCTCACATTGTGTGGACAGGCAGACAAAAGATCTCACTCCTGTACAGCTTGGTAACAAACAATTCCACCTGAGCCAGTTAGTGAGGATGAATGTGGGCGTGCTCTGAAGGTCAGGAGAAAAGGGTCTCTTTGTACCCCAAGCTATCTCTCTCCCCAGTGCTCTGTTTTAACAACAAGTTTTCATTTGTGCCACTTTCCATGGCAGATAAAGTTATGTGCACTTATCCTGCTTTTGTGAGACTATGTTTTTGTGTTCAGATAAAGTGCTCAATATAATTCAGGAGTACTTCTGGCAGACAACTAGGGCACTGAATCTAATGAAATGTTTCATTGGAGCAATGATGGGCCTATGATGCCTCTCCTAGGTTTGGGAAATCCAAGTACATGTTGGATATCACAAAGCTTCCTGTCATCTAGGGCTGGTGAAGCTCATCAGGTTTTGAAACCTTTGACCTCTCCTTGTTGGGCCCTGGGTGGCTAGGTTTTGATCACAAAGCCTTTGTGCTGAGCAGGAGCACAGTGCAGAAGCCCAGTGCTTTACCATTTTGTGTAACAACATCTCTTCTGGTCTGTGAGTGTGTGTGTTTGTGTGTGGGGGTGTGTGGGGGTGTGAGGGGGTGTGCACGCACACACATACATGAGTCCTGGAGCTTGAACTCAGGACCTGAGCACTGTACCTAGTTTCTCTTGTAGGATAGCCTTCTCCCACTGGAGCCACAGAGCCACTTCAGGGTTTTTCCTAATGATATGGTCCTGAGAAATCAAGCCTATGGTTTCATAGATGCAAAACACTCTATCCCTAATGCACTTTCCCAGGCCTCTACCTCAGGTTGTTAGTGTGTTCTGTCTTTTGTTGTTGTTGTTGTCAGTTGTAGGAGTTGAAGTCTGGGCCTGGGTGCTTTTCTTGAGGTCTTCAGCTCAAGTCTTGTGCTCTACCACTTCAGGTTTTCTGGTGGTTCATTGGAGCTAAGTGTCTCAAAGACTTTCCTGCCCAGGCTTGATTTGAACCTTGATCCTCAGATCTCATTCGCCTGAGTAGCTAGGATTATCAGCATGAGGAAAGCACCCTGCTTCCACTTCAAGTTCTTAGTGGTGAATTGTAGATAATAGTCTCATGGGACCTTTTGTGTCTGGGATATTTTGGAACCCAGATCTTCAGATTTCAGGTTCCTGAGAAGGCGGGATGACAGACCAGCTACTGACCCCTTGGGCTTGGCTTCTGCTGCAAGGGGGTCCATGGTTCCAAGTGGTTAAGTGCTAGCCATGAGCCCTAGAGGTAAGGGTCAGCACCTAGAACCCGAGTTCAAGGTTCATGACAGAAAAAAAGAAAACATTTGTCCGCAGAACACAACTCACTAGTCTTCAGTAATACATAATTTTGTACTTGCCATGGGAGCATATCTGAGCCTCAATATTCTTGTCTGCATAATCATCTCAGTTGTGGATCCCTTACAAGGGCATGATGTAAGAATGCACCCTGTGAAGGACACAGTACATGTCACTCTTTGCAGGACTCAGCACACAGCATCTTGTGAAAGACTTAGCACCCAATGCAGGACTCAGCACACTGCACCCTGTGAAGACTCAGCACATAGCTCTGTTCCACAAGCTGTCATTAAAATTAGGGTGATTTCATCAATATCACCGTTCTTTAAGGAAAATTTCACAAACCATACAAGTTCATATCTAATGGTTTAATGTGGTGGTTTTTTACTTGGGGGAGGTAGACATGGAGCTTGAACTGAAAGCATGGGGATACTGTTCTAATGATATTTGCTCAAGGCTAGAGCTCTATGACTTGGAGCCATCATATTTTGAAGAGTCTCATAGGCATCCTGCCAGGACTGGGGTTTAAACACCCCGAGCAGCTAAGATGACAGGCATAAGCCAGGATGACATGTGTAACCCATGGAGCTGGGTTGCAGTGGTTTACATGTGCCTAAGTCAGGTTAGGTGGCAGCTGTAAGCATCACACACCTAGCTTGCTCTGTAATGAGGTATTTGAAGTTATGTCCTTCTATAATTGCAGTTAGAACATCCTACCCTTTTTTGGTGGCAGTCCTGGGGCTTGAGTAAGAGCTTATAAACTCTCCCTAAGCATTTGTGCTCAAGGCTAGCACTCAATTGGTTGAAAGATAGCAGAACTTCCTGTTTTTCTATTTATGTGGCACTGAGGAATTGAACACAGGGCTTCATGATTACTAGGTGAGCACTGAACCACCAAGCCCCAGGAGTGAACAAGGTATAAATAGATAGAGATTTCTGTATATAAATATTGTAGACACAAAAAGAGAGATGTCTGCATATTATTAAATTATAGATAATATTAGTACCAATTCTTAGGTATTAAATTATATCTCCATTTAATGATGTGTCTCAGTTAACAATTAATAAAGCATCAATTAATAATTACTCAATATCAGTATTGTTTATCATATATGTACATATATCCATACATATAATTAATATTTCATAGAATGAGACAGATGTCTATATATTATTGAATTATGCATCATGTGTTACTACCAATTATTAGGTATTTAATTATGTCTCCATGTAATTTTTATTCTGTTAATGCTTAATAAAATATTAATTAAACTTAATGTACTTCCTATACTTATTGAGTCTAATTTTATCCTAGAATATTTCACTACTAATTCAATGTTTATCATTTATTGTAGTGACAATTCTTCCACCTATGACATTTTTATCTTTATTACAGCCTATTACATAGCATATAGATTTGCACACAAATTAAACATCCTACCTACCACTGAGCACTTTCACAGAAAAGGAAATCATGTGTCACACTCGGCTTCTCACTCCAAGATTACATTTTTGGCAGTGCTGGAATCTAAACTCACCGCCTAAAAGGCTCATTTCATGAATGGGTTACTGCCAGCACAGCAGCCTCTAGCCAAAACAGCTGCCAGGCAGTCCCCAGTCCCTGACATCCTGCCCCGTATGTTGACTCCAAATTGTGCTTAGTGTAGTTATTCATTTTATTTTTTTGTTTTATTCATTTGCAATTTATTTTATTGACTGCTATTATGCATGGAATATTTACAGCATTTATTACATAGGATATAGGTATGCCTATGTATGAAACTTCATACCTGACACCCAGGACTTTTACAGAAAAGGAAAACGTGTCACCATGGGCTTCTTACTGCACAATTCAATTTTTGTGAGTGCTGGCATCTGAACTCACAGCCACAAAGCCCAATTCATGAATGGGTGAGTGTCAGCACACCAGCCTGTGGCATATGGAACTGACAAGCAGTTCCCAGCGCCTGAGGTTAAGCCCCAAGGGTTGACAAAATAAGAACAGACTGACATGCAGAAGGTAGTACACAAATAGATATAGATATTTATAGAGTGCCAAAGATGTCGATACATTATTTAGTTATATAGGCTACATTCCTACCAATTTTGGGGTATTTATTATGCCTCCATGTAATTAATATTATTGTTTTCATACTTAATGAATTATTAATTAACCACTGTCCTTAAACTATTGCATCCATATAATTAATAGTATTCTCTTAATGTGTCAAAAAATATTCATTAAAATCCATCAGCCTCCTAAAATCAGTCTCTAAATTTATAGTAGTATCATTCAGGAACAACAAATTCAACCTTGACATTAATTTCCATCGGTATTCCTGTGAGTAGGAACGAGACTCTTAGGATCTCCCTCCATTGGTAGGGGTCAGGACTGGGCTTCAAACACCGAGCCTATTTTGCCGTGTTGGCCTATGGCTTCCCTGGAAGACCATCAGACTTCAGCAATGCCAGGTTACAAACACTTTTCAGCTGTGTCATTCAGACCCAGGATGATCACCTTGCCGGGTGGTTTTTTTTTTTTCTTTCTTTTCAGCCTTTGGGGACCCAGGTTCGGCTGTGTGTCCAGTGGCTGCAACCCAGTGTAGAGTGATCAAAGCTGAGGCAGAATTGCCATGCCCTGAGTTCAAGCCCTGTCCTTGACAAAATAAAAATATACACACACATACAGACAGACAGATACAGACATATATTAAAAATATTTTAAAAATTATGAAGCTCCTTGGCTTGGAATTCAGGCCATTTTTCTGCCAGGCCTGGGATTTGAACTCAGGGTTTTGGTCAATCTGCAGCAATGTGGGGGAAGGGGAAGCTCACCGAGCTGGAAGACAAGAAATTCAGGCCTGATCCCAGGGGCTGAATTCAAGCCCTACCACTCCAAAAAATAATATTCGTATACATTTTAAATACATGATTTATATTTACATACACATGTTTACTGCATATGGCAGTTAGTGTAGTTATTCATTTTATTTTGTGTTTTATTTATTTATTATATATTTTAGAGAGTATGATTACATGTATAACATTTTTTACATCCTATTGCATAGGACACAGATTTGCTTATGTATTATACATCATTCCTTAGACCCAGCACTTTCACTGATAAGGAAAACAAGTGGGACAATTGACTTCTTCCACCAGGATTAAGTTTTGGGCAGCTCTGTGATTTGAACTTCGGGCCTAGAAGGCCCACTTCATGAATGGGTAAATGTTAGCACACCAGTCTGATTCAAATGAAGATGTAGGGCAAATTTGAAGACCTGAGTTCAAGCCCTAGGAGTGGTCAATATATAAACAGATAGATGTGTAGATTCAAGTGTGTGTGTGTGTGTGTGTGTGTGTGTGTGTGTGTGTGTATTTACATATGTATATGTATCTATAAATAAATTTATACAGAGACATAAACATTTATGTAGATTCTAATGTATAATTCTATATAAAGAGTGATGTCCATATCTTATTTTTATATATTTTATTACTACCAATTATTTAGTCTAAAATTATGCCTCCATTAATTAATCACGGTAGGAAACAATAAAGTATTAATTAAATTAATCAATGACCTATATTTATTTTATACAATCTTATACTAGAATGACTAGCTAATTAGTAATTTAATTAGTACATGACAAACATTCTATTATTGTTCCTATAGATAGGAACGAGTTCTCTAGGATCTTCAGCTCTGTAGATGGCAGTCCCAGGATCGAACTCAGGGCCTAGGTTTCTGGGTTGGGCTCAGGCTTCACTGACGGCCCACCAGCCTTCGGCCATGCAAGGTCTCGTACAATTTTCAAGCCGAGTCATTAAGACCCAGGATGGTCACAGTGCTAAGGAAACAAAGGTAAATCTGTTGTGTAAAACTTCCTGGTTTTTCCTCTTCCATCTTGGTTGGTTTGTTATTTTTGCCAAAGCTGGGAGTTGAACTCTGGTCCTAAGATCCCTGGATCATCTGTGGGTGTAAAAGCTGCACCCCAGCCTAGGGTAATCAAGGCTGAGGCAGAGTTGTGATGACCTGAATTCAAGCCCCATGCCTGCACCACCAATAAAGTTAAGGTCCTGGCTAGGAATTGGGGCCATTTTATCTGCCAGACCTGGGATTTGAACTCAGGGAATGGTTAACTCTGTTTTGCTGTGGGTGAAGTGGAAGCTAACCTCCTGGAAGAAAAAAATTCAGGAGCATTTCCCAGGGTGTGAATTCCAGCCCCAGAAAAGGCAAAAATAATATTTATATACATGTATAATGTGTATCATATATATGTTTTTGCATAGATATTACATATTGTACCTAGAACACAATATTTACACACAAAGGAAAACAGGACAATATTGGCTTCTTACTCACCTATTGACTTCGGCACTGCTGGGATTTGAACTCAGGGCATAGAATGCCCAATTAATCAAGGTGTCATTGTAAGCACAGCAGTCTCAAACAAATTCACTGCCAGGCAGTTCCCAGGACCTGAGTTCTAGCCCCAGGAGTGGCCAATATACAAATAGGTAGATTTGTAAATTGCTGCAAATAAATATATATATGTATATATTTAGAGAGAGATGTATATGTATATATATATATATATATATATATATGTATTCCACTGTATATTTAAACATATAAATATATTGATAGAATGTGAGATGTCTGTATATTATTAAATTACATGTAATATATTACTAATAATTATTAGGTATTAAATTATTGATAAATTACTAGGTATTAGGTATTAAATTATGCCTCAATTTAATGATGTATCATGGATTGAGGCACAATAAAGTGCTACCTTGTGTAAAAGGATCTCAGGCACAATGTCCAGGCTCATAGTTCAAGTCTCAGGACCTGCAACAAAAATAAAAAAGAGCCAGTAACTCCATGTGTCTATGTATGTATGCATGTATTTCTATTGGTGAACATACACTCGTTATGAAGAAATGAAAACAACTAAGATATTTGCTTTGAATAGAATGATGTCATAGAACAGAGAGTGCTTTCATGACAGTGCATGATCCTGGTCAAAAAAAATTAAGACCCAAGCATGGAATTTGCACCATTTTTCTGGCAAGCCTGGGATTTCAATTCAGGGTATGATTAACACTCTGGCACTGTGGGGAAGGGGAAACTCACAGTGGTGGAAGACAAGAATTTCAGACCAGTTTCCAGGGACGGAATTCAAGCCCCAGCATTGTTAAAAATAATATTCATACATGAGATCTATTTACGTACATGGGTTTACTCCATATGACATTTGTTACCCTTATTTATTTTTATTTATTTTATTTAATGTTATTATATATATAACATTTATTTCATTTATTACATCTTATCACATGGATTTATTTGCATATGGATTAGACATCATATTGAGACCCAGGACTTTCACCAAGAAGGGAAATAAATGTGTCAAAATTGGCTTCTGACTCCACATATAAACTTTTGGCCATGCTGGGACTTGAACTCACAGGCCACAATGCCCAATTCATGAATGGGTCAGTTGTAAAACAAAAGCCTTTGGCAAACTGAGCTGCCAGTCAGTTCTGAGGACCTTCAATGAAGCAATAGCATTGGTGGATACATAGATAGATAGACAGATAGATAGAAAGATAGATAGATAGATAGATAGATAGATAGATAGACAGACAGACAGATAAATAGATAGATAGATAGACAGACAGACAGATGTGTAGTTTGCTATATATATGAGAGAGAGAGACAATGTAAGGATATTAAATTATATATATTATGAATTATTAGTTATTGAATTATTCTTCCACTTAATGAAGTATCATGGTTGAATACTTATTAAAGCATTAATGTAAAAGTAGTCACTATTCCTTAATTAGGAGAATCATACCATTGTGCTAGAATGGAAGACATAATCCAATAGTTTTTGTGTGGCATTCTATAAGAGAATCATGAAATAACTGCAAATTTAATAGTTACTTTTATAACATTACAGTAAGCATTCCTATAGATAGGAATGATTTTCACAAGATCTCCCGCCATTTGTAGGTGGCAGTCCTGGCATTTGAACTACAGACCTGGGTAGTTTACTTTGAAATGCAAACCATTAGAATGACACTGTGAAGATTTCAGATTGTCACGATGAAAGAAAAGTATGAGAAGAAAGAAACTCAGGTGTCAGCAGATCCTGCCTGTAATCCTAGCTCTTCAGGAGGCTGAGAGGTAGGGAATACCGGTTTGAATTCAGCCAGGACAGGAAAGTCCACCACATTCTCATTTCTGAGGGACCACAGGAATACAAAATCTCCATGAGTGGGGCTATGGCTCAAGGGCAGAACACTATCTTTGAGCAAAAGTAGCTCAGGGACAGTGCCTAGGCTCATAGTACAACCCCGGCAACAGCCAAAAAAAAAAAAGCCAGTAACTCTATGTGTCCCCATGTATGTATGCATATATTTCTATCAGTGAAGGTCCAGAGTCCCTATGATGAAAGGCATCCAGCTAGGAAATTTGATTTGAATAGAATGATTTCATAACACAGAAAGTGCTTTCAAGACAGTTCGTGTTCCGGGGCTCCCTTTGCTGTTCCCATTTTATCCTGAGGTTTTCTCCTCACCAGGGACTGCTGGAGGAAGTCTGCCTCATTGTTGGAACAGGCAGACAAAAGCCCTCACTCCTGTACTGCTGTGTAACAAAAAACTCCATCGAGGCCAATTAGTGAGGAGGAGTGTGGGCTGGCTCTGAAGGCCAGGAGAAAAAGGCCTCTTTGTACCCCCAAGCTATCTCTCTCTCCAGTGCTGTTTTGACAGGAAGTCTTTATTTGTGCCACCTCCCATGATAGGCCAAGTTCCCTGCACTTATCCTGTCTTTGTTAGACTATGTTCTAGTTTTAAAATAACCTGCTACAATTAATTCAAGGGTCCTTCTTGCAGACAACTAGGTAGCTGAACCTAATGAAATAACTCATTATTGGCAATGGTGCCTCCCTAGGTTTCTGGAAGCTTGCTAAATCTAAGCACATGTGTAATATCACAATGCTTCCTGTCATCTAGGGCTGGTGAAGCTCATCAGATTTTGAAACCTTTGACCTCTCCTAGTTGGGCCCTGGGTGGCTGTGTTTCAGGGTTGAACACAGGACCTGGGTGCTTACCATGAGCTCAGAACAGAAGCTCAGTGCTTTACCATTTGGTGTCACAGCTTCACTTCTGGCATCAGTGTGTGTGTGTGTGTGTGTGTGTGTGTGTGTGTGTGTGTGTGTATGTACATATATGTGTGTTCATTCACTTGTCCTCGAGCTTGAACTCAGAACCTGAGCACAGTACTTGAGTTTCTCCTGTACAAGGATAGCATTCTACCACTTGAGCCACAGAGCCACTTCAGGCGTTTTTCTAGTGATGCGGTACTAAGGAATCAAACCCAGGGATTCATACATGCAAAACACTCTACCCATAAGACACATTCTCAGTACGCCACTGCAGGTTTCTTTCTTTCTTTTCTTGGAAGTTGGAAGAATTGAAATCTAGGCCTGGGTGCTGTCCTTGAGCTCTTCAGCTAAAGCCAATTGCTTGAGCTACAGCACCCCTTCTGGTTTTTGGTGGGTCACTGGAGAGAAGCGTCTCAAGGAATTTTCTGCCCAGGCTGGTTTTGGACCCGTGATCCTCAGCTCTCTGCCACCTGAGTAGCTTGTACGACAGGCACGAGGCTTCCACTTCAAGTTTCTAAATGGTGAATAGGAGATAAAAGTCTCATGGGACCATTTGTGTCTGGGATAGTTTTGAACCCAGATCGTCAGATCTCAGCTTCAGTGTCAGTGGCTAGGTCCTGAGTTCAAGGTTCATGACTGAGAAACTTAAACCAAAAAAATTGTCTGCAGGAGACAACTCACTAGAGATAGGTACATACATAATTTTGGCCCTGACAGGGGCAAATCATCATCTTACTTGTGGAGCTCTTACAAGAACCAGATGAAAAAATGCACCGCGTGAATGACTCAACACGCAACATCTCATGAAGGACTGATCACATAGCTGTATCCCACATGCTGTCATTAAATTAAGGTGCTTTCATCAGTATCACCATTCTTTCAGAAACACCTCACAAACAGTCCAAATTTAGATTTTAGAGGGATGGGGTTTTGGGGGGAGGGCATCAGCCATGGACTTGCACTGACAGTTTGGGGGTACTGTCCTAAGATTTTTTGCTCAAGACTAGAGCTCTACCACTTTGAGCCACAGCTCAGAGTTTCACAGACATCCTGACAGGGCCTGGTTTTAAACCCACCAGTGTCAGATCTCAGTCCCTGAGTATCTTGGATGACAGGGGTAAGTAAGCCAGCAGCATCCGGTTCTGTGGAGATGGGTTGCAGTGGTTCACCTCTGGCTAAGTCAGGTTAGACGGCAGCTGTCAGCATTAGACTCCCTCCTTGCTCTGTGATGAGGTATTTGCAGTCCTATTCTTATATAGATGCAGTCAGAACATTCTATATTTTCCTTTTTATTTTTTGTTTTGGTGCCAGTCATGCGTCTTGAGGAAGGGTCTAGACACAGTCCCTAATCTTTTATGCTCAAAGTTAGTGCTCAACTGTTTGAGCGACAGCACAACTTCTGGATTTTCCTATGCACACAGTAGTGAGGAATCGAAACAAGGGCTTTGTACGTACTAGGCGAGCCCTCTATCACTCAGCCCCATTAGTGACAAGTGTATAAAAAGATAAATGTTTAGACTTGCAGATAGATAGATAGATAGATGGATAGATAGATAGATAGATAGATAGATAGATAGATAGATAGATAGATGGATAGATGTATATAACGTGAGATGTCTCTATATTATGAAATTGCATATACAATATTACTACCAATTATTGGCAATTAAATTATTCCTTCCTTTTTTAAGCATCATGATTGAATACATAATAAAATATTTATTGAAAATTATTCAAAGTTGTATAATTGTGTATAATTTTATAATATAAATCGTACACTAACTACTAAGGTAATTGTTACTTTTACAAAATTCCATTCACACAGATGTATATTGGAAATTGTTTCTTAGAATCTCCTGCCATCCCGGCAGTCCAGGATTCGATTTCCAGGCTTAAGTTGCCGGTTTCGGCTTGGCTTCCCTAATAGTCATGCAAATATCAGCAATGTAAGGTCATTTACACTTTCTGGGCATTGTCATTTAGTCCCAGGATGGTCACAATGCAAAGAAAAAAGAAAGTAAAACCATCTCCTTGAACTTCTCAGTTTTACCCTTCTCGTTTTTATTTTTATTTTTGCCAGCCCCGAAATTTGAACTCGGGACCTAGGATGCAAGGATCGGCTGTGGCAGAGATACCAAGAACTGAGTTCAAGCCCGGTGCTTGGCCCAAAACATCATCATCATCATCATCATCATCATCATCATGGCTTGGAATTTGCCCCATTTTTCTGGCAGGCCTGGGATTTAAACTCAGGGTCTGGGGAATTCTGAGGCACTGTGGGTGAAGGGGAAGATCACCGTCCTCGAAGACAAGCAATTCAGACAAGTTCCCAGGGCCTGAATTGAAGCCCCAGCACTATAAAATATAATAGTCATATATTAGATCTATGTCATATGGGTTTACTCCATATGATATTTATTATCCTTATTTATTTAGTATTATTGTACATACAACATTTATTTTATTACATCATATCACATATACTGAGACATAGGACTTTCACAGAGAAGGAAAAATTTTGTCAAAATTGACTTCTTACTCCATGAATAAATTTTTGGCCATGCGGGGATTTCAACTCACAGCCTACAATGCCCAATTCATAAATGAGGTCACAGTCTTAGCACACCAGCCTCCAGCAAACTGAGCTGCCAGGAAGTTCTGAGGACCTATAATCAAGCCACAGTAGTGCCCAATATATATATATGTACATATATATACATGTATATATATACATGTATATATATACATGTATATATATATATGTGTATATATACAGAGGGAATATTATATTATTAAGTTATATATATAATTACCAATTATTAGTTATTAAACTATGCCTCAATTTAATGAAGAATCATCATTGAATACTTACAAAAGCATTAATAAAATATCAGTCAATATCCTTAATCATACCATGGTGCTAGAATGGAAGATATAAATTCAATAATTTTTGTGTGGCATTCTAAAATAGAATCATGAATTAATTTCAAATTTACTTATTACTTTTATAACATTCCATTAGCATTCAAATGAATAGGAATGAGCTTGCAGTATCTCCCTCTATTTGTGGGTGCCAGTCCTAGCATTCGAATTCCAGGCCTGGGAAGATTTCTTGGAATGCAAACCATTGGAATGACACCGTTAAGATTTTAGATTGTCACGAAAAAAAAGAACAACAAGAAGAAAAGTAAGCCAGGTTGTCAGTGGTTCCTCCCTGTGATCCTAGCTCCTCAGAAGGCTGAGATGCCAATTTGAATGCAGCCTGGGCAGGAAATTCCGCGACCCTTGTATTTCTTAAGAGATCACAGGAAAACAAAAAAAATAAACAAACAAAACCCCTGAATGGTTCAAGTTGCAGAGCACTACCATTGAGCAAAAGGAGCTCAGCGACAGGGCCTGGATGATGGGCTTTCAGCAGGTTGCCCATGCCCAGCCCCCCAACCTGGGCAAGCTGGAAGAAGCCCTCAGAGAGTACTAAGTCTGCAGCTTGAACAAAGCATCCTTCCCTACCATTTAAGAACTGAAGCCACGAAGGCTTTGCCTGGGCTGGTGTGTGCAACTGGTGTTGAGGAACCTATGCAACTCTATTTTACTGAAGACCCCAAGTCAGTTCTGCCACCCTTGACCTATTCCAGTCACAGACAGTCCTGGGAACACTAAATGCCAGGATGTGGAGATATCTGAAATAGCATTGCACAGACAATTTGGGGAAACACATGGTGTTTGCTTAAGGCAGGATGTCAAGGTATCAGAAACTCCAGAACAGCCCCTTCTGGGGTCTGGTGACCATTATCTAAACCAGACATCCTGCAGTTTAGCACATATCCTCTTGAGACTTCCCTGTGGTACAAGCCAACCAGTTTAAAGTATGTCAGCCCCCTTGATCTAATCAACAACTTGTTTCTGGTCCTTTCCCACTTTGTAGTTCACCAATCATAATATAGAATTGTTTTTATGATTTTCCCACAGTGTGTAGTGATTTGTTAGAAGACGCTATGGTGTATGCAAAGTCCCTGCCTTCCCTAAAAAGTGTATAAAAGGTGCTGCAAACCTCGGTTGCTGCTATGTAAGTCTGAGGGGACCAAGCTTGAGCTTGCAATAAAGACTACTTTGCTTTTACATTGGTGGTGGCCTCTGGTGGTCTTTTGGTTAAGGATTTCTGAATTCAGCTTTACAGTGTGTGCAATGGGTGCATTATGTTCTGGCTGAGATGTCCCATCAGAACACCTAGCAGCCAGCCACTGCCTCCAGGGAAACCACAGTTCCTAGGCTGTAGGAGTTGTCGAAGGTTGTGTCTCCATTTCCTCTATCTTCCTGTAGGATGTTAGCCTAGACCTCTGGGGCCTGGTGGCCATCACTCATTCATTATTCCTTATTGCAGAGTCTCAGGCTGGTCCCAAATCCTGACAAAGATAGGAAAGAGTCAGCGATTTCTGTGCCAAAATGGGTAATCCAATAAATCCCACCGTCATAGCTTCTTTTAGAAATGAGCCTTGATCTGCGAATGTGTCTTACTGGTACAGTGCTTACTTAGCACACACAAAGCCCTGAGTTTGATTTTTCACTACCACAGAAAGAGAAAAAGCCAAAAGAGACACTGTGCTTAAGTGATAAAAGAGCTAGTGTTGAAAAAAAGCAGCTCAGGAACATGCCCAGACCCTGAGTTCAAGCCCCAAGATTGACCAAAAAAAAAGTCAGCAGAGTGAGACATATTCTTCTGGGACTCAGAGGAGGGCCGTTATGGGTATGCGGTAGAGGTCAGGTGCTGGGGGCTCACCCATGTAATCTTTACTACTCAGGAGGCTGAGATCTGAGGATGCCAATTGCGTGCAGGAACGTATATATGAGGTTCTTTTCTCCAATTAAACCCCAAAAGCCAGAAGTAGAGCTGAGGTTCAAGTAGTACAGTGCTAGTCTTGAGCACAAAAGCTCAGGGATAGCGTCCAGGCCATGAATTCAAACCCCACGACTGGCATGCGTGTTTGTGCGCATGCACATGCGTGGGTGCACATGCACGCATGCACACGCACACACACACAAACACACACACACAGATACCACCACCACCACCACCACCACCACAATAGAGCAATTTCCAGTCAGCCTGCACAAGTTCAATCTGTAGGAACTCAATATATTTTTAAAAGGGGGAGAAGGGAAGGAAAGGCTTGCTCCAGGAGGTGATATAACCAGTGCCAAAATTCCACAGGAGCTCTAAGATGTGGAACAAAACAGAGAGGCTCAGGCAATAAGTACAGCGTGGGCAAAGGTCCTGAGGTGTGTTGTAGAGCTGGTAGTGTGGGTGGAATGTAGGTTCTGTGACTTCAAACAAGTCTGGCAGAACACTCAAGTCTGGGACAAGGTTTACACTTGAGTCACAGTTAGGGCAGAATGGGGTTCAGGGGAAGATTAGCATGTCTTTTCACCAAGGACCCCAGCCATTTTCTTTGACCAGAAGCCTATTTTCCACAGCTCCTGACCTTCAGGCCTCCTTTGCATGGAGGAGTCAGGGCAAATGCAAGGAAGAATGCTTGCTTAAGAAAAGCTTCTAGCCCAGTGTCACCAGTGGCTTAACCCCTGTAAATCCTAGCTACTCAGGACACTGAGATCAGAGATCGTGGATCAAAGCCAGCTTAGGGGAGGAAAGTTAGTGAGACTTTTTTGCCGATGAACTACCAAAAGCCAGAAATGGAGCTGTGGCTCAAGTGGTAGATTGCCAGCCTTGAGGGAAAACTTAAAGAGACCACAGGCTAGACCGCTTTCAGGAGCTCCTACTCCACTGTGGTGAAAGGCCAGATCAGCTAGGCACTGGTGGCTCATGCATGTCCTCCTAGCTCCTCAGGAGGCTGAGATTGGAGGATTGCCATTCAAAGCCAGCCTAGGCAGGAAAGTCTGGGAGACTCTGTTCTCCAAGAACCACCAGAAAACCGGAAGGGGTGCTGTGGCTCAAGTGGTAAGATGAAGAGCTGGGGATAGCAACCAGGCCCAGTTTTTGAGCTACATGACCAATACCTGGCCTGCTTTGACCTCATGCTGTGGCTCTAAGCAGAGTATTTTCCAGTGGGTTCCTGAGGGTCTCCCAATGTCTAGGTGTCCTACACTTCTTTAGAGCAGCCTCCTAGGAGGCCTTTGCATACGAGTGGGCCACAGTACTAGAGAAGAATCGACCCTTGTGACACGGAGGTCATCAACCCGGTCATCAGAATGACATCTATCATGAGAGCAGTGTGGATCTGAGCACTAAATCGATGTCTCAGACCACAGTTCTGGTCCAGGAGGGATAAAACAGTGAATGCCCGCTCATATGGATATCACAAGAATGCACATTTGTCAGGCACACCTTCGGCGGTGTTGAGTTGGGCTCATGAAAGACTTGTACGCTCAGGAATCCAGAGCCGGCTGGCTGCTGTTTGTAGTAAACGCTATATCCCAGTAGTCCCAGGGCTCAGAACCCAGCTTTCCTCCCCAGTGTTTAGATGGAGGCACAGATCCCTCAGCCCAAGAAGGACTTAGGGAGAAACAACTGATGTGGTTTAAGAGTTTACTATGATTATGCCTCAGGACTGCTCACAGTTATAGCTCCGCTTATCATTACCACCTCCCTCTCTGTGTGTTTGTGTGTGTGTGTGTGTGTGTGTGTGTGTGTGTGCACATGCGCATGAGTGCATTTTGATAGTAGGACTTGAACTCAGGGCCCGGGTTCTGTCCTTCAGTTTTTTTCATTCAAGGATAGCACTGTACCACTTGAGCCAGAGCTTTTCTTCCAGCTTTCAGGTGGTATTTTGGGAGAGGACAGTCTAACAGATATTTTTTGCTGGGTAGCCTCTGAATGTCAATCCTCAGATCTCAGCCTCCTGAGGGAGCTAGGAATATAAGAGCATGAGTCATTAACATCTGGCCATGCTTTCCTTCTTGGATAAAACAGAATATCTATCTTCTAGCTGAGCACCCATCTACAGCTATCCCACCTGTCTCTACCCCTACCCCTACCCCTCCAGGTATCAGAGGAATCATTCTTTCCCCTGAGGACAAAGAAATAGGATGCATTGACAGGTTTGAGCTTTATGTTCTCCACACAGTCAGGGGCTGCTGGGAGCTGATGTAGAGGCCAGAGATCTAGGCCAGAGCAAGTAGATAGCTGTTAGAACAGAAGAGACTATGAAAAGACATCCATGCAGCTGGATGCCAGTGGCTCATGCCTATAATCCTAGCTCCTCAAGGCAGAAACTGGAGGATGAATCAAGATTCAAAGCTAACCTGGGAAGACTCTTATCTCCAATGAATCACCAAAAAGCTGGGAAGTGGAGCTACTATAGTTCAAGTGGTAGAGCACCAACTTTGTGCAAACAGGCTAAAGGTTACCACCTAGGCTCTGAGTTCAAGACCCGGTACACACACACACACACACACACACACAAACACACACACACACACACACACACACACACACACACACACACACACACACACTATGTGCATGCAAAATGAGAGATTTCTACACTGCAATTTTTAGGTATTCTCTACCTTTTCCGCATTAAGACTGGTGGTTGTTGGCCTAGGAGTTTGATGCATACAACACCACTTGGCATCTTTAATTTTGGGGAACAGAATGACTAGAAAGTCAACATTCCCCATCCTAGCTCCTTGATTGGGTCCTGATCTAACCCAGCCTTTTGGGGCTCCTTTTACACACTCGCCAAGATTCTTTTAAAAGGCATCACATTCTGGGCACTGGTGGTTCACACCTGTCATCCTAGCTACTCAAGAAGCTGAGATCTGGAGTATCATGGTGACAAGCCAGCCTGGGCAGGAAAGTGTATGAGACTTTTATCCTTGATGAAACATCAGAAAACAAGAAGTGGCCCTGTAACTCAAGTAGTAGAATGCCAGCCTTGAGAAAAAGAGCTCAGAGACAGCACTCATGGAAAACAACAACGAGAGGCATTGCATGTTGGCTCTGGGATTGACATGGGCTGAATATAATTGGAATTTTCAAGTGCACCAAGATAAAGCATTACCTCCTTTAGTCCTGTGCTCCTCCATCTGTCTCACCCCCTGACCTTGGAATGCTTCGGGTCACCATGGCCCTAGTTGGATGGGAGGGCTCCGAGGAGGAAGATCCCAGAGCAATCACCCACCTCCTTCTTTTATACTCACCCTGCTGCTTCTGCAATAGACCTACTTCCTGGAATCCATCCATGAGATCATGGCCGCCAACATTGTGGTGAGTGGTGGGTCTAGCCAAACTCAGGGAAGTTAGGGGTGGAAGTCGTTCTGGGACTAGGAGTTTCCACCCTGGGTGTGGGCTAAGTCCAGGGCTGACATTTATTTCATCCTGAGCCTTGCAGGGGTGGGGAGACAATGTAGACTCCACATTGAGTCAGGTAAGATCCGAATCTGGAGGACTACATTTTTGGGGGAGGCTGTGGAGCTCAGGGGGCCACTGTTCTTGGTACTCCTCTCTCGGGACTCCCCTCTCCCTCTCTCATCCCTCAAAGGTAAAAGAGAAACTTTAAATAAAGGTGTCAAAGAGGGGGCAGTGGAGTATTTCTGTGTGAACCAGATTTGTGCTTCATATTCATCCTAGCCCCTACTTCCAATTTATCTGAGTAATGACTACATGTGTTTGGGGGCAGGGGATCATCTTAGCTGAGAATGTGGCTCAGTGGTAGAGTGTTTGCCTAGCATGTCTGAAGCCTTGGGTTCAATTCCACACAGAAAAAGCTGGAAGGAGAGGTGGGGCTCAACTGGTAGAGCACCGGTCTTAATCAAAAAGAGCTCAGTGAAAGTGACCAGGCCCTGAGTTCAAGCCCTATGACTGGAAGAAGAAATCTTTGTGGAGGCTTTATTTCCCTTTGAAAACAATTTATTCTTTGTGATAAGCATCACATGGGCCTCTTCCCTGGTCACCAATGGGCCATTAGATATCCCTTGAATTTTGTCTCCTCCCAGCAGCCTCTGCTCTACCCAGCCCACAGTTTACGCTTCCCATTACCAGGCAGATAGAGACCTAGAAAAGGATACCTGGCAACCGAGTTCTGATGGCTGCCGAGGATTTTGAGACTCAATATGTCACATAGGGAGTCATCATCCCCATCAGCCTACAGAAAAAAGGGACAGAGTGCTGCAAGCCTGAGTTCGCCAGCTGTGGGTGGCTCTGGATGTGGGACATCTGTGGCAGGATGTGCTCTGTGGGAGAGTCCTCTAGGGGGTAAGGAGCCCTGACCTCTCCTCTGGCAGGTTCCACATGGTCTTGAAGTTGCAATTCTTCAAAACCTTTCTGCTCCTCCCTCATTTTGCCCACCCAGGAGCCTGAGGCCTCTAAAGCAGCAACACAGATGGGGGGCTCAGACTGGACCGACATCTGGAGCCCCTTGAGAGGAGAGCCAGCAGCTCCTGCAGCTCTTTCCTCTTCTCTATCTTCTCCTGGGACAGCTGGCACATGCCCTTTGCTTTCTCCAGACACAGTTGATCCAGGATGAACATCTGTCTGTTACATACCAGGAGCAACTCCTGGACGGTGTGGATATGTGCCAACACCTGGCTGCATGGATAGTGGAGCTTGTTCGCTGGACTATGGAAGTGCACCTCATCAGGCAGGTTGTGGATTAAGCAGATTTTGTTTTTAGACTCCCACTTGTCCCACTTCCCATCCTCACACATGCTGTGGTGGCAGCTCACGGGGCGGGTACCTGTGGATCCAGCTCTATCTGGCACTGAGCTGTCGGGTGGATCGAGTGCCTGCAACAGGCCCACCGCTCCTGCGGCAGGAGTTTCCCCCTGTGGATGTCAGCCTCAAAGAGTGCTTGCAGAGACACATCCCTCTTACTTTGGAGGATGTCTCTATCCTCTGTGATGGGCACATCAGGGGGAGTCGCTTTCTCACCTTTTGCTTCTCCAGGGCTCACACCTTCCCCTTCCCCAGGGAAAGCCAGGAAGATCAGCCTGGCCTGCAGGCACTCATCCTGTGTTCTGATTACTTCCAGGCACTTGAGAGTGTCCTGCCACTTTGGGGGCATCACCTAGTCCCCACAGTTGATCGGGCCCTGCACTTGCTAAAGCTGCTCCAGGAGCTGGGTCTGCCTCTGCAGGTGCTGCTGCAAGGTCTACTTCTTGGAGCTCAGCCTTTCATTGGGATTGATGCGGTGCTCACAGGTGGCTCTGAGCTCCTGCAGCTGGGCCAGGGACTGCTCCTGATGCTCCTGCAGCTCCCAAGCCACTTGGGTCTCTCTCTCATCCATCTCTTTCCATTTCTCTATCTTCTCCTCTGAGTGGTCCATCTGTTCCTGCAGATGTTTCTTCACCTGCTGCTCAGAGTCCAAGATGCTAGCAAACTCCTCCTTCTCACAGCTCACCCTATGGAGAGCAACCCACAGCAAGGCCAGCTGTTCTTCTAGCTGTGGGTCGCACAGACATGTGCATCATGGGGTCTCTGGGATCCCTTGCCAACCCTCCGCCTTCTCCTCCAGTCTCCGCAATTGTTCCCACTGCTCTGCATTCTGGAGATTGGAACTCTGGTTTTCCTGGACCTGGATGTGAAGTTGTTCCTCCAGGTTTTTCAACTCCATCTGCATGCGGTAGGCCTGGGTCTGCAGCTGCTGCTTGGCCTGAGATAGTCCTGTGGGGGACCATGGCTCTGCCAGCTTCCTTCTCAGTTCCCCCAGCTCTTTCTCAAAATCCAGCACCTGCCTAGCCCCTTCCTCCTTCTGCTCTGTCAGTTGGTTCACCTGCTCGGTCAGCGGCCGGGCCTCCTCCTTTGTGTGGACCTCTCAATTCTCAGGTCCTTCACTAAGGTGTCTGTGTCCAGATTCGCTGCTGTCACCATCCAGCTCAGGTTATCCAGTAGTCTTGTCAGTACCTCATACCCTGCCAGTGCTTGTTGGAGCTTGCAGATTCTGTTATTCCTTTTGCTCTTCTATGTCCAGAGTGCTTCCAGCTTCTCCTGCAACTCTCTGTTCACTTGCTCCAGGTCATAGAAGCTTCTGATCTTTTACTCGAGTTGAAGTATTACATCATTCAGCTGTTCGAAGAATATTTCAATCTCCTTCTTTGCAGCAGTGACTGCAGAAGCCTCCATCTCCAACTCTGCCATGCGCTGCTATGTGGCCTGCAGGCAGCTGATGACAGTTTTGTGCTCCATTACTCTGTGATCGGCCATGTGCTGCATGTGGACCGGTGCTGATTGTAAATCGCTTTCTGCCAAAACCAACTTCTGTATGACTGGCTTGTGGATTTCTAGCTCTATTCTCAGTTCTTTGTGCCCCTGGGCTATCTTCTCCCTCTCTTTTTCCCGTTGATACTGCAGGTCTGTCTTTTCCTGATTCAGTGGTTAGATATTGGCACAGAGCGCCTGGTTTCTTCTTTTGCTGCGTTCCAGGGCAGGCACCACGTGTTGGTAGCACCTCTGAAGATCTTTGTTGGTATCGGGACCCTTGACACTCTGCACCCTGATGGCTGTAACACTCTCCAAAGGCAGGGGTGGTCTGGGGTTGGCATCACCTTTGGCTGGACCTTCCTTTGTATCACGCTCTCCAGTGGTGTTTGTCTTGGGGATTCCTCCCTTTTTTGTGTTCTTTGTTTTTTTGAATGTTGCAGGTCTGATGGCAGGATTCTTCTGTCGGTGATCTGGCAGTTGTTTCTTGCCCACAGCTCTCTCACGGAGTCTGGTTGTTAAAGACATCTGAGCACTAGGATGGGAGAGATGGGCTGGCCACATTCCCAGGCTCTGGGTAATCCTCTGTTCTCCCACTCACTGACTAGGATGTAAGTTTCCTAATCCACTCCAAAGTCGCCTCAAGACTCTTGCTCACCACCCAGCCACCTCTAACTTCCTCAACTGCTGGTAGTGGTGTCAACCAACAGAGGGAATCTGGGTGCTACTGGACAGCATGGAATATGGGAGTGGCCACAATTCTTGTATCCCATTGGTTAGAAAGAACCATGAAAGAATGGGGGTGCAGTCAGAATCCTGTGATGCAGGCTGCATAGGTGGAGTCAAGATGACAGCGGCTCCCCAACCCCTTTCCAAGTAAACTCTGTCCAATTCAGTTGGAGACAAGAGGGTGACTTGCTTTAGCCAGATGGCTGCAGAGATTGTTCTGTATGACTGTTTGTTGCCAATCTCGGAACTTGAACTCAAGGTCTGGGCACAGTCCGTGAGCTGCTTTTGATCAAGGCTACCCCTCTACCATACAGGTCTACTTATGGCTTTATTGACATTGAACTTGGAACTTGAACTCAAGGTCTGGGCACAGTCCATGAGCTGCTTTTGATCAAGGCTACCCCTCTACCATACAGGTCTACTTATGGCTTTATTGACATTGAACTTGGACAGGCGTTTCAAGGACTTTCCTGCCTACGGTGACTTTGACCATAATCCTCCTATACAGGCTTGTATCAAGGAGGACTGCTGAGAGCCACTGGTGCCTGCCTAATCATTGGTCTTGCTGATGTTTTGGGACATACCAGTGAGTTCCCTATCCGTAGGTTTAAGTGGTGGGAGCTGGAGCCCACAGTTCAAATCCTGGTCCTGCCACATCCAAATGGCAGGAGATCCTAAGACACTCATTCATATCCATATGAATACAAATAGAATGGGATGTATGTATGATTGAATAGGCAGTTCTTGAATGATTCCAGGATAAAATTATACACTATTATAGGACACTGATCGATTTTAATCAATACTTTATGAAGCATTTACACAATCACATTCATTTAATGAAGGCATAATGAAATACCTAAGAATTGGGCATCACATAGTATAGAGATGCCATTTTTCTCTGCCAGGACTGGTATTGGAACTCATGGTCTGAGTAAATCTGTTACACTGTAAGGGAAGGGGAAGCTCGCCTCCATGAAGTGAAGAAATTCAGTTCTGTTCCTTAGGCCTGAAACTGATCCTCAACACTAGAAAACATCCCATTCGTGTACATTTTAGATATATGATTTATATTTACATACATATATTGATTCTATATTACGTTCAGTGTAGTTATTCATTTTATTTTTCATTTTGTTCATGTATTGACTATTTTATTGATTATTTTGGCACATAGAACATTGATTACTTTGATTACATAGGATATAGGACTGCATATGTTTTCCATTTCATTCCTGACACCCAAGACTTTCTCAGAAAATGAAAACATGTGTCACCATCAGGTTCTTACTCCACGATTATTGTTTGGGAGTGCTGGCATCTGAATTCATGGCCTACAGGGCCAAATTCTTGAATGGGTGAGGGTCAGCATGCAATCCTGGGGCAAAATGAGCTGACACAAACTATGCCGGACCTGAGATTGAGCCCCTGGGGTTGAGAAAATAAGAACAGATTGACACGCAGATGGTAGTACATTAATAAATATATGTTTTCACAAGTCAATACCTGACAAACATTAGACACTTATCTGGGCATTATGAAACTGAATGATGATTTTGACCAATGTGATCATTAACACCCTCCTTACTAGAAGGCAATCCTTCTCCCACAAGGGAAACTTGCATTCCTGCTAGATAAAAATCCGCCAAACTCCCTCGTTCTCGGTAGGAAACCCTCCTTCCCTCTTGGTAGGAAACCCTTTTTGTGTAGCTGGCCTTCTTTTTTCATTTTTGGTCAGTCTTGGGACTGAACTCTGGCCCTCGACACTGTTCCTCAGCTCTTCATCTCAAGGATAGCGCTCTACCACTTGAGCCACAGCACCACTTCTGGCTTTCTCTGCTTATGTGGTTCTGAGGAATCGAACCCAGAGGCTCAAGCATGCAAGGCAAACACTCTACTGCTGAGCTACCTTCTCAGCCCTTTATCTGAGTTTTTAGTTCACTCACTTGCCAATGTTGAATTCTTCTAAGTCCTTTGTGCAGCTTTGGCCTTCAATCACAAAACAAAATCTACCCTTTATAGATAATGTTTCTAGAATTAATTTTCTCATGCCATCCTACTAGACCACTTAATTTATGGGTTTAAAAAATCTTTTAGTATAATTAACAAATCTCTGTTGATCTTATTCTACTCTATATTTTATTTTTGCCAGTCCTGGTGCTCCCTGAGCTTCTTTTGCTCAAAGCTAGCACTCTACCAGTTGAGCCACAGTGCCACTTCCAGTCTTTTCTGTTTATCTGGTGCTGAGGAATAAAACCCAGGGCTTCATGCATGCTAGGCAAACAATTTAAAACTGAGCCATATTCCTAGCCTCAAAACTACATTTTATTTATACTAATTATACCAACTTATTTATACTAATTATACTGATTCCTAAGCTGCTATCTGGGGTCTGGCTTGAATTTTTGGAAACTTTTGGGGGAGGATCCTGAATAGTACACATGTAAATATGAAATATGAATGACCCTCTGGGGAAGGGGTCTCTCCTAACTAGTATAAAATGTTTGAGAATGGACAGGTGGATGAAATGCTAGGATGTAAGTGATGGCAAATTGAACCAAAGCACAGGTTCTACTCTAGTTGGCCAGGAAGGTCTCCAGCACTGGTCTTCCACAATACCATCAGACATTTCCCCTGGCTATATTTAGTGCTTACTGCTCAACTCTTCACAGGTTCGGCCTTCACTGCATCTTGATAAGTTTCCCAGAAATGCCAGTTGTCTCCCGTACCTACAGAGGCAAGGGGTATAGTTGGCCTTGGGAAGATAGGATTTTTGTCTTAGATCCTCCTCTTGCAAACAGCAACAGCAGGGTCTTTCGAGTTTCCCCAAGCTGTGTTTGGCCGACAGATCATGCACTCCATTCCCTTGGGGGTCTGAGGTTCATTACAGTGGGAAGTGTACCACTTGTTTTTCTGGTTTCTGTGCCACACAGTCTTAACAGTAATGGTGAGCAGAATATTTAATCCATTTCACCCAAGCATTAATTTTTATTGATCATAAGACTTCAACTCTGGGCCTGGGCACTGTCCCTGAACTCTTCAGCACAAGGCGAAAGAAAGCCCTACTAGTTGAGCCCAGCGCCAATTCCAGTTTTCTGGTGGTTAATTGGCGATAAGAGTCTCAAGGACTTTTCTTCTCTGTCTGTCTTTGAACCCCAATCCTCAGATCCTGAGTAGCTTGGATTGTAGGGGCATGCCACTGGCACCCAGATTTGGACATGAATTTTTTGAGTTCCCCTTTCAGCATATAAGATTTAAAACACACACCTTCAAGCACTTATGTATAACAAATTGTTGTTTGGACAAGTCCACAGTATGGATCTCAATAATAAAAATTATCCATTATTTAATAGTGTTCTGAGATCTTTTTCACCATTCTCCCAGTGGATTATCAGAAGCAGGTCCTTGGATCATTTTTCTTTGGTTCCTTAGGCCTAGAATTCTTACTCCCAATTTTAGCAGATCTCTTGAGATTTCAGTTTTTGGTGCACTAAATCCTATCTATTGTAAGTTTCTTGTGCTCCCCTCTCATATTCAACTCTCCCCTTACTGGAGATTTCTCAAATATGGCTTCCTCCAGCTCCCACATTTTTATTCTTGGGCCAGAGAATGAAAACAAACATCAAGACTCCAGTTTTCGTTGTGCCTAAGACTCACTCAGCACATTAAAGTCCCCAACCAACGAGGTAATGGGCACTAGTCCAATTTTTCCTCTCATGGCCAATGCATGAGGTAACTTTTTATTGAAGTGCTTCCATCGGCCCTTTCCTGACATTGCTGATACACTTTCCATCATTAACCACAATGGGTGGGTTTAACCCAACCTTGAGCTACCCCAACAAGGCAGGATGTGTCTGCTTCTAAAGGGTTACCGCCTTGCATAACAAAGATTGTGGACAATACCCCAGATTATTGGGAATACTCCCATAGTGTAAGCCTATATCCCAAGAAAGACAAGCAAGTTGAAAGAAACTTAGCACGGCAAAGTTTAGTTCTGTTGAAGGGCATGTTATTGGCAGGAAGCCAATGAAGCAACCGCTCTGAGTAGGAAGTCTGAGTAGGAAGTAGGTTTTACCCCTAATGAGTTACTACTTCTGGTATTGATCAGAAGTTGTGTTCAAAATCTTGCTCAATTGCCTCTTTTGAAGCTCAGCTGGCTAGTTTGAAAGGGGATCAGTTTCAGAGCAATCAATGAAACCAGGACAACCATGCAAGAAATTGTTAGAAAATTCTTACTATGCTTGTGCTCTATGAATTAAACTGTGCCTATGAGTTGAACCATGTCCCTAGAACGATTTTACTTACAGGATATACTTTAGTTAAAATAGCTTTTTGTAAGATTATGGCTACGTGTAGTCAATGCTTTCCTTCAAGCAATCACTTTCACAGAAAAATATTCTATCTCCTACAAAGTCCATTCCCAGACAGAATTTATTATCAGCAGCTTCCTCTTAGGAATGGAGGCTTATGAGCTTCCAGTTGAAAACACCTTATTCACATAATGCTTTGGCTCCCTTAGGCAAACTCACCTCAGCTAGTGGTTATAAAACCAACCGCTGTGTGTGGCTGCTTTATTATAAAGAACCTATATGGTACTTCTGCTCCTAATGCTAATAGAAAGAGGAAAGCCTGCTCTCTCTGGAGGCACGTAGCTATGGATTTAAGCACACATATTGAACCCCGAGCACAGGACACAGATTAGACTGCAGTATTTTCAGAGCCATAGATGAATCAGCCAGATCCCAGATGCTTGGCTGAGCATAGGGCAGACTTCTGGTGCCACCTTTCAGAGGTAAACCAGTTCTAAGCTGCCAAGACACTATGGTAGGAAGAGGCCTGAGGGAGAATTCTTGGTGGGAAGGAGAAGGGGAAAGTTTGGATTTAGGTTTTAGAAAATGCAAGCCACTTTCTGAATGGCTTGAGGCATCGAGCAGATCAACATGTTTACTAGCCCTCTAGATGCAGAGTATGAGAACACTTCCCACAGCTTACACTCAATCCTTCCTGTCTGGCAGCCTTCAATTCCCTCTTGCAGGAGTTAAGCAGTTTTTAAGAAAGCAAAAGTCAGTGAACGTGATCTAGCTAGTGAAGAAGCATATCCTTTGGCTTTAGAATAGATGAATTTCTATTTCAGAACAAGAGGAAGAGAAGAAACTGGTAATGACATTTTGATGAACAAATGAAAGAAAAATGATAAAAGGAGTGATATTGATCAAGCTGCATTGTATTTATTTTCTGACTTGTTGAATGATGACCCTTGCTACAACTACTTAAAGGAATATATATGTATATGTATATATGTATATGTATATATATATATATATATATATATATATATGCAATACTATGTATTTTCTGTGAGTGCATCTCAATCCACAGTGTAAGTATCTTAAAGATAGGAGAACTCAAATGATCATAAAAATGCAACTAGTAATGGTTTAGTCTCTTATCTGTTGAAAGCCCAGAGGAAGACAGTACAGGCATGAAGATTCCAAGAAGATGGAGGCATACCCCAGCATTAGGATATAGCTCTCACTGTCTTGGCCCAAAGTGACCTCTAAATTGCCAGTAATCACTTCCAAGTTCCAGGAAGTGAGATGAAGGAACAGAAAGAAGGAAATCAAGAAATACAGAACATGTGTGGACTGGCCTTAAAGCAATATCCTAGATGCTATCAGGTAACATTTTTATCTGTATTATCTAAATATTATCACTATTGGGAGATATTATCACTATTTGACTTACCCTAGACTTCAGTTAAATCTATTGATTCAGAAAGAAGGTTGGATATTATGGTAAGCACCTGAGATGTTTTGCTATGTATATCAAGGGCTCTAGAACTCGTGTGTAATGTTTTACTCTTTTGTATGAGGAATAGTTGATGCATTTTATCTGCAACTAGAAACTGCTTTCAAGCATAAGAAAAAGAAGAAACATATTTCATATGCTGCATATGCTATTATATATTGAAAATGTGTATGTAAACATCCAAATGAAGGCACATTGACAATCTATTTTGAACTAATGGGGTGATTTCCCTGAGCATACTCTCATTACATTAAAAAAAAAAATCTGCACTCAATGGAGGGAAGCCAGAAGGAGGAACACAATGAGTGGAAAACAGAACAACACACAACAAGAGCCCCATCAGCTCCACTGGTCATAGAAGGAAAAGAACTAAGCAATCCAAAGACAGTTATTGGAAGGGAGGAATAAGAGGGAAAGCGGGAATAATCTACACTATACAAAAGGCAAGAAATGTAAACATCACCTGATATGGAAGAAATACTTGGTATTGTCAAAGCTCATAGAATTCACAAACTTTATAGACCATGAAAATGATAATTTTCCTTGTATGGTTAAAATATGTTTGTGACTTTTACTAAGTATCATAATTCCACAATGCTGTGAATTATGTGAGTATTATGTAATCACCTATCTCAATTTTTTTTAAAAGTGGGAGAAGGGTTGCGTTGAGAGGGATGGGTGAATAGGTTGTCAGATACATCATATTCATATACTGTTGTGCAGAATGGGAACTTGTTTGTACAACTACTTAAAGATAATACTAATAAAAACATGTTTAAAAAACAACCTCACAGGGGCTGGGAAGGTGGCTCAGTGGTAGATGCTTGTCTTGTATGCATGAGACCCTCGGTTTGATTCCCCAGCACCACAGAAGCAAAAAGAAAAAAGCCAGAAGCAGTGCTGTGGCTCAAGTGGTAGAGCACTAGCCTTGGGCTGAAATGCTGAGGGACAGTGCCCAGGCCCAGAGTTCAGGAACCACGACCAGAGACCCCCCCCAAAAAAAACCCTCACACACTTAAATGAGATATAGTTTTGAACACAGGTTTATAGAATGCTGACAATTTAAATTGTTTCTCAGCCTGTTGTTGTTTTTCTCTTTTTTTCAATAATTGTGCTCAAATGCAACAACTTAAAATGTATTATCTTTTTTAAACTCTATATTAGCTTTACCTAGTTAAATAAGTGTATTTCATTTTGCTATATCTACATAGGCATACAATGTCCCTTGATTATACTTACCTCTTCATCATTCTCCTTCTCCTCTCCCAGGTTTTTTTTTTTATTTTAATCATTTTAAGAATACAGCATAGTTGTAGTAAGTACATTTACAATATTGTATAAGATCAGTGTTCACACTTTTCATCCTCCAAGATTCAAATTGTATATTCAGTAAAACAATTTTCCGCTCTCCTCTGCTTCAAGATATGCATCAAGTACGATTTTACTTCCTGTCTCTATCAATTTGACTGTTCTATATAACTGATATAAGTAGAATCATGTAATATTAGATGTTTTTTATGACTGGCTTATTTCACTTAGCAAAGTGTCCCAAAGATTCATGCTTAATATAGCAGTTGTCAAAACATAATTCTATTTAAAGTTGAAATAATATACTTCTGTGGGTATAAACCACATTTGCCTTAGCTATTCATTAGTTGATGGCCACTTGGATTGCCTCCAGGTTTTGAGTATTGTACAAAACGTATATGAGAGTACAAGGATCTCTTCCAGACCTTGCTTTTAGATCTTTAGTGTATATACCCAGAAATGGAGTAATTGGATCATATGAAAATACTCTTTTCTTCTTTTTTTATTTTCTGTCATGGGGCTTGAACTCAGGTCAGGGCCACTGTCTCTGAACTTTTCCTCAAGGCTAGTGGTTTACCACTTTAAACCACAGATCCACTTCCCATTTTCTGCCCAGGCTGGCTTTGAACCACTATCCTTTTATTTCAGCCCCTGTCCTGAGTGGTTAGGATGACAAGTATGAATAATCCTGTTTTAAATTGTTTGAAGAGATGCTCTACTGGTTCCCATAGAGGGGTTCCAATTTTACCACACTTTTGTCAACATTGTTCTTTTCTTTTCCTGTAGTTATCCTGCCTAATTCATATGAAGCGATAATTTTCTTCATTATTTTGACTAACACTTTCTGGTGATTAGTGATGTTAAACACCTTCTTCATGGGCTGGTTAACACTTTGACTTTATACCATTCTGTGTTGTTTCATGGACACGGTTGATTGCATCCTTTCTTGCCTACTGATTTGTGTTTTCCCACAATGAATGACCCTACTCTGATGTCAGTTTCCAGTACGTCTTCTGGTCCTGTATCTACAAACCATCATGTTGATTTGTACCCCTGTTATTGTAACAGTGAACTAAAGATACAAAATTATACTCTGGTCACCTATCTACTTCCACTTTTAGATCTCTCTCCCTCAGCTTTTAGTAATGGCCTTGGGGCATATCCAAAACTTACTAGGTCCTTAAATCCTGTAGAAACTTAAAGTCCCTATATTTAGTTAGTTCTAATGGAAATACGTGACATCCAATTTCCCTTTTTTTCCTTTTTGTACGTTTTTGATTGTAAAAATACTGTACAGGTGTTACAGTTACATGAGTAAGGTAATGAGTACATTACCTATCGAGCACTGGTGCCTCTTCCAGGAAAATAAGGTGAAAATTGAGAGCTTTGTAATATAAAAGCACACCAAAACTCTAGATATATATTTTTCTTCATATGAGTATTTAGAATTGTGTGAAGCTAGAAATATAACCTACTTGCAAGTTAATAATGAACTTGTCACATTTTCGTGTATGCTAGAAGATTTATGATACTCTTGAGTTAGAGGTAAAAATGAGTTAATTTGTACGACAATAGTGAAAGCCAGTCAGATATGTGTGGGTATGTGTGTGTATTTATATATTTGAAGTGAATCTCCCAGCCCTCAGTGACATGGAGTGAAGCAAAGATAGCCATGTGAAACCTATACAAACAATAGGTTCTGACTTTGAGCAACTACAATCTATATAATGAGACATAGGCATACATGAACTTTACTCTGGAGGATGACAATAGCTTAGAAATAGCTTATGAAAATATTCTTGCAAATATACTATAGAATATAGAGCAGCTAGTGTTCACTTGAAGGTATGCAAATACAAGAGACTGCCATGAAATTATTCTTTTTCTTTTGTTTCTTGAAGGTTCCTAGCTACCAAGACAGATACATATTTCTCCTAATACGTACATAGCTCTCCTTAAAAATGAGGCTTGACAATTTGTCGAGAATACTTATTCTTTTTCTAGCTCTAAGCCTTAAGATGAAATAGGGATTTCAATCCTATCTAGAGTACAATTCAACAAAAGAAATAGATGGAGTTCAAATTTTACACACCTAGAAGTTTTTCTTTTAGAGACATTTCTTAATGCAGGTGTGGAAGAAATTAAGGAAAAAATAGGTCCACGAATATATTTTAAGAAGATAGTCTATGTATTTTAACAGTATTAAAGGCTTACATTTCTGTTTTTTAGTGTGTAAATATCTATAGTATGTGCAAAGAACCAAAGTTCATTCCAGGGCCTATCATGGAATAGAATGTAGCAAATTTTGTATATATTGTTTGTATATTTATAGAATTCGCCTGTCTCACTTCTCTCCCATTTTCATAAACAGAGCACCTCTTTGACATAATGAAAAACAAACATTATATTTCTACCTCCTACAGGATTCTACACACTTTGCTGTCTGCTAAATATAGAAAAGATTCATGCACAATCCTCATCTTCAATGAACAATTTTCAGTAACCCAAGTAGCTTATGTATATCTCCTACCCCTTTCTTCCCAGCTGTTAAACTAGGTGAGTGATGACTGAATTCTATAAAAAATAAAATCTGGGTTCCGGGAAGATGGCGGAGGAGAAGCTGGAATCTGAACAAGCTCTTGCATAGAAAACAGTTTCAGAGTTCCAGTGAACAGTCCCAAGCCAGAGAATCACACCAAGTGTGCCATCACAGGACAGAGAGTTAGTCAAGAGAGGGGAAGCCAAGCAGACACATCTGAGCAGCTGCCGCTGCGGCGGCAGGGTCGCAGCGGTGACCACCACCGCGGAGGCATACCTGAGACGCAGTCCGGGACAAAGGAGCCAGACGCAGCGGACGAGCGGATTCTACTCAACACCAGCAAGAACCGACAAGGAGCGGACAACTTCATCCTGCACTTTGCAGACCAGAGACGACCCGAGATCCAAGACTCCGCGTGAGTAGAAGCCCCACTTCCTCACTCCTCTGGGAGCAGAGGAGGGAAGGCCACCCCTCCCCCCCCAGCACCGGTGATCTCCATCTTGGATACCGACAAAGCTCGGAGGAGCGGCTAGCTCCAGCTCAGGCCTTGGAATAGAGCTAGTCATTTGGCAGGTCACAGGAACTTGGCGGCGAGGTGACCTCACAGACTCAGTTCCATCCAGGGAGGGGTCGCCCAGCTCAGGCACCAGCCACTGGAGTGGCTCTCCTCGCTGGGTGGCCAGAGCCAGAGGCTGCCCCTCCCTCTAGCAGCCACCACAATCAATTGAAAAACAGAAACCCTGAGAATGGCTCCAGGCTGGGTGCTGTGAGTTTTTTTTTCACAAAATAGCCCCAGGGAAAAGCTACTGTTCATTGAAAGGCCTCAATTCTACCCAGAACCTAGCCTCATCACTGCATCCCCCTCTTTTGTGATTCTCAAAGCAGATCACCCTCCCAGTAAACTAACCTGGGAGGGGGATCTCAAAATCTTGGGTAAAGCAGAGCATTTTCCTGCCTGTTCCAACAAACTGACTTAAGAAACCAATCAAGCCACAGGACCTCAAGCTGACCAGAGACTCCAACCAGACTCTGGTTACAGACAAAAGGGAGATACAGGACTCTTCCCACCCCTCCCCCCCCCAAAAAAAAATCAAAGACCTTTTTTTTCTTCTTCTTCTTCTTTTCTTTTTTTCTTTTTCTTGTTTTGTTTTTTTTCGTTTTTTGTTACCTTATATATATATAAAAAATTTTTTTTGCTTTTCTAAAACTTTTATTAATCTTTAATTTTTGCCTCTTCTGAAAAAATAATTGTTTTCCATTAACTTTTTTTTTTTCTCCTCTAATAATTTTTATTTTAGGAATACGTGAATGTGTGTTTTCTTTTCTTTTCTTGTCTTCTTTCTCTTTTTCTTTCATTCTTAATTATCTTTTTGTTTTTTTTTCTAGCTCTACTGAACTTCTGATCTTTTCTTCTCACTTTCCTATCCTTTCCATCTTTTCCTCTTTGTTCATCTTTATGTGACTTAACTCTTGTCCTGCACATCCTCAGATAAACCCGTAGTTAACCAGTAGACCCTATCCCCCATTGTGTACACACTTAATCCACAAACTTATTACTCAATTCAAAACCTCTGAGACTTAAATTCACTAATAGCAGTACTTTATACCTATACAATATTTTAAGCATTTTTTTAAAGTTTTTCTCATCTCCTCTATGTCCCTCCCTTTCTCTCAACATATTCATATTCCTCTATAAATAGATGGTCTTTTAATCTCTAAAATAACATTAATTTTTACGTTTCTATTTTTTTTCTGGTCTCTTTTCATTCCCCTTTCCCTTTCTTCTTTTTCTCTCTCTCTCTACTTACATCCTACCCAACCTATTTCCTGCATTGTGATTAGGACATAGTTAACTCTCCCTGTGCCTCCCCACACCAATCTATTCCTATTTTTTACCCACATCTCTTCCTAACCCTAATAATTTCTGGCTTTCCAAATTCTTCTCTGCGGTTCGAAGTTCTTTAACATATAGTTGTTTGATGTCGAATAGATGTATCTGTTGAACTAGATTGTATCTGTAGACTATTGACTGTACAAATGCAAACTTTGGTTGATGGTTGCCTTAAGATAGTGTTCTAGCACAAAACTGGTGCTATCTTCATCTCAAATGGGCAGAGTAAGCCGGAAAAACACAAGAAAAATGGCAAATTCGGGTATCTCAATTCCCAATCCTGATAATCAGGGGTTAGAACAGATAATGAATAATCCAGAGGAGAGTTCCCAAACAGCTCTACAAACACTGGTGGCAAACATGATAAATGAAAAGTTTGACAACGTACAAAGGACTCTGTATGAGCGTGATAGGGAGAGAGAGGAGGCATCCCAGAAGTTTATACAGGAATATCATAAGCGTGAGGAAGCTACTCAAAAACTGATACAGGATTTGCGTGAACAACTTGAGAATACTCAAAGAGAAAGGGAGGAATGGCGTGAGCAGGCTGAGAACACTCAAAGAGATCTGCAGGAATCCCACGAACGGGAGGAAGCTAATCAAAGAGTAATACAGGAATTGAGAGACCAGGTAGAGAACACACAAAGATCACTAAAGGCATTCATGGAATCCATTAACAAAGAGCTGAAGGAAGTCAGGGAGACCACAAAGGGAATGCTGAATGGAACCCAACAGAAGGAATGGGAGCCCAAAGAAACCATAACCAATCAACTAAGTGATTTGAGGACAAACACTGAACACCAAATTAAGGAAGTAAAGAAATTCATACAAGACCTAAAACAGAGCTTCAACAAAGAACTTGAAGCCATCAAAGCTGACCAACTAGAAGGAAAAGAGATAAAAAACAAAGTAGAGAGTCTTGACAGCAGGTTAGACCATGCAGAAGATCGAATCTCAGGGATTGAAGACAGCCTAGATATTATAGAGAAAGAACATACAACCATCCAAGACAAGTCCAAGAAATATGATAGATCTATCCAACACCTGGAAGACACCATCAGAAGGCCTAATCTAAGGATAATGGGTGTAGAGGAACACCTAGAAACAGAAGTTAATGGTCTAGGAAATCTGTTTAACAGGATCCTAGCAGAGAACTTCCCAAACATGCAAAAAGATAGGCCTGTCCAGATACAAGAAGCCTTTAGAACCCCAAATAGACCAGACCAGAATAGGACATCCCACCGTCACATTATAATCCACACAGGATCAACTCAGAACAAGGAAAAGATCCTTAAAGCTGTCAGGGAGAAAAGGGTAATCACTTATAAAGGGAAACCAATTAGAATCACCTCAGATTTCTCAGCAGAGACAATCAAAGCAAGAAGAGCCTGGAATGATGTATGCCATGCCCTAAAAACAAACAACTATCAACCAAGAATACTGTACCCAGCTAAACTCTCTTTCATAACTGAAGGCCAAATAAAAACCTTCCATAGCAAAGAAAAATTGAAACAATACATCTCCACCAAACCAGCCCTACAAAAGATTCTTAAAGATGTCCTACACATAGAAAACCAACAAGACCGCAATAAAGGCCAAGAAACTGCACCCAAACTGAGAATCCAAGAACCATAGGAAGAACCCAGTTTTCACAGCCCCCAAGAAGGTAGATAACATGGCAGGAACTCCCAAATACCTCTCAGTCCTATCTCTTAATGTTAACGGACTGAACTCTCCAATTAAGCGACATAGACTGTCTAGTTGGATTAAAAAACAAGACCCTTCTATCTGCTGCCTGCAGGAGTCACATCTTGCCCATAAAAACAAACACATTTTCAATGTTAAAGGCTGGAACAAAATCTACCAAGCAAACGGACCGCATAAACAGGCGGGAGTTGCAATCCTAATATCAGATAAAATAGACTTCAAATTAAAATTCGTGAAAAGAGATAAAGAAGGTCGCTACATACTAATTAATGGATCTCTCCTTCAGGAGGATATTACAATTCTAAATATCTATTCGCCAAACAATGGAGCACCCAAATTTATCAAAGAAACACTACTTTCCCTCAAATCCCATATAGATCCAAAGACATTAATCGTTGGGGATTTTAACACACCACTCTCCCCACTAGATAGATCAACTCGGCAAAAACTCAACAGAGAAACCGCAGATCTAAACAGCTGCATAGATCAACTAGACTTAACAGACATTTACCGAACATTTCACCCAGCAGCATCAGAATACACGTTTTTCTCAGCAGCACATGGAACGTTTTCTAAAATAGACCACATTTTAGGCCACAAAGCAAACTTGTCTAAATTCAGAAACATTGAAGTTATACCTTGCATTCTCTCTGACCACAAGGGAATAAAGTTAGAACTCAACACCAAAAGCCACCAAAGAAAGTCCGGTATCACATGGAGGCTGAACAACACACTGCTGAATCATGAGTGGGTCATGGAAGAGATTAGAAAGGAAATTCAAATGTTCATGCTATTCAACAAAAATGAACACACAAAATACCAGCTCCTCTGGGACACAGCAAAGGCAGTACTCAGAGGCAAGTTTATAGCTCTGAGCTCCTACATCAACAAATTGGAGAGATCTGAAACTAACAATTTAATGACACATCTAAACCTTCTTGAAAAAGAGCAGCAAGATAAACCCCAATCCAGTAGACGGAAAGAAATAATCAAAATTAAATCAGAATTAAATGAATTAGAATCCAAAAAAACTATAGAAAGAATCAACAAAACAAAGAGTTGGTTCTTCGAAAAACTTAACAAAATTGACAGACCCTTAGCAAATCTTATCAGAAAAAGAAGAGAACACACCCAAATTAATAAACTCAGAGATGAGAATGGAAACATCACCACGGAATCAAGCAAGATTCAGAACATTATAAGGGAATACTTCTCAAAACTTTATGCTAATAAGTTTGAGAACTTGACAGAAATGGACCTCTTCCTAGCAAATATTGACATGCCAAAACTAAACCAAGATGAGGTAAACTATCTTAACAGGCCCATATCAAGCATTGAAATAGAAACAGCAATAAGAGACCTCCCAGCTAAGAAAAGTCCAGGACCAGATGGTTTTACAGCGGAATTTTACAAGGCCTTCAAAGCAGAGCTCACACCAATTCTCCTCCAACTCTTCAATGAAATTGAAAGAGAAAGCTCACTACCGAACACATTCTATGAAGCCATCATAACCCTCATCCCAAAACCAGGTAGGGACTCATCAAAGAAAGAGAACTATAGACCCATTTCTTTGATGAACATTGATGCGAAACTTCTCAACAAAATTTTGGCCAATCGACTTCAACAATTCATCCAAAAAATCATACACCACGATCAAACAGGATTCATTTCAGGGATGCAAAGCTGGTTCAATATACGCAAATCAATTAATATTATTCATCACATCAACAGGAGCAAGAATAAGAACCACATGGTTATCTCAATAGACGCAGAAAAAGCATTTGACAAGATCCAACACCCCTTTATGATGAAGGTTTTGGAAAAATTAGGAATCCATGGAACATTCCTCAATACAATAAAGGCTGTATATGACAAACCTACAGCCAGCATTATACTCAATGGTGAAAAACTAAAGCCATTTCCTCTTAACTCAGGAACAAGACAAGGATGCCCACTCTCTCCACTTCTCTTCAATCTAGTATTAGAATGCCTAGCTACAGCAATAAGACAAGATGCAGACATAAAGGGGTTCCAAATAGGGAAAGAAGAAATAAAACTCTCCCTCTTTGCAGATGACATGATCTTGTATTTAAAGAATCCCATAGACTCCACTCCCAAATTACTCAAGCTGATTCAAAACTTTGGCAAAGTAGCAGGTTATAAAATTAACCCCCAAAAATCAATGGCTTTTCTGTATGCCAACAATGAGAAAAGTGTGGCTGAAATTAGGAAAGCAACTCCATTTGTAATAGCCTCACAAAAAATAAAATACCTAGGAATTAACTTAACTAAAGAAATGAAGGACCTCTATGATGAAAACTTTAAAATCTTGAAAAAGGAAATCAACACAGAACTTAAAAAATGGCAAAACCTCCCATGCTCCTGGATTGGAAAGATTAACATCGTGAAAATGGCAATACTGCCCAAGGCTATCTACAAATTCAACGCAATACCTATCAAAATTCCACCCTCATTCTTCAAGGAAATAGAAGAGGCAATCCAAAAATTCATATGGAACAATAAAAGACCCCGAATAGCAAAAACGCTCCTCAACGGAAAGAATACTGCTGGAGGAATATCAATACCAAATTTCAAACTCTACTATAAAGCCATAGTAATCAAAACAGCTTGGTATTGGCATAAGAACAGACCTCAGGACCAATGGAATAGAATTGAAAACCCAGAAATGAACCTACAGACCTATAGCCATCTAATCTTCGATAAAGGAGCTAAAACAATAGAATGGAAGACAGACAGCCTCTTCAGTAAATGGTGCTGGCAAAACTGGTTAACTACATGTAGAAAACTAAAGCTAGATCCTTATATATCACCCTGCACCAGAATCAACTCCAAATGGATCAAAGACCTTGAACTCAAAGCAGACACTCTGAAAACATTACAGGATGGAATAGGAGAAACCCCGGGTCTCCTTGGCTCAGGCCGAAATTTTCTGAATAGAGACCTGGAAACACAACAAATCAAAGAAAGGCTGGACAAATGGGATTGTATAAGGTTGCAGAGCTTCTGCAGGGCAAATGACATAGCTAGCAAGATCAATAGAAAGTCCACGGACTGGGAGAAGATCTTTACTAGCCATACAACGGACAAGGGTCTCATATCTAAAATATACTTGGAACTCAAAAAATTAAACCACCCAACAACAAATCCTCAAAGAAACAACTGCCCAATAAGTAAGTGGGCGAAAGACTTAAAGAGAAGCTTCTCTGAAGAAGAAAGAAGGATGGCCAATAGACACATGAAGAAATGTTCAACATCCCTAGCCATAAAAGAAATGCAAATCAAAACAACATTGAGATATCACCTCACTCCAGTTAGAACAGCAAAAATCAAGAACTCTAACAACAACAGATGCTGGAGGGGATGTGGACAGAAAGGAACCTTACTTCATTGTTGGTGGGAATGTAAACTTGTTCAACCACTTTGGAAAGCAGTATGGAGGTTCCTCAAAAGACTCCACATAGAGCTCCCCAACGACCCAGCAATCCCACTTTTGGGCATTTACCCAAATGATCACAAACAAGGCCACACTAAAGCTACCAGCACAACTATGTTTATTGCAGCATTATTTACCATAGCTAAGACATGGAACCAACCCAGATGCCCCTCAGTAGATGAATGGATCAAGAAGATGTGGTATATATACACAATGGAATTCTATGCCTCCATCAGAAAGAATGACATTTCCCCATTTGTTAGGAAATGGAAAGGCTTGGAAAAAATTATATTAAGTGAAGTAAGCCAGGCCCAAAGAAACATAGGTCCCATGGTTTCCCTTATTTGCAATATCTAGTATAGGTATGAGTCAAGCGGAAAAAGTCAGATAATGTGATGTTAGGAAAACAAAACCTCAAATATGTATTTTAATGTTTTTGTTTCTTTCATGCATGTGTTTCTAATGCATTTATAAGATTATTTCTTTATTGCTTTGTATGTCCCTCCCCCACAGTGTAACCCCTGCTTTCACTATATTTGATGTCAGTATAACATGTGGAGGAGATGGGGACAAACAAGTCGTTTAAGGATTCAGGTGGACCTGTTGCAACAATGAGAAGTACAAAATGTCATGTCAAAACCAGCTTTACAATGTCGGTGGGGGGGGAGGAGGGGGGTATGATTGGGTGGGAGGGAGGGGGGAGGCTGGGAAGGGAGGTGAAGGGTAAACAAAGGAGGAGGATGCAATGCTCGGTAAGAAATGTATGCATTATCCTGCCCATGTAATTGTAACCCCTCTGTACAGTATGTTCTCAAATAAATTAAAATAAAATTTAAAAAAAAAAAAAAAAAAAAAAAGATTGAATTCCCTTCTCCCAGAAGATAAAGAATACATGTGGGCATTAGCAAACTATCTTTTTCATCATCCATACATCATCTTAAAAGAACATCAAAATTCAATGACGCTGAATGGAATTAGGGGGATTTTCTATTCACTCCCAAATCTAACTGATATGCAGTTAGAAATCAGAAGTATAATTATATAACCAACTTACAAGTCAAGAAACAACAGTCCCCCTTCAAATCCTTTTCCAATTCTCTTTTCCCTTTCTTACAACCACTCTTCTGAGGCTTAAAACTCGATTGAGTATTGTCCCTTAGATATTTTTTTTTAAGGCTAGTGCTCTATCACTAAGTCACAGGCCCCTTCTGGTGTTTTTGAGTTGTTTAATAAAGATAAAAAAAAATAAATAAATAAAAAATAAAATCTCAGATAATTTAGAGGCATGCAGTTAGTATCCAATAGAATCTTCTTCACTTGGATATATATTATCACCATCTTTGTGAGAACTTCAGCTTCCTTATTTGAAAACTGCACTGTCCAGTTAACAGAGTAGATGAATCTCATTATTTAAAATTCCATTTAACTGAAATTGGAAGAATTAATTTCTCACACACTATTAACGTTTGAGATTCTGTAGCCACATATTGCCAGTGGCTAGTCTGTTAGACAACGCATATATAGAATATTTCCATTATCAAAGATGTTTCTGTTAAAACTGTTTTAGAGTGTGTTTCTGCTTGTTAAGAAATAGTCCATCTTCCTAAACTACATATGCTCCATAGCTGGTACTCAGACTGAAGATCAGACCAGAAATTCTAGAAACCCATCAAGTTAAGATATACATATAAATTGTTCTACATAGGCACATTTATTTATGAGGAGGAAGAGGATCAAACAGTCAACGTCAGCAGAATCAACTCTGTCAACTCTAGGAATGAATAGATGAAAAATTTAGCAATTCTTTGCAGCATTGCTTCTGTGATTGGAATTGGCTGTGGTATTCTCAATGGTGATTTTGTTGGAAAGTATAAATGTGTAATTATCACATTAGCTCACAGAAGAATTAGGATCTGTGCTTGTAAATGTCATTTGGTATTTACACATGACATTTTAATTTTGCCTAGTATCAGTACACCACAAATATCTTTATATGGTTTCTGAGGGTTTTTTTTTTTTTTTACATTTTTTATTGCGAACATACCGTACAGAGGTTTTACAATTACATGAGCAAGGTAATGAGTTCATTTCTTATCAAGCACTGTTGCCTCCTCCTTTGTTTCCCCTTATGATCCCTTCTCATCTCCGCCTTCCCCACCCCCATGCCTCCCCTTGCGCCAAAGTTGTAAAGGTCGTTTTTCGACATAACGTCTTGTACATCTCATTGTTGCAATGAGTCCACTTGTAACCCTAATAAACAATTTTTTCCCTTCCCCTCCACATACTATACCAACATCAAGTACAATGAAACAGGTATTGTACCAGGGGAGGGGACATACAAAGCAACAAAGGAATGATCTTAATTATGTTAGAAACAATAATAAGAAAGAAAATGCATTTGAGTACTTATCTTGGATTCATTTCACCTAACATCAACTTATCTGACCATTTCTGCTTGTCTGAGACATGTACTAGTTATTGCAAATAAGAGAAACCATGGGACCTATGTTTCTTTGGGCCTGGCATACTTTACTTAATATAATTTTTTTCCAAGTCTTTCCATTTCCTAACAAATGGGACAATGTCATTCAATCAACTCCAAATTTATCAAAGACCCTGGAGTCAAAGCAGACACCCTGAAAACATTGCAGGACGTAATAGGAAATACCCTTGGTCTGAGTTGTTTTTTTCATTAATTTTGATTCTTCTTACAGCAGGCATTTTAAAAATTAGTGGAAAACTTAAGACTTTCTTGTGTTTTATAGTCCCATTATTACTCAGTAAGCTTAATAAAAAAAAGAGAATCCATGAACTATGTATCTCCCACCACCATTTTGTTAATTACTGGAGCTAAGAGAACTGGCTCCCCAGAATCTAACCTTCAGAATTCAACAATGAGGTGGGAATAAGACAAGGAAAGAGAGACATAGTAATTTGCTGTCACAATGAACACCTGTTCTCAATCTTTTTGATTCCCACAGTGAGCTTTTATTTGTGCTTTTTTATTAGCATGACAAAGATAACTGACTTTCCCAGATTTAGAGTTGGAAACTTGTGGGACACATTCCTTTATTATGTAATCTTTCTTAAAATTGTGTATCATTACTTTCCCTCTTGGTGCCTTTTCCATCCTTGTTGCAAGTATGTATTTCTACAAATGGAGACTTTGGTTCATCATCATGATTAAATTAGGATTAGGGAGATTGTGTGATTTGCTATAGAAGTAAGGTATTATGATTAGGACCCTTTGGTCCAGGTTTCATTTCTTTGTGGAATTTTTATTGGGGTCCTTACTCATGGACTCATGTGTAAGTAATTCTTCCAATATTCCAGTATAATTCAGTAGAGTTGGACAATGCATTAGAAATTTAAAACATGCCTATAATTCTTTTAAAATATACTTTTAAATATAATATCATAAATAAAAGCTTTGTTTTGTTTTTTGTAATTTTAATATTATTGTCAAGGTTATGCACAGATGGGTTACACTTACATAAGTAAAGCAGTTATAACATTTCTTGTGTAACTTGTTACACCCTCCCTCATTTTCTTCCTCTTTCCCTGGCTTTCTTAATCCCACCGCCCAAGTTGTACAGATCATTTCCAACATATTGTCACTTTTAATTTCCATTAAGTAAATTTTTGTGCTGTTCCCGTCCTTGATCTCCACAATGTGAACACTGGAACATCATGGTTATACTCCTCTGCCTTGCATATATGCATATATTTATATTTATATATATGCCTACAATTTGGGTTCATATATCTGTTTGATTATTCATTTGTTTATTGCCAAAACTGGAGTTTGAATTCAGGGCCTGAACATTGTTCTCTGTGTTTTTTCCACCTCAGTGCTAGCCACAGTTCCACTTCTGGCATTTTGGTAGTTGAATGGACTTTCTCTGGGAGCTGGCTTTGAACCATGATCCTCAATCTCACCCTTGTGATAAGGTAAGATTACAGGTGTGAGCCTACTTTATACTTTGACTTTTCATCTCATTGTATCATGCATATATTTCCTACCCAATAACATCCTTAGAAATTTCATACTGTTCTAAGAGCATCACTTATAATGATTACATGAGAGTCCAGTGTTTATAAATTCCATAATTAATTGAACTGTTTTTATTACTGAAAATCTTTGTTGTCTCCAAAATATTATATGTATCATCAAAGTTCTTTTGGATTTTTCACTCTAGTATTCATTTTTTATAGAAAATATCTGCGAGTTAGAAAGAACCAAATACAAACTTTCTTCTTACATAATGATCCATTTTAACTTGGCTCATCTAAAACAGTAAGTTACTCCTCCCTGTGAATTTATTCTTTTTCCCAGCATGTAGTTCCAATTTTGTAACTTTTACCCACCTTACCCACTATAAACTTTGTCTAAAATGACTCTTGCTATCATCCAGTTTTTGTAAAAACCTTTTCCATGGTATTTCATTAATAGGAAGCCATATTTAAATAATAGCAACTTAATGTCATCATTTCCACAGGTATCTGCATTTCAGCCTGGAACAGGATTTTATTTTAATGGAAGAATCAGAGCATCATTTGGAAGGCAGAGATTACCCTTATGAACAAATTTGATCTTTCATCGCTTATTTTTGTTTTGGAATTTGAAGGCTAAAGATTACCAACTCATATATCCTCTGTTGTCACTGTATTTGATTCCAGTTCCCTGCATCTTGTATATACATTTTTCTATTTTGGGGAGGGAAAGGATAACAAAATGCTGAAACAAGGATAGTGGTTGACCAATTTTAACAATGAGATGTACAATACACTATGTTGAAAATGAACTTCACAATTTTGGGATACAGAGAAGGAAGAGTTAGGGAAGTAAGGAGAGAGAGGAATGTAGGAGGAAAACAAAGGATGGAGTAACAATGCTCAATGGGAAATGTACTCATTACCTTACTCATGTAACTGTAACCCCTCTATACAATATTTTACAATAAAAATATTTTTAAAAGATTACCAGCTCATACTCCCACAGTTTACTTGCTATACACCTTAAATGCTTCATATGGCTGAGAAGGGGAAAACAAAAAGACAGCAACTTTCAATATAGATTGTCTATTTTTGCAATACCAAGATGCCAAATGCAGTGCCAAGTGCACAGGAACCCAGAGTACATTCATTAAGCTCTAGAATTCTCAGTTGTTTGCTTTGGCTAGAAATCTCTTAATTTTATTATACACAATATGCAGAAATGTCCTGAAAATTATTATTGCAGAAAAACCTTTCCTACAAAATCAGGAAAATTTGACCAAGTCAAAAAGAGTAAAATAACACAAGAAGAATTCTATTCCTGTTTACATAAAAGCTAGGATTCAACATGGGTCTATTAATAGTCTGAAGAAGACAAACAATTATTTAAGTGAGTTGTTATTATAAATGTAATGATATATGAACTCTGCCTGGGGAGTTGAAAAGAATCCTTCCTGCACAGTGTCTTGATACATAGGAAGGGAGAAAACAAATATTCTGTAAAATGATGAAAAACTTAGGAAGTTCAGTTTTCTCCAAATATTATGACCAAGGAATGTAAGGTATGAGGAACAAGGTGAGTTGGAGAGTGAAATTGGAGAGATGGAAATGGCCATATAGCTTGGTGTTATGGCACTTTCTTAATATGCTCAGGGCCCAGGGTTCAATCCCCAGCAATGAAAATGAAGGAAGGAAGAGACCAAGAAAGATTTGTGAGGTAGGCCTAGCATCATCATAGAAGTTTTATTCTCTTCCTCTTTTATTTTATTTTTTGGTTGGTCATGGGGTTGAACTCTGGGCTTGGGGGCTTTCCATGTGCTCTTCAGCTCAAGGCGAGGGCTCTACGACTTCAGCCACAATGCCACTTCCGTTTTCTAGTGGTTTATTGGAGATAAGAATCTCATGAACTTTCCTGCTTGGGCTGGCTTTGAACGATGATCCTCAGATCTCAGCCTCCTGACGAGCTAGGATTACATGCTTGAGCCACTGGTGCCTGTCTACAAGTTTTATCCTCTAGCCCAGGATTTCATACTCTTACTTTCACATTATTACTGCATGGGAGATTTTAAAAGTACCGTTGCTCAATTCTCAGCTGTTTTATCTGAGTGGGAACAGATATATCAACTTCAGCTGATATGACATGGGGGCACCAGTAAAGCACCCAGGATAAAGATATCATGGCAGCATATAAGAGTGTAGAACTTGAAAACTTTTCTGTGAGCAGAAAAATAAGTGCACATTGTATGTTAGCCTAAGTATGATTATAGATCAGTCTGAGTTTAAATGAACCAATATACCAGTTTTGTAACCTCTTTTTAAGCCTCAGTTTCCTATTTTGGACATGGAAGCCCATGAGACTACAGTGCAAGAGTGTTCATAAAGTGTTTTCAGGGCATGCATTTTAAAATTTATTATAACTACCATTAGTTGATTTGTTTATATAGTGTAAATTTGAACTAGGTGCTGATGAGCAAAGCGGAAGACGATGAAGTGTCCTGTCTTAGGTCTCTCGGGTACTTGATGTCATTCCTTACACTCCAAAATTGGTGAAGTTAGAATTGGACAAAAGGGCACTTTTAAACGTTTCTCTATGGAGCTTTAGCATTTTTCAATATCAGAAGGACTCTGGAAAGATGGAAAAATAAAATAGAGAAAGTGGCGCTGGGAAGGTGTCTCAGTGGTAGAGTGATTGCCTTGCAAGCATGAGGCCCTGGGTTCAATTCCTCAGCACCACATAATCAGAAAAAGCCGGATTTGGGGCCTAGACTTAAGTGGAAGAGCGTTGGTCTACAACTGAAGAACTGGGGGACAATGCCCTGGCCCAGATTTGAGGCCGCACAACAAAAGAAAGAAAGAAAGAAAGAAAGAAAGAAAGAAAGAAAGAAAGAAAGAAAGAGAGAAAGAAAGAAAGAAAGAAAGAAAGAAAGAAAGAAAGAAAGAAAGAAAGAAAGAAAGAAAGAAAGAAAGAAAGAAAGAAAGAAAGAAAAAAACCACAACAGTCCTTTTCAGCTGGCTTACTGTCAGTGCTTTTGACATATGATGACAAATTACCAGACACTGAATTGCTTATAAACAACAAATTTATTTCTCCATTCTGGAGCCTGTAGGTCCAAGATTACAATGCTAGCATAGTCAGGATTTTTTTATTTCTGAGTGAGGCCCTGTTTTAAAGTTCAGGAGTGAAATTTATTTGGTGTTGTTTATTTAAACCCAATTCATGAAGTTTTGCTTGCAAGACTTAATTACTATCCATGTACACACAAAGGCCCATTTCTACAACATTACATTTGAGATAGAATTTCGATATGTGAAACTGGATGAAGGGAGTAAATAAATGTATTGTACATATACATTCTTTCTTTTCCTATAAGATTGTGGATCTAAGAACAGTAAGATCCAGACATTGAATGATCTCAAAACTGAATCTTAGCCATTCTATGATTCTGGAGTTTTATATTGATCTGGATTATTTAATTCTCTGCCTTCACTACAAGTTTATTTGGAGAATACATATGATAATTACACTAAGTGAGAAGTTTAGAGAATTATTTCATATTGCTTACTTTTAATTTTTTGGTAAATACTTGGATTCAAATTCAGAGCCTGGCATTTGCCAAGCAGGCACCATACCACTTGATTCATGCCACATCCAGCAATTTTTCCTTCGATTATTTTTGAGATAGAACCTTGCATTTGTTTATTCCTAGGATACCTGGATACTGAACTTCCTAGTTGTATGTCCAACATAGGTAGGATGACAGCCACACATTGGCACACCCAGCTTTTATTGTTTGAGAAGAAGGTCTCTTGTGTGTCTTCCAGCTTGACCTTGAACAGTGACTATTCATATTTCCATTTTCAAAGTAGCTAGGATAATAGGTATAAACCACCTCATTTGGTTTGTCTTATTTATGTTTATGAAAGTTCTGAAAGTATGAGAAAATTCTCAAAAAGTTTACTAACCATACCTAGATTCTAGGTGATACACTTATATTTATTCTGTCACAAACACAATTTGTGATATTGCACATCAAGAATACAAATATGTATTGCTAATGCCAATTTAAAGAGTTGTGATGATCTAATTTGTATGTGTGGATTTGTTTCCTGGCAAAACATCCTGAGTACATAGGCCAAAAATGTGATAGTCCTACAAGCAAAAATTACTTCTAGTATGATCAACAGTTTGCAAATAAGGGTTCCATACCTGCAGAGGAGACAGGTCACAGGACAATTCCCTGCTGTGACCCTATAATAAATCTGCACTTTTCAAAATAGCAGAGTGGTGAATTTTGTCAAAATTATTATACGGGAACTTTCTTGACCTGATAAAGTGTACTGCATTAGAATGAAAATATTCCCAGTTCTTCTGAAGTCAGGAAAAGATGTCATCCATTTGTATTCAAACACATACCAAGCATTTTTGTTAATATAATGAAGAAAAATATAAAGTTCTTCACAAATAGCTTTTATTTATATATAAAGGACTCTTAAACACACGGATAAGACAATAAATAACCCAATTAAGAAGATACAGAGAGAAGGCAAATAAGCACATCCAAAACCCATACATTACAAGAATATTATAGAAATTCTTCTCAAATGTGTTCACATAATGTTTTCTGGAATGTAAGGAATGTAAATAATTTCACCATCTTGATTCTTCCAATAATAATTTTCAAAAATGCATAAAGAACTTCAGAATTCATGGAATTTTTATTTCATGTTCTGTGCAGAACACTTTACAAAAGGCATATTCTTTATTTCTTGAAAACACCAATATTTTTACCTGTATTCATCTGTGTAAATGACTTCACAAAACTTTTAAGGCAATTGAAGAAGGAAATTGTAGCCAAACATTGCATAGACAATATCTTGAAAATTGTAAACTAATCTTTTTCCTTTTTCTTGTCTCTTTTTCTTTTTCAGGAGAAGGGATTGAACTCAGGGTCTCAAACTTCCTGGATAATTGCTCTTGATCCTTACACCTAGCACTTTGTTGAGCTTTAGATTTCTTTTCAGATAGTTTCTTATTAACTGCCTAGACTGGCCTCAAACCATTATCCTCCTACTTTTGCCTCTTATAAACATGTGGCACCAGTTTGTTTTAAATATTGAAGTATCTGTATCACATTTTTACCATACAAACAGCAAACCTCCTATATTTTCCACTGTCTAGCTCTTAAGTAGTTAGAATTGTAGGCATGTACCACTATATCAAGTTGAATTTTTCTAAAAAGAAATCTTTAGTAGCTCTGATAACAAAGAAATATTCACTAACTTCTCTTTAGTCTCCAATTGTCTACCTCTGTAACTTCTTTCTCATTTTTCTCCTCACTGAAGACAGTAAGTTTGTGATAAGTTCAGTTTTGTTAATGCTTTCAAAATATTCCTTTTTAGTCTACATTCTTCATGCCTCATGTTCCATATCATAGTGATTTTCCTTACCAAAAATATTTGTCTCAGCCTGGAGAGGTGACTGATGCCTACATCCCTAGGTACTCTGGAGGCTGAGATGCAAAGATTGTAGTTGGAAGCCAGCCAAATATTTTCTATCTAAAAGGAAACTGGGTGCATCCTAGTAACATAAAAATCATTATCTCATATTTGTTATAATAACATCTTACAAATTTAAGGTTATTCATTTGATAACTTTAATAGAAACAAGAAATACACATGAATTTCTCTCAGGAAATCCAAGTCATTCATTAAAACCCTAACTTGTTTCGGGAAAGAGATAAAATCTCGTTCAGAGAACATAACTAGGTGCCATTGTTACATTCTCCTTTCTGTCACTATCAAAGATGCTTCAGAGGAAACAGACCTAAACAGATATGAGTCCTGGAACATATTGTAAATGCCAGCATTGAATGATCTCTCTATGGTAAGAAAGACAATCTACAAATTTTCACACACCTAAACAACCCATCATGTTGCTTTTCTCTGAGCCTGGATGAGTTTTCTTATTTGTCCTTCTGTGGCACTGAAGGTGTGTATCTTTTTCTATATTCGGTCTATATGGAGTTCTATTTCCTCTTGCAAACATTCTGAGAAGCACTTCCCAGGCCACAAGAAGTACAGATAAATTATTCATCCCATATTCTCCCCTCAAAAACTGTCCTGAAAAACTGTTTACTGAAGAAAATGGAACAATGATTGCACAATGATATAAACCTGAGTGAGCATTATCACACTAGTCATAACACCAGAGAAGAACAAGGCTGTTTTCTCATAAGATCGAAATATGCTAGTTTTATATGCATGTTTTATGCGTTCAAAATACAAGTAAGTATTTCACTATCCTGGAAATGATTGGCCAGGCCTAAGAGTTAAGTGTCTTAAAAGCTAAAGACAAGGTTTTTGTGAGTTTTATCCAAAGGGAGAGAAGAAAGTTAAAATCCATAGTTTATTTTGTAGAATCAAAGTGGTAATACAAAATGAGAATCACAAAAAAATCACTGCCCAGTCTAGATCTCCGGTGCTGCCCTCAGCATGGTACTTTCTGTCTTTTCTGGCCATGGTTAGGTCCTCCTGCCCAGGGGATCAGTTGTCTTCAAGGCACCTTGGTCCTGAGTTGGGACTTGGATTACCCAGTGGTGGTTGGGACCTGGCCAAGGACACGACACAGACCACTTCCATGGAATGACTTCTTTACCCGGCATGTAAGTAGGATTACAAGTGGAATTTCTCTGAACTTGACTCCAGAAGGCAATCACTGCACCAAAAGTCAAGGCCAAACAAACTTCTTCTCCCCTCCTCCATTCCTCCCTTCCTCCCTCCTTGGGAAAGAGCAAAATAATTTTGCAGGTTTTGGTACACACACAAATCACCCACCATCTCCCCTGGTAAACTAGGTTGCAAGTGACTAAGTCATGTAATTCCATTATGCCACACTCATTATTCTGGACAACATCTTCAGGTTGTTTGGTGCTTTCATTTTTTTTTTCTTTTTGTTGGTCGTTGGGTTGAATTTCAGCTCGAGCCAAGCTCTCTACCACTTGAGCCACAGTGCCACTCCCTGTTTTCTCGTGGTTAGTTGGAGACCAGTATCTGACAGACTTTCCTGCTAGGGCTTGCTTTGACTCATGAATTAATTTTTTAAGTTTTTTACTGTAAAAATGCTGTACATAGGGGTTACAGTTACATGAACAAGGCAATGAGTGCATTTCCTATTGAGCATTGTTGCCTCCTCCTTTGTTTTCCCCCTACCACTCCTTCCCTCCCACCTCTATAACTAAACCCCTCCCACGCTGAAGTTGTAAAGTTCATTTTCTTTAAAAAAATGTATGTCTATACATATATATAAGAATATATATAAATATATATATATATATATATAATAAAAATGTTGTAGAGAGGGTTTACAGGTACATAAGTACGGTAATGAGTACATTTCATAGCAAGCATTTAACTCTTCCTTTGTTTTGCCTCTACCATCACTTCCCTCCCCCCTCCCAAACACCTCCTGACCTCCCCACCCTGCATTGTAAAGTTCGTTTTCTAACATAGTGTCCTGTACATCTTGTCATCACAATGGATCAGCCTGCATCCTCATTTAAATGTTCCCCAATATCCTTTCCACTCCCCAAATTACAAAAATGTATGTACAAGTGCAGAACACGAGTATCAGATCCAGTGAAAACAGGAGTTACACGGGCGGGGAAAAACATACAGAAGAAACAAAAGATTCACATAGTGCATTTTAAGTACAGTATAAAACACTAGCAATATAGAAAAAAACACTGTGTCCCTGTCTTGGGGTTCATTTTGCTTCCTATTATCTCATGTGTTCGTGTGTACATAGCCTTTGAACTTCTCTGCTTGTTCTAGACCTGTGCTAGTAATTGCAAACAAGGGAAACCATGGAAACTATGTTTCTTTGGGCCTGGCTTACTTCAGTTAATATAATTTTTTCCAAGTCTTTCCAATTCCTAACAAATGAGGCAATGTCCTTCTTTCTGATGGAGGCATAGAATTTCATTGTATATATTTATAACACATTTTCTTGATCCATTCATATACTGAGGGGCATTTGGGTTGGTTCCCTATCTTAGCTATGGTAAATAATGCTGTGATAAACATGATTGTGCTGGTAGCTTTGGTATTACCCTGTTTGCGATTATTTTGGTAAAATCCCAAAAGTGGGATTGCTGGGCCATAATGGAGCTCTATGTGGAGTCTTTTTTTTTTTTTTGTCGGTTGTGAGGCTTGAACTCTTGGCCTTGGCTCTGTCCCTCAACTCTTCAGCTCAAGGTGAGCGCTCTACCACTTGAACTACAGCTCCACTTCCAGTTTTCTAGTGGTTTATTGGAGATAGGATTCTCTTGGTCTTTCCTGCACGGGCTGGCTTTGAACCACGATCCTCAGATCTCAGCCTCAGTAGGTAGGATTACAGGCGTGAGCCACCAGCGCTGTGCAATGTGGAGTCTTTTGAGGAACCTCTATACTGCTTTCCAGCGTGGTTCAACAAGTTTATACTCCCACCAACAATGCAGTATGGTTCTCTTCTAGCCACATGGCCTCCAGCATCTGTTACTAAATTTCCTGATTATAGCCATTCTAACTGGGATGAAGTGGAATCTCAGTGTTATCTTGATTTGTATTTCTTTTATGGCTAGAGGAGCTAAGCATTACATCATGTGTCTATTGGCTATTCTTATTTCCTTTTCAGAGTAGTCTCTCTTTAAGTATTTAGCCCATTTGTTAATTGGGCAGTTGTTTGAGGATTTGTTTTTAGGAGATTTAGTTTTTTGAGTTCTAAGTATATTTTAGACATGAGACCCTTGTCCATTGTTTGGCTAGTGAAGATTTTCCCCCAGTCCGTGGGATTTCTGTTGATCTTGCGAGCCATGTCTTTTGCCTTGCAGAAGCTCTGCAGTTTCATGCAATACCATTTGCCTAACTTTTCTTTGATTTGTTGTGCTTCTGAGTCTCTATTAAGAAACTTTTGGCTTGTGCCAAAGAACCCTAGAGTTTCTCCTATTCTTTCCTGTCATGTTTTCATGGACTCTGCTTTTCTTTAGAGGTCTTTGATCCATTTGGAGTTGATTCTGGTGCAGGGTGTTAGATACGGTCTTTTCTTTAGTTTTCTACAAGTTTTTAACCAATTTTACCAACACAATTTACTGAAAAAGCTGTTTTTTCTTTCCATTCAATTTCTTTTTTTGGGGGGGGGAGTCCGATTGTGGGCCTGAACTAAGGGCCTGGGTGCTGTCCCTCAGCTCTTCAGCTCAAGGCTAGAGCTCTAGCACTTGAACCACAACACCACTTCTGGCTTTTTTTTCTGCTTATGTGGTGCTGAGGAATAGAACCCAGGGCCTCATGCATGCAAGGCAAGCACTCTACCACTGAGACACCTTCCCAGCCCCCATTCAATTTCTTTAGCACCCTTATCAAAGGTTGGGTAGCTATAGATCTGTGGGTTCATTTCTGGGTCTTCAGTCCTAAACAATTCATCCTAGAGTCTGTTCTTGTGCCAGGACCAAGCTATTTTAATTACTATGGCTTTTTATTAGAGTTTTGAAATTTTGAATTGATATTCCTCCAGTGCTGCTCTTTCAACTAAGGATTGTTTTTGCTATTCAGGGTTTTTTATTGTTCCATATGAATTTTTGGATTGCTTCCTCTATTTCATTGAAGAATGAAGTTGGGATATTGATAGGTATTGCAATGAATTTGTAGGTAGCCTTGGGCAGTATTGCCATTTTCACGATGTTAATCTTCCCAATCCAGGAGCATGGGAGGTTTTTCCACTTGCTTAGTTCTCCTTTAAATCTTTTTTTTAAGTTTTTAAAGTTTTTGTTATAGAGGTCCTTCATCCATTTGGTTAACTTAACTCCTAAGTATTTTATTCTTTTGTGGGGCTATTGTAAAAGGGTTACTTTCCTAATTTCACCTGCCCTCTTCTCATTGTTGAAATACAGGAAAGCTGTTGATTTCTGAGGGTTAATTTTATACCTTTCTTTTTTGCCAACGTTTCCGATCAGCTCAAGTAATTAGGAGTTGAATCTATAGGTTTCTGTAAATGCAAGATCATATCTTCTGCAAAGAGGAAGAGTTGTACTTCATTTCCCTCTATTTGGATACCCTTTATGTCAGCGTCTTCTCTTATTACCCTAGCTAGGCATTCTAATACTAGTTTGAAGAGGACTGAAGGGAGTGGACATCCTTGTCATGTTCCTGGAATTTAGAGGAAATGGTCTTATCTTTTGCCATTAAGTATAATGCTGGCTGTAGGTTTGTCATATACAGCGTTTATTGTATTGAGGAATTTTCCATGGATTCCTAGTTTATCCAGAGCCTTAATCATAAGTGTTGGATCTTGTGAAAGTTTTTTCCACATCTATTGAGATAATCATGTGTTTCTTATTCTTGCACTTGTTGATGAGATGAATTATATCGTTTTATTTATTTTCAACCAGTTTTGCATCACTGAAATGAATCCTGTTTGATCTCAGTGTATGATTTTTTTTGATTAGTTGTTGAAGTTGATTGGCCAAGATTTTATTGAGAAATTTTGCATCGAAATTCATGAAAGAAATGGGTGTATAGTGCTCTTTCTTTGATGAGTCCCTGGTTTTAGGAGGAGGATTATGCTGAATTCATAAAAAGAGTGTGGTAGGTATATTTTACTTTTAATTTCATTGAAGTGATGGAGGAGTATTGGTGTGAGTTCTGCCTTGAAGGCTTTGTAGAATCCAGATGTAAATCCATCTAGTCCTAGGCTTTTCTTTGGTGGGGGGTCTTTTTTTCTTTTTTTGCCGGTCATGGGACTTAAACTCTGGGCCTGGGCGCTATCCCCGCACATTTCAGATCAAGGTGAGCTCTGTACTGCTTGAGCCACAGCACCACTTCCGTTTTTTCTAGTGATTTATTGGAGACTCACGGACTTTTCTGCCCAAGCTGGCTTTCAACTGTGATCCTCAGATCTCAGCCTCCTGGTAGCTAGGATTACAGGCGTGAGCCACCGGCACCTGGGAAAAGTTGGAGGTCTTTTATGGCTGCTTCTATTTTGATGCTTGATATGACTCTGTTAAGTTGGTTTAAATCATCTTGGTTTAGTTTGGGCATGTCAATATTTGCTAGAAATTTGTCCATACCTTTAAGATTCTCAAACTTACTAGCATAAAGTTTTGAGAAGTATTCTCTTAGTATATCCTAAATCTTGTTTATTTCTTTTTTTTTTTTTTTTGGGGGGGGGGGGGTTCTGGAAATGGGGCCTGAACTCTGGGCCTGGGCGCTGTCCCTCAGCTCTTCAGCTCAAGGCTAGTTCTCTACCACTTGAGCCACAGTGCCACTTCCGGCTTTTTTCTTTTTGCTTATGTGGTGCTGAGGAATCTAACCCAGGGCCTCAAGTATGCAAGGCAAGCGCTCTACCACTGAGCCACCTTCTCAGCCCCTGAATCTTGGCTATTTCTACAGTGATGTTTCCATTCTAATCTCTGAGTCTGTCTATTTGGGTGTGTACTATATTTTTCTCATTAGATTTGGTAGGGGTCTGTCAATTCTATTAATTTTTTCGAAGAATCAACTCTTTGTTTTGTCAGTTCTTTCAATAGTATTTCTTTAAATGTAATTTATTTAATTTGGATTTAATTTTAATTATTTGTTCCCATCTACTGAATTTGGGTTTAGCTTGTTCTTTTTCAAGGAACTTTAGGTGACTCATTAAATTTTTAGTTTCAGATCTCTCCAATTTGTTAATGGAGGTACTCAGAGCTATAAACTTGCCTCTGAGTACTGCCTTTCTGTGTCCCAGAGAAGCTGGTAATTTGTGTGTTCATTTTTGTTGAATGTCATGAGCAGTTGTGTTTAGTTTCCAATCTCTTCCTTCCACTGATGATTCAAGAGTGTGTTGTTCAGCCTTCATGTGTTACAGTATTTCCTTTGGGGGCTTTTGATGATGAATTCTAATTTTATTCCCTTGTGGTCTGAGAGAATACAGGGCATAATTTCAATGTTTTAAAATTTGGACAGATTTGCTAAATGGCCTAGAATGATGTCTATTTTGGAGAATGTCCCATGTGCTGCTGATCAGAAGGTGTAATCTGATGCTGCTAGGTGACATATTCGTTAAATATCTGTTAAGTCTAGTTGATCTATGCATATTTTAAGATCCGAGGTTTCTCTCTTGAGTTTATGCCAGATTGGTCTCTCTATTGAAAGGAATGGTGTGTTACAGTCCCCAACAACTAATGTCTTTGAATCTATGTGAGACTGGATTGAAAGTAGTGTTTCTTAGATAAATTTTGGTACTCTATTATTTGGTGAGTTGATATTTAGGATCATAATATCCTCCTGAAGAAGAGATCCTTTAATTAGTATGTAGTGACCTTTTTTATCAGTTCTCATTGATTTTAATTTGAAGTCTATTTATATGATATTAGGATTGCAAATCCTGCCTGTTTATGGGGTCCATTTGCTTGATATATTTTATTTCAGCCTTTCACTTTCAGAATGTTTATTTTTTTGGGCAAGGTGTGTCTCTTGAAGACAGCAGATAGAAGAATCTTGCTTTCTGATCCAACTGGACAATATATGTCGCTTAATTGGAGAGTTAAGACCATTAATATTGAGGGTTAAGACAGAGGTGTTTGTCTGTCCCTACCATTTTATCCAAATTTGGGGGGGGGGGGGAAGCTGTGCCTTGGCTGTTCTTGTGATTACATATTTCTGTGTTTGTGGAGCACTTCATTGACTATATTCTCTTCTAGTTGGTTTTCTATATGTAGAACCTCTTTGAGGAATTTTTGAAGAGCTGGTTTGGTAGCGGTATATTGCATCAGATTTAACGTGCTGTGGAAGGTTTTTATTTGTCCTTCTGCTGTGAATGAGAGGTTAGCTGGGTAGATTATTCTTGGTTGGTAGTTATTTGACTTTAGGGCATGGCATAACTCTTTCCAGGACATCCTTGCTTTTATAGTGTCTTCTGTGAAATCTGAGGTAATTCTGAATGTGTTACCTTTATATGTGATTGATCTCTTCTCCCTGGCAGCTTTAAGAATTCTTTCTTTAGTGGCTATTGAGCGGTATGGATTGTAATGTAGAGGTGGGATGTCCTATTCTGGTCTATTTGGGTTTCTAAAAGCTTTTTGCATGTGTATGGGCCTGTCCTTTTGTATATTTGGGAAGTTCTCTGCTAGGATTTTGCTGAATGCATTTCCTAATGCATTGACTTCCCTCTCCAGCCCCTCTTGTATTCCTATTATTCTCAAATTAAGCTTTCTGAACGTTTCTTGTATTTCCTGCATTGGTCTGTCATGCTTAATTTTGTTATGAAAAATGGTGTGCTCTTTCTCTATGGAGTCTAAACTGTCTTCAGCTACATATATTCTTTCTTCGGCTTCTTCCATTCTAGGTTGAAGACTTTGTACTTTAGTGTTTAACCCCTTTCCTTCTTGGTGGTCTTTCTTAATGGTGCCCAGCTCTTTATTAAGGTTTTCTTTCAAGTCTTGAATAGATTGCCTTACCTCCTGGAGTTGGTTATCAGACTTTTCTTTCCACTCCATAATCTAGGTTCCTATCTTTTCATTAGATTCTTTCTCCCTCTGCTGGAGTTCCTCTACCTTTTTATTTGTGGAGGCCATGAAGTCATCTATTAACTTCTGGTTGGCCTCTTTGCACTCTCTGATAACCCCATGTAGGGTTTCCAATTTTTCATTCAGCAGGTTTACCAGTCATGCTTTTAATCTATCTTGATCATTATCTTCTATGTCATACTGGGACTGCTATGTAGCTTGTTTATGTGGAGATAGTGGTGGGATTTGTTTATTGGCTATTTTTCTTGTGTTTCTGCAGTTAGTTCTGCCCATTTGGAGACAAGAACCACACTGCTAAAAGAGTAGGATAGTCTTTTAGGACCGAGCCAACCCGATGTCATGTAGATGGGTAGATCTTAGGGTTTCAGTGGTAAGGTGAGGTGTTTTCCTGTTTAGCTCTCTTTTTCTTTGCTTGCAGAGGATATTTTGGCTTTGGGTCAAGATTGCATATAGTTGTAACTTTTGAGGCAATCTAGGTTTGATTAATAAGTAGTCTGCTCTTTAGAGTTAACAAGATGGGCCCCTTGTACTCAAAGTGCTCAAATGGAACCAATTTTGTAGTCAAATATAGAACCAACTGTAAGTTGGGTCACATATAAATCATTAAGGATCAGTGGGCTGGATTAGAATGAGAAATGAAGGGTTAAGATTAGAGAGATATAAATTTAATTTCAAAAGAGATCTTGGGTATAATGATAGTAGAGGGGTAAGAACAGCTTAGGGGAGAGGTATATGTAGTAGGAAGAGAATAAATACCTTGTTACTGAATGTAACATGTTGAAAAGTATTTGAAGAAAGGTTATGTAGGGAGTAGCTTAGAGATTAAGATGAAAATAAGAAAGTGTATTGGGGAGGCTTGCTGAGATTAGAAAAATATCAGTCAGATATTATTGAAAAGTTGCTTACTCTGTTAACTCCTGTAATTATTGTTTACTCACATAGAAGGAGGCCTTATTTGTGCATAGAACTAGACAGGGTAGCCCTGATGGAGTAATAGTGTAAGGTAGAGAGAGAGAGAGAGGTTAAGGGGAGTGAGAAGAAAAGAAAGAAGAAAAAACTTACAAATTAGCAAATTTTAAAGTAGAAGCAGATACCAAATAATAATGAAAAACAGAAGTTTTAAGTGGAATAGCAAATTCTAAATCACAACACACATAAGTAACACATAGAAATACAAATGAACAACAAATGATCAGACATTACAACTAACAACGCAAAAGAAAAACAAGAAGAAAATACTAAAGAATGGATTTTTCGGTTTTTTTGGGGAGTTTATTCTCCCTGTAGTCCTCAGAGCAGATTCCTGATGGAACCTTGTGTGCCTTGCTGTAGTCCACTTTCCTTGTGGCTTGGTTGGGAGCAGATGGCTTTTTGATTGGGGAGGGTGCCTGCTACCTAGAGTTCCATTCTCAGGCCTGGTGGCAGGCAGTTTTGGGGGTTTCAGGTTTGTAGACTGCTATCATAGGCCTGGAGTTGGGTTCCCAGGCTTTCCCAGGTAGCCACAGGAGCCTTAGGAACAGAGCTTATGTCTGTGTTCAGTTTTGATGTAATCCATCCCTTTTGGAAGTGGGCTTGTGTCAGGGGGCTTTGGGATCCCTCAGAGAATTACAACCCCCAGGGCATGGACCCAGTTGTGTTATTCACAAGTCTGTAGTTGGTGGTGTGCTGGACCACAGATCCTGTGCAATGGTGGCTAAGATGGAGTTGGCAGGTTCTAAATGAGAGGGTCTGTGTGTTAGCAGATCAAGGTGGGGGGATGGTTTTGCTGATGCTGAAGGGTCTCTCTCCTATGTGGTGGTGTGAGGAGTCCTGGCACTGGGAGGACTGGGTAGAGGTTGGAGTGACAAGCTGGTGTGGATTGTGGGGGGAGCCGAGCTGGTCTGTAACAGACGTGGTGGGTGGTGGCAGGCGCTTTAAGCCAGCCTTGGGGGTTTCTGCCTGTGGCTGCTAGGTGTGTCAGCAGAAATGCCTGCAGAAGCTTGGTCATGCATCAGCTGTGTGAGCCAGGGGTCTGTGCAGGGCAGCAAGGAGGGAGAAGTCCCATCAGAAAGCTCAATCGGCTGGGCAATTGGCCCATAGAGCATAGAACGATTGGCTGCAGCTGTGGTTTCCTGGAGATCTTGTGCAGGGTTGACAGCGGCCTTCTGGGATCCTGCCAGTGCTGCAGGTATAGGCTGGTTTGGGGGGCTTACCCGGTGGTGCCAATTTCTGGCAATTGTAATGGTGGCGGTAATACTAAGTTTGCTCCTTCCCCATGGGCTGGGCCGGGGGGAATGGGAGAGGCATTCACTAACTCGGAGATCTTCACCAGATTCCCTTCTAACATATCACAGGTATAGTATTGAGCACTTTCTTCAGCTTTTGGGTTCTCCTCTGCTAAAACTCTGCAGAAAGTCCTAGTGCAGCATTGCATAGACCTATGTGGTACAGGTGCTCCACAGGAGTCACATTCACTTTTTCTCTTTTGCCTTTTCTTGTTTGCCTGCTAGCATAATCCTTTTGTAGTAGAAAAAGACTTTAGGTATTTAAAGTTTGATTGGAGTGGATCTCTTGAGGTAATGGGTGGCTGTGGCACTAGATCTTCTTTTGGTCAGAGATACTTAGTGGGTTGCCTGTGAGAACCTCACCATTTTCCCACAACCCGTCTGGATATTTATATTATATTTCTTCTTAGTGTTTATTGGAGCATTGCAGTTTTTCTGGAGTTTAAGGTTTTCTGTGAAACTTTTTCTTCAAATAATCCAACAGCATTAAATATTATATTTAAAAGATGTCCTGTAGCACCTAGATTTTGTAATTATAATATTAAGATGAAAATCTTATTGTTTGTACAAAAATCCTTTTAAGTCCTAACAGAAATATGCTCATTTCATCAGCCTTGGGTCTTTTTGTTCTCCAGTACCTTTCTTGTTTTTGAACAAGTGTCATGGATATCTGTCCATTCCAAAGTAAGATTACTCCATTAATTCATTACAGAAGGAATACAATCTTCTTTCCTCTAAAGACAGCTTTGAGGATAATGATAATCTGATAATTCACATCAGTGAATTTTCAAAATTATATTGTAAACCAATCATTAAACAGTTTCCAAAAAGCAAAATAAAGATAATGTTTTGCTTTCTCAGGTTAAAATCTAGTAATTCAACAAAATATATTCTATTCTTCCCAGATTGCATGATGAAGAATTTCTCTTTCATCATAACCCTTACAACCACTGACCCCTCCCTTCAAACATGTAGCTTTATTCCGTTTTCCTGTTCTAGCTTTCATTTTGGTACTAACATTAGTAATCTTCTAGTATTTGACAATGAAATGCCATTTATTGATAGAGAGCTCAATTCATATTGACATAGTCAGACTCATGAGCATATCATAGATCATAAAGTATTGAATATCATTAACGTGATTATATGTACCTATTCCATAAATTAATATACATACCACGTAAATGTGCAATTTCATGTAATTTTTAAAATGCAAAACATTTGGATATCTATGTCATAAAATAATTCAGATCACTAGTAGAAGACAATAAGCTAAACCTATTGCATCATTCCTAGTATTCTTTGTAAAATTTTCTTTTCTCATCAATTTTCATCTTAGGCCCTTCTTTTCCTAACAACCAGTGATATGTTGATATCTCTAGATTTTAGTCACCTCTGAGTAACCTTTTTTCATTTCCACCTCCAGTTAGTCCTTCATGTTAAATACCTGAGTAGTAACTTGTCCCGATATCCCTGCAAGAAGACAGCAGTACCCAAGTCAACTAGCTCCGACCATTCTACCCTTGCTATGTTAGGGAAAGGGGTATCAGCCACAGGGGTGTCAGGGATCAGGTGGCTGGAACAATGGTGTTATGAATTATAGGTAGCAGAACAGAGTAGGAGAGAATAGGATACCTGGGAAAGGGGAATTGTGACTGTATTCGCTAAGTTGCAGTGCCAAGAAATTGTGTAGCAGCAACAGCTTTGCAGGGATTGGAGTAGTTAACACAGGTATCCAGAGAGTTTAGCAGGGATAAGGAGGAAAAGAGAAAGTGAAAGAGTAAAAGTTGTGAGGGATTAAGGTGGCACAATCAGGGTAACAATGTCATGGGTGTGCAAACTGGGTAGCCAGTACTAGGATAGAAGCAATTTGCATGGTATACTGATGTGGTGCAGAGCTCAGTGTTTCCCTCTCCAGTTTTGGCTGTCAAATCTTCAGGTAACTACTGCTAGCAGCTCATTATCAGTATGTTGGGTTCAGGCATGTTCCATCCATAAATATCTACTCCAAATAGATTGCAATGTTTGACAGTGGCTTTGGGATCTTTTCCCTAAGCATCTTGAGAGACGACACTCCACAATGCTGCAGAACAGGCTCCACATAGTGAGCTTCAATCACCTTTTACAAATCTCACTGCTTCTCTCCAACGTCAATTATCATGGTAGCAAGGAATCTGAGGACTGCTCAGCAGCAGTGCTCTGGGAAGGTACCAGTTCTTACCCTGGCATTCTGGGAGCTCCCTTGAAATGGGCAAGAGCACTTGCTGCTGCTCTTCCAACATCTCTGTGGATCTGGACAGCCAGACTGTTCTACCTCAGATGGGTTACTTTGATCTACAGGACTAAATGTGGCTTCAAACTTTCTCTGTCTCCTCTAGGTGATCATCACCTTCAACTGTCTCTCCTTTTCCTCCCAGGTAGTTGCTTTATCTCCACATCCTTTGATTTCTGCTTTGGATCAAGGTGTGGCTTTCACACCAAACCCTTCCAATTTCTCATCTGCTTCTCTAGGTGTGAATTGGGCATAGCAAGCTACATGTAACTTCTATATCTATTTATCAAGATTGACTCTGGAATCCAAGGTAGTACTAGGCAACTAAGAACATGGGTAGCATCTTAAATACTCCCCTCCCAATCACTGGTCATTGACAAACGTGCAAATGTGTTGTGATCAGTCTCTACATTTCCATTACGACAGTACAAATAGTTTCCATCAAACAAGTTAGTTTATTTACAATATTCCAGACCAGTCTTGGGCTCTGCCCTAGATCTTCCTGTTCTGAAGGCACTGAAGACACCTAGATACAACTCAGACCTAATGACATGGGTGAATAGAAATGTTGGTGAATATTGCTTAGTGTTCTGAAGTTGCGCTAAGTTGTTGTCATGTTATGGCTGCAATCTAATCAATGTCCTTTCCTGATCTTCACCACATCTCATTATTTGGTATGAGTAGCAGGTGGGAAGATCTAAGAAGCTCACCTAGAGTTTGGGCCTGCGTTTAAAAGCTCCATTTTGTGATCATAAAAATTCCACCACTTCCTGATATCTGAAATCTTCCCTTCCCATCCCTCAGAATATTATTTCCCATCTGTGTAGACATCAATACACTGTTTTCTCCTGGAGCGTTTGAGTGTGGCACATCATCTGCTTCTTATGTGTACTGCTTTACACAGGGAGATTTTTCTCCTAGGCTTAAAATGACTTCAGTGCTTGGGGTACTGTGCAATAGGCTAAACATGCCTAGTCATTTGTTCACACCCCTAAGTAGAACTGTCAAGGACTAAGGACTAGTCAGGGCTCACTTGCTGTCAGTGGTATTGCCCTGAGGAATTGCTGCCAATGTTGCCCACAGTGCCTAGGCTAAAGCCTCTCAGAAAGGCTCCAAATTCAACCTGCATGAGACTCTGAGTTGATCACCATTGAGCAACTATGTTCCACAGTCTGTGAATCACTCACTTCTGTGGATAGATGCATATGAGGTCTAAGAATAGAGTTCCCTAGAAGGAAGGTCCTGGAATGCAAAACATCTACTAGGACAATGGAAACCTGCAGTTGGGTGTTTTTAATATGCAATGAAGTAACAAGAAAGAAAGACACACTGTCAAACCCTAAAGCAAAGGGTCAGAAGGACTGAGGGGAAGGGAGTCCCATGATCAGGAATATAAATGGAGCTTACAAGCCCCTTCAGGCTCTGACTTTCTAGGTTGAAAGGAAGGTAACAGGCAGACTGAGTTTCTAAGAACTCAGGGTCTAGTCTATATGGCTTATTCGGAAATTCTTTTCCCTCCTCCTGTGTTCTGAGAGCAACAGTTAGTGCAGTGCTTCTGTCTCCTAGAGGCAATCATTCTCTTCACACAATGCTTAAAGTAAACAATGGATGGAAATCTGTTAGTAAATCAAAAATATGAAGTAGCACACAGTGCTTCCCCTGGATTCCTGGCCCTAAAATGTTCCCAATTCTGAGCACAGAATGATCATGGGTGAGTGCTAACAACCTCCACTGAATAGTGAACTTTGAACACTTTTCCCAAGTCACATACCATCCAGTACAGTAGTTGCCACCTATAATCCTGCTTATTAAGACAGGAAAGTCTAAGATATTGAGTTCCAAATTGGAAACTGGGGCAAGGAAAGACAATTTATCATTGATGGAAAGGAGGAACACTTCTGAGCCCGGATATGGGTAGTCATTTCAAAAGTTTTCAAATTGTGGCTCATCAGCAGAGACTACCAAGTCAAATCTCACTAAAACTAATTCTAAAACATATGAAAATAAAAAATAAACTATTTGGATTTCATTACAAACATCTTCTCTAAAGTGTGTGTGTGTGTGTGTGTGTGTGTGTGTGTGTGTGTGTGTGTGTGTGTGTGTGTGGTGTGGTGTCAGATTTTGTATGGGATAGCACTATTTGCTAAAAAAAAAAAAAAACCATATTGGCAGTGTCCTTTATGTTTCCAATTCAAGACTAGTGGCATTCTAACTCTACCACTTGAAACACACAAGTCTGCTGGTTATCTGGAGATCAACATGTAATGGATATGCCAATCTAGGTTGGTTTCAAACTGTGGTTTTCAGATCTCACTTTCTGGATTAGGTAAGCTATAAGAGTGAGCTTCAATGCTCACCCCAGTATTTCCAGTCAGTTACTTAACCTTTCTGAATCTCAGCTTCTTCCTGTGTGGAAAGTGAAAAGAATTCCTTTCTGGACCTTAGAATCTGGTGGGAGTTATGACTTGTTGCTTGAAGTATAAGTGTTCGGGATGTGTGGACAGACCCTGACACTCTCATAAAACTACTGATGTTTATATTGAAATGAATTCCAGGAATTGGAACCAAGAGAGATTTTTTTTGTTCTTTTTTATCCATTTATGGGCAGTGAGGAAGCCACAGAAGTTCATGGAGAACAGGGAAACAAATGCAGCGATGGTTCTCTGTATATATTATTTTGACAATGAACTATACCACTTGTGAACAGGGACAGGAGGGAAAAGCAGAGAGAGAGAGCAAAGGAAGTGATGAGACTGTCCAATAAGCAATGAACTCATTATGTGACTTACAAAACAGTGACCCATATGTACACTATCTTAACAATAACAATTTTAAAAATCGGGGTTGATGATTCTCTCCTCTGGTTTTTGCTAGAGGCCCTTAAGACTCAGACCCATCTGTGGAGTTTTTAAAGGTTAATTTATATGATAATTAATATAGAATCTCTTAAGAAATATTATAAAAAGTACTCCATTCTTAGTAACTGTTTATGTTTGAGTGCAGATTCTGTATGTTGTAGGCAGAGCTCTTTTTTTTACTTTTTTTCAGTAATTGTCACGTTTTGAAATCCTTCTTAAAGCTTTGGGACAGAGGTATACTATGTCTTGACACCCTGCCCCTAAGTAACATGATAATCAACATTTGAAATTAATGTTTTTGACTTGAGTTTTATTTATTTATTTTTTGTTGCTGGTGGTGAACTCTGGGTCTAGTTGCTGTCCCTCAGCTTTTCAGCCGAAGGCTAGTGCTCTACTACTTGAGCCACAGCACCCCTTCTGGACTTTTCTGCTTTACATGGTGCTGAGGAATCCAACCCAGGGCCTCATGCATGCAAGGTAAGCAGTCTAATACTGAGGCACCTTCCCAGTCCCTACGAGTGGTATTTTTGTGCATGGATTTATCAAGCAAATCTATTGAGCAAATATATTCATTTGCCACTAGACATATTCAAAAATATGAATTATCTGATATTTTAACAAATAAAACTGCTGTCATTTTTACCAGGAATTTTTTGTCTCCTCCTGCCAAAATCACAAGGGAGGGTATTTTAAGTTAAAACTAAAAAAAAATTCAAGATCTTGATGCTAACAAGAGAATTAAAAAGAAATTTCAAAATGGTTTTTCATCATGAATACAGAGCTCAAAGGTCTCATCATACATATTTCTAAATGCAAATTAAAGGGGAAAATCAACCAGGAAATAAAATTTATATTAATTGTTAATTTTTGAAGAGGAAAATATGATCACTGATGGCAGAATAAAGACAAAGTAATACCAGATCCCTATATGCTCAATAAGAAGCTTTTATTGAAAAATTGAGCTGGAAAGTGGACATCAGGCAAAGGCAAGCAGTCGGAGCCTACCACCAACAAAGAAACACCACAATATATATCTCAGAAAAAGGACACAAGTTCAGAACAGCGCTCATCATCTGTATCTGTGATTTCAATAATACATGTACACTCCCCCCCCACACACATACATACACACACAGGAATGTATACAACAGCTCCACCTACTCACAAACATCCACTCAACATGAATCAAAGATCTTTCTGTAAACAAACAAACAAACAAAAAACCAGTGTTATAAATGTACAATCACTTGATTTTAGTAAATTGTTCACCACTGTAATAATTTTTTAACTAATGTTAATAGTTGGAATGGGAAAAAATCACAAATTATAAAACTTAAAAATTGATCAAATACCAAAAAGGACACTGATCAGGAATGAAGTACAAATGTAAATGTCTAATAAATAAATGAAATATTTGAAATTCTTCTCCACATATCAAAAAGTTACTGAGCTCCAATCTTACACATCAGAATATTTATAACCACTCAAACAAATAAACACAAATGCTGGAGAGGTTGAAATAAATTAGGAACTGTGTTTAGTTGTGCGGCAATTGTAAACTAGTGCAAGCCATATGGAGCTCAGAATGGAGATTTACAAAATACCAAAAAAACCCCACATATTTTATTGACTTTTACAATAACTTGGATACATATTGAAGGAATATGATTCAACATGAACATCTGTTTAATGGCAGCAGTATTCATAACAACCAAGATCTGTAATCAACCAAGGTGTACCAATAAAGGGAATAAAGAAAATGTGCTGTTCATAGCTATAAACATATTCTCAGATATAAGAGAAGTGAATGCTTCTACTGTTTAATTGCAACATATTTTTGGATATACACCTAATACTAATTTCATGGGCTTTTATGGCATTATGTTTTTGCTTTTGTGAGGAACATCCATATTGATTTTCAGAGCAGTTACAACAGGTTAAGGACATCCTATAATAGATGAATATTAGACCAAAATTTAAATATATTAGTGAACACATACAGGACGATCATATATAGTTTATAATTTGAAGCAATGTTAAGAAGGCAACAATTGGGAAAAAGATAATGCTAGAAGCTTAATAAGAAATTATCTTGAAAAACTAAATAAATAAAGTATAAAATAAGACACATCAGAAACTGTTGAATGGTAGAAGATGGATGAATGTTAGAAAAACATTCATCTGCATGGTCAAGTTGAATGAAGTATATGCTTATTTGGTGTACACTGATGAATCTCATTCCAAAACATAAAATACACTTAAAATGTTTATGAAAAGACAAAACAGGATCTGTATTTTGTATACGTAATAGCAGGAATTCACAGAAGGATCAGAACTGTGAAGGAGAGGGAATATGGCCAAAAATGTTGATGTGATTGTTTGAAGATATCTGTGTTTGTGTGGGAAGGGAGGAAAGAAGATGAAGAAAACATATGGGGTGTTGGTCAAGATATATTTTCACATATACAGACACGGAAAATACGAAAAATGTGCAACTAATTTATGTTAATTTATCATAATATTTTGCTCAAATTTTAAAAAATGAAACTATAAAAATAATACTTAATAATATCTAATAAGTAGGTCATGGAAGAAAATTTACCATAGAAAGATTTTCCTCATAATTTGTTTAATTTCATAACAAATGGATTAAAATAAAATATAGTTATATCTGAAGATGTTAACACTGTCAGATATCATTGATTGAATCCAACAAAGAAAAGTAACAAAAAAGTAGAGAGTAAGAACAACCTGTGCTATGGATGAAGATACTCAGTAGAACTTTGTGAGGAAAGAATGTGCTTTCTTTTCCTCATCAACCTAGATCTAGGACACCTAGCTTTTAAAAGAACACTTGTGGTCAGAACAGTAGAGTGACTAACTTAGACAGTAACTTATTACGTTTATTCTCTAATCTTATGATGTGATTCCCGAATTACGTGAGTGATCCTAGGAGACTTTGTGACCTCATTTTTACCCAGAGTTTCTAACCTACCACTGGGCATGATTTTTCTACTACTCTCATTTTTCCTTGTTTCTGAACTCAACTCCTGTAATCATTTTGTTCATGAGAAAGAGATGGAGAAATGTGAGGGTGGCCTGGAGTCTGTGCTAACTTCCACTCCAGCTTAGAGGATCTATTGAAGGACTTCCACCTAGGCCTCAGAATCAGATATTAATTGATCTCTTTTGAAATGGAGAAACTCACTCCCTCAGGCAGAATCTATTATTCCTTGACTTTCTCTGAAGAGATTCAGAACTAGGGCACAATTCAGAGAATGAGCTTTCCCACCACCCACCACAGCCTTGACAGAAGGAACAGATCCAAAACTGATAGTGGTTTCAGTTCCCACAGGGCCTCATCAGGGACCTTCTGGTGGGAATAGAAACTGGACAAAGTCCAAGATGGAGATTAACTGAGACTGGGCCTAAGGGGGACACTAAAGAATTTCCCTTTCTTTGACTACAAGTGAGTTGTTTAGTGAGACATGACACCTTCCTTCATATCAGAAAATGCAGTAGGTCAATTGTGTTACTGCCACTTTGTAGGAGGTCATTTTCCTCGAAGGAGAAGGGGTTAAATGTTGTGTCCACCAGTTTTCTCTCTAGTCTGTTGTCTCTCCCACGCCTTCCTATGCCAGGAACATATTGCTTCATTCCTGCATTCAACTACTTGTCCTGACTCCTAAGCAGAAATACCATAGGCTATCCTTTTGCTAGTCTTTTACATTTGTGATAGAATAGACCCAGGCTCTGCTGCTGCCAAGAGGTGACAACAAGATCAGATTTGTACTGAAGATCAATCATATTGAAAGAACCATTCTATGAGGTCTTTCCTGACCACAATTTTTGAGGTTTCCACTGAAAATTGATTGAACTCACTAGAAGCTCAAAAGTTTCAGTTTGTGAGGTGGTGGATACTGGTGCTTCAAGTCTATAATCCAAGTTAGTCATGAGGCTGAGATCTGAGAATTATGGTTCTAAACTTGTCTGGGAAGAAAGCCTATGAGATTTGTCTGTAGCTAATCAAAGAAAAACCCGAAGTGGTACTCTGTCCCAAAGATGTAAAGTGCTAGCCTTGAACCAAAGAGCTGAGAGACAGTACTCAGGCCCTGAGTTCGTGCCCTGTGACCAACAAAAAGTAAGTTTCATTTTCCTACCATGGTTTCCTCTTCTAACACACTATGTCCTTTATCTATAAGTCTTTCTTAAGATTCCTGTGTCTCACTCAAGCAATTTTTGTCTGTCAACAATAAGGAAGTCTACCTAGAACACAATCAGTAAGTTTACAATAAATATTTGTTAAGTGTGAGTGTGCAGACATTAGACTAATTCTTACTTTAAAGAAACCATGTTGGTCTTTATTCTGTTGGAACAATTGTATGGAAAATAGATGTATCTCTGGATTCCTTTGGTTCTTTGTAGAATCTATATTCTCTAGATTGTTTTTCCATTGATATGAATATTGCTATGTCATCATCCCTATCTTGCCTCTTTCTCAACAGTATACAAACTATGCTACAAACATATATCTGCAAGAAAGCTCTCCTTTGTAATCACATATGCACCTTCAAATATTCTCCTCAAATATTCTCCTCATCGCTATAAACAACCTCTAAGGTTGGCTACACTTATCCTCTAGAGTCATCCTACGACAGCAAACACTGTTATACTTTCTGGATAAAGTTGCTCCTCCTCATCTTCATCAACTTCCAGTAATTTCAGTGAAGAGCATTTTCTCCTGCTTTGCCTTAGAGGATATCATCCTTTGTTATTTCCCAGGAAAGAAATTGTGGCTTGCAGGCTTGAGCATTTGTACATTCAGAGCGTCTTTGGTTGTGAATTTTTAATTTGCTTTCTTGGTAAGTGAGCTGGAATAACAAAAAACATTTAAGGCAATGTGTTTTGGTGTAAATGAAAACATACTGATTTGAAAATATTAGAAATATTCGTTCTTTTTTTATTGTGAAAATACTGTACAGAGGGGTTACAATTAGATGGGAAAGATAATGAGTACATTCCTTATCAAGCATTGTAGCCTCCTCCTTTGTTTCCCCTTCCCATCCCTTCCCAGCCTCTCCCCACCCCCTACCTAATCCTCCCCCCCCCCATAAAAGATGTGAAGTTCGTTTTCGACATGACAACTTGTACTTCTCATTGTTGCAACGGGTCCACCTTTATCCTTATTTAAACGACTTGTTTTTCCCCTTCCCCTCCATAAATTATACCGACATCAAATTAAGTGAAAGCAGGGGTTATACTGTGGGGGTGGGACATAAAAAGCAACAAAGAAATAATCGTATAAATGCGTTAGAAACAAATGCATGAAAGAAAAAAAAAACATTTGAATACATATCTTAGGGTTCATTTTCCTAACATCACCTTATCTGGCCTTTTCTACTTGACTCATACATATACTAGATATTGCAAATAAGGGAAACCATGGGATGCCCCTCAGTAGATGAATGGATCAAGACAATATGGTATATATACACAATGGAATTCTATGCCTCCATCAGAAAGAATGACATTGACTCATTTGTTAGGAAATGGAAAGACTTGGAAAAAATTATATTAAGTGAAGTAAGCCAAGCCCAAAGAAACATAGGTCCCATGAGATATTCATTCTTTAAATTTATTTTTCATTGAAATATAATAGGGGTGGTTTTAGTGGTGCATGCCTTTAAATCTAGCTATTTAGAAGGCTGAAAACAGAGGATCGTAGTTTCACGCTAGACTAGTTAAATGGACCACAACACACTTATCTTCAACTAAGAACCAAAAAGCTAAAAGGTGAGCTGTGGTTCAAATGGAAGCCTACCAGCCTGAGCAAAAAAGGAAAGTAAAAGAACCTAGGCTCTGAATTTAATTCATAGTACTAGCACACATATTTTATGTATGTATGGTTCCTAAAATATTCTGTGAGTTAATTTGTTGAAACCTGGTTATAGATTAAATATGACGTGTGAAAAGTATGTAAGTCTGAAATGACTGCCAGGTATTTTGACAAGACAACTAGAAGAGTTATCACTTAATTAAATAGTAATGAGGAATAGGTATGTATATAAAGATCAAAGCTCACTTTGGGATCTTTTTAGTTTGTTAAAATCAGTAGCTAGTTGTCAGTAGACAGGATGCTATTAAGGACTTGAATTAAAGAAAAAACAGAGCTGGAGAGAAAAAAACAGAAATAATTACATGTACTCAGTGATAACAACCATGAGAATGAACATTACAGAACTAAACCCTGGGATACACAAATATGTAAAACATGACAAATGAAGAAAAACAGTAATAAGTATGTAATGCAGACTTATATGGATAGGTATTTTTAATGTTTAAGGGTTACGAAGTGAGTATGTGATTACCTAAAATTTAAGAAATTGGTAAGGTAAATTATCCCTTGGGCCAAAGATAGCTGGAAGCCAGTCCCAAATTGTGCCTTTTCCAAGTTATCAGATATTCAGTCTATCACATGCCCAAATAATAGAGAATGGAAACAGGTCTACATTGAGCACTCACAGTAGACAGGTCTCTGGACTTTCTCAGGAAGAGCTTTCTGCCATTGTGGGATGGATAGGGCTGGAAAATATACAAAACAGACATCATAGATTGAAAGTATTGTGCTAAGTTGACACCTGAGATATTGGATGTTTTAACTGCATAGTATTTGTTTTCATGAATCAGTTAATCAGATTCTTTACACAACATGATGTTACTAGACTGTGGAATGCATGTTTATTGCATTTACTTTGTATAACATATTTTGAAATTTGGTATAAATCGTTTATCTTTTTCCTTGATATGGATTACTCTTAGTTGTCAATAGTGAGGAAATGCCCTGGAACTTTGTAACTTGAAGTCTTATGTTGCCATGTGTCATATCCTATTTTCCTTTTACAGAGTTGGTAAAAAATTATGTGTAATTTTTTTATTTTATTTCTTATCTATTTCAGAATTTGAATTCAGAGTCTGAGCACTAATCCTGATGTCTTTTGCTCAAGGTTAGCTCTCTACAACTTCGAGCCACAGAATCAATTTTAGTTTTCAATGATTAATTGGTGATAAGTGTCCCGCGGAGACTTTTCTCAACCTGGCTTTGAACTGTGATCCTCATATTCCAGCCTCCAGATTAGCAAATATTACAGGCATGAGCTACCTCCACCCGGTTATACATAATTTAAGCTGTATTTTTCTGAAGTGTTTCATCCTACACTGAATATTTTTTCTAATGAGCTTTCTAATAAATATGTAATTTATTCAACTATGAAAAGTACTGTGTACCTCCCACTTATTTGTGGCATTTCTGAAATCCAAGTTTCTCTGTATGTCAGGGTGGATACATTTGCCTGTAACAAGTATGTTGAACACATAACATCTGGCTACTTACAGAACAAAGGATGTGAAGCTAGAGTAACCAGATAAAGAACTTCCAGGACAATTCAATGGCAACTCATGTACTCTCTCTGTAGGTGAATAGGCAGCATAGAAAAGAAATTCTTATATTTGAAAGTGATTGAGTGTGTGTGCACATAGGTGTTCACTTATTTATCTGTTATTATAGTTTTAGATATATTCACTAGTATAAAACAATATTTTATATATATATACATATATATATATATATATATATATATATATATGCAATAACAGTTTCCAAAATCCAGGGAACCACTTCCATGGGCATCGCTTTCCTATGTTGCTCTTTGGGTAATAAGAATGAAACTTGGAATTGTCCTGTGGTAGAAAAATTACTCAGAGATTCAAGCATTTTTCTTTTAATATGTTGCTTGTTCCTAACTCTAAAATTAGGAAGTCTGTTAATATATATGTTATGTTATAATATATTTAATATATTATATATAATGTATAATATATTGTTTATTATAAAATATATTTCATAAAATACCTGAGAATATTATATATCTATGAGGAAAAATACAACAAACGTATCAGTTCATACTTTCCTAGCCATGATTAGATTCAGTACAGTTAGGCACATTACATCTCAACAGGAAAATTCTACTGAAGTTCTCATCACCTTGAGCTAGATAAGGAGAATTCCTGTAAAAGAAGCCTCTCCTCAATTATGAGAAAAGATACGTTTGGAAGTTTAGTTTAGTTTTATTGTTTTGTTTTGTTTTGTTTTGTTTTGCCTGAACTCTGTGCCTGGGTGCTGTCCCTCACCTCTTCAGCTCAAGGTTAGTGCTCTACCACTTGCGCCATAGCTCCACTTCTGGTTTTTCAACTTATGTGGTGCTGAGAAATAGAACCCAAGGCCTCATGCATGCCAGGCAAGCATTCTACCACTGAGCCACCAACCCAGCCCAAGTTTGAAGTTTTTGAGAAGAGGAATTTGGCATTTGCTTTGCATTCTTGATTAGTCATGAATAGATATCATTTGGCTCCAAATTTTGTCTTCTTGTAGGTTCCATAAACAGTTACACATGAGCCTCATTCCATCACATATCTTTAAGTCCTTCTTTTATTGCTTTTTATCATTATTGTTTTGTTTTTGTTGTATTTCTTACCCAGAAGCTTGAACTCATGGCCTAGGCAGTGTCCCGGAGCTCAATGCTAGTGCTCTACAACTTCAGCCATGTACCACATCTGGCTTTTTCTGTCTGGACATGCTTTGAATCATAATACTCAGATCTCAGCCTCCAGGGTAGCTAGGATCACAAGTGTGAGCCACCAGTGCCAAGCAAGTTCCTCTGTTTTAGATATTATTCTAAAAGCCTCCTATCCAATGTTACTCCTAAGATAGTAACTGTAACTATGTCAATAGTTCCTTCACACTCTCATCTCCTGTTATGGCTATGGTATATCTTTTGCAAATTATATTGAAACTACTTCACTGTTCTTTTCCTAATCCATGATTCTAGATGTGTTAATAATAATTACTTAAATTTAGCGGCTATAAACCCCGAATCTCTCAATTACTAATTTCATTTAATTCTTTCAATATGATTATTTTTCGATGCAAATATGAGCTTATACTCACCTTCTTGAATTTACCCCTTGGCATGAGCAGTGCCTGGGCCTATTCTACCTCAAATGCAAGAGGTTGGCAAAAGAATAGCCTACAGTATTCCTGCCTAAGGGTGAGGACAAGTAGTTGCGTGCCTAAAAGAAGTAATGCATTCCTGGCATGGCAAGGGGTGGGAGAGACAAGAGCCTAGAGAGCCAACTGGCAGTCACAACATTTAACAACTTCTCCTTTGGGGAAACTGATCTCCTGCAAAGTGGCAGTGATATAACTCACCTAGTGAATTTTCATATATGAAGGAAGTTGTCATGTCTCACTACACAACTCACTTGTAGTCAGAGAGCGTCATTCTTTTGTGTCCTCCTTAGGCCCAGTCTCATTTTATCTCCATCTTAGACTTTGCCCAGATTCTATTCCTACCAGAAGGTCCCTGATGAGGAGGAATGTATGATCTCTTGACTTTTGATTAGCCCTATGGGAACTGAGGCCACTTTTAATTTTGATCCTGTTCATTCTGACAAGGCTGTGGGTGGTGGGAAAGCTCATTCTCTGAATTGTTCCCTATTACCAAATCCCTTCAGAGAAAGTCAAGGAATGACAGATTCTGCCTGAAGGAGTGAGTTTCTGCATTTCCAAAGAGGTCAATTAATATCTGATTATGAGGCCCACGTGGTGGTCCTTCCCCGGATACTCCGACAGGAGGGGATGTTACCTCAGACATCAGTCTATCCTCATATTTCTTCAGCTCTTTCTCATGAAACTAAAGGTCACAGGAGTTGAGTTGAGAAACAAAAAGAAATGAGAATAGCAGAAGAATCATTGGCATGAGGAGCAATTAGAAACTCTGGGTGCAAAAGGGCTCAGCAAATCTAGGATCACTCACATAATTTGGGAATCATATCACATGATTAGGGAATAAAAGTAATAAATTACTACCTAAATTAGTAACTCCACTGCTCTGACTACATTACAAGTGTTCTCTCAAAAAATAGCTGTCCTATTTTGATGAGGAAAAAGGAGAACATTCTTTCCTCACAAAGTTCTACTAAGTACCTTCTTCCATAACCCAGGTTGTTCTTACCCTGTACTTGTCGGTTATTTTCCTTTGCTGGATTCAATCAATGACACTTGAAAGTATTATCATCTTCAGACATGTAATTACATTTTGTTTTAATCCATTTGTTAAAAAATAAAACAAATATTGGGGAAAATATGTCTATGTTGTATTTTCTTCCATGCTATAGTTATTTGATGTTATTAAGTATTATTTTAATAGATTCATTTTTAAAACTTGAGGAAAATGTTTTGTTACTGTTAGCACTAATTAGTTGCACCTTTTTTTGTATTTTTCCATATCTGTATATTTGTTATTAAGCTTCTAACATTGTCTTTTCCCCCTACTGTTGCCTTCTTAAAATTGCTTCAAATTATAAACTCTATATGATGATCTGTATGTGTTCACTGATATACTTAAATTTTTATCTAATATTCACATTTTATATGATATTTTCATCCTATTGTAACTGCTCAGAAATCAATATGGAAGTCCTTCATTAAAGAAAAACACAATACCACAAAACCCAGTGAAATTAGGATTAGGTATGTATCCAAAAATATTTATCAATGATATAGTAGAAACATCCACTTCTCTTATATACCAAAACCTGTTTATAGCTAGGTAAGGTGCATTTTCTGTATTCTTTCCTTATGGAACATCCAGGTTGATTACACAGCTTGGTTGCTATGAATATTGCTGCCATGAACATGTATGTTCATATTTATTTATATTCTTTCAGTATGGATCCAATTTGCAATAATTGTCTTCAAGATATATGTCTTTTTTATAAACTCCCATCATGGTCTCCATATGGGTTGCACTAGTTTATAATGCCACACCACCAAACACAATTCCTGATTTATTTCAATCTTTCCAGGAGTTTGTTTATTTGCGTGGTGATAGCTATTCTGTTGTGTAAGATGGGATCTCAGTGATTTTCCTATTTACTTTCATATGTATTTCCTATGTGGATAAGAATCTCAAACATTTCATTCATTTACTAAACACATTACTATTTCATTATTAATCAATGTCTTTCTTTTTCTTTTGGTATTTGATCAATTTTTAAGATTTATAATATTTGATTTTTCCCATTCCAAATATTCACTTTAGTAAAAAGATTTTTTTTCATTACAGTGGTGTATTGCTTGGATATTTTGATTTTGTGAAAGATAAGAGAATTTGATATTGTTCTCTCAGTCAAATTATAATCATGTAAAAATGAAGTGAACATGATTAAATGAAGTTCTTTCTGCACATTTTCTCCTGTACAGATTTCTCTGATTTAAGAAATGTATATTTTATGTCATACTGGATGCCTAACTAAGTCTGTGTGTGTGTATGATTCAGTAAGAATTGCAGAATTCGCAACATAGATTTTGGAGCAAAGGCTTACAGCTGGTAACAGGGCAATGATTCAGAAGACAGCTGAGGCTGAAGCTGTGATCCCTTCTACCTGTGTTCAGCTCCCAGTCTCTTGTAATGCACCCCTCACTTCCCATGCGGTGGTTTCTTTTTCTATCCAAAATATTCCTGGAGCTTCATGTTATTCTGGCCTCCTAGTATGCCAACATGAGGGGAGTGAAAGCAAGCAAGGCAGATGTGGCAGAGGAATTTATTTTTTAAAATTGTGTAAATAACATACAGAAGGGTTACAAGTACATGGGCAATGTAATGAGGACATATCTTATCAAGTATTGTGGCGGCCTCCTGTGATTCCCCTTCCCATCCCTTCCCAACTCCCCATCCCCACCACATGGTCCCCCCTCAGACCCCTCTCCCGCCAAAGTTGTAAAGTTCGTTTTTCAACATAACGTCTTGCACAACTCATTGTTGCAATGGATCCACCTGTATCCCAATTTAAATAATTTGTTTTTTCACTTCCCCTGCACAAAGTATGCCAACATCAAATGCAGTGAACAAAGGGGGCATACAGTGGGGGAGGGACATACAAAGCAACAAAGAAATCATCTTATAAATATGATAGAAACAATTACAAGAAAGAAAAATAATTGAATTCTTATCTTGGGGCTCATTTCGCCTAACATCAACTTATCTGACAGTTTCTGCTTGTCTCAGACATGTACTAATTATTGAAAATAAGAGAAACCATGGGACCTATGCTTCTTTGGGCCAGGCTTACTTCGTATAAAAAAAATTATTGGTCGGTTTTGGGGCTTGAACTGGGGGCCTGGGCACTGTCCCTGGACTCTTCAGCTCAAGGCTAGCACTATCCCACTTGAGCCACACTGTCACTTCCAGCTTTTACTGCTTATGTGGGGCTGAGGAATCGAACCTAGGGCTCATGCATGCAAAGCAAGCACTCTACCACTGTGCCACCTTCTCAGCCCTCCATCACACTTGGGAGCTTCTGGCTGAAAACTCTTGAAAGACAAAAGTGAAGAAACACTTAAGAGAAAATGTAAAACAGAAAGCCACAATGTTTAACCCTAAAACCAGTTTCTAGGATAAGGAGACTCAAGAATTGGTGTCACCTGAGGAGAAAGAAGAAATATTCAGGAAGAATGAGAAGGAAGTGGGAGGGAATAGAGAGAAAGAGACCTAGACTACCTAGAGCTGGGACCTCAATGTGAGCTTAATTTTACTGGGGAAACCAACCCCAAGGACACAATACCTTACAATTTTGATTACTCTCTCTCATGCTACAAAGCCTAGTCCAGATCCACTTCCACTCAGCATGGTGTCCATTCTGTGATCCAGATTGACTGCTGGAGGTTCCCAGGGGATGCAAAGAGTGAAAACCACAGGGCTAAAGCTCAGAAAAGACACATGCCATCACTTCTCACATGTCATTTGTCAAAGTAAGTTCTACAACCAAGCCTGGTATCAATGGGGATGGGAATAGATATTGAGAGCATTATAATAATATCTACTATTATTATCATATAATAATCTAACATCTATTGTTTCATGAAAGGGAGAGAGATAGCGTTTCTCCCTTTTTAGGTGTATGGGACAGGAGATTCTATAGAATGTTCTTCAATTGGGGGCTCTCTGAATCTTTTCTCCCAAGATTGTGGCTATGAAGTTTTGGGAAGGAGAATTACAGTGGAAAAGTGAGTTCTCAAGCTGGGTACTGATGGCTGACACCTATATTCCGAGCCTGAGATCTGAGGATTATGATTTGAAGTCAGTCTGGGCAGGAAAATCCATGAGACTCATCTCCAATTAAACAAAAAGAGCCCGAATTGGATCTGTGGCTCAAATGTTAGAGCATTAGCTATGAGTGGGTGGGGGAGACAGAATCTTGACCCTGAATTTAAACCCAGGATTGGGGGATGGGTGGAAATGTATTCTCAGTGCATGAAATCAAAGGTGTATGGTCCACATCACTATTGATCTTAACTTTGGGGTAGAGTTGATCAGTTTTATTCTGGAAATGATTTGTTCCACTCTTCTCTGTCCTGTATTCTTTAAAAGAAACAGCTTTGAGCAATCTATACCTAAGATGTGTGGATTGCACTGAAGCACTGGTTTCATTTTTTTCTACTTACAAAATGATACATAAATAGTGTACAAAGGAGTTTTAATTTAATATGTCGGTTTGTGAGTACATCTTGATCGATGTCATTAATTTGATCATTCTTCCCTATCTCACCCAACCCCACCCCCTACATTTACGTGGTCACATTTTCACACATGTACATTGAATATTAAGACTGGGTTCTCCCACTGCACCAGTTTGACAAAGAAATTTCTTCATTGTACAGGCAAGGAAGATGAACCTGAGGACTACAAACCCAAGACAGCATAGCTATTACTTTGCATCAAGATTATTTGACTTACAAAATCTTCACCAAAAGAAGCATTATAAAGAAGAACATGGCCTGTAACTAGAAGCATCTATCTTTGTGTGTGTGCTGGTTTTGGGACCTTAGTTCTGTCCCTGAGCTGCTTTGCTAAAGGTTAGCACTCGACCACTTGAGCCACAGTACCACTTCCAGCTTTATGGTAGTTAATTGGAGGTAAGAATCTCATGGACTTTCTATCTTGGGCTCATTTTAAACCACAATCTTTAGACCTCAGTCTCCTGAGTAGCTATGATTGCTGGTGTGAGCCACTGGCAGCTAGCAAAACATCTATTAGTTGTCCCAATTAAACATGTGGAGCAATAGGTCATTTGATACTGGTGACACACAGATAATGATTCCTCTACTTGTTCTTTTCTGGTGTTATGACTAGTGTGATAATGCTTGCTCAGGTTTATATCACTGTGCAATCATTGCTCCATTTTGTTCAGTAAACAGCTTTTCATGACAGGAGAACTGTGAGAGGGGAATATGGGATGAAAATTTTATCTGTAGTACTTGTGGCCTGGCAAAAGCTTCTCAGAATGTTTGCAAGCAGAAATAAGAGTCCACTTCGGCCGAATAAAATGAAAGAGACACACCTGACACAGAAGCAGTGCCACAGAAGGACAAATGGGAAAACTCATCCAGGCTCAGAGCGAAGCAACAGTATGAATTGTTCAGGTGCATGAAAATTTGTGAAGATTGTCTTTCTAACCATGGAGAGATCATTCAATGCTGGCATTTACAATATGTTCCAGGCTCATATCTGTTTAGGACTGTTTCCTCTGAATCATCTTTGATAAAGACAAAAATGAGAATGTAACAATGGAACCTAGTTATGTTTTCTGAATGAGATTTCATCTCTTTCACAAATCAAGTAAGGGTTGTAATGAATGACTTGGATTTCCTGAGAGAAATTCATGTTTGCTTCCTTGTTTCTATTATGCTTCTCAAGTGAATAACTTTAAATTTGTAAGCTGTTATTATAACAAATACGAAATAATTTTTTATGTTTCTAGGAGGCACCCAAGTTCCTTTTAGATAGAAAATATTTATCTGGCTTCCAACCCAAATCTTTACATCTCAGCCTCCAGAGTACCTAGGATTGCAGGAATCAGTCACCTCTCTTAGCTGAGACAAATATTTTTGGTATGGAAAATCACTATGATATAGAACATGAGGAATGAAGAATTTAGACTAACAAGGAATATTTTTAAAACATTAACAAAACTGAAGTTATCACAAACTTGCCTGATTCAGTGAGGAGAAAAATGAGAAAGAAGTTACAGAGGCAGAGAAGTGTAGATGAAAGAGAAGTGAATGAATATTTCTTTGTTAGCAGAGCTACTGAAGATTACTTTTTAAGAAAATTCAGCTTGATATAGTGGTACATGTCAATAATTCTAACTACTTATGAAGGTATAGGAGGTTTGCAGTTGGTATGGTAAAAGTATAATACTGGGACTTCAATATTTAAAACACACTTTTGCCACATGGTGATAAGAGAGGCAGAAGTAGGAGGGTCATGGTTTGAGGCCAGCCTAGGCAGTTAATAAGAAACTATCTGAAAATCAATCTAAAGCTAAACAAAGTGCTAGGTATATGAATCAATAAAAATTATCCAGAAAGTCTGAGGCCCTGAGTTCAATCCCTTCTCCTGAGAAAAAGAGACAAGAAAAAGGAAGAAAGATTATAATACAATTTTCAAAATATTTCCTGTGGAACTTTCTGCTATAATTTCTTTCTTCAATTGCCTTAAAATGTTTACCAAGTCACTTACAGAAATGACTACCATCATTTGGGAAAATCACAGGAAAGTCTTTGCAACCAGCTTTGTAACAGAACAATTTTGTCAAACAGATTTCAATGAGCAGAAAATGAGAGATAATGGGCTCATGAAATTGCACTTCATAGCTATGTGTCAGAATGTGAGGAGCTCATAAAGAGGATTTCTTTCTTTCTTTCTTTCTTTTTTTTTGGGTCCGGTCATGGGGCCTGAACTCTGGGCCTGGGCACTGTCCCTCAGCTCTTCAGCTCAAGGCTAGCGCTCTACCACTTGAGCCACAGCGCCACTTCCGGCTTTTTTCTTTTTGCTTATGTGGTGCTGAGGAATCGAACCCAGGGCCTTGAGCATGCAAGGCAAGCGCTCTAACACTGAGCCACCTTCGCAGCCCGAGGATTTATTTCTTAAGAGAAGAGGAGGATTGAGTTGATTTATCAACTTGAAAAAATACGGTAAATTCTGTTGGTATTTGGGATACACTTTCAAGCAAGGTGTTAAGCCAATAAAATTATGGTTGAGATATTTTTTTAATATTTTTTATTGTGAGTTGTTGAGATTTTTATAAAAGCTGTAAGATAATTTTTTCATAGATTTTTATAAAAACTATTCAACAATTGTTGGATAAATCACAATAATGCCAATATGTGTTCTGTGTCATCTGATGGTGTTACCTATCTCATCATCTAGGGTTGGAAGAATGTTATCTTCATTTTAAAAATGCAGAAATGGAGGCACGAGGAGAGTTGGTATGTTTCTGAAGGCTGATGTGTAAATGACAATTGAGACTGAGCAGAACCAGAATCCATGGCTCAGATTCAATTCATGATTTGGAAACCCCATGACTATACTAATATCTAAAACTCTTGTGCTAGCTGGGTGACATTGGACATGTTTCTTAGAGTTGTCATGTGTTGTTGTTTTTCCTGTAAACAGATAAAAATATTAGTGTTTTCTAGAATTAAAGAATATACCTTGGGAAGGTGGCTCAGTGGTAGAGCACTTGCCTTGCATGCCTGAGGCCCTGGGTTCGATTCCTCAGCACAACATAAGCAAAAAGAAAAAAATCTGGAAGTGGCATGTGGCTCAAGTGGTAGAGCACTAGCCTTGAGCTAAAGAGGTGAGGGGCAGCGCCCAATCCCAGAGTTCAGGCCCCACGAAAGGAACCCCCCCCCAAAATATACCTTTTGTGAAGTATTATGCACAGAACATGAAATAAGAATTCCATGAATTCTGAAGTTCTTTTTGTATTTCCCTTTAAATTATTATTTTTAAGTCTCAAGATAGTGAAATTATTAACATTCCTTACATTGCAGAAAGCATTATCTGAACCCATTTGGAAGAATTTCTACAACAGTATTGTAATGTATGGGTTTTTGATGTGCTTATTTGCCTTTTCTATGTATCTGCTTAATTGGGTTATTTATTGTATGATTCATGTATTTAAGAGTTCTTTATATAATATGAATGAAAGCTATTTGACAATAATTTTGTATTTTGCTTCATTATATTAGCAAAAATGCCTGCAATGTGTTTGAATAGAAATGGATGACATTTTTGCCTGATTTCAGAGCAACTGGGAATACTTTCATTCTAATGCAGTACTCTTTATCAGATCAAGAAAGTTCCCATATAATAATTTTGACAAATTTTTACCATTCTTCTAGTTTGAAAAGAGCAGATTTATTTTAGGGTCACAGCAGGGAATTCCCCTGTGACCAGTCTCCTCTACAGGCATGGAACCACTCTTTGCAAACTGCTGATCATAATGGAAGCAAATTTTTGCTTGTTAGGGCTATCAAATTTTTGCCTATGTACTCAAGATGTTTTCCCAGGAAACAAATCCACAAGTACAAATTAGATCATCACAGCTGTTTGAAATGACATTAGCAATATATATTTGCATTATTGTTGTGCCATATCGCTATATAAAACAGTTTGTAACAAAACAGTTTGTGAAAGAACAAACAAATGTATAACCTAGAATCTGGGTATGGCAGAAAACTCTAGATGATTTTCTCATACTTTCAGACTTTTCGTAAACATAAATAATAAAAGCCAAATGAGGTGGTTTATACCTATAATCCTAGCTACTCTGAAAATAGAAACGTGGATAGTCGCAGTTCAAGGTCTAACTGGAAAACATACAAGAGATCTCCATCTCAATCAATAAAATCTGGGTGTGTCAATGTATGGATATTATCCTACCTATTACTGGACATACAACTAGGAAGTTCAGTATATAGGTAGCATAGGATTAAACAATGCAAGATTCTATATCAAAAACAATCAAAGCAAAAATTGCTTGATGTGGCATGATTCAAGCGGTAAAGTGCCTGTCTGGCAAATGCAAGGCTCTGAATTTGAAACCAAGTACTTACCCAAAAATATTAAAAGTAAACTATATGAATTAATTCTCTAAATAATGTATCTGCAGATATTGTATATTCATATAGAATTGATAAAATTATATTGGGGTTAATATATCACAAAATAAAGTAACTGAAGTCTCCGTTAAGTACTTGTGAAATATTAATGTCATATTTGTGATGTATAATAGAAATATTTAAATAAATTGGAAAAAGGTTTCTAGGGAATTATGTGTGTTCTTACAACATCATAAAGATCCATACTAACGTCAATATAATTAATGATATCTAGAAAACAGAAGTAAATATTGAATGTTTACATTAAAATCTAGTCTGCTCCCAAACTTACCTTGCTAATTAGGAGGCAGAGATTTAGAAGTCTGATATCATGGACAGTTTTGACAAAAATAATCATAAAAAAACTACAAAAACAAAGAAAGCTAGATATAGTGTAATTTTCCTATTATCTCACGATGTGGAAGCCATAGGTAAGAGATCATTGCTCAAGGGAGGCTTGGCCTGAAAAATAACCTAAAGTGGTTAGAGCCTTAGCAATTTCAAGCACCAGTAGTGCCAAAGGAAAAAGAAAAGAAGAAAACAGAAAATGAAAGGAATGGATTAAAAGAAACTATTTGTTCTTCATTCTTGGTTTCATCTCATTGGATACAAGAATTGAAAGTATTTGTTTACTGTTTTATGATTCAGGCCTCTCTAATATAAAAGCATTTATTTCAAGTAAATATTGTATTATTACTATTTTTTAACTTATTATTCGACCTTTAGGTTTGGAGATTGAAATCATGGCTTTGTACATATCAGTCTAGTTCTACAACTTAGCTGTACCCAAGCTCTTTAGTATAGTTTTGAAAATTGTTTATGAATTCTTCAATAGTTAGCTATTATACTTTTCATCTTATATTTTCTCCCACTTTTTCCCCTATGTATTTTAATTTGTGTTGAAAACTCCTCAATTTTATCTTCTAAACTTAGAATTTTGCTTTTGAGTTTACAGAGAAGTCAGTTATTTGTGACATCTTTAAAAATTATATACATATATATGTATTTCATATATATGATTGATTCTTAGAGTTCATTGCAATAAGCCACATTTGTCTGGTCATATGCACATAGCAATTGAGCCATTGTGATCCTCTCCTAAGAAAAGCGTCCCTTGTTCTTGCCATGTGAATGCTTAGAGTGCTGTTAATCATATCCAAGTGTAATTATTTGTGTTTTACTATCTATTGGATTTACATGTAGATTTATGGGCATATCTAGTTATCAGAAAAGAGGAAAACCATGCAGCATATATTTAATTGGATCTGGCTTATTTCACTTAATACCATTTTCCCCCCAGTCTTTCCATTTCTTCAGAATGGGGTAATGCCATTCTTTCCCATGGAAGCACAGAGTTCCATCAATACAACAGAATTGAAGATCCAGAAATGAATCCACTCCTATAGGCACATAGTCTTTGATAAGGAAGCAAGAAACACAGGATAGAAGAAAAACAGCCTCTTCAAAAAATTGGTTTATCTGGCTGTACACAGAAAACTGAAATTAGATCATTTTATATCCTCCTGCACCAGAATCAATTCCAAATGGATTGAAGAGCTCAATGTAAGTCCAGATGCCTTAGGAATCTTACAGGAAGAGTTAGGGGAAACATGGGGGCTCCTTAGCATAGGTCAAAATTTCCAAAGTAAGTCTGGATAAATGGGATTACATCAAACCAAATCAATCATTTGTCAGACTCAAAAGCCATGAAAAAAAAGCGATAGTGTAGCACAGATTTATTAGGGAGCAAACCTACAGATGAGAGCCTCAGACAATGTTAAACCCTTTCTCCCTTTTCTAACTAGGTTATTTATAGTGGGTTTACATGAATATAAGTGATTTCTGATGGGAATTAGTCAGAAAACAACTAATGCTAAGACAGAGATAGTATGTGAAATGAGTTGTAGCTGGAGAAAGGGAGGGATTAAGGAACGGGTGTCTAGTTCAAAGACTTGGTTTGGTGCCAGCTAAGTAATGTATAGCTGCACAAGGGAAGGGGGGTAAAACAGGAGTGGTTATAAAAAAAAGCACTGATCTGAAGCCTCAAAATAAGGATCTCAGTCTGTGTGGACCAAACAGTCTCTAACAATAAGTTTCATTTAAATTAACAAACACGATTTTAAATTTTTGCAGAGTGGGATGGTTCATAGTCAAAGGCAATTTCTCCTATGTCAGGTATGTCCAATCTACTCTTTCACATGTTACCCAGTAGCCAGGTTTCAACGCAAATGACTACAATGGGATTGTACAAATGAGGCTGTGACTTTTCCCTCTCATGAATCAAAATTCTGTCAAATGATTTCTGTCTTCCAGATGTTTACACCTTTCTCAGGATCATTTTTACTATTTTGTCTTCATTATTGATAATCATAGTACATTTTGTTTTTGTCTTGTGTGTATATGTCATTTTTAGGGCTTGAACTTGATGTTTAATGGTCTCCCTTGTATTTTTTGCTCATGGCTGTTGACACTCTATCCTTGAGTCACATGCTCACCTTCTGTTTCTTGCTGGATAATTGGAGATAAGTGTTCACATTTTTGTCTGTTTGGACTGACTTTGAACTAAAATATTCAGGTCTCAGCCTCCTGAGTTCTAGAATTATACACATGAATGGCTAACACCAATCTTTGCTTTACTGTTATTTTAATTATGTGGTAGAGGAAAGAGGAAGTATATTTGTGTTAAGTGTGCAATTTTCAAATACAAGTTTGAATCAACTTGATATAATATAACTGTTATTAATTTTAACAGTTAAATCAATGAGTATCAAACATTCCCACAGAAATATATTTGAAAACGAAAGGCATAATTGTTTTCTTAAAACAATCAATGAAACCATAAATTACTTTCACTTTACAAATCATGTTTTATTTAACTTAAATTAGCAGACTTCTTTGAGTAAAAGTAAATATATTAATTGTATACCACAAGAATCAAAGTTATTATAGTTAAGAATAGATATTTCATCATACCCAGAAGATACGTTTTAGTGCATTCTCACTAAAAAGAATTGTTACATGCAGAAATTAATGGATATGATGGAGCTTATCATTACACAATATAAATAAATGGGATTACCACTCAATACTTTATAAATATGTAAAAAATAATTATATATCTAGGAGCCAGTAGCTCATGCTTGTAACCCTAGCTAGTAAGGAGGCTGAGAGCTTAGAATCATGGTTCAAAGCCAGCCTAGGCAGTAAAGTCGACGACCCTCTTATCTCCAATGAGCCACCAAAAAACTGACAGTGGCTCAAGGGGTACAGCACTAGTCTTGAGCTAAAGAGCTGAGAGACAATGTCCAGGCCCAGATTTCAAGCACCACAACTGACTAAAAATAAACAGTTAAAATAAATATTTTGACATAAATGTTAAAATATGTATTCTAAAAAATTTTAAATCCTCACTAGATATACTAGTTTATATAAATATAGAGGAGGTTTTTCTGGACTTAGTTGTCATTGAATTCTGTAAATCACATATTTGTCACTCAATTCATATTTGTATGTTTATATACTTATATACCATAAGAACAATTAAATGATATGTGATAGGCAGTGCTGTTTTAGGAATTTCCCTTGGCTTTTTAACATTAACCCTTCTACCGTAAAATCGATATACCCTCCAACCTTATCAGAGTTCTCATCTCGTTGGAGAAGAAAAGTATAAGCTATAATCATTGTTTGGAACAACTCTTAACATTTTACATGAATTTCACTTAGTTTAAGATCCAAAACATTCAAGTCATCTTAACCATGCCAGTAATAGCAAAATGTCTTCTGGGCTTTGCAGTCTCTTAAGAGATGAAAATCTTTAATTATACATCTACTTTTTTCTGCCTAACATGTTATATCTTAGGAAGATCTTTTTGGGTAACCCTCTGTTCCTGACTAGAAGACTGCAACAAAGGCAATAAGGAAAATACTTGAACACAATTAAAAAAGCAATCACAGACACTCCTGTAGTCACCAGTTTCAATGAGAATATACAGTAAAGTAACATGTTTTTGTTGCATTTAAAGTGCAATAATTAAAGTTTAATTAGCAGTGAAGAAGGTAAAAGAAAACTGTGTTTGAAGACATCTTGACTTTGAACAATTCAGTATAAGCATAGTGGATTTATCTTGTTTTTCTATGGAGTTGCCAAAATAATAGAGAGCAACACCCTAAGGCAGGAAAACACCTAACCCAAAGCAGTAACAGAATAATGAATAAACCGGAAAATAATCGTGAGGGTTTGACTCTTCCAAAGTCTGGCTTGGAAAGAGGAAAGTGTATTTGCTTTGGAGTGAACAAAAAAAATATAAAAATCCTTTATTAATATTTTACATATCTTGACTAGGACTTCTCATGTTGGAGAAGAGGAAAGGTATGAAAAATTTCAAGATTTTTTGACTATTCCTGAAGATCATTCTTATTTATCAGCTGTAGACTGGGTTACACTTAGTATCATGCTTGTTTAAATTTAGAAGCATTTGTTTCTGGGTTATAAGCTGCAAAGCCTTGTGTATTAATAAAGGGTCATTTCCTAAGAGGTGAAAGTTGCTGTGAAAACAAACCTAAAATATCAAAGACAGCATAGTGGAAACTGTTTTCTAGCTATATTACAATCTGTGGTGTAAATTTTGTTTCGCATTGTTCCAGGGGACTCATTTTTGTTATCTTCTTTTTCACCATCTAGTGTTGCTATAATATTCTATACCATCCTGGGATGACTATAACTTTACTGGATTCTCTAATTTCTCTGTTTCTGTTTTACCTTTTTTACTTTAGAAACTCTAACTCAACATGACATAAATTATCTTTATAATATTAGCAAACAGATTTAATTTCCATATTCTTACCCTAGCCTTCTACATAACTTTGGTACTTAGTGATCCGCAAATGTGAAAATAAAGATAGGGAGCTTCTTATTTAGATATTATTTAGTATTTCAAGACTTCATTAATGCAAGGCCCTTAGTAGTATGTATATCATACATGTGTGCTAAGGTGATGGCAATTTTTTCATATTCTCAGAAATTAGGAAATGTGGTGTCCCTGTAGTTTCATTAGGAAAAGGCTGTAGTTGAATTAATTTACTAAACCAAATCTACTGTGAAGTATTTCTACAAGTTATTTGGCTTAAATAATCCGTATTTACCATTTTACAGTTCTAAAGGACAGAAATCTAAAAGAAGTCTCACTAGATTAAAATAGAGACACCCACTGAGCTAAAATATTTTTCAAATGATTCTAGTGGAAAAGGCATTTATCTCCTGTTCTGCTTCCCAGAAATTCAGAATCTAGGTTGTTATTTTTTCCTTTATCTTCTAATGTAGCATCTTTATATCTTTCTGGTGGTTCTTACCTAATCATGTCCCTTTTGAACTATACCTGAGACTTTTAACTACCCATTTGAGTATACTTCCCCCATATGATAATTATTCAAATTTGTGCTCCTTGGCTAATGAGAGGTTATTGTTTTACCAACATATATATAATGCAAATCTACATTGGAAGGATTAGGTATGTGGGAAAGACAGATATTCTGTAAAGGTATTTTGCTATGTACAATGAGTGTTTAGCATTCTTTCTACTATAACCTGTTTTCCTTTCATTAACCTGAACAACATATTTCTTCAGTGAAATATAACTAGAAAAAATTTAGTCCCTAAAAGCAATTAATCCTGATTAAAACATTGTCATGTACTAGAAATCCTAAATGCCTGAAGCAGTTCTGGCACTATCACTTTTTATATATTCTGCAAACAATCTTCTCTTTTCAAGAGCATTTGATTGTTATTATTTTGAAATTATGGTTAATATTTATTTGACTGCTATTTTTAAAGAATGCATCACCCAATACTGGTTCTCTTTTTCTAACTTTTTTGGGTCTAATCTATTTTTGAAAAAAAAGGCAGCCATTTGAATTACATGAACTGCTTATTGAAGTTGAATCAGCATGGAGAGGAAAAGAAGAAAATAGATGACTTTGAGGGTATATCACATTAAAAATGTATCTACAAGCTATTTATCTTAAAATGGTTTATTTTTCATTATGTACGATTCTGATATAATTTAGTCTCTCAACTCACACATTGTTAATGCAGTCTTATTTCATGCTTCCCAAAAACAAACAACAAATTATTATTTATTTTTAATTTATCATTTATTTTAAAAACTATATTTTTAAAAAATTAGTCAAGGGAAATGGTTTATTAGATGTTTAGAGTCATGTTCAGACTCTAAGGTGAAAGCCAGAATGGGAAAAAAATCATGTTTTTATTCTTCCTTGAGCCACTCTGATTTACTTCCTCTGTTTCTGAAAGAATGAAATTCTTGATTTGAAGCCTTTTGCTTGATATCCACAATGTGTAATTCTTCCTTTATTAATAGAATTTGGAGAAAGGATGAGAATTCACACTAGAAATAGGAGAAGAGGAAAAGAGCAGAAGAAATCTAGATATTTTATTCTTCCTCATCACAATCACAAGGTCTGGATAATGATAATGGATATTAGATACAGTGCTCTAGAGTGATTAAACCCATCTATAGGAAAGATAATCCTACAAGTGATCACATGGAGAATGCTTATTTATAAAATATTGTAATAATTTCCAACAGGAAATGTTATCTATTTGTTAAGTTCTTGGTTAGGATATGTTAAATTCTGGTGTGCTATAATCAACTATCATAATGCTATACAAGGATGGTAAGAAACTAACATCTTAATATCACATTCTAATATTAGCTTAATTCTGCTTGTGTCATATGTATGAGGCTGTATTTCAGTTTTGCTTCAATTTCACATGCTATATTCTTCCAGTATATAAATTGAAGGAAGACTCCCTCTGAAATATGCTATTTTTATGGCTAAGGGAAAACAAGTCAGCTTTTAGACACAGACAATGAGATAGAAATCTTCCCCTAGAAATAGTCTTTCTCTAATTCTGGTTCACTTTTGTAAGCTGAAGTAAGTCACATAACCCATTTTGACATTGCAGGTAGAGGTAAATCCCACCTACAGAAGCTGATGCAAGACATAGAGTAATATACCAAGATATGCAATACATGAGATAAGGAGAAAAAAGAGATCTATAATAAAATCAATCATACTTGTGCTAACATGTCTCTGCAGGAAGGAAGGTATTATGTACCTTTGTTTCTAAAACTACTGAGATCTTCAAATCATATTTTTTATGCTTGGATGTTATAGGAATTAGAGAACATTTTGATACTGAGACAGCAAAAAATCTCGAAGAAATCTGGACTAATCATTTCAATACTACCTTTTGTTCTCCAAGAAAATAAACTATTTTATAGACAATACTTTATAATTTCTTAGCTAGTATCTTTTATTTTCCAGAAATGGATTTTGTTAATATATGTGACTATCCACCAGAATAAATATCTTCATTTATATGCATCTTGTGCAGACAGCAAGTCAATTAGATGTAAGTGTGAGTTCATCAGTAGCACTTTTTAAAAATGCAAAAAATCATTTAAATAGGGATACAGGTGGACCCATTGCAACAATGAGATGTACAAGTCGTTATGTCGAAAAATGAACTTTACAGATTTGGTGGAAGGGGATAGCGGGGAGAATTGGGTGGGGGGACGGGGAGAGGATGGGAAAGGATGGGAAGGGGAATCAAAGGAGGAGGCTACAATGCTTGATAAGAAATGTACTCATTATCTTTCCCATGTAATTGTAACCCCTCTGTACAGTATTTTCACAATAAAAAAATAATATAAAGAAGGAAAATAAATAAAACTGCAAAAAATTTGGACAGGGAGCTAATATGCATATTTTTCCATCATCACCTACCAATCCTCCTTCTTCCTTCCTAGGAAACACACCCAATTAATAAAAAGTCATAGATATTTGGCTCTTGACCTTGAAAATGGAAGCAGAATGTTATGGATGTCTGAGATGATCGTTAATAGTGTTTTACATAGTAATGTCACATGCAACAACCCTATGAGTCCTGCAGGTCTTAACACTACTTCCTTAGTGATGTAATAGGAATGTCAGCTTTACTGGATGTAATATTGTTTTCCACTTCCTTTCCTACCACCTGACCTAAATTATAAAACTTATCATGGGTGTGTTCTCTTCTTTTTCTGATAAGATTTGCTAAGCGTCTGTCAATTTTGTTGATTTTTTTCGAAAAACCAACTTTGTTGTGTTGATTCTTTCTGTGATTTTTTTTTATTCTAATTCATTTAATTCTGATTTAATTTTAATTATTGTTTCCATCTACTGGATTGGGGTTTATTTTACTGCTCTTTTGCAAGGAGGCTCAGATGTCTCATTAAATTGTTGGTTTCAGATCTCTCCAATTTGTTGATGTAAGAACTGACAGCTATAAACTTGCCTCTGAGTACTGCCTTTGCTATTTCACAGAGGAGCTGGTAGTTTGTGTGCTCATTTTTGTTGAATAACATGAACACTTGAATTTCCTTTCTAATCTATTCCATGAACCAATCGTGATTCAGCAGTGTGTTGTTCCAGCTCCTTGCGTAATTACAGGACACTCTTTGGTGGTTTTTAATGCTGAGTTCTAATTTTATTCCCTTGTGTTCTGAGAGAATACAAGGTATAAATTCAATGTACCTGAATTTGGACAAATTTGCTTTGTGGCCTAAAATGTGGTCTATTTTGGAAAATTTTCCATGTGTTGCTGAGAAAACCATGAATTTTGATGCTGCTTGTTGAAATATTCTGTAGGTGTCTGTTAAATCTAATTGATCTATGCAGTTGTTTAGGTCCGCAGTTTCTCTTTTGAGTTTTTGCCGAGTTGATCTATCTAGAGGGGAACGTGGTGTGTTAACGTCCCCAACAATGTGGGATTAGAGGGAAAGTAGTGTTTCTTGGATAAATTTGGGTGCTCCATTGTTTGGTGAAAATATATTTAGCATTGTAATATCTTCCAGAAGGAGATATCCCTTAATTAGTGTGTAGTGACCTTCTTTATCTCTTCTCACTAGTTTTAATTTGAAGTCTATTTTATCTGATATTAGTATTGCAACTCCCACTTGATAATGGGGGCCGTTTGCTTGGTAGATTTTGTTCCAGACTTTCATATTGAAAATGTTTTTTTTTTTTTTTTGGGCAAGAGTGAATCCTGAAGACAGCAGATGGAAGGATCTTGCTTTTTAATCGAACTAGACAGTCTATGTCGCTAAATTGGAGAGTTGAGTCCGTTAATGTTAAGAGATAGGACTGAAAGGTATTAGGGAGTTCCTGCCATTTTATCCACCTTCTTGGGGGATGAGGCAACTGAGTTCTTCCTATGCTTCTTGGATTCTCAGTTTGGGTTTAGTTTCTTGGCCATTATTGTGGTCTTGTTGGTTTTCTATGTGCAGGACATCTTTAAGAATCTTTTGTAGGGCTGGTTTGGTGGAGATAAATTGTTTCAATTTTTCTTTGCTATGAAGGACTTTCTTTGACCTTAGGTTATGAACGAGAGTTTAGCTGGGTATAGTATTCTTGGTTGACATTTGTCTGTCATTAGGGCATGGCATACATCATTCCAAGCTCTTCTTGCTTTAATTATCTCTGCTGAGTAATCTGAGGTGATTCTAATTTGTTTCCCTTTATAGGTGATTGATCTTTTCTCTTTGACAGCTTTAAGGATCTTTTCCTTGGTCTGAATTGATCCTGAGATAATTATACTGTGAGAGTGGGATGTCCTGTTTTGGCCAGGTCTATTTGTATTTCTAAAAGCTTCTTGTATGTCAATGGGACTATCTTTTTGCATGTTTGGGAAGATCTCTGCTAGGATCCTGTTAAACAAATTTCCTAGACCATTAACTTCTGTTTTTAGGTGCTCCTCTACACCCATTATCCTCAGATCAGGCCTTCTGATGGTGTCTTCCATGTGTTGAATTGATCTATCATATTTCTTGGATTTTTCTTGAATGGTTGTATGTTCCTCCTCTATAATATCTAGGCTGTCTTCAATCCCCGAGATTCGATCTACTATCAAGACCTTCTACTTTGTTATTTATTTTTTTTCCTTCTAGTTGGTTGGCTTTGATGGCTTCCAATTCTTTGTTGGAGCTTTGTTTTAGATCTTGTGTGAACTTCTTTACTTCCTTAATTTAGTGTTCAGTATTTATTCTCAAATCACTTAGTTGATTGGTTATGGTTTCCTTGGACTCCCATTCCTTCTGTTGGGTTCAAGTCTGCATTCCCTTTGTGGGCCTCCTGACTTCTTTCAGCTCTCTGTTTATGGATTCCATGGAAGCTTTTAGGCATATTTGTGTATTCTCATCCTGCTCTCTCAATTCCTCTATCACTCTTTGATTACCTTCCTTATGTTCACTCAATTCCTGTAGTTCTCTTTGAGTGTTCTCAGCCTCCTAACACCACTCCTGACTTTCTCTTTGTCTCTTCTACACCAGCTCCCACAATTGCTGTCTATCTCTTTGACTTTTCTCAGCCTGCTCACACCATTCTTTTATTTCTCTTTGAGTGTTCTCAAGCTGCTCATACAATTCCTGTATCAATCTTTGAGTAGCTTCCTCAGGCTCATGATATTCCTGTATTGACCTTTGGTTTGTCTTCTCTCTCTCCCTTTCACACTCACACAAAATCTTTGCAGCTTTTCAATCTTTCATTTACCATGTTTACCATTAGTGTTTGTAGAGCTTTTTTGGAGCTCTCCTCTGGATTATTCATTTTCTGTTCTGTTATTATCCGGTTTATTCTTGCTTTTTTTAGCCACTAATGAGAGTCCTGAGCATCTAGGATTACAGGCATGACATATTGGTGCATGTTTGTCTTTCAATTTTTAAGGGTTTTCCTCTTTCCTTTGAATTCAAACATTGTCCTCTCAGTAATTCTGCACATTCTCAGACTGTTGTTCTCAAAGAAGAAAAGTATCTGTTTGATGGGTGATTGTCCTGTTCATTGTGTTTGACATAGTTTTCATTGTTTCTATTGATTTGCCCTTCCTAATTATTTCATATTATGATTAGAATATTTAATATATAGACTTCAGTTTTGCCTCTATGGAGATTGTAGAAGTCATGTCAAAAGAATGTTTTAAAAGATACTTATAGAGACAGCATTGTGAACTTTATACATAAAAACGAAAAAAAAATTGTTCTTTGTTCCTATGAAGAAATTTTAAAAATAGGATTTAAATTATATGGTAATATATTTTTAAATGCCATATGAACAAAAAATATGATAATCAGCAAAATTTTCCCTAGGTGACTGTCCCATTTATATCCCACCCCACCTTTCCCTGTTCTGGATTCTAGAAAGGAAAAGGAAAATTTGTGTTGATTATTAAACATTGTGAATTTCTCAAACTAGGTTTTTAGAAGCTCTAGAGGGTTGGGATGTAGAACTGTGTTGGCCAAGAAGAAGAAAGAGGAGGAGGAGGAGGAGCAGGAGGAGGAGGAGGAGGAACGGGAGGAGGAGGAGGAAGAGGAGGAGGAGGAAGAAGAAGAGGAGGAGGAGGAGGAAGAGGAGGAGGCGTAGGAGGAGGAGGAAAAAGAAGAAGAGGAGTAGGAGGAGGAAGAGGAAGAGGAGGAGGAGGAGGAGGAGGAGGAGGAAGAGGAGTAGGAGGAGGAGGAGGAGGAGGAGGAGGAAGAGGAGGAGGAGGAGGAGGAGGAGGAGGAGGAGGAGGAGGAGGAGGAGAGGAAAAAGAGGAGCAAGTAGGAGGAAGAGTAAGAAAAGGAGGAGGAGGAAGAGGTACAAAGTCAAATTTATCCACATTTTATTTGATGAATATTTATGGCAAAATAAGAGGTTCAAGTTTCGTATTGATCTTTACAGTAGTTCCTGTTTAGCCTCTGGATATACATTTCAAGTGGATACCTGAAATCAATGAAGTACTTTAGAGAGTTAACCCTCAGTATCCAGAATTTCCACATGTAGGTGATCAATCAACCAGAAACTTAAAATATTCAGGAAAAAATGTTCCCCAAACATTCAATATAGCAACTATTTATATACTGTTACATGTATGTTGGTAATAGATATAACCTTGACGTGATTTAAAGTTTAACTTACTTTGTATGACATACTATGCTATTTTCTATATGGGACTGGAGCCTATGCTGATTTTAGTATACTCAATCAGCAACACTGTAAATACCAAGATGACCATTTTATGCTTTTACCCAAACAAATATAGCTACAATGAAGCTTCAGGTATAAATTAGGTACAGTAAGACAATTGTAACAGTAACTAATAAAAATAGAAAAATTGTAACAATATACTGTAGAAAAAAGTAATATGAAACGGATGTGTAAATGCATACCTGTAATTCCAGGAAACAAGACGAGGCAGGAAAATAATCAAAGAGATATACAGTGAAACTTTAGCTCCAAAAGAAACCAAAAAACAAAATGAAGGTATTAAGTGAATGTGGTCTCTTTTAAATTATGAGATGTTTTTCCATTAATCTTTTCAGAGCACAGTTGAGAACAGGTAACTGGTTGAGTCTTTGTCCGTCCCACGAAAGACAGACGGGGTCCGAGGAAAGGTAAGTGCGTTGCTTGCCCATTTTCCACACTCGCTCAGCCTGGGGGACAATCAGACACAGCGGGGAGCCAAGTCAAGAAGGAAGAGAACTCGTTTATTAACAGAGAGCAGCCCTTTTAAAGCCAAAAAATGCGGGTGGTATGGCAGGGGAGGAAGAGGAAACAATCACTGTCAAGGTCACACCCTATCATGCACCTAAGCTTTCATGGGCTGATTACACACTGAATGTAAGGTAAATTGGCTCTACCCACTCAACTCCCTCTTAGCGCCATCTTTGTGCTCTGCAGTAACTAACTACAGAAGGGGGAATTACAGTGAAGGTGACTACTGTATAATTGTTTTGTGAAGAGAAAAACGTACCTTATTTAAAGCTCCTTTTCTGACAAGAAAAACCATGCAAAATTCTTTTGCCTTTTTCTGAAACTCTAAGATATTTCTCCCCTCCCAACTAACCATCTTCCCACCTGGGTGCTGGAAAGGACAAGCACTCCCAAACTAGCTTAGCTGTGCCATCGAGTCTTTCCAGGGCAACAATGCTTGATAAGAAATGTACTCATTACCTTGCTCAGGTAATTGTAACCTCTCTGTATGGTACTTTCACAATTAAAAAGAAAAAGCAGAAGTACAAACATGATTTATTCCTGAATAATCAAGCTTCCTGTAGCCTGTTTCACTCTTCCTATTTTGCTCCCAGACGCCCAGAAGACCCTGGTTTGAAGACATATTCTGTATTGTCAGGTGTGTAAGATAAATGACTTCTTTAGAAGAAAATGTGAATTTGGAGATTGAAATTGAGAAGGGAAATCAAACTATTCCATCTTATTTACTAAGGACTAGAAAAAAATGATATGTGCTTACATGCTGAGAGTAAGCAACTTTTGCCACCTTTGGTAATGAATTTAATTTTGATGCTGTTGTGAAATGTGTCCTGAACGCTAATTCCTTATTTTCTGAGAGCACCACCTCTTCAGAAATTCTGATTTGTACTGTGAATATTTATTTCCTGTAAAATGCAGTTGCTTGGATATTTTGATTTTGTGAAAGCTTGGTTAGTTTGATATTGTTCTCCCAGTTGAATTATAAGCAAGTAAAAATGAATTGAAGCTGATTAAATGAAGTTCTTTCTGCCCATTTACTCTGGTACAGATTTCTTTGATTTAGGAAATCTACATTTTAAGTCATTCTGGATGACTAACTAGGTATGTGTATGTGGATGAGTCAATAAGAATTGCAGATTTTGCCACATTGATTTCGGAGCAAAAAATTACAGCTGGTAACTGGGCAATGATTCAGAAGACAGCTGAGGCTGAAGCCATGAGCCCTCCTGCCTTTGTTCAGTTCGCAATCTCTTCTAAAACACCCTTCACTCCCCATTCAGTGGTTTCTTTTTCTATCCAAAATTGTTTCAGGCGCTTCATCCTATGCTGGCCTCCTAGTAAGCCAACATAAGGGAAGTCAAAGCAAGCAAGGCAGATGTGGCAGAGGGATTTTTTTGGTCGGTTGTGGGGCCTGAACTCTGGGACTGGGCATTGTACCTCAGCTCTTCACCTCAAATCTAAAACCGCTGATCTAAACAACTGCATAGATCAGGTAGATTTAACTGACATCTACCGAATATTTCACCCAGCTGCAACAGAACACACGTTTTTCTCTGCAGTACATACAACATTTTCCAAAATAGACCACATTTTAGGTCACAAAGCAATCTTGTCCAAATTCAGAAACATTGAAGTTATACCTTGCATTCGCTCACACAACAAGGGAATGAAATTAGAACTCAACACCAAAAACCACCAAAGAAAGTCCTGTAACACATGGATGCTGAACAACACACTGTTGAATCACCAGTGGATCAGGGAAGAGATTAGAAAGGAAATTCAAATGTTCATGCTATTCAACGAAAATGAACACACAAATTACCAGCTCTTCTGGGACAGAGCCAAGGCAGTACAGAGAGGCGAGATTATAGCATTGAGTTCCTATATCAACTAATTGGATAGATCTAAAACCAATGATTTAATGAGACATCTGAACCTCCATGAAAAAGAGCAGCAAGATAAACCCTAATCCAGGAGATGGAAAGAAATAATTAAAATTAAATCAGAATTAAATGAATTAGGATCCAAAAAAACCATAGAAAGAATCAACAAAAGGATGAGTTGGTTCTTCGAAAAAATTAACAAAATTGACAGACCCTTAGCAAATCTTATCAGAAAAAGAAGAAAACTCACCCAAATAAATAAACTCAGAGATGAGAACGGAAACATCACCACAGAAACAACCAAGATTCAGAACATTATAAGGGAAAACTTCTCAAAACTATGCTAATAAATTTGAGAACTTGGCAGAAATGGACCTTTTCATTGCAAATATTGACATGCAGAAACTAATCCAAGATGAGTTAAAACATTTTAACATGCCCATATCAAACATTGAGAAGAAACTTCAATAAGAGCAGTCCCATCTAAGAAAAGCCCAGGACCAGAAAGATGTGCAGCAGAATTTTATAAGGCCTTCAAAGAAGAGCTCACACCAATAGCCCCTCAAAGAAATTGAAAGAGAAAATACACTACCGAACTCACTCTATGAAGACATCATAACCCTCATTCCAAAACCATTCAGGGACTCATAAAAAAAGAGAACTTATAGACCCATTTCTTTGATGAACATTGATGCAAAATTTCTGAACAAAATTTTGGCCAATCGACTTCAACAATTCATCCAAAAAATCATAAACCAGGATCAAACAGGATTCATTTAAGGGATGCAAAGCTGGGTCAATATACGCACATCTCCGTTATATCCCTCCCCTTATCTCAATAAATTCACGTTCTTATCTAAATAGATTGTTATCGATTCTACATAATTTCATTAATTTTTACCTTTCTATTTTTTCTGGTCTCTTTTCTTTTGCCGTTCCCTTTCTTCTTTTTTTTTTCTCTCTCTCTACTTTCATCCTACCCAATCTATTTCCTGCTTTGAGATTAGGACTTAGTTACCTCTCCCTAAGCCTCCCCACATCATTCTATTCCTTTTTTACCCACATATCTCCCTAACCCTAATAATTTCTGGTCTTCCAAATTCTTCTTTGCGGTTCATAGCCCATTAACCTATAGTTGTTTGATGTTGAATAGATGTATCTGTTGAACTAGATTGTATCTGTAGACTATTGACTGTCCAAATTCAGACTTGGGTTGATGCTTGCCTTAAGATAGTGTTCTAGGACAAAACTGGTTCTATTTTCATTTCAAATGGGCAGAGTAAGCCCGAAAAACACAAGAAAAATGGCAAATCCGGGTATCTCAATTCCCAATCTTGATAATCAGGGGACAGAACAGATAATGAATAACCCAGAGGAGAATTCCCAAATAGCTCTACAAACACTGCTGGCAAACATGATAAATCAAAAGATTGAAAGCATACAAAGGACTCTGTATGAGCATGATAGGGACACAGAGGAGGCAATCCAAAAGTTATTCAGGAATATCATAAGCGTGAGGAAGCTACTCAAAAACTGATACATGATTTGCATGAGCAGCTTGAGAATACTCAAAGAGAAAGGGAGGAATGGCATGAGCAGGCTGAGACCACTCAAAGAGAACTACAGGAATCCCACGAATGGGAGGAAGCTAATCAAAGAGTAATACAGGAATTGAGAGAGCAGGAAGAGAATACACAAAGATCACAAAAGGCATTCATGGAATCCATTAACAAAGAGCTGAAGGAAGTCAGGGAAACCACAAAGGGAATGCTGAATGGAACCCAACAGAAGGAATGGGATTCCAAGGAAACCATAACCAATCAAATAAGTGATCTGAGAATAAACACGGAACATCAAATTAAGGAAGTAAAGAAGTTCATACAAGATCTAAAACAAAGCTTCAACAAAGAATTTGAAGCCATCAAAGCTGACCAATTAGAAGGAAAAGACATAAAAAAAAGTAGAAAGTCATGACAGCAGGTTAGACCATGCAGAAGATTGAATCTCAGGGATTGAAGACAGCCTAGATATTATAGAGAAAGAACATATAACCATCCAAGACAAATCCAAGAAATAAGGTAGATGTATCCAACACTTGGAAGACACCATCAGAAGGCCTAATCTAAGGATAATGGGTTTAGAGGAGCACCTAGAAACAGAAGTTAATGGCCTAGGACATTAGTTTAACAGGATCCTAGCAGAGAACTTCCCAAACATGCAAAAAGATAGGCCTATTCAGATACAAGAAGCTTTTAGAACTCCAAATAAACAAGACCAGAATAGGACATCCCATCCTCACATTATAATCCACACAAGATCACCTCAGAACAAGGAAAACATCCTTAAAACTGTCAAGGAGAAAAGATTAATCACCTATAAAGGCAAATCAATTTGAATCACCTCAGATTTCTCATCAGAGACAATCAAAGCAAGAAGAGCCTGGAATGATGTATGCCATGTCCTAAAAACAAACAATTATCAACCAAGAATACTGTACCAAACTAAACTCTCCTTCATAATTGAAGGCCAAATAAAAACCTTCCATAGCAAAGAAAAATTGAAACAATATATCTTCACCAAACCAGCCTTACAAAAGATTCTTACAGATGTCCTACAAATAGAAAACCAATAAGACCACAATAAAGGCCAAGAAACTGCACCCAAACTGAGAATCCAAGAGCCATAGGAAATACCCAGTTTTCGCAGCCCCCAAGAAGGTGGATAACATGGCAGGAACTCCCAAATACCTCTCAGTCCTTTCTCTTAACGTTAACGGACTGAACTCTCCAATTAAGTGACACAGACAGTCTAGTTGGATTAAAAAACAAGACCCTTCTATCTGCTGCCTGCAGGAGTCACATCTTGCCCGAAAAACAAACACATTATCAATGTGAAAGGCTGGAACACAATCTACCAAGCAAACGGCCCCCATAAACAGGCGGGAGTTGCAATGCTAATATCAGATAAAATAGACTTCAAATTAAAATTCGTGAGAAGAGATAAAGAAGGTCGCTACATACTAATTAAGGGATCTCTCTTTCAGGAGGAGATTACAATTCTAAATATATACTCGCCAAACAATGAAGCACCCAAGTTTATCCAAGAAACACTACTTTCCCTCAAATCCCATATAAATCCAAAGACATTAATTGTTGGGGATTTTAACATACCACTCTCCCCACTAGATAGATGAACTCGTAAAAAACTCAACAGAGAAACTGCAGATCTAAACAGCTGCATAGATCAAATATATTTAACAGATATCTACCGAACATTTCATCCAGCAGCATCAGAATACACGTTTTTCTCAGCAGCATATGGAACATTTTCTAAAATAGACGACGTTTTAGGCCACAAAGCAAACTTGTCTAAATTCAGAAACATTGAAGTTATAGCATGCATTCTCTCTGACCACAAGGAAAAAAAATTAGAATTCAACACCAAAAGCCACCAAAGAAAGTGTGGTATCACAGGGACGCTGAACAACAAACTGCTAAATCACGGGTGGGTCATGGAAGAGATTAAAAAGGAAATTCAAATGTTCATGGTATTCAACAAAAATGAACTCACAAATTACTAGCTACTCTGGGACACAGCTAAGGCAGTATTCACAGTCCAGTTTATAGCTCTGAGTTCCTACATCAACAAATTGGAGAGATCTGAAACCAACAATTTAATGGGACATCTGAACCTCCTTGAAAAAGAGAAGCAAGATAAACCCCAATACAGTAGACGGAAAGAAATAATTAAAATTAAATCATAATTAAATGAATTAGAATCCAAAAAAACTATAGAAAGAATCAACAAAACAAAGAGTTGGTTCTTCGAAAAAATTAACAAAATTGACAGACCCTTAGCAAATCTTGTCAGAAAAAGAAGAGAACACACCCAAATAAATAAACTCAGAGATGAGAATGGAAACATCTCCACGGAAACAACCAAGATTCAAAACATTTTAAGGGAATACTTCTCAAAACTTTATGCTAATAAGTTTGAGAACTTGACAGAAATGGACCTTTTCCTAGCAAATATTGACATGCCAAAACTTAACCAAGATGAGTTAAACAGGCTTAACAGGCCCATATCAAGCATTGAAATACAAATGGCAATAAGAGACCTTCCAGCTAAGAAAAGTCCAGGACCAGATGGTTTTAGAGCAGAATTCTACAAGGACTTCAAAGCAGAACTCACACCAATACTCCTCCAACTCTTCAATGAAATTGAAAGAGAAAGTTCACTACCGAACACATTCTATGAATCCATCATATCCCTCATTCCAAAACCAGGGAGGGACTCATCAAAGAAAGAGAACTATAGACACGTTTCTTTGATGAACATTGATGCAAAACTTCTCAACAAAATTTTGGCCAACCGACTCCAATAATTCATCCAAAAAATCATACACCATGATCAAACAGAATTAATTTCAGGGATGCAAAGCTGGTTCAATATACGCAAATCAATTAATGTTATTCATCACATCAAAAGGAGCAAGAATAAGAACCACAAGGTTATCTCAATGGATGCAGAAAAAGCATTTGAAGATTCTAAAAAACTAGGAATCCATGGAACATTCCTCAATACAATAAAGGCTGTATATGACAAACCTACAGCCAGCATTATACTTAATGGTGAAAAACTAAAGCCATTTCCTCTCAACTCAGGAATGAAACAAGGATGTCTACTCTCGCCACTTCTCTTCAATCTAGTATTAGAATGCCTACGTACAGCAATAAGACAAGACGCAGACATAAAGGGATCCAAATAGGGAAAGAAGAAATAAAACTCTCCCTCTTTGCAAACTACATGATCTTGTATTTAAAGAATACCACAGACTCCACTCCCAAATTCCTCAAGCTGATTCAAAACTTTGGCAAATTAGCAGGGTATAAAATTAACCCACAAAAATCAATGGCTTTTCTCTATGTCAACAATGAGAAAAGTGTGGCTGAAATTAGGAAAGCAACTCAATTTGTAATATCCCCACAAAAAATAAAATACCTAGGAATTAACTTAACCAAAGAAGTGAAGGACCTCTATGATGAAAACTTTAATATCTTGAAAAAGGAAATCAACACAGAACTTAAAAAATGGCAAAACCTCCCATGCTCCTGGATTGGAAAGATTAACATCCTGAAAATGGCAATACTTCCCAAGGATATCTACAAATTCAAAACGATGCCTATCAAAATTCCAACTTCAGTCTTCAAGGAAATAGAAGAGGCAATCCAAAAATTCATATGGAACAATAAAAGACCCCGAATAGCAAAAATGCTCCCCAATGGAAAGAACACTTCTGGAGGAATATCAACACCAAATTTCACACTCTACTATAAAGCCATAGTAATCAAAACAGCTTGGTATTGGCATAAGAACAGACATCAGGACCATTGGAATAGAATTGAAAACCCAGAAATGAACCTACAGAAATATAGCCATCTAATCTTCGATAAGGGAACTAAAATAATAGAATGGAACAAAGACAAACTCTTCAGTAAATGGTGCTGGCAAAATTGGTTAACTACATGTAGAAAACTAAAGCTAGATCCTTATATTTCACCCTGCACTAGAATCAACTCCAAATGGATCAAAGACCTCGAAGTCAAAGCAGACACTCTGAAAACATTACAGGATGGAATAGGAGAAACCCTAGGTCTCCTTGGCTCAGGCCGAAATTTTCTGAATAGAGACCCGGAAACACAACAAATCAAAGAAAGGTTGGACAAATGGGATTGCATAAAGTTGCAGAGCTTCTGCATGGCAAAGGAAATAGCTAGCAAGATCAATAGAAAGCCCACGGATTGGGAGAAGATCTTTACTAGCCATACAGTGGACAAGGGTCTCATATCTAAAATATACTTGGAAGTCAAAACAGTAAATCCCCCAACAACAAATCCTCAAAGAAACAACTGCCCAATAAATAAGTGGGCGAAAGACTTAAAGAGAAACTTCTCTGAAGACGAAAGAAGGATGGCCAATAGACACATGAAGAAATGCTCAACATCCCTAGCCATAAAAGAAATGCAAATCAAAACAACATTGAGATACCACCTCAATCCAGTTAGAATGGCAAAAATCAAGAACTCTAACAACAACAGATGCTGGAGGGGATGTGGACAGAAGGGAACCTTACTTCATTGTTGGTGGGAATGTAAACTTGTTCAACCACTTTGGAAAGCAGTATGGAGGTTCCACAAAAGACTTCACATAGAGCTCCCCTATGACCCAGCAATCCCACTTTTGGGCATTTACCGAAATGCATACAAACAAGACCACACTAAAGCTACCAGCACAACTCTGCTTATTGCAGCATTATTTACCATAGCTAAGATATGGAACCAACCCAGATGCCCCTCAATAGTTGAATGGATCTTGAGAATGTGGTATATATACACAATGGAGTTCTATGCCTCCATCAGAAAGAATGACATTTCCCCATTTGTTAGGAATTGGAAAAACTTGGAAAAAATTATATTAAGTGAAGTAAGCCAGGTCCAAAGAAACATAGGCCCCATGGTTTCCCTTATTTGCCATATCTAGTATAGGTATGAGTCATGGGGAAAAGGTCAGATAATGTGATGTTAGGAAAATGAAACCTTAGATATGTATGTTAATGTTTTTACTCTCATGCATGTGTTTCTAACGCATTTATAAGATTATTTCTTTGTTGCTTTGTATGTCCCTCCCCCACAGTATAACCCCTGCTTTCACTATATTTGATGTAGGTATAATTTTTTGAGGAGATATGGAAAACAATTCGTTTAAGGATACAGGTTGACCTGTTGAAACAATGAGAAGTACAAGTTGTCATGTCCAAAACAAGCTTTACAATGTCGGTGCGGGGGGTGCGGTGGGGGGGAGGATAAGGATTGGGATTGGGAGGGAGGGGGAGGCTGGGAAGGGATGTGAAGGGTAAACAAAGGAGGAGGCTGCAATGCTTGGTAAGAAATGTACACATTATCCTGCCCATGTAATTGTAACCCCTCCGTACAATATATTCACAAATAAAATAATATAAAATTTAAAAAAATAAAAAAAAAAAGTGGGCTTGCTATATTTTTCACTGCTGGGGCTTCAAATTAGGCCCTGTACCAGGCCTGACATTATAGTCTTCAAGTATGGTGAACTTCCCTTTTCCCCTCAGTGCAACAGAGCTATCCAAACCTGAGTTCAAATCCCAGCACTCACAAAATTTTCATCCTGATGTCAGAAGCCAGTTGTTGTAAATGTTTTCATCTCTTGTGTAAATCCTGCGTCTCAACTAGGAAGTGGAATTCATAGGCAACCCTATAACCATGGGAACAGTTTGTCATCCATGTCAGCACAGTTAAACCTGGCACCTTACTTAGTAAAATACACAATACCTCCATGAAGTAGAAACAAAATAAGGAGAAGTTTACCGAACACAAGATGCTGTACACACATGTATGTAAATTTAGATCGTATGTTTAAATTATGAATTCATGACTATAGTGGACCAACCTTATGATCAATGTCAGATCCTGGGAATGGCCTAGCTCATTAGTTGCTCACAGGTTAGTGTGTTCACCTTGACCTATTGACCAATTGGTCCTACTAGGCCCTGAGTTAAGATCCCAGCACTACCAACAAGTGAATCGTGGAGTAAAAAGCCAAGTGTGAAACTTGTTTTCCTTTTCTCTGAATATCCATGGTGAGCCTGAGAATCCTGGCATGATGGAGAACATTTCTATAAATCTAAATGCTCTGTGAAAGGATGTCATCAATGTAATACATGGAAGGGGTTTCATCATAGTACAATCAATGTTAAATAAATGAATAAAACAAAAAAAACAAACATGTATTGCTGAACATCTATAGGTAAGTATAAATCCTATCTTTACAATGTATATAAATAGTATGTTTCCAGGACTGGGGTTTGAATTCAGTACTAGTGAACAGGCCTGACTTTTTTTATCTTCATCCCCATTGCTTCAGGTTTACCCATCTCCTGAGTTCGAATCCAAAGCCTGGAAGAATAAACAGCATGAATTACAAGCCAGGGAGCTAATTTTTTTTTATTTTACTTTTCTCAATACGGCGCTTGAACTCAGGTCATGGCAACTCTGCCTCAGCTTTGATAACCCTAGGCTGGGGTACAGCCACTAGATCTACAGCTCCTCCTGGGATCCTAGACCCCCAGGCCTTGCAGGGAAAGCAATGCACAAAAAAATGGCCATTTTAAGACGTTTTCTTCCTTTGCATGGTGACCCTCATGTGTCTGAATGACACTGTTGCAAAGGGTACTTCACCTTGCATTGCTGAAGGCTGCCAGACTATCAGGATTAACAATGGAATGTTGTCAATGTCACGGTTGAATGAATTGATCATGGATGATGCTCTATAAAATTAGACAGCATCATTTCAGGAGGCTAATTGATTTGATTTAGTATTTATGAAGTATTGAAAGAATATTATTACTTAAAGGAATGCAATAATTTCAGGACACTGATTTCATTAATAGTTTAAGAATGAAAACAATTAATTACATTACATTAATTACATTGAGGCATAATTAATACCCAGGAATTGGTAAGAATGTAGTTTATATAACTGAATAATGTATAGACATCTTTGACACTCTATAAAATATATATTTATTAGCGTACTGCCATCTGCATGTCAATCTTTTCTTATTTTGTTAACCCCTGGGGCTTGATCTGAGGTCCTGGGAACACCCTGTCAGCTCAATTTGCTCCAGGATGGCATGCTAACACTCACCCACTCATGAATTGGGCCTTGTAGGCTTGTAGGCCTTGAGTTCAGATGCCAGCACTACCAAAAATGAATCGTGGAGTAAGAAGATGATGGTGACTCATGTTTTCCTTTTCTGTGAAAGTCCTAGGTGTAAGGTATGAAGTGGAATACATATGCAGACCTATATCCTGTGTAATCAATGTAATCAATGTTTTATGTTCCATAATAGTCAATAAAATAAATGGACAATACATGAATAAAACAAAAAATAAAATAACTATACTGAATGCAATATGGAGTTAACCAATGTATATAAATATAAATCATATATGTAAATTGTACATGAATAAGATGGTTTCTAGTGGTGAGGATATATTTTAGGCAAAAGGAACAGACCGGAATTTCTTGACTTCAAGGAGGCCAGCTTCCCATTCCCACACAGTGCAACAGAGTTACTAAGACCATGAGTTTCAATCCCAGACCTGGCAGAAAAATGGCACTTTTGCAGTATGTGAGGCCCAATTCTTATGTATTTTATTATGTCTAAATTTTATGAATGTGATTGTTTAAATGCTTAATAAAGAATTAACTAAAATCGATCAGTGTCCTATAATATATTGTATATAATTTTATCCTAGAATCATTAAAGAACTGCCCATTCAATCATAACATACATCACATTCCACTGGTATTCATATGGATAGGAATGAGTTCCTTAGAATCTCCTGCCATTTGGAGGTGGCAGGACCAGGATTCCAACTGTGGGCTCCAGCTCCCGTCACTTCAACCTGGGGATAGGGTACTCACCGGTCTGTCCAAGAATATCAGCAAGACCAATGATTAGGCAGGCACCAGAGGCTCTCAGCAGTCCTCTTTGATACTTGCAAAGCTGTAATGGGAGGATCATGGTCAAAGTCATCCTAGGCAGGAACTTCTTGAGACCTCTGTCCAACTTCAGTTCCAACAAAGCCAGAAGTCCAGGTCTCCAGTGTGGAAGGCGAGCCTTGAGCAAAAGCAGCTCGCAGACTGTTCCCAGATCCTGAGTTCAAGGTCCGGGTCTTGTAACAAACAGACATACACAACAATCTGTGCAGCTATCCAGCTAAAGCAGGTCACCCTCTTGTCTCCAACTGAATTGGTCCCTGGGAAAAGGGCTGGGGGAGCTGCTGTCTTCTTGACTCCGCCCATGCTGCTTGCATCACAGAATTCCAGCCACACCCCCATTATTTCATGGTTCTTTCTGACCAATGGGATACAAGAATGGTGACCACGCCCACATTCCGTGATGCCCAGTAGCACCTGGATTCCCTCTGTTAGTTTACAACACTACCAGCAGTTGAGGAAGGTAGAGGTGGCTGAGTGGTGAGGAAGAGACTCAAGAGACTTTAGATTATAGTAAGAAATTGAGATGCCTGCCCACACCCCGGCTCCCTCCCTCCTTCCCAAAGTGCAGGGTTTCAAACCTCAGGTAATGATGCCTGCCAGCCCGCCTAAAGCCCTGACCTGGTCCCTGGCCCTGGTTCTCTGCTCTTGGCCCATCTGTTTGCAATGCTGCTGCCATTGATGCTTGCCCCACCTGGAGCAGCCTCCAGCAGCTTTTCCCAACAGCACAGGTGAGTGGCTGCCCCCAAATCACCACTACCCAGGGTCAGTCACCCCTCTGGGGCCACCATGAACCCCTGCTTGTTTCCTCACCCTGGCTCTGAGGAGTCACCTTTCTGTCTTGGGCATTTCTGAAACAGAGACTCAATATATGCTCTGGTTGGACTGGATTGAGGTCCTACTATCTGGGACAGGTATGCTCACCAGGCCTGGTCCTCTGTAGTTGGGATGGTAGACATGTAGCACCATGCTCAGTCATCGATTTAGATGGATTATCCCAAACATTTAGTCCACAGCAGCCGATTCTTGACCACAGGTGAAGCTCTGGGTAGAGCCACAACCATCAGACCTCATTCTCCTCACAGGACAGTTTTAAGGGAACAAGGGGTTTATACAGAGGGAATCTCTGGAGCATGGCTTGGTATGGAGGGAGTGGCCGTTAGAGAAGGTTCTCGGCTATTCTGTTCACAAATGACAGGAAGATACCCGCAAAAGGCTCAGGTGGGGTCAGTTATTAATCATGCAACAGGTGGGGATTTTGAAAAAAACATGGCTCTCTTTCATCATTACCGTATCCCCATGAGGAAGGGGACGCTTCACTGTGTTGAGTTTTGCATCTGGGGAAACCGAGGCACAGAGAAGTCAGGTGATCTCCTTATCACTTCAACTTCACAGGAAACTCGTCCTGACTTCATTACCATGCTCCCAAGGACAATGGGTGCTATTCAATCCACTTCCTGTGGTAGGAAGTCCACTTCTTGTCAGTTGTGGGGCTTGAACCCTAGGCATTGGCGCTATTCCTGAGATCCTCAGCAAAAGGCTAGTGCTCTACCACTTGAGCCCACAGCACCACTTCTGGTTTTCTGGTAGTTCTTTGGAAATAAGAGTCTCAGAGACGTTCCTGCCAGGGCTGGCTATGAACCATGATCCTCATATCTCAGCCTTCTGTGTAGTTAAGATTAGAGTTCTGAGCCACTGACACCCGACTTAATTGTAATTCTGACTTTTCTGTCTCTCTTTCACAAAAACTGGTTGAATGGGTGCTGGAGGAGGGGGCCAAGCATCCCCATGTGGCTGGAATCCAAGGTGACCCTCTCATTCTGGAAGTGGGCTGTGGGTCAGGAGCTGTCTGGCTTAGCCTGTTGAAACAGCTCCCTGAGGTAAGACCCACTGTGCCCTGGCTAGACTGTGAAATTCATTGTCCATCCAGCCTTACTGGACTTATTATATTGTATTGCTTTCTACATCATTTTCTAGCATCTGGACAAACTTATGATACATACTTACGGAATGAAAATGTAATGCCTTCTTAAGAAAGTCTCTTAGGGCTCTGGGAATGTGGCTTCATGGTATGGTGATTGCCTAGCATGCATGAAACCCTGGGTTCAATTCCTCAGTAACACATAAAAAAGAAAAACACTGAAAGGAATGCTGTGCCTCAAGTGGTAGAGTGCTAGCCTTGAGAAAAAAAAAAGCTCAGGAATAATTCCCTACCCCTGAGTTTAAGCCCCTGAACTGGCAAAAAAAAAAAAAATAGTAATTGGAAAATAAAGAACCCATACTTGAAATATATAATTGCTCCTTCCATACTGACACTTGACAATAGCCCCTAATTCATGTATTTTACTTATGTTAGGATACTGTGTTGAAAAAAGTTTTGTTCATTAAGTCACAGCAATTAATGCCTGGAATGTGCTTAGATGTTAGGTGAAGATTAATTCTGGAAATTCCACGATTCCAGGATTTTGTGTCATAACTGCTAATCACAGAGTGAAAATAGTCTAAGTGTAATTTTGAAATCTTTTTGGTCAGTTTTGGCACCAAAAAGGCAGAAGCTAATTAATAATTGTGACAGAAAATAAGGAGTAATTCCAGATGGAAGGAAAAAATGATAGTAACTAAGTTTACCAGAAACTGGTCTAGAGAACCATTTTTGGTTATTGAAGAACTAGTTGTCAAGTAGGCTTTTCCTCATTGCCTTTAGCATTCTAAATCTCTTAGGCTAGTTCTTAATCTCTGCATGATAAATGTATCTCCTTCTATGCTGTTCTTTCATACCTTATCTCCTTTGTTTTCTAAAAGTCTCATTCTTTCTACATTTCTCTATAAACATTTCCTGATACTAAATACACCTATACAGATGTCACAGGATGCTAATGTAAGGGTCCCATAGCTCATGAGTCATTAATGTAACAAAATGGAAAGGAGGACATATTTACTGCTACCTCAATTTTTCTGAAATCTGCTATGTTATCATTTGGTTAAAAATTCCATTCTTTGTCTACACAGTGTCATTCAGTGCACATACATGCAAATATGATCTGGGTGTTGGTGGTTTACACCTGTAATCCTAGCTACTCAGGAGGTTAAGACCAGAGGATTGTGGTTCAAAGCAAGTCTTGTCAGGAAAGTCCACGAGACCCTTATCTACAATTAACCACCAGAAACCCGGAAGTGGTGCTGTAGCTAAAGTGGTAGTGCGCTCAATTTGAACTGAAGAGCTGAGGGACAGTGCCCAGGATCAGAATTCAAGCCACACAACCAACAAAAAAGTGAAATATGACTTTAAATTTCCCCAAAAGGAAGGACAAGATCAATAATCTTCCCAAGCAAAAAAATTAATTCCAAAATGATTCAGTGCACCTACTTTTGCTGAGTTATGTTATGGATTCTTTGCTGGACATATTCTCTAAAAACAAATATTTTAGGGATACAGGTGGACCCATTGCAATAATGAGATGTACAAGTCATTATGTCAAAAAACGAACTTTACAACTTTGGTGGGGGGCGTGGATGGGGTGAGGGAAGAGGGGGAGTATGGGAATGGATGGGAAGGGGAAATAAAGAAGAGGCAACAATGCTTGATAAGAAATGTGCTCGTTATCTTGCCTGTGTAATTGTAACTTCTCTGTACGGTATTCTCACAATAAAAAAAAAGAAAAAAATGTCAAATATTAGGTTTACAATAAACATCTAATATTTCTTCTTTGAAAAGAGATGTCTATACAGTTGATGTCACTTAGCATTACTCCTACGTGGAACACGAAGTATGAGGCCACTACCTTTCTAAATCATGCTTGCTAATCATGCAACTTTGTAGACAGTAGTATGGAAGCATAATTCTGTTTCCAATGCAAATGAGATATAAGAGCGTGGACTTAATCGGAAAAAAAAGTCCATCCTGAGGGAGCAGGGATTATATTAGCCATGAACTGGTGGATAAGATCACATTTATTTTCTTTCCTTTACTTATATATTTTTTGTTGGTGGTGGTCTTGGCACTTGAACACAGGGCTGGGAGCTGTCCCTCTGCTATTAAGCTCAAGGCTAATGCTCTATACTTGAGCCACAGTACCACTTTTAATTTTCTTGTAGTTAATTGGAAAAAGAGTCTCTGGGACTTTCCCGCCCGGGCTGGCTTTTAACCCTATCCGAAGATCTCACCACCACCCAGCTTAAGATCACATTTCTAACAGTGTACACTCAGCATATGTAATGTGCATGTTCATCTATCTTTATATGAATTCTTGAGTTAAAAATCTATGCTACAACTTAGCCTTTACACTCACAAAATATTTGTAATTTAAAAGTTGATACTACTGGAGCAATAAAACCCAAGAATGTAAAGGAGTCTGGGAAGTTCAGTTTGCATCCAGCCTGGGCAGAACAGTCTTTGAGAAACTATATATAATTAACCAGCCAAAAGCTGGATTGGAAGAATGGCTCAACTATTAGAATACCAGTCATGAGCAAGATTGCTGCATAAGATGTTGAGGCTTTGCATACATACATGCAATCATACACATATATACAGAGGCACTTATATGTGCACAAATACACATATGAAGCAACTCTCAGAATATGTGAAAAAGTTAGAAAACAATAGAAAATATGTCCTGAGTAAGACTAGAATCAAGTGATAATTTTTAATGTTAGAGAGTCCTCAAGTGAACTTTCTTCAAAAAAGTTTAAGAATATTACATAGATAGGGACCAGAGATAGTAAGAGAGTCAAGTAATCATTATTAAAGTGATCAGATCTATGGAGGAATGAATCAGAGATTCCTGCAGGTGCATCTGAAAATGTTCATATCCTCAGTAAAATGTTAGAACATCTTTGAAAAGAGTACATGAACACTCTGAGCAGTGCAGTGGATAATACTACTGGAGAAGTTCAGAATTTGCTAGTCTGTATCTAGATTAAATAAACCAAGAAATTATGGATTGGCAATGTGATACAAGGCTAGAATTCTAGCACTGAGATTAAGATAGGAGATTAGATAGTGGAATTACACAGTGATACCTTCCCTGGACCAGGTAGTATAATTTTGTCTTAATAAAACAAACCAAACAAGAAAGGAATACAAAGTTGGACGTTTGTGCTAATTTTGTCATTATGATTTGAGAAGTCAAGTTTCCTATTGAAATGCAACTCATTTATAATCCTCAGTTGTGTTTTAAATGCACTCTTCATTACAGAACATACTTAGATGCAAAATGGATCATGACTCCCTTCCAAAATTTGAAAAAGTAAGTAATCATCACTCTGTTAGATTCCAAGGAAAGGATGAAGGATTACAAAAACTTAAGCCAGGAGAAATCGCAAAGTTAATCTAATGAAGGACTATGTAGATCTTGCTAAATTGGAGTTTAGATTTAAAATAAATATTTTGGTTTTGTTTGTAATTTCATATTCTATAAGATACTTACAAAATTCTTTTTAAGTACAGTGTTTAATTGACAAATTTGGAAATGTTTCTTGCATTCTATTTGCCTAGAATATTCTTTCATAAGAGATATAATTAGGGAGGTTCCGGGAAGATGGCGTAGGAGAAGCTGGAATCTGAACAAGCTCTCCCATAGAAAGCAGTTTTAGAGTTCCAGTGAACAGTCATAAGCCAGAGAATCACACCATGTGTGCCATCACAGGACAGAGAGTTAGGCAAGAGAGGGAAAGCCAAGGCAAGGAGACACATCTGAGTGCTTGCCAGCAGCCGCCGCGGTGGCGGCAGGGTCGCGGCGGCGACCGCAGGGCACCCAAACCTGAGCCACAGAGAGTCTGGGATGAAGGAGCCAGACGCAGCGGGTGAGCGGATTCTACTCAACACCAGCAAGAACCGACAAGGAGCAGACATGTTCATCCTGCAGTTTGCGGAGGAGAGATGACCCAGGAACCAAGACTCGGCGTGAGTAGAAGCCTGACGTCCTCACTCCTGCTCAGGGAGCAGAGGAGGGAAGGCCACCCCTCCCCCCCCAGTACCGGAGATCTCCATCTTGGATACCTTCAAAGCTCGGAGGAGCTGCTAGCTCCAACTCAGGCCTTGGAATAAAACGAGTCATTTAGCAGGTCACAAGAACTTAACGACAAAGTGAACTTACAGACTCAGCTCCATCCAGGGAAAAGTCACCCAGCTCAGGCGCCAGCCATAGGAATGACTTTTCCCACTGGGTAACCAGGCAAGAGGCTGGCCCTCCCTCTAGCAGCCTCCACAATCAATTGAAAAACCGAAACCCTGAGAATGGCTCCAGGCTGGGCTCTTTGAGTTTTTCACAAAATAGCCCCAGGGAAAAGCTACTGTTTGTTGAAAGGCCTCAACTCTACCCAGAACCTAGCCTCATCACTGCATCCCCCTCCTTGGTGATTCTCAAAGCAGATCTGCTTCCCATTAAACTAACCTGGGAGGGGGATCTCAAAATCTTGGGTAAAGCAGAGCATTTTTCTGCCTGTTCGAACAAACTGACTTAAGAAACCAATCAAGCCACAGGACCTCAAGCAGACCAGAAACTCCAACAAGAGGCTGGTTACAGACAGAATGGAGATACAGGATTCTTCCCACCCCTCCCAAAAAAATCAAAAAAAAAAATCAAAGAACTTTTATTTTTCTTCCTCTTCTTCTTCTTTTTTTTTTTTGGTACCTTATATATATAATTTTTTTTCTTTTCTAAAACTTTTATTATTCTTTAATTTTTGCCTTTTTAAAAAAAAAAAAAAACTGTTTTCCAATACCTTATTTTTCCTCTTATAATTTTTATTTTCGGAATAGGTGAATGTGCGTTTTCCTTTCTTTTCTTGTCTTCTTTTTCTTTTTCTTTCTTTTTTAATTATCTTTTTGTTTTTTGTTTAGCTCTACTGAACTTCTGGTCTTTTTTTCTCCCTTTCTTATCCTTTTCACCTTTTCCTCTCTTTTGTTCTTCTTTATGTGACTTAACTCTTGTCCTGCACATCCTCAGATAAACCGGTAGTTAAATAGTAGACCCTATCCCCCATTGTGTACACACTTAATCCACAAATTTATTACTCAATTCAAAAACTCTGAGACTTAAATTCCTTAATAGCAGTACTACCTCTTCATACCTATATAATATTTTAAGCATTTTTTAAGTTTTTCACATCTCCTCTATGTCCCTCCCCATCTCTCAATATATTCACATTCCTCTCTAAATAGATTGCCTTTTAATGTCCATAATAACATTAATTTTTACGTTTCTATTTTTTTCTGGTCTCTTTCTATTTCCCTTTCCCTTTCTACTTTTTCTCTCTCTCTCTACTTGCATCCTACCCAACCTATTTTCTGCATTGAGATTAGGACATAGTTAACTCTCCCTGTGCCTCCCCACACCAATCTGTTCCTATATTTTACCCACATTTCTCCATAACCCTAATAATTTCTGGTTTTCCAAATTCTTCTCTGCGGTTCAAAGCCCATTAACATTTAGTTATTTGATGCTGAATAGATGTATCTGATGAACTAGATTGTATCTGTAGACTATTGACTGTACAAATGCAAACTTTGGTTGATGGTAGCCTTAAGAGAGTGTTCTAGCACAAAACTGGTGCTATTTTCATCTCAAATGGGCAGAGTAAGCCAGAAAAAACACAAGAAAAATGGCAAATCCAGGTATCTCAATTCCCAATCTCGGAAACCAGGGGACAGAACAGATAATGAATAATCCAGAGGAGAGTTCCCAAATAGCTCTACAAACACTGCTGGCAAACATGATAAATGAAAAGTTTGACAACTTATAAAGGACTCTGTATGAGCATGATAGGGAGAGAGAGGAGGGATTCCAAAAGTTTATAGAGGAATATCATAAGCGTGAGGAAGCTACTCAAAAACTGATACAGGATTTGCGTGAGCAACTTGAGAATACTCAAAGAGAAAGGGAGGAATGGCGTGAGCAGGATGAGAACACTCAAAGAAAACTGCAGGAATCCCATGAACGGGAGGAAGCTGATCAAAGAGTAATATAGGAATTGAGAGAGCAGATAGAGAATACACAAAGATGACTAAAGGCATTCATGGAATCCATTAACAAAGAGCTGAAGAAAGTCAGGGAGACCACAAAGGGAATGCTGAATGGAACCCAACAGAAGGAATGGGAGTCCAAAGAAACCATAACCAATCAACTAAGTGATTTGAGAACAAACACTGAACACCAAATTAAGGAAATAAAGAAATTCATACAAGACCTAAAACAGAGCTTCAACAAAGAATTTGAAGCCATCAAAGCCGACCAAATGGAAGGAAAAGAGATAAAAAACAAAGTAGAGAGTCTTGACAGCAGGTTAGTCCATGCAGAAGATCGAATCTCAGGGATTGAAGACAGCCTAGATATTATAGAGAAAGAACATACAACCATCCAAGTCAAGTCCAAGAAATATGATAGATCTATCCAACACCTGGAAGACACCATCAGAAGGCCTAATCTAAGGATAATGGGTGTAGAGGAGCACCTAGAAACAGAAATTAATGATCTAGGAAATTGGTTTAACAGGATCCTAGCAGAGAACTTCGCAAACATACAAAAAGATAGGCCTATTCAGATACAAGAAGCTTTTAGAACCCCAAATATACCATACCAGAATAGGACATCCCACCCTCATATTATAATCCACACAGGATCAACTCAGAACAAGGAAAAGATCCTTAAAGCTGTCAAGGAGAAAAGGTTAATCACCTATTAAAGGGAAACAAATTAGAATCACCTCAGATTTCTCAGCAGAGACAATCAAAGCAAGAAGAGCCTGGAATGATGTATGCCATGCCCTAAAAACAAACAACTATCAATTAAGAATACTGTACCCAGCCAAACTCTCCTTCATAACTGAAGGTCAAATAAAAACCTTCCATAGCAAAGAAAAATTGAAACAATACATCTCCACCAAACCAGCCCTACAAAAGTTTCTTAAAGATGTCCTACACATAGAAAACCAACAAGACCACAATAAAGGCCAAGAAACTGCACCCAAACTGAGAATCCAAGAACCATAGGAAGAACACAGTTTTCACAGACCCCAAGCAGGTGGATAACATGGCAGGAACTCCCAAATACCTCTCAGTCCTATCTCTTAACGTTAAGGGACTGAACTCTCCAATTAAGCGACATAGACTGTCTAGTTGGATTAAAAACAAGACCCTTCTATCTGCTGCCTGCAGGAGTCACATCTTGCCCGTAAAAACAAACACATTATCAATGTGAAAGGCTGGAACAAAATCTACTAAGCAAACGGCCCCCATAAGCAGGCGGGAGTTGCAATCCTAATATTAGATAAAATAGACTTCAAATTAAAATTCGTGAGAAGAGATAAAGAAGGTCGCTACATGCTAATTAAAGGATCTCTCCTTCAGCAGGATATTACAAGTCTAAATATCTATTCGCTAAAAATACAGCACCCAAATTTATCACAGAAACATTACTTTCCCACAAATCCCATATCAATCCAAAGACATTAATTGTTGGGGATTTTAAAACACCACTCTCCCCACTAGATAGATCAACTCGGAAAAACTCAAGAGAAACCACAGATCTAAACAGCTGCATAGATGAACTAGACTTAACAGACATCTAACATTTCACCCAGCAGCATCAGAATACATGTTTTTCTCAGCAGCACTTGGAACGTTTTCTAAAATAGACCACATTCTAGGCCAAAAAGCAAACTTGTCTAAATTCAGAAACATTGAATTTACACCTTGCATCCTCTCTGACCACAAGGGAATAAAATTAGAACTCAACACCAAAAGCCACCAAAGAAAATCCGGTATCACATGGAGGCTGAACAACACACTGCTGAATCATGAGTGGGTCATGGAGGAGATTAGAAAGGAAATTCAAATGTTCATGCTATTCAAAAAAAATGAACACACAAATTACCAGCTCCTCTGGGACACAGCAAAGGCACTACTCAGAGGCAAGTTTATAGCTCTGAGCTCCTACATCAACAAATTGGAGAGATCTGAAACTAACAATTAAATGACACATCTAAACCTCCTTGAAAAAGAGCAGCGAGATAAACCCTAAACCAGTAGACAGAAAGAAATAAGTAAAATTAAATGAGAATTAAATGAATTAGAATCCAAAAAAACTATAGAAATAATCCACAAACAAAGAGTTGGTTCTTCGAAAAACTTAACAAAATTGACAGACCCTTAGCAAATCTTATCAGAAAAAGAACAGAACACACCCAAATTAATAAACTCAGAGATGAGAATGGAAACATCACCACGGAAACAACCAAGATTCAGAACATTATAAGGGAGTACTTCTCAAAACTTTATGCTAATAAGTTTGAGAACTTGACAGAAATGGACCTTTTCCTAGCAAATATTGACATGCCAAAACTAAACCAAGATGAGTTAAACTAGCTTAACAGGCCCATATCAAGCATTGAAATAGAAACAGCAATAAGAGACATTCCAGCTAAGAAAAGTCTAGGACCAGATGGTTTTACAGCAGAATTTTACAAGGCCTTCAACGCAGAGCTCACACCAATACTCCTCCAACTCTTCAATGAAATTGAAAGAGAAAGCTCACTACCGAACACATTCTAGGAATCCATCATAACCCTCATCCCAAAACCAGGCAGGGACTCATCAAAGAAAGAGAACTATAGACCCATTTCTTTGATGAACATTGATGCAAAACTTCTCAACAAAATTTTGGCCAATCGACTTCAAAATTCATCCAAAAAATCATACACCACGATCAAACAGGATTCATTGCAGGGATGCAAAGCTGGTTCAATATACGCAAATCAATTAATATTATTCATCACATCAACAGGAGCAAGAATATGAACCACATGGTTATCTCAATAGATGCAGAAAAAGCATTCGACAAGATCCAACACCCCTTTATGATGAAGGTTTTGGAAAAATTAGGAATCCATGGAACATTCCTCAATACAATAAAGGCAGTATATGACAAACCTACAGCCAGCATTATACTTAATGGTGAAAAAGTAAAGCCATTTCCTCATAACTCAGGAACAAGACAAGGATGCTCACTCTCTCCACTTCTCTTCAAGCTAGTATTAGAATGCCTAGCTACAGCAATAAGACAAGATACAGACATAAAGGGGATACAAAAAGGAAAGAAGAAATAAAACTCTCCCTCTTTGCAGATGACATGATCTTGTATTTAAAAATCCCATAGACTCCACTCCCAAATTACTCAATCTGATTCAAAACTTTGGCAAAGTAGCAGGTTATAAAATTAACCCACAAAAATCAATGGCTTTTCTGTATGCCAACAATGAGAAAAGTGTGGCTGAAATTAGGAGAGCAACTCCATTTGTAATAGCCTCACAAAAAATAAAATACCTAGGAATTAACGTAACCAAAGAAGTGAAGGACCTCTCTGATGAAAACTTTAAAATCTTGAAAAAGGAAATCAACACAGAACTTAAAAAATGGCAAAACCTCCCATGCTCCTGGATTGGAAAAATTAACATCGTGAAAATGGCAATAATTCCCAAGGCTATCTACAAATTCATCACCATACCTATCAAAATTCCAACCTCATTCTTCAAGGAAATAGAAGAGGCAATCCAAAAATTCATATGGAACAATAAAAGACCCCGAATAGCAAAAACGCTCCTCAACGGAAAGAACACTGCTGGAGGCATATCAATACCAAATTTCAAACTCTACTATAAAGTCATGGTAATCCAGCAGCTTGGTATTTGCATAAGAACAGACTTCAGGACCAATGGAATAGAATTGAAAACAAAGAAATGAACCCAGACCTGTAGCCATCTCATCTTCGATAAGGGAGCTAAAACAATAGAACGGAAAAAAGACAGCTTCTTCAGTAAATGTTGCTGGCAAAATTGGTTAACTACATGTAGAAAACTAAAGCTAGATCCTTATATTTCACCCTGCACCAGAATCAACTCCAAAAGGATCAAAGACCTTGAAGTCAAAGCAAACACTTTGAAAACATTACAGGATGGAATAGGAGAAAGCCTAGGTCTCCTTGGTTCAGGCCGAAATTTTCTGAATAGAGACCTGGAAACACAACAAATCAAAGAAAGGTTTGACAAATGGGATTGCATAAAGTTGCAGAGCTTCTGCAGGGCAAAGGACATAGCTAGCAAGATCAATAGAAAGCCCACGGATTGGGAGAAGACCTTTACTAGCCATACAATGGACAAGGGTCTCATATCTAAAATATACTTGGAACTCAAAAAATTAAACCCCCCAACAACAAATCCTCAAAGAAACAACTGCCCAATAAATAAGTGGGCTAAAGACTTGAAGAGAAACTTCTCTGAAGAAGAAAGAAGGATGGCCAATAGACACATGAAGAAATGCTCAACATCCCTAGCCATAAAAGAAATGCAAATCAAAACAACATTGAGATATCACCTCACTCCAGTTAGAATGGCAAAAATCAAGAACTCTAACAACAACAGATGCTGGAGGGGATGTGGACAGAAGGGAACCTTACTTCATTGTTGGTGGGAATGTAAACTTGTTCAACCACTTTGGAAAGCAGTATGGAGGTTCCTCAAAAGACTTCACATAGAACTCCCCTATGACCCAGCAATCCCACTTTTGGGCATTTACCCAAATGTTTACAAACAAGACCACACTAAAGCTACAGCACAACTATGTTTATTGCAGCATTATTTACCATAGCTAAGATCTGGAACCAACCCAAATGCCCCTCAGTAGATGAATGGATCAAGAAAATGTGGTATATATACACAGTGGAATTCTATGCCTCCAACAGAAAGAATGACATTTCCACATTTGTTAGGAAATGGAAAAACTTGGAAAAAAGTATATTAAGTGAAGTAAGCCAGGCCCAAAAAACATAGGTCCCATGGTTTCCCTTATTTGCAATATCTAGTATATGTATGAGTCAAGCGGAAAAGGTCAGATAATGTGATGTCAGGAAAATGAACCCTTAGATATGTATTTTCATGTTTTTTTCTTTCATGCATGTGTTTCTAACGCATTTATAAGATTATCTCTTTGTTGCTTTGTATGTCTCTCCCCCACAGTATAACCTCTGCTTTCACATATTTGATGTCAGTATAACTTGTGGAGGAGATGGAGAAAAACCAGTTGTTTAAGGATACAGGTGGACCTGTTGCAACAATGAGAAGTACAAGTTATCATGTCCAAAACGAGCTTTACAACGTTGGTGCGGGGGGGGAGGGGGGAGGGAAGGGGGGAGAAGGATTGGGATTGGGGGGAGGGGGGATGCTGGGAAGGGAGGTGAAGGGTAAACAAAGGAGGAGGCTGCAATGCTTGGTAAGAAATGTACGCATTATCCTGCCCATGTAATTGTAACCCCTCTGTACAGTATGTTCACAAATAAAATTAAATTAAATTTAAAATAAAAAAAGAGTTATAATTAGAACTCAGTTAATAGATAATTCCAACACTTCATGTATAAAATGATAATGTGAATAGTGTAGACAGAGTTGCCAACAAATGGATGATATTAATTTATAAATTTAGCAAAAGGGCAATTTTATTTTGGTCCGGTAGTGGGGCCTGAACTCTGGGCCTGGGCGCTATCCCTCAGCTCTTCAGCTCAAGGCTAGCGCTCTACCACTTGAGCCACAGCGCCACTTCTGGTATTTTTCTTTTTGCTTATGTGGTGCTGTGGAATCGAACCCAGGGCCTCAGGCTTGCAAGGCATGCGCTCTACCACTGAGCTACCTTCCCAGCCCAAAAAAGGGCAATTTTTTGAGGCTTTGGTTTAACATGGTATGAAGAAAATAATTGTGTGACTTCTTCCTTCTAACTGTATGTAACACAGGAAGCAATTTCCTTAATTACTTCCTCTGTATACAGCGAGAAAAATGCTAGGTTTGGGATTTGGTTTTATTTTTGTTTTGGTTTTATTGGTTTGTCCTAGGGCTTGAACGCTGGGACTGGACACTGTCTCTGAGCCTGTTTATGCTCAAGGCTCGTGCCCTACTATTTCAACCTCAGCTCACTTGTGTCTGTCTTTTGCTGAGAAGTTTATTGGAGATAAGAATCTAGGGAACCTTCCTGCCCAGTTGGGCTTTTGTCAACATCTACTGCGTTGGGGTCCCTGGGTAAAGGTAACGATATCACCAAGACATAAGGGAAGCAGAGTGCAAACAGAAATTGCTACTGAATGCTGTGCTTTATTGTCAGTGGTATTTAAAGCCAACCAAGCATGATCTTTGCCAAGATTTGGTCAGAAGATATTCACACAAAAATTTTAACAGATACATTTTTACTTGACCTATGAGACAATGTCTTGGTATTTTATTATCTAAACTATTTTAGAGCAAGCTCAAACCACTTCTTCAATATCAGGAAAATGCTTGACCAGCTGCTTATCTATGCTTAAGCAAGAAGAAGAGCTACTTCCTCAACTCCCAGGAGTCTGTGACATGTGTTTTGAGACAGGGAGAGAAAACATTTTCCCTCTCCAGCCCGGCATGCCAAGAGCTTTCCTAATCCTCACAGTCCTTGGATAATCCTGAGGCCAGAGCCTGCATCATTCTGCCCCTTTAACATAGACCCTGAGTCTTCACAACTTTATTCTTTTGTTTTAAAAGTAAAGCTTTCCACAGCGTTATCATAGACGCTTGCATTGGTTTCATAAAAATCAAATATAACAGTACAAGTGCAAACAAAATAATAACAATCATGATTCCCATACTACTAGTAGTATGTGAAATGCTTTATTGTATTTCTTTCAGATCCAACCCTTCCAATTGTTGAATAAATGCATCAGCACTATTAGAAACATCATCATTTGTAAATTGTTTACCAAAAATATCATGTACATTAAATTGTAATTGAGCAATCAATTGAGCAGCTGTAGAATTTCCAGATAAATACTACTGTATTACATTCTAATCATGTATAGATTTATTATATTTTACATTAGTAATGCAAAAGGTAGTAAAATTCCAATCACATTTTAATAATAACTGTTTTTCCACAACCAATAACTTTTTTCCTAACCATCCCACTGTCTGTTTAAGAATATTAATCTGTGTTTATATTAGAGCATCAATTTCTACCTGTGAGACCCACAATTCATGTGAATCCCGGTGCCATTCTTCCACAAAGTGCTTAGTTTGTAAGGAAGTGTATAGGGCAATTCCAGACACCGCAGCAACAGTGGTAATAGCAATTAAGTTTAAGATCACAGATAATGGCTCCAATCGTACGCTTTGTACGTTTTAGTAGTTTGGTAAAAAAATTCAATAACAACACTATCCAAAGATTTTGGGACCATTCTCTTCCTAATATAACAGGTAGCCAAATATGAGTTCTTTGTTGTAATATCATAGTACTATTACTGTCATTAAAATTAAGAGAGGAATTAACGCATGAATACAGGCGACAATTAATACAAGAAATAGTAGGAGAATATGTAAAATTTCCCACTAAAAATACATAAGGCAGAGGTACACAAGCAGTAACATCATAAGATTTGTACAAAGTAAAATTATAAGTGGATGCAGAGTTTGACGTCCCTGAAAACGATCCATTTGATAGCATCACGGATTTCAGCAACGCTCTGACCTTCCAAAGGTGAGTCTGAAAAGCAGTGAGTACAGTCATGAAAGCCCATCAAGCATCTGCAATGCCTCCATCTCCCTAGTCCATCAGTCAATCTCCAGTAAGTGATCCATTAATGGCTTGCAGCATCCTAGTAACATTTGATAAATCACATCCGGTAATATTCCATTCTGAACATGTGTTAATAAACTGTCCAAAAGGTCTCCAATTAATAAAATTATTGAACACTTTTCCAAATGTTCCTCTACACTCTTGCCACACAAAAGGCTGATATTATAAATCAATATAAATAAAATCAGGACACATAGGTAAGGATAACTTGCCATCAAAGGTGACACTTTCCCAGCTACTATTAATGGACCAAGTAGTTAATCGCTTCAGCTGTGTTCTAGAATTGGAAGTGCATTTCCCAGGTAAAACCCAATGTTGCCAATTCATAACTAAACATGGAGGAAGCCCCAGACAAACAGACAAGGGATGAGTATAGTAAGTAAAACTTAAAAAGCTACCATCATCCTTATTGGAAAATGTGTAATTATTCCAAGGAGGAGATAAAACAGCAGGAACATTATAGATGGTTATATCCATGTCTCCCCAAACAACAAGTTCCAATAAAGGAGGGTTAGGAACAAAGGCCCAATAACTTACATTAGTATTAGCATGGATAGGGTTTACAGTAAGCAGGGCACACATGGCCAGAACAAGTTCTCAGCCATTACAGGTTTACCAGTGTGTTGTAACATCTTTTGCCCTTCTCCAGTCAACTTTTATACCTGCCCCCAGGTGGGCAGTGGGGATTTCTTCTTCCTCAACTGGTGGCCGATTCCTTGCAGGATATGGGGCTGTCCTCACTGGGCCGCGTCTTTATCCATCGTGCAGGAAGCCAGTATTGTTTGCCATCCTGTGTAGACACAAATCTCTATCCTCGCCCCTTATGTAATAATGTTCCTAGTTGCCATTCTGCTTTCAATGTAATCTTAATCCATGTGGGAGCATTTAAATAAAGTTTTTGTGATATTTGTTCAAAATGGCGCTCAGCTCTAGGTAAAATATCTCCTTGTGGTAAGTTTAAAAAGTTAAGAACAAAAAGAGCTTGATGTAAAATTATTTTAGGATTTTGCATGAAAACCACAAAATATCCATACCTTCATCCAACCTTTTCCTCCTTTTTAATTTTTTGATTTGTTGTTTTAGTGTGCAATGAACTCGTACAATAATGGATTGTCCTTGGGAGATATATTCTATTCCTGTAATAAGTACCACATCATAAAGTTCACAAAATCTTTTAAATTTGATACTTTTATAGGCTGATCCATTATCAGTCTTTATTTGGCAGGCACTCCCATAATGCCAAAAACTTCCAATAAGTGTTCTATTACATGGTTAACAGTTTCTCCCGTAAAGGCAAAAGCCCAAATTTGGAATAAGTATCTACTGTAACATGTACAAAGGAAAAATGGCCAAAGATTTGTACATGGATTATATCCATTTGCCAGAGCTCGTTAGGTTGTAATCCTCGGGATTTACTCCAGCAGGTACAACTCTCAAATGCATTGGTCTGCAGAGAGGGCACCTTTTTATAATTTGTTTACCTTGAGAATAAGGTATTTTATAATGCATATGTAAATGGCCAGCATTTATATGTAAATGAGCATGATCTTGTTTAGCAGAAGCAAAACTAATTTATCAACCTGATTATTGCCATATACAGGTACCCAGGTAACGAAGAGTGAGCCCTAATGTGAGTTACAAACGCTTTGGTATTACATTGTTGCAGTAATGCTTGTAATTGTTTAAATAATTGGTTTAGCTGGGGTTTAGATGAATAAGTAACAGCAGTGACTATATTAGTCACAGCCCCTACAGCATAGGCAGAATCAGTAACAATATTAACATCTCCAACAAAATCTTGTAACACCTTAATAATAGCAAAAAGTTCATTTTGTTGAACTGATGCTAAAGTAGTTGTTTGTACCCAATATTTATTTGTTGTCCAATAAGCACTTTTTGTTTTGGAGCCATCTGTAAAAACAGTAAGAGCCGTGGAAATAGGGGCCTTGGTAATTATATTATTAATGACAAATTGTTGTTTAAGCAAGCAATCCCACAATCTACCTTTGGGAAAATGATAGGAAAATTGCCCAGTAAAATTTACTAATGCTATTTATAGCATTTCAGACATGTTGAACAAATATTTTACTTGGTCTTTTGGCAAAGGAAGGATAATTTCAAATAAATCATACCCTGAGAGGGTAAATACCCATTGCCTGGCCTGTTGAATATTAATTGCCAACTGTTGTTCTGTACGTATTAAAGAGAAGTAAAAAACTTGTTTGGACAGGGAATGTAGTTCATTGACAGTGCACTTGAGTAGTATGTGTGAGACCCTGGAAATAATCCCCAAAAACAAATTTGAAAAGACACACTATAGAGGATGTATGCTGGACAAATTCCTGTAAGTGAATTTTATATCTATTTTAATGTCTGTTCTAAAATTTACAGAATTTCTATTTGAAGAAATGCAAGTTTTTGAAAATTAGGCTTGGAAAACCTATTATTGTACAATTTACTTCCAAAGCATTAAAATCTATACAATAAAAGGAGATTATATATTGCATGTGAATTTCATGGCAGCAAAAAAAGAAAACTATTGTTAAAATACTTCACACAAATTGCAGAATACCTAAAAAAATGTTTTCAATATTGACTAAAAATTATTTGTAAACTACAGCATTTAAAACAAAGATGTGATTTTGTGTATTTTGAGTGTTTTTGGTCCGTTATTTTTTTAGTTCATACAGAGATAACTCAATCAAAAAGTGTATGTGATAACTGTAATATCTAGGAGTTATGCATCACTTATAAGTAATTGATAAACTTTTGCAAAAGAAACTTTAGCAAATGACAGAAGACCCAAATCTATGCATCTGCATTCTATGAAAGTCATATGTTACTTCCTCAATTCAATTGCTTTTCTCTGCTTTGCTAAGAAAAAAATTATTCTCAAGGTAAGAGCCAATAGCAATGAAAAGAAACAAAACACATAATCATCTTTATTTATTTGTGAAAATAACAAATGAAATAAAACAATTCCACTTAAGCGATTCCAATATTAGTACCTATGAAGATGTTCCTGAATACGAATATCCAATGAATTTTTGGAATTTTAATTTCTACCAACATATAAAAACTAGAACAAGAAAACAAATATAGCCTTGGAGCAAACCAGCATTGGACTAATTTTTTTAAATGATCTGAAATTACAAAAGGATTGATACCATTAAGAAAATGATTTTTTTGGAAATCAATTAAAAGTGTTTATTACTTATTGTAACTCAAATACCAAACAAGAGTATTTTTATACAATCATTACAAATATCATTTTATTACTATAGTAAAATAGAATAAAAGACCAGTCCCAATAAATTATCATTATTCTTAATTCCTAATTATTACCTAAATATCTTAAACAAACTAAATAGTCATGTCTTTAACATAAACATAAATATTCTATACTTTTTACTTAACATTTTCCAGGGGCATGTATTCATGTTTCTAAGAAATATTCACAGCAGTTAAACGGTGCTTTTGTGAAATTAATGTGATATATTTTGTTGTTGTTGTTTGCAAGGCCTGGGCATTATTTCTAAGCCTTTTTATGCTCAAAGCCAGCATTCTACAACTTGAGGCACAGAGGTAATTCTGGTTTTTAATGGTTAATTGGAGATAAGAATCTAACAAGTACTTCTTTAGTGGTGGGGGGGCTCCAGTAGTGGGGCCTGGGGGCTGTCCCTCAGCACTTCAGCTCAAGGCTAGAGCTCGACCACTTGAGACACAGAGCCACTTCCAGCTTTTTTTCTTTTTGCTTATGTGGTGCTGAGGAATCTTACCCAGGGCCTCATGCATGCCAGACAAGGGCTCTACCACTAAGCCACCTTCCCACCCCCTAACAAGTACTTTCCTGTCTGAGCTAGTTTCGAACACAATTCTAAGATCTCATTACCCAGAACAGCTTAAATTATAGGCGTGAGTCACTGGCACTTGGTTAGATGTATTTTTTAAATTTTAATTATGTTTTACGATTTTTGTTTCACTATAATAAACATCATTCTACACATAAATTCAGATATATGTATATATTTCTGATGACAAATAATCTCTAAAAATGTATGTCTTTCTACATATAATATATTATATATATATATATATATATATATATATATATATTGCTGAAGACAGACTTACTCTAAAACTTTTATGCTATTTTTTGACCTTTTTCATTTCAAAGATATATAGTCTATTGTTCCAAAAGTTTCCTAGAATAGAATAACTAATATTTCAATAGAATGTAGAATCTATTACTTTCAAGGGAATTTTAGATATACACATGATATTGCAGTAACATTTATAGTATATTACTTGAAATAATTCTGTTCACACTCTTAAATATTTGTGTGTAGTGATGGGGAGAGAGGAAGTTAATTCACACTGGTTAGGAATTTGCAATACTTCCAAAATTTATTCCATAATTTGATATAAGCATGTAGTCAATCTACTTGTTATGGTTTAGTATTTTTGTTTTTTTATTTGTGCAAATTTTTAATATGGATGCATGCACAGTGGTAACATTAAAAATAACAATCCAGATTTTGTGGGTATTTATATTTCTCTTGGGAAAACTAATGAGCTCCAAGAAAATGTCCATAAGGAGCCTTTCAATTCCAATGTCACGGTTTGTCTTAAAATGCTTTAAATTCTACACACTCTAATGTGGACATAGGGTCATATTGTGGAACTTTTCTCCTCAGAGAGTTAGTACTACACTATTGCTTAACATGGACAATGTACCTTCATACATAGACTGGGCATGTGCAAAGAAGAAGTGGTAGTTGAACAATTTTTTTAGCAGTTTTTACAGATGAAATGGAAATAGAGCAAATATGAGCTCAAAAGGAATGTGCAAAGAAGACAAGGGCACAAAGTAGAAAGTGCCAAGAAATGCTGAAGTATAATTTCAAATAATGTGCTCAGGTGTGAGGGTGTGTTCAAAGTACAGATTCAGACAATGTACTTGGATATCTTGGGGGAAAAAACTGCTTTAACCTATTCTGGGATAATTGTACAAGTACAAGCCCTTCACTCTGACTCTAATCAGCCACAACATCATCAACTAGGGACTATTTTCCAACTGCAAAGTGAGAAAAAAAAGGCTCATCACAGTTAGTGTTCAGGTTCAAGCAATGACAATCACATAACTTTTCTATAATTCTTCAATTGTTTTGGAGCATTAAAATAGGAAAAAGCCAAGTAATTATTTTGCATGTACCTAAATTAAGTAGGATGTATTCTATTGGTCTCTCTTTAACTTGAAAGTTATAGATTATGTCTTTTTATACTCTATCTTGGGACAATGATATGCTGTCAGTCATTTTCTTCTCTTCCCCTTCTTTTGCCCTTCCACTTACATAATTGTTATTTAAAGAGACATACTTAAGCTTGCATTTCTAAATTCTTCAAAATTATCTGAACTACGTTATACTTCTGGCAGCCTTCTATATCTTTCTCAAGGGAAATATTTTTGTCACTACCATTTTTATCCTCTATGATATTGGATATCTTCCTGCCTAATTCAGTACAAGATATACATGAGACTCATCCAGATATCTCAAACTCGTACCACCATAAAATCCTATCTTACTTAGAAATCATGCTTTTAGAATGTCTGGGGAAGTGGCATCTCTCATTTTTGAATGACTCTATGTGATAGTTATATGCAGTCAGTAGATGAACGAATTGACAAAATGTGGTTTATGTATGCACGGTGGAATTCTATACTTCAAATTCATACAGAACTGGAAAGACTTGGAAAAATCCTATGAAGTAAAATAAGACACAAAGAAACAGATTCCCTGGTTTCCTCATTAGTAATAAGTTAGAAATGTCTAGGATAGTCCTAGCAGTTGATCAGAATTGCTCAATAACTATGTTTTTATGACCATATAAGATGATGATGAGCAAAATGACCTCCTGGATATGGGAAAATAATTTTCTGTTTGTGATTGTTGTTTTTAATGTACTATGTGATTTCTTTTTTCTTTTGTGTTTTCTCTTTGGTTTATCCCCTGTTATATTTGATTTCGGTATCCTGTGTATTGTAGATACATTTATCTTAATTTGGCAAGGGAGGACGCACAACGAAATGGCGGGACAAAGAACAAAGGCCAAACCAATGCAATAGCAATACTCAAAAACAAGATGTTGGAAATTTACATTACAACTTATGAGAGGTATAGGGGGAAGGAAAACTGTGAGAAAAATGAGGGAACGGGTAAAAAGTTCAACATGTTATGTATTCATTACCTTACAATTACTGCAACCCTTTCTATATAACAGCTTTATAATAAAATTAAATTAAAAATGAGCTGCATAAAATACAATTTCACTGTATTGGTATAGTAAATATTATTCTATGTGTATTACCTTTTTAAGAAATGAACATTTTGGCTACTAATTTGAATTAATTACCCCTTTGTCAGAAGGTCATCATCTTGTCTATTATGAAAATATACAATATTTTCAGAATATACTTGCCATTATTTTGAAAAAAAAACATTATTTTAGTATTGTCTCATACTAAAACAGAAATAGTTCCATTCTATGGAAACTCTTAACTTTTCAAACTGAATAATTGTTAAGAGGGCAGAGAATATGTGTTCTTCAACATTCCTATTATTACTAACTACTCATTTTCAACTTCTGAACATGCCATACTAGAGACATTCAAACAGTTACCTGTTTGCATTTTATTTAATTCTGCAATAGGTGCAGTTTTTAATGTGGCGTTACATATTTAAATTCAACAGAAAAAATAGCCACAGTCTGGTAGAAGGTAAAAATATGAAGTATCTATATTAATTCCTCTACAGTAAACATTTGTTCATCAAAGTAAGCCATTATTTCTATGACCATCAATCCCAAGTTTTCTGCCATAAAGTCATCCTAGCTCAAGAATTTCCAACTTGTAATGTGCACCTTAAAATTCCTTAAATTCACAACAGGACAAGCATATAATTATTGTGAAAAAATACTACACTTCTGCTAATGTGCTGCCCTTAGTATTGTTGAAAGAACACTACACTAAACTTTGCTGCATCATTTTCCACCAGTGTTATTCTTTTTTTTTTTTTTCTCGGTTGTGGGGCTTGAACTCTGGGCCTGGGCGCTGTCCCTCAGCTCATCAGCTCAAGGCGAGCGCTCTACCACTTGAGCTACAGTGCCACTTCCGGTTTTCTGGTGGTTTACTGGAGATAGGAGTCTCATGGACTCTCCTGCCCGGGCTGGCTTAGAACCCGATCCTCAGATCTCAGCCTCCTGAGTAGCTAGGATTACAGGCGTGAGCCACCAGCGCCCGGCTCCAGTGTTATTCTTGAGATCAGAACACTTGAAAATATTATTTACAGTTATATATTTTATCTATCATAGACATTCAGGAGATCTGAATGTCTGAATATTAAGATATGAAGACCCTGGTTCAAATTCCACCCAGGAAGGAAGGTTCCTTAGATTCTTACCTCCAATAAACTGCTCACGAAAAGCCTGACACAAGTGGCACTGAGGTTCAAGTGGTAGAGCAGTAGCCTTGAGCAAAAGCAGGCTCAGAGACAGTGCCCAGGCTTAGAAGTTAAGCCCTAGGACAAAGCAAACAACAAAAACAAAATAAAAACAAACCCTAACATTTTTCTCATTGTATACAGAGGTACATAATTAAGGAAATTTCTTCCTGTGTTATGTATAGAAAAAAAAAAGATGTAGAAAAAAAAGATGTTACACAATTACTCTCTTCATAACATGTTACACCAAAGTCTCAAAAAATTGCTCTTTTGCTAAATTCATAAATTAATAGCATCAATTTGTTGGCAACTTTATCTAGATTATTCACATTATTGTGTTACTTATGAACTATTGAAATTAACTATTAACTAAGTTCTAATTATACCTCACTTGAACGAATATTTTAGGCAAATAGAATGCCAGAATCATTTGTGAATTTGTAAATTAAACCTTCTACTTAAAAAAATTTTTATAGTATCCTATAGAATATTAAATTACAAACAAAAATATTCATTTTAAATCTCAATTCTTATTTAGCCAGGTCTACAAAGTCCTACATTAAATGAACTTTCCTGTCTCTCTAGGCTTAAGCTTCTGTAATCCTTCATCATTTCTTTGGAATCTAGCAGAATGATTATTGCTTTCTCAAATTCTTGGTTGGGAATCATGTGCTCTTTTGCATCTAGTAATGTTCTGTAATGAAGGCGATATTTAAACACAACTGAGTTTAAATATATGAGTTGCAGTTCAATAGGAAACTTGACTTCTCAAAACATAATGACAAAATTAGGCCAAACTTCCAACTGTGTGTTTCTTTCTGACTTATTTTTCATTCCTTTCTTGGTTTGTTTTATTGAGACAAAATTATACTACCTAGTCCAGTGAAAGTATCACTATGTCATTCCATTCTCTAATTACCTGTTTAAGTCTGAGTGATAGAATTCCTGGCTTGTATCACATTGTCCTACCATAGTTTGTTGGTTTATTTAATCTAGATACAGACTAGCAATTCTGAACTTCTCCAATAATATTTTCCACTAGACTGATGGCTCAGACTGTTCATGTACTATTTTCAAAGATGTTCTAACATTTGATGCAGGATATGATCATTTTCATATGCACCTGAAGGGGTCTGTGATTCATTCCTTCCTGGATCCGATCCCTTTATCAATGATGACTTGACTTTCTTACTATTTTTGTTCCCACCTACGTAATATTCTCAAGCTTTTTGGGGAAATTTCACTTGAAGACTTTCTAATATTAAAAATTATCACTTGATTTTAGTCTTACTCAGTACATATTTTCTAACTTTTCTACAGAATCTGAGAGTTGTTCCATATCTGTGTTTGATCATATAAGTGCCTCTGTGTGTATGTGCGTATTTGTATGTATATATGTATGCAAAAACCTCAAGCTCTTCTTCAGCAATCTTGCTCCTAACTAGTATTCCATCACTTGAGCCATTCTTCTAATGCATCTTTTGGCTGGTTAATTATAGTATCACAAAGACTGTTTTGCCCAAGCTGGATGCAACCTGAACTTCCCAGACTCCTTTGCATTCTTAAGTTTTATTTCTCCAGGGGTATCAACTTTTGAACTACAACCATTTTTGTGAGTGTAAAATCTAAGCTGTAGCCCAGATTTTTAACTCGAGTTCATATAAAGATAAATGAACATACACATTACATATGCTGAGTGTACACTGTTAGAAATGTGATCCTAAGCAGGGTTCAAGTGGCTCACACATGTAATCCCAGCTAATTAGCAGGCTGAGATCTGAGGATTGCAGTTCAAACCCAGCATGAGTAGGAAAGTTTCTGAGGCATTTATCTCTAATTAACCACAAGAAAACTGGAAGTGGTGTGAGGCTCAAAGTATAGAAAAGTTTTGAGCTGAAAAATAGAGGGATAGTGCCCAGGCCCGGAGTTCAGGCCCCACTACCATCAAAAAAAAAAAAAAAAGAAAGAAAGAAAAGAAAAAAAAGAAATGTGATCTTAGCCACTAGTTTATTGCTAGTATAATTCCTGCTTTCTCGACATGGACTTTTTTCCAGTTAAGTCCATGGTCTTATATCTGATTGCTTAGAACCAGAATTATTCTTCCATTCTACTTTTTACAAATCTGCATGATTACCTATCATGATTTAGAGCTAGTAGAAGAAAGAGAGTGGTCTCACCCTTCATGTTCCACTTAGTAGTAATGCTTTCTCTATGTCACTCCCATAGATCTACATACTGGCCTTGGCTTTATTATTTCAACGTTGTCTTATTTGCAGAGTCTTCTATCTAGTATCTAGTATACTTAAATACAGAATTTCTCTTTCTCCTATACCTATTGTTTGTCCTTCTGTTAACTTATGTACACTTGGGTAATAATGCACAACACAAACACTGACCAAAATATGTTTCTGAGAACATTCTTCCCACTTAAAATTGGTCTTAATTAACAGAGCACTTAGGAAATTTGAACTTAATGTACTCCAGGATAATGTTTTTTTCATGTTTTTTTTTTTATTGTGAAAATGGTGGACAGAGGGGTTAGAGTTACATAAGTAAGTTAATGACTACATTATCTAAGGAGCATTGTTACCTCCTCTTTTGTCTTTCCCCTGCCATCCCTTCCCCCCCCCCACCACAACTCTCTCCTCCTATCCCCAAGTTGTAAAGTTCCTTTTCGACATAGTGTCTTGTTCATCTCATTGTTACAACAGGTCATACTGTATCCTTGATTCACCATTTTATTTCCCTTCCCCTCCCCACATTAGAAAAATGTGTATGCATGATGCAGTTAACCGATATCAAACAGTGGAAATGGGTTATACCATTGAGGAAGAAAATAGAAGAGAAACAAAAAAAATCACATAATACATGTTAGATACATTAAAAACAATAGTAAAAAAGAAAAAAACAAGTTGTGTCCCTATTTTGGGGCTCATTTCACTTAACATAGTCTTATATGGCCATATGAACATGGATAATGTTACATAAGCCATTTAAATTCCATATTTTCTCGTTACTAAGTTGTCTCTGAAACACGTGTTACCTCATGCCCAAATATGTCTTTGTGCTATTTCAATTAAGCCAGAAAACATTCATTTTGCCTGGAGCAGCACCGTAGATTGTTATTGGAAGTAATTGGAAGGTACTTTTACAGGAAGTAGAAACTGAATCCAGGAGAGAAATTGAACATAGAGAAATGACAAAGTTCAAGTTAATTTGTGTGATCCTTTTACTGTACAAGAAAATAATCCAAGGCTTGAAGGAAACCCTATCCCTGACTTTTTCGAGTGTGCTCTTTACTCATAAAACTTTCTGTAAACTTCTAGTTGAGAGTATTACAAAAGGAAACAATATGAGATTTGAAGGCAAGTATAGAAAAAATGGAAAAAAAAACATTGTTTTACAATCTTCTGCAAAGAAATAAAGACACGGAGGTTTTAAAATGTCTTATGCATGGATACTTAACTCCTGAGATGATTCTCTTGTAAAAGTCAGATATCCATTCCTTTATTCTGGTCCTGAGTTCACCATATCAATAAGGATTCCAAAAAGCAGGATCCAGTGAGTATGATCAGCAAAAGGAGCCTCTTTTCAAACCAGTGCTTTAAGGATGGTCCAAAAAAATATGTGGGTTTTTTTGTTTCATGTTTGTTTGTTTAGTTTGAGCTGCTTCTGAGGCTTGAACTCAGAGGCTGGACCCTGTCCCTGAACATTTGTCTTTCCTGCCCACCTGCCCCCAAAGCTAGTACACTACTGCTTAAGCCAAAAGTCCACTTCAGGATTTTGGGGGTTTAATTAGAGATAAGAATTTGACAGATTCTCCTGCCTGGGTTGGCTTTGAACTGAGATAGTAAGAAAGCTAAGAGACACCAACTGTATGGACTTCTCTTTTGAACAAAGAAATATTAGATGAAGTTTATTATAAAGGTAATATTTGACAATTTTTAAAAGAAGAGAATACTTCCACCAAAGAAGCCATAACTTAAATAATTCAGCAAAAGTAGGTGCACTGAATCATATTGGAAACTTTTTTTTGCTTGGGAAGATTACTATTGACTTCATAGTTCCTTTTGGGGAAACTAAAATTATATTTGACTTTTTTTGTTGGTCATGGGGCTTGAACTCTGATCCTGGGCACTGTTCCTCAGTTCTTGAGCTTAAATTGTGTGCTCTACCACTTTAGATACAGCACCACTTCCTGGTTTCTGGTGGCTAATTGAAGGCAATTGTCTCATGTACTTTCCTGACCAGGCTAGCTTTGAACCACAATCCTCCGGTCTCAACCTCTTGAGTAGCCAGGATGACAGGCGTAAGCTACCAGCACCCGGCCCATATTTGCATTTATGTGCACTTAATGACACTGTAGACAAATAATGAAAATTTGAATCAAATGATGACCTTTCAGCTTTTCAGAAAATTTGAGGTAGCAATTAATATGTCTTCCTTTTCCATGCTGTTACATTAATGACTCATGAGCTATTGGACTCTTACTTTAGCATCCTCTGATGTCTGCGACGGTGGACTTAGTATAAATAATTGTTAGTAAAGAAATATAGAAAGCTTGATAATTTTAGAAAGCAATGGAGATCAGATAGGAAAGAACAACATATAATGACATACAATTTATCACACAGAGATTAAGAATTAGCATAAGTGATATAGACTGCTAAAGGTAATGAGGAATAAGCTTGGTTGATAACTAGTTCTTCAATAACCAAATATGGTTCCCTAGAATAGTTTCTGGTATAATTTAGTTATTATTACTGTAAGGTCCACTCCTGGATGGCTAACAGACTCCACCCTCCTCTCAGCAAAGTCTCCACACAGTACCTGCGTTACCTAGGCAACTGGGACACCTGGAAGAGGTCACATCTGCATCCGCTGAGGTCACATCTGAATTTGATGTGGCCACACCTTTCTGCGCCCATACCCTAGATAAGGCCTAGCCCAGGCCCAGACGCCCTCTCTCTGCTCTTTTCTACCTCTTTCTCAGCTCTTTCCTTCTCTTCTCTTTCCTAGCTCTCTCTTTCCCACCTCTTTCCCAGATGCTCTCTTTTCTAGCTCTTTTTTCTCTTTTCTAGCTCTTTTTTCTTTCCCAGCTCTCTCTCTTTCCCAGCTCTTTCTCTTTCCCAGATCTCCCAGCTCTCTTTCCCAGGCCTTTCCCTACCATGTGGAGGACCAAGATGGCCTGGTGCCAGCCAGAACGAAGAATAAACTTACTCCTTACCTGAATACAATGTGCATGGTGCTGTTCTTACTCAGCTACCTCTTTTTAAAAAAAATGTAACAATTATCATTTATTTCTTCGATCTGGATTTATTCCTTCACTTCTATCACAACTATTAATTAGCTAATGGCTTTTTCGTGCCATAACTGACCAAAAAGATTTATAATTCTCACTTAGACTACACTACACATTGTGATTAGCAGTGACCATTCAAAAGCCTGGAATCTTTGAATTTCCAGGATTAATATTCAAATGATATCTAAGCACATTCTTGACATTAATTGCCGTGATTTACTAACAAAACCTTTTTTTTTTTAAATCAACACAGCCTTCTAATATAGGTAAAGTACATGAATTAAGAACGATTGTTATGTCATAATTGGAAGGAGCAATTATATATTCAAATATAGGTTCTTTATTTGGCATTTACTAGGTAAATGCATTTTTTTGCCAGTCCTGGGCCTTGAACTCAGGGCCAGGGAACTCTTCCTGAGATTTTTCTCTTTTTATTTTGCTTAAAGCTTGCACTCTACCACTTGAAACACAGCACTACTTCCTTTTCTGTTTTTGTGGTACTGAGGAATTGAAGCCAGGGTTTCATGCATTCTAAGCAATCACTGTACCATGAAGCCACATTCCCAGAGCCCTAAATGAATTTATTAATATGGCATTACTTTTTCATTCAATTACTATGTATTATAATTTTGGCTAGGTGGTAAAAAAGGAAGTGGAAAACAATACTAAGTCCAGTAAGGCTGACATTTCTATCACATCCCTACAGAAGTACAGTGTTAAGACCTGCAGAACTCATAGGGATGTTGCATGTTATATTATTATATAAAAATCATAAAAAGTCATCCCCGACATCCATAACATTCTGCTTCCACTTTCAAGTTCAAGAGTCAAAAATAGAAGCCTTTTTAATTGATTGGGTATATTTCCTAGGATGGAAGAAGGAAGATGTGGAAGATGATGTTGGAAAAATATGTATATTGGCTCCCAGTCCACATTTTTTGCATTTTTAAAAAGTGCTACTGACGAACTCTCACATCTCCTTGAATATGCTGTCTGCACAAAATGTAGATCAATGAATACATTTATTCTGGTGGATAGTCACATATATTAACGAAATCCAGTTCTCGAAGAAGTTACCAGTATAAATTATTGTCTATAAAATGGTTTCATGTCCTAGCAGAACAAAATGTAGTATTGAAATGATTATTCCAGCTTTCTTTGAGATTTTATGCTGCTTCAGTATTAAGATGTTCTCTAATTCCAGTAACATGGAAGCATAAAAGACATGATTTGAAGATCTCAGTAGTTTTTGGAACAAAGGTACATAATACTTTCCTTCCTGCAGAGACATGTGATGGCAAGTATGACTGATTGTATTATAGTTCTCTTCTTTTTCCTCTTTATCTCAAGTGTTGCATATCTTGGCATAGTAGACTGCCCTGCATCAGCTTCCTGTAGGTGAGATTTACCTCTACTCTGCAATGTCAAGATTGGTCATGTGACTTACTTCGGCTTACAAAAATGAACCAGAAGTGGTCAAAGGCTATTTCTAGGGGAAGATTTCTATCCCATTGTTTGTGTCTAAGAACTAACTTTTTTTTCCCTTAGCTATAAAAATAGAATATTTCAAGAGTGAATCTTTTTTCAACTTATATACTGGAAGAATATAGCATGTAAAATGAGGCAAAACTCAAACACAGCAAGAAATAAGCAAATATTAGAATGCGATGCTAATGTTAATTTCTTACCATTCTTGTATGACTACAGCACATCAGAATTTAAGAAATACTAAACAAGTACTAAAAAAATAGATAACATTTCCTGTTTGATGCTATTACATTTTTTAAAATAAATAAGCATTCTCTACGTGAAAACTTGAGGGGTTAACTTTTTCTGTAAATGTATTTAATCACTCTAGAGGACTGTATCTAACATCCACAATCATTATCAAGAACTTGTGATTGAGATGAGGAAGCACAAAATATCTAGAGTTCTCGCTTCTCTTTTCTTCTTCTCCTTTTTCTAGTGAGAATTTTCATCCTTTCTCCAAATTCTCCTTTTAATAAAGGAAGAATGACACATGTAGATATCAAGCAAAAGGCTTCAAAGCCAGAATTTCATTCTTTCAGAAATAGATGAAATAAATCAGAGTGGCTCAAGGAAGAAGAAAGGCATGAATTTTCCCCTTTCTGGCTTCAACAATAGAGTTTGAACACGACTCTAAACATCTAATAAAAAATTTTCCTTGGCTAATTTTTTAAAAATATTGTTTTTTAATAAATAATAATTTTAACAATTAAAATTTTTAAATATACAGTAATTTGTTGTTTGCTTTTGGTAGGCATAAAATAAGACTGCATTAACATTGTGTGAGTTGAGAGGCTAAATTTTATAGGATTCTAAACAAAATGAAATATATATGATGTTAAGATAAATAGCTTTTAGGTACATTTTCAATATGACATATACACAGGGACATCTTTTTTCTTCTTTTCCTCTTCACATTTCAAATAAGCAGTTCATGTAATTCAAATAGCTGTGTTTCTTTCAGAAATAGATTACACATAAACAAGTTAAAAAATGAGAACCAGTATTGGTGGTGCATTCTTTAAAAATAGCAGTCACATAACTATTTACCATAATTCCAAAATAATAACAATCAAATGCTCTTGAAAAGAGAAGATTGTAAGCAGAATATACAAAAAGTGATAGTGCCAGAACTGCTTCAGGAGCTGCTGTCTGACATTTAAGATTTCTAGTATATGACAATCAGGATTAAATGCTTTCAGGAACCCAATTTTTTTCTAGTTATATTTTATTAAAGAAATATGTTGTTCAAAATTAATGAAAGGATAACAGGTTATATCCTGTAGAAAGAGTGCTTACACACTCATTGTGGTAGGCTGTAAAATACCTTCCCAAAATATCTATAGTCCCGAAATATCTAATCCATCAAATGTTGATTTACATTTTATATATAAGGTTGTAAAATAATCACCTTTCATTACCCAAGGAACACAAATTTGAATAATTATCAGATGGGCAAATTATACTCAAAAGTCCAAGCTGTACTTTGAAACGGACATCATTAGGTAAGAATCATCAGAATGATGTAAAGATGCTACATTACAAGATAAAGGAAAAGACAAGAACACAGATTCTGAAGTTTCTGGAAAGCAGACCAGGGTGTAAATGCTTTTTCCACTAGAATCACCTGGAAAATATTTTAGCTCTGTAGGGGGCTCAATTTTAATCTAATGAGACTTATTTTTGATTTCTGTCCTTTAGAAATGTAAATGATAAATATGGATTATTCAAGCCAATTATCTTGTAGAAATATTTTACAGCAGATTTGTTGTGGTAAGCTAACTCAACCACAGCCTTTTCCTGATGCAACTACAAGGATACCACACGTCCTAGTTTCTGAGAATAAGAAAAAGTTGCCACCAGCTTTGTACACATGTATGATATACATACTACTAAGGGCCTTGCATTAATGAAGTTTTGAATTCCTAAATAATATTTAAACAAGAAGCTCCCTATCTTCATTTTCACATTTGGGGATCACTAAGTACCAAATTTATGTAGAAGGCTAGGGTAAGAATATAGAAATGAAATCTGTCTCCTATTAGTATAAAGATAATTTATGTCATTTTGATTTACAGTTTCTAAGGTAATAAAAAAAATAAGGTAAAACCGAAACAGTAACTCGATCTTCTTTCCTTCCTAACTTTCCAACAGAAATTAGAGAATCCCGTAAAGATAAGCAATCCCAGGATGGTATAGGATGTTATAGGATCACCAGATGGTGAAAAAGAAGTTAACAAAAATGGGTCCCATGGAACAATTGGAAACAGAATCTACACCTACATCTTGTGATATAGCTAGAAAATAGTTTCCACTATGCTAAGTCTTTGACATTTTAGATTTGTTTACACAGCTACTTTCATCTCTTAGGAAATTACTTTATTAATACTCAAGGGTTTGCACTGTATAACCCAGGAACAAATAATGCTTCTAAATGTAAACAAGCAGGATACTATGAGTAACCAAGGCATTGCTATAGCTGATAAAGAAGAATGATCTTGGGGAATAGTCAAACAATCTTGAACTTTTTCATACCTTTCCTCTTCTCCAACATTAGAAGTCCTAGTCTAGATATGTAAAACATTAATAAAGGATTTTTATATTTTTTTCATTCACACTAAAACAAATACACTTTTCCTTTTTCCAAACCTGACTTTGAAAGAGTCAGACCCTCATCATTATTTTATAGACAAACATTTACTGCTTTGACTTAGGTGTTTTCTTGACTTTGAGTGTTGCTCTCTATTATTTTGGCAACTACATAGAATAACAAGATAAATCCATTTTGCTTATTTTGGATTGTTCAAAGTCAAGCTGCCTTCAGTTTTCTGTTCCCTTCTTCACTGCTAATTAAAGTTTAATTATTGCTCTTTAAATGATAACAAAAAAGTGATAATTTAACGTATATTCTCATTGAAACCAGTGAAAACAAGAGTGTCTGCGATTGTTATATAATTGTTTTCAAATATTTTTCTTGGCTATTTTCATTATTGCCTTTGTTCCTGTCTTCTAATCAAGAACACAAGGTTACACAAAAGATCTTCCTAAGGAATAGGATGTTAGCAGAAAAAAATAGATATATAATTGAAGGTTTTCATCTCTGAAGAGACTGAAAAGATCAGAAGACATTTTGTTATTACTTGTACGGTTAAGATGACTTGAGTGTTTTGGTTCTTTTTTTTTTTTTTGTCGGTCGTGGTGCTTGAACTCTGGGCCTGGGCGCTGTCCCTCAGCTCTTCAGCTCAAGGCGAGCACTCTACCACTTGAGCTACAGAGCCACTTCCGGTTTTCTAGTGGTTTATTTGAGATAAGAGTCTCACGGTCTTTCCTGCCCCGGCTGGCTTTGAACCGCGATCCTCAGATCTCAGCCTCCTGAGTAGCTAGGATTACAGGCGTGAGCCACCAGCACCTGGCTAATGTTTTGGTTCTTAAATTAAGTAAAATGCATGTAAAATATTACAGTTGTTCCAAAAAATGATTATGGTTTATACTTTTATGCTTCAATGAGATGAAACCTCTTACAAGGTTGGAGGGCATATTTATTTTACGGTAGAAGGGTTAATGTTAGAAACCCAAGGGAGATTCCTAAAACAACACTGCCTATCATGTATCAGTTAATTATACTTATGGTATATAAGTATATAAACATACAATTATGAATTGAGTGAGAAATATGTGATTTACACAATTGATTCAATAACAACTAGTATATCTAGTGATGATTTAAAAGTTTTATTATACATATTTTAACATTTATGCCAAAATATTTGTTTATTTGTAACTGTTTATTTTTAATTTTTGTCGGTCATGGAGCTTGCAATCTTGACCTGGACGATATCCGTCAGGTCTTCAGCTCAAGACTAGTGCTCTTCCACTTGAGCCACAGCCAGTTTTCTGGTGGGTATTTGGAGGTAAGAGTCTCACGGTATTTCCTGCCTAGGCTGGCTTTGAACAATGATTCTCACCTCTCAGCCACCTTAGTAGCTAGGGTTACGAGCATGAGCCATTGGCGCCTTGCAACATAATTATTTTTTACACATTTATGAAGTATGGAGTGGTAATCCCATTCATTTATATATTGTTTAATGATGAAGCCACACCATATCCATTAATTTCTGCATGTAACATTTCTTTATAGGGAGAATGCTCAAAAACTTATCTTCTGGATGTGATGAAATATCTATTCTTAACTATAATCACTTTGCTTCTTGTAGGATAAAATTAATATATTTAATTTTAGTCATGGAAGTCTGCTAATTAAAACATGAATTGCAAAGTGAAAGAAGTTCATAGTTCCATTACTTGTTTAAAAAAATAATTATGCATTTTTATCAATTTTATTTCTTTGGGAATGTGTATTATTCATTGATTTAACTGTTAAAATTGATAACAGTTACATTATATCAAGTAGATTCAAACGTGTATTTTAAAATTGCACACTTAACACAAATATACTTCCACTTTCTTCTAAGACATAATTAAAATAATGGTATAGCAAAGCTTGGTGTTAGTTGTTCATGTGTAGAATCCTAGAAACTCAGGAAGCTAACACCTGAAAATTTTAGCTCAATATCAGTCCAAACAGACAAAAATATGAAAACTTATCTCCAATTATCCAGCAGGAGGCAGAAGGTGTGGATGTGGCTCAAAGAATAACCTGTCATCACCTATGAGCAAAAAACACAAGGGAGACCATTAAACATTGAGTTCAAGCCCAAAAATGGCATATACACACAAGACAACAACAAAAAATTAGTATGAGCATCAATAATGAAGACAAAATAATAGAAAAGATCATGAGAAATGTTGTGAAAACATCTGGAAAACAGAAATTATTAGACAGAATTTTGATTCATGAGAGGTAAAAGTCACAGTATAATTTGGACAATCTCATTGTAGTCATTTGTGTTGAAACCTGGCTATTGGGTAACATGTGAAAGAGCAGACTGAATTACCTGACATATCAGACTTCGTCTGTAACTATGTATCATCCCACTCTGCAAAAATCTAAAATCGTGCATGTTAATTTAAAAAGAACCTCATGTTAGAGACTGTTTGGTCCACACAGACTGGGGTCCTTATTTTGAGGTTTCAGACCAGTGCTTTTTTTAATAACCACTCCTGTTTTACCCCTCTTCCCTGGTGCAGCTATCCCTTACTAAACTGGCACCAAGCCAAGGCTTTGAACTAGACCCCCCCCTGCCTTAGTCCATCCCTTTCTCCAGCTACAACTCATTTCACATACTATCACTCTTTTAGCATTAGTTATTTTCTTAATAATCCTGACCAGAAAACTCTTATATTCATGTAAACCCACTATAAATAACTTAGTTAGAAGAGGGAGAAAGGCATAGGCTGAGACACTCATTTGTAGGTTCGCTCCCTAATAAATCTGTGCTACACTATCTTTGTTTTTCATGGCTTTTGAGTCTGACAAATGATTGATTTGGTTTGATGTAATCCCATTTATGCAGACTTACTTTAGAAGTTTCGACCTGTGCCAAGAAGCCCCCATGTTTCCCCCTAACTCTTCCTGTAACATTTTCAAGGTATCTGGACTTACTTTGAGGTCTTTGATCCATTTGGAATTGATTCTGGTATAGGGGGATATATAAGGATATAACTTCAGTTGCCTGTGTACAGCCAATTCTACAAGCACATCTTTTTGAAGAGGCTGTTTTTCTTCCATCCTGTGTTTCTGGCTTCCTTGCAAAAGATTATGTACCTATAGGTGTGAATTAATTTCTGGATCTTCAGTTCTGTTGTATTGATGGAATTCTGCGCTTCCATTGGAAAAATGCCATTACCCCATTCCTGAAGAAATGGAAAGACTGGGAAACAATGATATTAAGTGAAATAAGCCACATCCAATTTAGTATATGCTGCATGGCTTTCCTCATTTCTAATAACTAGATATATCCATAAATCTACAAGGTAATGCAACAGATAATAAATGACATATAATTGCACTTGGATATGATTAACAGCACTCTAAACATTCACATGGCAAGAACAATGGAAGCTATTCTTAAGAGAGGATCACAATGGCTCAATAAAGCATCAATAAAGTGATGCTCATCGAAATGAACTCTAAGAATCAATCATACATGTGAAATACATATATATGCATATAATTTTAGAAGATGTCATATAACAACCGACTTCCCTGTAAACTCAACAGCAACATTCTAAGTTTAGAAGATAAAATTGAGGAAAGTTTTCAACACATAAACTAAAATGCATAGAGGAAAAGGGAGAGAAAAGAAAAGATGGAAAGTAGAATAGTTAACTACTGAATAATTCATAAACAATTTCCAAAACTATATAAGAGAGCTGGAGTACAGCTCAGTTGTAGAACTAGACTAATATATACAAAGCTATGGGTTCAATCTACAAGAAGGCCTAATAATAAGTTAATAATAGTAATACAATAATTATTTGAAATAAATGCTTTCATATTAGAGAGGCCTGAATCCTCAAACAGTAAACAAAATATTCTCAATTCTTGTACCCAAAGACATGAAACTACAAGAATGAAGAGCAAATAGTTTCCTTTTCTATCCTTTCCTTTTTCTGTTTTCTTTTTTTTCCTTTGATAATACTGAAGTTGCTTGAAGTTGCTAAAGCTCTAACCACTTTATATTATTTTTCAGGCCAAGCGTCCCTTGAGCAATGATTTCTTACCTATGGCTTCCACAAACATGAGTTAAAGGGAAATTATACTATATCTAGCTTACGTTGGTTTGGTAATTTCTCACTTTTTTGTACAAATTGGCCCTGATATCAATCTTCTAAGTCTCTGCTTTCTAATTAGCAAGGTATATTTCATCTCAAGCTTGGACCCAGACTAGTTCCCAATGTAAACATTCAATATTGACTTCTGTTTTCTTGATATCATTAAATTCTATTGAGGTTAGTATGGATCTTTATGATGTTATAAGAACACAGAGATATCCCTTGAATACTTTTCCCAGTTTCTTTAAATATTTATTGTAAGACATCACAAGTAGGCATTAATATTTCACAAGTACCTTAAGCAGCATTCAGTTGTTTTAATTATTTTTTCACATATTAAATCCAATATAATGTTATCAACTCTATATGAATATACTATATTTACAGATACGTTTCTTTACCAAAAATGAGTCTGTCTCATGCTACTCTTTTATAATTAAACCCACTTCTTCTCTTTGTCCCATCTCAAACCTGTTTCATCCTGGTAACACATTTTTTTTCTCTGACTTCTAGATCATGCAATAAATAAGTTTTTAAGATTGCCTTCAAATATATGATAGATTATTCCCAATTATTGTATGCCTTAATATTGCACTGCATTCACTCGAGTTGCCTTTTGGTTCTGTTACTAGAGAATGTAGCACAATTCTTTTCCCATTCACCTGAAAAAAGCCTGAATTGATTTCCATTTTTTTAGAGGAAATAATGCTGGTATAATCCTCTGTATTTTGGCTTTGGGGTGAATGTTGCATTTTATTTCTGTGAGACAAAGCCTGAAGAGCTCAATTCTTGTGCTATGCTATGGGTTACATATTTCATATTCTAGGAACCTGTCACAATGTTTTCAGAAGTGGCTTTCCCATTTGACATTCCTGCCATGATCCATAGTTTCTCTGTTTCTTGATAGCATTTAGTATGATCATTATTGTATTACATGAAGTAATTCTCATCCATAATTTATGATGTCATTTTACTTTTAATGTGCATTTATTTGATGACTAATGATGATTTTTTTGTGCTTATTTTTCACAAGATGTACTTTGCTGGTTTCAAATTGGTTTTAACATTAGGTTTTGAGAGTTCTATGTAGAGTCTCGATTTGAGGTATTCTTCAGGTATAGGATTTGCAAATATTTTATCCTTGACTCTGGGTACCCTTCATCATCATCATCATTACCATCATCATCATCATCATCATCATCATCATCATCATCATCATCATCATCATCATCATCATCATCATCTTCATCATCACTATTCGTATTACTACTATTACTTTTGTACATGTATGTTTGGTCCTGAGGTTTGGAAATCAGGGTCCCTGAGAATTGTGGCTTTGTTAACAATTAACCCTTTGAGTCTTGCCTCACTACTGATTTTTGTAAATTAATCAGAGATAAGATTCTCAGGGACTTTATTTTATGGGCTGGCTTCGAAAAGCAATACTCAAATCACAGCCTCCCAAGTAGCTAGGATGAGATACATGAGCCCTCTGCTCCCAATTTGTATTCACTACTTTTATATGAGCTGTCACAGACCAAATTTTATTTTACACTTTTATTGAGTTATATATATCAAGTTTCCTTTCCTATAAGTTTAATGCCTAAGTTAAGAATACTTCATCTCCAAAATTGTCAAGACATCTTTCTTTGCTTTACATTTACATCACTCTTTTTGTTTTATATGCCATGTTTTAATCCTGTAGGAAGTTAATATTTGAATAAATTGTTATGTTTAAGTCAATGTTTATTTTTTAATTCTCCCCAATACTGGCTAACCTATCACCGCTTATTAAAGAGGATATAATTCCACAAATATTTTGTTTTACTCCTTATTAAATATTCCTTGACAATAATTATGTGGATCCAATCTGGTGCCTTATAGACCCATTGAGCTGTGTAATCTTTCTTTTACAAACCTAACAATTTTACACTAACAGCTTTAGTATTGGACAGAGAAATATATTTAAGTTTATATTCCTTTGTCAAAGAGTGCTGGTCAGGTGTTTTTAGAAATTGTCAAAAACTTATAAATATTAATGCCAATGAAAAATTTTAACCTTCCTGAATAAGTTATCAAAAAACTGTCTGTTATACCAACAACCAAAGAACATGAAAAGGTCAAATCATGCCTAGACATTGCATACATAGAGATTAATGGAAATAGAAACATCAATAAGACAGCCCTGCACAACCACTGTGTAGAAATTGGAATCCTTATACATTGGTGCTTGGCACTTAAATTGATATAGTCAGTTTGTTAAACATACTGGCAATATTTAAGAAGTTATACATAGAGTTGCCTCTATGACCCAGCATTTTCAATCATAATTTTATATACAAAATATATTTCAACTTATGTCAAATGAGACACATGTACAAGAATACATATTGCAAAACCTTTTATAATAGAATATAATAAATTGTTGAAATGCTCATTATACACATGCATGCAAAACAACATGAAATAAATTTACATGGACTTACTTACTTGGGAAACACTAATATTGCATTGAAAAATGGATAAAACAGACTACATTTTCTTTTTTTTTTGGTGTGGGGGGGTCCCCGTAGTGGGGCATGAACTCTGGGCCTGGGCGCTCTCCCTCAGCTCTTCAGCTCAAGGCTAGTGCTCCATCACTTGAGCCACAGCTCAACTTGCGGCTTTTTTCTTTTTGCTTATGTGGTGCTGAGGAATCGAACCCAGGGCATCCTGCATGCAAGGCAAGCGCTCTACCACTGAGCCATCTTCGCAGCCCTATACTACATTTTCTACTTACAATGAGATGTACAATTTGTTATGTCGAAAACAAATTTTATAACTTTCGTGTGGGGGGGCAGGGAGGATTGAATGGGGGGTGGGGAGAGGATGGGAAGGGATGGAAAGGGGAAACAAAGGAGGAGGCTACAATGCTTGATAGGAAATGTACTAATTATATGAGCTTTTTTAAATTGGTGCAGTGACATAGCCTCTGAGTGACTATGTATGACATTGTGAGCCAGTTAATAGTCTACAAAATTATGTAAATTGAGGGATGAAATAGGATTGAGAGGGATGAGGGATAATGAATCTCAAGTTGCATTGTATTAGCTATGAAATGTGTCTTAGTGATAGACTGTTTGCCTTGCAATTATGAAGCCCTGAGTTTGATTCCTCAGTACTACATAAACAAAAAAATCTAGAATTGGCAATATGACACAAGTCGTAGAGTGCTAGCATGAGGAAAAGAATCTCAAGGACATTGTCAAGGCCTTGAGTTCAAGCCCCAGGACTAGCCAAAAAAGAAAAGATGCATTGTTTTAAGCCGGGCACTAGAGGCTCACACTTGTTTTCCTAGATACTCAGGAGGCTGATGATTGAGCTTTGAAGCCAACCCTGGCAGGAAAGTCTGTGAGATTCTTATTTCCAATTAAATCTCAGAAAAGTGTGAAATTGTTGCTGTGCCTCAAATGATAGAGTTCTACTGTTCATCCAAAGGAGCTCAGGGACAGCGCTCAGACCCAGAGTTCAAACCTCAGGAGAAAAAAGAAAAAAAAAAACTCACTAAACACTATTAATAAACTGCTCTGTCAAACTGCTATTCCCATTCAACTATTTAAAGTTAATTAAAAATATGATAAGAATAAAATACGAATCATTTTGGGAGCAAGACATAGATAGAATTGAAAGGTTGTTTAAAGGGAACAAAGTAAATTTTCTATCAGGAAGTTTGAGTTGAAATTTGTTCTTCAGTCTTCTTACATCATTTATGAAAGTGACAGTACTGCCAGTTATGGGTCAATTTCCTTGAGGAGCAGATTGTATTCTGCTTTCTTTTCATAGGAAACCATACAGGTAATTTTTTTGCCTTTTTTAAAAAATTGGGAAAGTAGCTCGACGTCCGGGAAGATGGCGGAGCAGAAGCTGGAGCCTAAGTAAGCTCTCGCATAGAAAGCAGTTTTAGAGGGCTGGGAAGATGGCTCAGTGGTAGAGTGCTTGCCTTGCATGCCTGAGGCCCTGGGTTCTATTCCTCAGCACCACATAAGCAAAAAAGAAAAAAGCTGGAGGTGGTGCTGTGGCTCAAGTGGTAGAGCACTAGCCTTGAGCTGAAGAGCTGAGGGACAGTGCCCAGGCCCAGAGTTCAGGCCCCACCACCGGACCCCCCCCCCAAAAAAAAGAAAGCAGTTTTAGAGTTCCAGTGAACAGTCCTAAGCCAGAGAATTACACCAGGTGTGCCATCACAGGACAGAGAGATAGGCCAGAGAAGGAAAACTAGGCAAGGAGACACTTCTGAGTGCTTGCCAGCAGCCGCCCCGGCAGCAGCAGCTGTGGGGGCAGCAGCTGTGGTGGCAGCGGGCGAGCACAGCAGCCTACCTGAGCCACAGAGAGTCCGGGAAGAAGGAACCAGACACAGCGGGTGAGCGGATTCTACTCAACACCAGCAAGAACCAACAAGGAGCGGATATCTTCATCCTGCAGTTGGCAGACCAGAGACGACCCAGGAACTAAGACTCGGCCTGAGTAGAAGCCTGATGTCCTCACTCCTTCTAAGGGAGCAGAGGAGGGAAGGCCACCCCTCCCTGCCCCAGCACCGGTGATCTCCATCTTGGATACCAACAAAGCTCGGAGGAGCTGCTAGCTCCAGCTCAGGCCTTGGAATAAAACGAGTCATTTAGCAGGTCACAAGAACTTAACAGCGGCGTGACCTGCCAGACTCAGCTCCACCCAGGGAAAAGTCACCCAGCTTGGGCGTCAGCCCTTGGAGTGGCTTTCTCCCCTGGGTAATCAGAGCCAGAGGCTGCCCCTCCCTCTAGCAACCTGGACAATCAATTGAAAATCAGTAAACAGAAACCCTGAGAATGGCTCCAGGCGGGGCTCTGTGAGGTTTTCACAAAATGGCCCCGGAAAAGCTACTGTCTGTTGAAAGGCCTCAACTCTACCCAGGACCTAGCCTCATCACTACATCACCCTCTTTTGTGATACTCAAAGCAGATCTGCCTCCCAATGAACTAGCCTGGGAGGAGGATCGACAAATCCTGGGTAAAGCAGAGCATTTTTCTGCCTGTTCGAACAAACCGACTTAAGAAACCAACCAAGCCACAGGACCACAAGCAGACCAGAGACTCCAACAAGAGGCTGGTTATGGACACAAGGGAGATATAGGACTTGGCCCACTCCTCCCAAAAAAAAAAAAAAAAATCAAAGAACTGTTTTTTTTTTTCATTTTTTATCTTTGGTACCTTATATAAAAAATTTTTTTCTAAAACTTTTTTTTAATCTTTCATCTTTGCCTTTTTTGAAAAAAAAGTTGTTTTCCAGAAACTTTTTTTTTTCTCTTACAATTTTTATTTTAGGGATAAGTGAATGTGCGTTTTTCTCTCTTTTTTGGTTTTCTTTCTCTTTTTTTTCTTTTGTATTATCTTTTTTGTTTTTTGCTTAGCTGTACTCAACTTCTCATCTTTTTCTTCTTACTTTCTTATCCTTTTCACCCTCTCCTCTCTTTCGTACTTCTTATGTGACTTAATTCTTGTCTTGCACATCCTCAGATAAACCCGTAGTTGACTATTAGACCCTATCCCCCATTGTGTACACACTTACACCACAAATTTATTACTCAAGTCAAAACCTCTAAGACTTAAACTCTTTAATAGCAACACTATCACTTTATACCTATATAATATTTTAAACATTTCTATTTTTAAGTTTTTCACATCTCCTTTAAATTCCTCCCCTTCTCTCAATAAATTCACGTTCTTATCTAAATAGATTGTTATCGTTTCTACGTAATTTTATTAATTTTTACCTTTCTATTTTTTCTGTTCTCTTTTCTTTTCCCGTTCCCTTTCTTCTTTCTTTCACTCTCTCTACTTTCATCCTACGCAACCTATTTCCTGCTTTGAGATTAGGACTTAGTTAACTCTCCCTGAACCTCCCCACATCAATCTATTACTATTTTTTACCCACATCTCTCCCTAACCCTAATAATTTCTGGTCTTCCAAATTCTTCTTTGTGGTTCGTAGCCCATTAACCTATGGTTGTTTGATGTTGAATAGATGTATCTGTTGAACTAGGTTGTATCTGTAGACTATTGACTGTGCAAATTCAGATTTTGGTTGATGGTTGCCTTAAGATAGTGTTTCAGCACAAAACTGGTGCTATTTTCATCTCAAATGGGCAGAATAAGCCAGAAAAACACAAGAAAATTGGCAAATTCGGGTATCTCAATTTCCAATGCGGAAGATCGAAACTCAGGGATTGAGGACAGCCTGGATATTATAGAGAAAGAACATACAACCATCCAATACAAGTCCAAGAAATATGATAGATCTATCCAAAACTTGGAAGACACCATCAGAAGGCCTAATCTAAGGATAATGGGTGTATAGGAGCACCTAGAAACAGAAGTTAATGGCCTAGGAAATTTGTTTAATAGGAACCTAGAAGAGAACATCCCAAACATGTAAAAAGATAGGCATATTCAGATACAAGAAGCTTTTAGAACTCCAAACAGACCAGACCATAATAGGACATCCCACTGTCACATTATAATCCACACAGGATCACCTCAGAACAAGGAAAAGATCCTTAAAGCTGTCAAGGAGAAAAGATTAATCACCTATAAAGGGAAACCAATTAGAATCACCTCAGATTTCTCAGCAGAGACAATCAAAGCAAGAAGAGCCTGGAATGATGTATGCCATGCCCTAAAAGCAAACAACTATCAACCAAGAATACTGTACCCAGCTAAACTCTCCTTCATAACTAAAGGCCAAATACAAACCTTCCATAGCAAAGAAAAATTGAAACAATACATCTCCACCAAACCAGCCCTACAAAAGATTCTTAAAGATGTCCTACACATAGAAAACAAACAAGACCAAAATAAAGGCCAAAAAACTGCAACCAAACTGAGAATTCAAGAACCATAGGAAGAATCCAGATTTGTCAGTCCCCAAGAAGGAGTATAACATGGCAGGAACTCCCAAATAACTCTCAGTCCTTTCTCTTAACGTTAACAGACTGAACTCTCCAATTAAGCGACATAGACTGTCTAGTGGGATTAAAAAACAAGACCCTTCTATGTGCTGCCTTCAGGAGTCACATCTTGCCCGTAAAAACAAACACATTTTCAATGTGAAAGGCTGGAACAAAATCTACCAAGCAAACAGCCCCCATAAACAAGCGGGAGTTGCAATGCTAATATAAGATAAAATAGACTTCAAATTAAAATTCGTGAGAAGAGATAAAGAAGGTGGCTACATACTAATTAAGGGATTTCTCCTTCAGGACGATATTACAATTCTAAATATCTACTCGCCAAACAATTGAGCACCCAAATTTATCCAAGAAACACTACTTTCCCTCAAATCCTATATAAATCCAAAGACATTAATTGTTGGGGATTTTAACACACCACTCTCCCCACTAGCTAGATCAACTCGGGAAAAACTCAACAGAGAAACCGCAGATCTAAACAGCTGCATAGATCAACTAGATTTAACAGATATCTACCGAATATTTCACCCAGTAGCATCAGAATACACGTTTTTCTCAGCAGCACATGGAACATTTTCCAAAATAGACCACATTTTAGGCCACAAAGCAGAACTGTCTAAATTCAGAAACATTGAAGTTATACATTGCATCCTCTCTGACCACAAGGGAATAAAATTAGAACTCAACACCAAAAGCCACCAAAGAAAGTCTGGTATCACATGGAGACTGAACAACATACTGCTGAATAACGAGTGGGTCATGGAAGAGATTAGAGAAGAAATTCAAATGTTCAGGCTATTCAACAAAAATGAACATACAAATTACCAGCTCCTCTGGGACACAGAAAAGGCAGTACTCAGAGGCAAGTTTATAGCTCTGAGCTCCTACATCAAAAAATTGGAGAGATCTGAAACCAAAAATTTAGTGACACATCTAAACCTCCATGAAAAAGAGCAGCAAGATACACCCCAATCCAGTAGACAGAAAGGAATAATTAAAATTAAATCAAAATTAAATGATTTAGAAACCAAAAAAACTATAGAAAGAATCAACAAAACAATGAGTTGGTTCTTTCAAAAAAATAACAAAAATGATAGACCCTTAGCAAATCTTATCAGAAAAAGAAGAGAACACACCCAAATTAATAAACTCAGAGATGAGAATGGAAACATCACCACGGAAACAACCAAGATTCAGAACATTATAAGGGAATACTTCTCAAAACTGTATGCTAATAAGTTTGAGAACTTGACAGAAATGGACCTTATCCTAGCAAATATTGACATGCCAGAACTAAACCAAGATGAGTTAAACTAGCTTAACAGGCCCATATCAAGCATTGAAATAGAAACAGCAATAAGAGACCTCCCGGCCAAGAAAAGTGCAGGACCAGATGGTTTTACAGCAGAATTCTACAAGGCCTTCAAAGCAGAGCTCACACCAATACTCCTCCAACACTTCAATGAAATTGAAAGAGAAAGCTCACTACCGAACACATTCTATGAAGCCATCATAACCCTCATCCCAAAACCAGGCAGGGACTCATCAAAGAAAGGGAACTATAGACCCATTTCTTTGATGAACATTGATGCAAAACTTCTCAACAAAATTTTGGCCAACCGACTTCGACAATTCATCCAAAAAATCATACACCACGATCAAACAGGATTTATTGCAGGGATGCAAAGCTGGTTCAATATACGCAAATCAATTAATATTATTCATCACATCAACAGGAGCAAGAGTAAGAACCACATGGTTATCTCAATAGATCCAGAAAAAGCATTCGACAAGACCCAACACCCCTTCCTGATGAAGGTTTTGGAAAAATTAGGAATCCATGGAACATTCCTTAATACAATAACGGCTGTATATGACAAACCTACAGCCAGCATTATACTTAATGGTGAAAAACTAAAGCCATTTCCTCTTAACTCAGGAACAAGACAAGGATGGCCACTCTCTCCACTTCTCTTCAATCTAGTATTAGAAGGTCTAGCTACAGCAATAAGACAAGATGCAGACATAAAAGGGATCCAAATAGAGAAAGAAGAAATAAATCTCTCCCTCTTTGCAGACGACATGATCTTGTATTTAAGAACCCCATAGACACCACTCCCAAACTACTCAAGCTGATTCAAAATTTTGGCAAAGTAGCAGGGTATAAAATTAACCCCCAAAAATCAATGGCTTTCCTGTATGCCAACAATGAGAAAAGTGTGGCTGAAATTAGGAAAGCAACTCCATTTGTAATAGCCCCACAAAAAATAAAATACCTAGGAATTAACTTAACCAAAGAAGTGAAGGACTTTTATTATGAAAACTTTAAAATCTTGAAAAAGGAAATCAACACAGAACTTAAAAAATGGGAAAACCTCCCATGCTCCTGGATTGGAAAGATTAACATCGTGAAAATGGCAAAACTTCCCAAGGATATCTACAAATTCATCGCCATACCTATCAAAATTCCAACCTCATTCTTCAAGGAAATAGAAGAGGCAATCCAAAAATACATATGGAACAATAAAAGACCCCGAATAGCAAAAACGCTCCTCAATGGAAAAAACACTTCTGGAGGAATATCAATACCAAATTTCAAACTCTACTATAAAGCCATAGTAATCAAAACAGCTTGGTATTGGCATAAGAACAGAACTCAGGACCAATGGAATAGAATTGAAAACCCACAAATTAACCTACAGACCTATAGCCATCTAATTTTCGCTAAGGGAGTTAAAACAATAGAATGGAACAAAGACAGCCTCTTCAGTAAATGGTGCTGGCAAAATTGGTTAACTACTTGTAGAAAACTAAAGCTAGATCCTTACATATCACCCTTCACCAGAATCAACTCCAAATGGATCAAAGACTTCGAAGTCAAAGCAGACACACTGAAAACACTACAGGATGGAATCGGAGAAACACTAGGTCTCCTTGGCTCAGGCCGAAATTTTCTGAATAGAGGCCCGGAAACACAACAAATCAAAGAAAGGTTCGACCACTGAGATTGCATAAAGTTGCAGAGCTTCTGCATGGCAAAGGACATAGCTAGCAAGATCAACAGAAAGCCCACGGATTGGGAGAAGATCTTCACTAGCCATACAACAGACAAGGGTCTCATATCTAAAATATACTTGGAACTCTAAAAATTAAATCCCCCAAAAACAAATCCTCAAAGGAACAACTGCCCAATAAATAAGTGGGCAAAAGACTTGAGAAATTTCTCTGAAGAAGAAAGAAGGATGGCCAATAGACACATGAAGAAATGCTCAACATCCCTACCCATAAAAGAAATGCAAATCATAACAACATTGAGATACCACCTCCCTCAGGTTGGAATGGCAAAAATCAAGAACTCTAACAACCACAGATGCTAGAGGGGATGTGTACAGAAGGGAACCTTACTGCATTGTTGGTGGGAATGTAAACTTGTTCAACCACTTTGGAAAGCAGTATGGAGGTTCCTCAAAAGACTTCACATAGAGCTCCCCTATGACCCAGCAATCCCACTCTTGGGCATTACCTAAATGTTTACAAACAAGACCACACTAAAGCTACCAGCACAACTATGTTTATTGCAGTCTTATTTACCTTAGCTAAGATATGGAACCAACCCAGATCCCCCTCAGCAGATGAATGTATCAAGAAAATGTGGTATATATACACAATGGAATTCTATGCCTCCATCAGAAAGATTGACATTGCCCCAATTGTTAGGAAATGGAAAAACTTGGAAAAAATTGTATTAAGTGAAGTAAGCCAGGCCCAAAGAAACATAGGTCCTATGGTTTCCCTTATTTGCAATATCTAGTATATGTGTGAGTAAAGAGGAAAAGGTCAGATAATGTGATGTTAAGAGAATGAACCCTTAGATATATATTTTAATGTTTTTTTTCTTTCATACATGTGTTTCTAATGCATTTATAAGATTACTTCTTTCTTGCTTTGTATGTCCCTCCCCCACAGTATAACCCCTGCTTTCACTATATTTGATGTCAGTATAACTTGTGTAGGAGATGGGGAAAAACAAGTCGTTTAAGGATACAGGTGGACCTGTTGCAACAATGAGAAGTACAAGTTATCATGTCCAAAATGAGCTTTACAACATCGGTGTGGGGGGGTGCGGGGGGTGCGGGGGCAGGGGAAGGATTGCGATTGGGATTGGGATTGGGATTGGGAGGGGGAAGGCTGGGAAGGGATGTGAAGGGTAAACAAAGGAGGAGGCTGCAATGCTTGGGAAGAAATGTATGCATTATCCTGCCCATGTAATTATAAATCCTCTGTACAGTATATTTACAAATAAAATAAAATAAAATTTAAAAAAAAAAACTCTACATAATAAGTTGAACTGAATGACAGAAGGGTAGATTCTTACATTCCGTTTCTTTATACATGTATCTTCCATGGAGGAGGAAATGTTGTTCGGTTATAAATACCATTTTCATGGAGAAAATTCCACTTGTTAAACTTTTAGTACTATTTGCAAATTTCTGAATTTTTTTTTAACAAAACAGGGCTCATTCTTTTTCCTGGATAATTGATATTTGATTCTTTAAACACTGATTCTTTTGTTAAGAATATGGGACTGTTGGAAGAGAGCAAGGGAAGGGGCAATATAGTCTAAAAGTAAATGTACTCTTTAACTGACTATTGGAACTGTAACCCCTCTGTACATCGCCTTTATAATAACAATAAAAAGTTTAAAAAATTTAAAAGAAATTGGGAAAATACATTACATAGGGGTTACTATTACATAGGTAAGGTAATAAGTACATTTCGTATCAAACATTTTTACGTACTCCTTTGTTTCCCCTTCCCAACACTTCCCATTTCCCCCTCATCCCCGCAGCCAAAGTTGTACATTGTATTTTTGAAATAAAATCTTGTACATCTCATTGTTGCAATGGGTCCACCTGTATCCCTATTTAAAAAATCTCTTTTTTCCCTCACCTCCACAAATTATACCAACATCAAATACAGTGAAAGCAGGGGTTATACTGTGGGGGAGAGGCATTAATGGTTATGTAGCAAAACGAACTTTACAACTTTGGGGGGTGGGGGGTAAAGATCGGATTGGGGGAGGTAGGGGGACTATGAGAATGGATGGGAAGGGGGAAAAAAGAGGAGGCAACAATGCTTGATAAAAAAATGTAACGTTATCTTGCCCATGTAATTGTAACTCCTCTGTATGGTATTCTCACAATTAAAAAAAGAAAGAAAATAATAACAAAAAAAAAAAAAAGAAATGTACTCATTACCTTGTTCATGTAACTGTAACCCCTCTGTACAGTATTTTTACAATAAAAAACTTAATTTTAAAAAAAGACATTCGCTCACTTATTTATTGGGCAGTTGTTTCTTTGAAGGCTTGTTGTTGGGGGATTCAATTTTTTGAATCTCCAGTATATTTTAGATATGAGACCCTTGTCCATTGTATGGCTAGTGAAGTATTTCTCCCAATCCGTGAGCTTTCAATTGATCTTGCTAGCTATGTCCTTTGCCAATGCAGAAGTTCTGCAATTTCATGCAATCCCATTTATCCAACATTTATTTGAATTGTTGTGTTTCTGGGTGTCTGTTAAGAAAATTTCGGCTTGTGCCAAGGAGACCTAGGGTAGCTCGTATTCTGTTCTGTAATGTTTTCAGAATTTCTGCTTTGACCCCGAGGTCTTTGATCCATTTGTAGTTGATTCTGCTGCAGGGTGATATATAAGGATCTAGCTTTAGTTTTCTACAAGTAGTTAACCAATTTTTTCAGCACCATTTACTGAAGAGACTGTCTTTCTTCCATTCTAGTTTTTAGCTCCCTTATCGAGGATTAAGTGGCTATAGGTCTGTGAGTTCATTTCTGAGTTTTCATTTCTCTTCCATTGGTCCTGAGGTCTGTTCTTGTGTCAGTACCAAGTAGTTTTGATAGCTATAGCTTTGTAGTAGTGTTTGAAATTTGGTATTGATATTCCTCCAGCAGTGATCTTTCTGTTGAGGATCGTTTTAGCTATTTGGGGTCTTTTATTGTTCCATATGAATTTTTGGTTTGCCTTTTCTATTTCGTTGATGAATGAGGTTGGAATATTGATAGGTATGGCATTGTATTTGTAGATAGCCTTGGCAGGTAGATCCATTTTCACGATGTTGATCCTTCCAATCCAGGAGCTTGGGAGGTTTTTCCACTTCCTAAGTTCTGTTTTGATTTCCTTTTTCAGGTTTTTAAAGTTTTCATCATAAAGGTCCTTCACTTCTTTGATTAAGTAAATTTCTACATATTTTATTTTTTGCGCACTATTATTAATTGCCTTCCTGATTTCACCCACGCTTTACTCATTGTTGTGATACAGATAATCCATTGATTATTGAGGGTGAATTTTATACCCTGCTTCTTTGCCAAAGTTTTGAATCAGCTTCAGTAATTTGGAAGTGGAGTCCGTGTGATTCTTTAAAATCATGTCATCTGCAAAGGGTTTTATTTCATCTTTCCTGATTTGGAACCCCTTTATGTTTGCATCTTGTGTTATTGCTGTAGCTAAGCATTCTAAGTTGAAGAGAAGTAGAGAGTGGACATCCTTGTCTGATTCCTAAGTTAAGAGGAAATGGCTTTATTTTTCCACCATTAAGTATAATGCTGGCTGTAGGTTTGTCATATACAGCCTTTATTGTATTGAGTAATGTTTCCTGGATTCCTAATTTTTTCAGACCCATCATCATAAAGGGTTTGATGGATCTTGTCAAATGCTTTTTCTGCATCTTTTGAGATAACTATGTGTTTCTTATCCTTGCTCTTTTTTGATGTGATGAGTTATATTAATTGATTTGTGTATATTGAACCAGATTTGCATCCCTGAAATGAAACATGTTAGATCGTGATGCGTGATTTTTTGGATGAATTTTTGAAGTAGATTGGCCAAAATTTTGTGGAGAAGTTTTGCGTAATATTCATCAAAGAAATGGGTCTATAGTTCTTGTTATTTGATGAGTACCTGCCTGTTTTTGGAATAAGGGTTATTATGGCTTCATAGAATGAGTTCGATAGTGAATTTTCCCTTTCAATTTCATTGAAGAGTTGGAGGATTATTGGTTTGAGCTCTGCTTTGAAGGACTTGTAGAATTCCACTGTAAATCCATCTGTTGCTGACATTTTCTTAGATAGGAGGTCTCTTATTGCTGCTTGTATTTCCATCCTTGATATGGGGCTGTTAAGATGGTTTATCTCATCTTGGTTCATTTTTTGCATGTCCATATTTTCTAGGAAAAGGTCCATTTATGCCAAGTTCTCACACTTATAAATATAAAGGTTTGAGAAGCGTTCCCTTATAATGTTCTGAATCTTGTTTCTGTGGTGATGTTTCCATTCGCATCTCTGAATTTATTTATTTGGGTGTGTTTTCTTTTTCTGATAAGATTTGCTAACGGTCTTTCAGTTTAGTTAATTTTTTCGAAGAACCAACTCTTTGTTTTGTGGATTCTTTCTATGGATTTTTTTAAAATTCTAATTCATTTAATTCCTATTTAATTTTAAATATTTCTTTCCATCTACTGGGTTGGGGTTTATCTTGTTGTTCTTTCTCAAGGAGGTTCAGATATCTCATAAAATTGTTGGTTTTAGGTCTCTCCAATTTGTTGATGAAGGAACTCAGAGCTATAAACTTCCATCTGAGTACTACCTTTGCTCTGTCCCAGAAGAGCTGGTAATTTGTGTGTTCATTTTTGTTGAATATCATGAATATTTGAATTTACTTACTAATCTTTTCCATGACACACTGGTGATTCAACAGTATGTTGTTCAGCCTCCATTTGTTACAGGACTTTCATTGGTGGCTTTTGGTGTTGAGTTCTAATTTTATTCCCTTGTGGTGTGAGAGAATGCATGGCAAAACTTCAATATTTCTGAATTTGGACAAGTTTGCTTCATGACCTAAACTGGGGTCTATTTTGGAAACTGTTCCGTGTGATGCTGAGAAAAACGTGTATTCTGCTGCTACTGGATGAAATATTCTGTAGATGTCTGTTATACCTAGTTGATCCATGCAGTTGTTCATATCTGCAGTTTCTCTGTTGAGTTTTTGCCGATTTGATCTATCTTGTGGTTATAGTGGTGACTTAAACTCTTCAACAGTTTATGTCTTTGGATCTATGTGAGATTTGAGGGAAAGTAGTGTTTCTTGGATAAATCTGGGTGATCCGTTGTTTGCCAAATAGAGATTTAGAATTGTAATATCCTCCTGAAGGGGAGATCCCTTAATTAGTATGTAGAGACCTTCTTTATGTCTTCTCACTAATTGTAATTTGAAGTCTATTTTGTCTGATATGAGGATTGCCATTCAAGCCTCTTTATGGGGACTATTTGCTTGGTAGAATTTGTTCCAGCCTTTCACTTTCAAAATGTGTTTGTTTGTATGAGCAAGGTGTGACTCCTGAAGGCAGCAGATAGAAGGATCTTGCTTTTTAATCCAACTAGACAGTCTGTCACTTAATTGGAGAGTTAAGTCCATTAATGTTGAGAGTTAGGACTGAGAAGTGTTTGGGAGTTCCTGCAATGCTTTCCAACTTCTTGGGGGATGGAGCAATTGGATTCTTCCTATAGTTCTTGGATTCTCAGTTTGGGTGTGGTTTCTTGGTCTTTATTGTGGTCTTGTTGGTTTTCTATGTGTAGCACATCGTTAAGTATTTTTTATTGGGCCTGTTTTTTGGAGATACATTGTTTCAGTTTTTCTTTGTTATGGAACGTTTTTATTTTACCTTCAGTTATGAAAGAGAGCTTAGCTGGGTACAGTATGATTGATTGATAGTTGTTTTTCCTTAGGACATGGCCTACATCATTCCAGGCTCTTCTTGATTTAATTGTCTTCATTGAGAAATCTGAGCTGATTCTAATTGGTTTCCCTTTGTAAGTAGTTGATCTTTTCTACTTGACAGCTTTAAGGATTTTTTCCTTGGAATTGATCCTGTGTGGATTATAATGTAATGGTGAGATATCCTTCTCTAGTCTGGTCTATTTGGGGTTCTAAAAGTTTCGTGTATCTGAAAAGGCCTATCTTTTTGCATGTTTGGGAAGTTCTCTGCTAGGATCATGTTAAATAAATTTCCTAGACCTTTAAATTCTGTCTCTAGGTGCTCCTCTACCCCCATTATCCTCAGATTAAGTCTTCTGAGAGTGTCTTCCAAATGTTGAATAGATCTATCATATTTCTTGTATTTGTCTTGGATAGTTGTATGTTCTTTCTCTGTAATTACCTGGCTGTCCTCAATCCCTCAAATTTGCTCCTCTGCATGGTCTAACCTACTGTCGAGACTTTCTACTTTGTTTTTTTTATTTCTTTTCCTTCTAATTGGTCAGCTTTGATGGCTTCAAATTCTTTGTTGGAGCTTTGTTTTAGATCTTGTATGAACTTCTTTACCTCCTTAATTTGGTGTTGTGTTTATTCTCAAATCACGTACTTGATTGGTTATGGTTTCCTTTACTCCCATTCCTTCTGTTGGGCTCCATTCAGCATTCCCTTTGTGGTCTTCCTGAATTCTTTCAGCTTTCTGTTTATGGATTCCATGAATGCCTCTATTGATATTTGTCTATTGTCATGCCGCTCTCCCAAGTCCTATATTACTCTTTGATTAGCTTCCTCATGTTCATGCATTTCCTGTAGTTCTCTTTGACTGTTCTCAGCCTGCTCATGCAATTCCTGTATTTCTCTTTGATTGTTCTGATCCTGCTCATGCAATTCCTGTATCAATCTTTGAGGAGCTTCCTCACTCTCATGAGATTCCAGTATTAATCTTTGGTTTGCCTCTCTCTCTCTATCACGCTCACATTGAAGAAAGGAAGGAAGAAAGGAAGGAAGGAAGGAGAGAAAGAGAGAGGTAGGGATGGTGGAAGGAAGGAGGAAGCAAAGAAGAAAGGAAGGAAGAAAGGAAGAGAGGGAGAAAGGATAGAACAAAACAATTTAATTCATAAAATCTCTTTAGCCCAACATAAACTCCATGTAATGAATCCTTAATAAAGTCAAGTTTGCAATTTTCACTTCTTTGCATGGTACCCATGCATGAATGAAACCAACAAATGAAGGATCATAAATAACTAGGTGAATCTGTTTGTATTTGTAGTAATATATATGCAATTTTTTCTCATTTTTTATACATCATCAAATAACTATTTACAAACAATTTACATTTAGTTATAAATATTCTAAAAATTGATGAAACTAAAGGATTTCAATATATTATATAATGTGAATACAAGTATTTTTAATGTTATTAATATTAAAGTCTTCATGTTATATTAATTATGAAAAATTATTTTGCATTTTATCAGATTAATTAGAATCCTCTGATTTTGGTGTCTGTGGGAGTCCTAATAGCAGGCCATAATTAAAATCAAATGAAATCTTGATTGGGATTTCCCCAATTGCTTGATGTAGGCATTCAAAGCTGTAAATTTTCCACTAAGTATTACATTTAATATGTCCCAGAGGAGCTGGCATTTTGTGTGTTCATTTTTGTTAAATTCCAGAAACTTTCAGATTTCTATTCTAATCTCTTCAGTGCCCCACTGGTCATATAGCAGTGTGTTGTTCACTCTTCATGGGTTTGACTTTTTTTTTTTTTTTTGGCTTCAGCGTTTTAATTCTAAGTTTATTCTGTTTTGGTCTGAAAACATATGTGAATTCAATTAATTTTCTTTCAATTTGGACAGAATTTCTGTGTGACATAGGATAGGTTCTATTTTGGAGAATCTTCCATGACCTGCTGTGAAGGATGTATATACTGATACTGAATGTATATTCTGTAGATGTCTGTTAGGGGTAGGTGGTCAATGGAGTTATTTAGGTATTCAGTTTATTAGTTGAGTTTTTCCAGTATAACCAATTGATGGATGACAATGATGGGTTGAGATGTGTTTTTAGGTTGTGTAGTATTTGGTTGACAATGTAGGGTGGTCCAGGATTCAGGGCATTGATAATTACACTTGTTATATCCTCCTAATTGAGAGTTGCCTTTCTCAACATGTAATGTCTCTTCCTACTAATTTTAATTTGAATTCTATTTTATCTTATATTAGTAATTCTACTGTGGCCCGTTTATGGAGTCCATTTACTTGAAAATTTTCCTTCCACCCTTTCAGTTTGAGTATGTTTGTTTTTGTCAATAAAATGTATCTCTTGTGGACACTGGATTCATGTGTCTTGTTTTTTGATACTACTATCTGATCTGTTTTCTAATTGGTAATTTAATTCCATTGATATTGAAAGTTAAGACTGAGAAATATCTGATAAGCCCTGTTATGTTATAGCCCTGCTGTTAGGAGCTGTGCCTCATCTACTGTTAATATATTTACCTTGTTCTCTGGTAGGGAGCATTTTATACAACCAGTTCCTGTTCTTCTTGATCTTCTCTATATAGGGTATAGTTAATTAACTTCTACCCTGCTTATTTGGTGGAGATATATTGTTTCAAGTTTTCTTTGTCATGAAATATTTTTATATATCCTTTAAATGTAAAGGAGAGTTTGGCTTGGGACCATATTCACGATTGGTAATAGTTTACCCTTAATGTTTGTCATGTATTATGCCAGGCTCACCTTTTTATGCCTAGAAAAGTTGAGCATTTCTTCATGAGTCTAATGGCCATTTTTATTTCCTCTTCAGAGACGTCTCTCTTTAAGTCTTTAGCCCACTTAGTTATCGAGTAGTTGTTTCTTTGAGGATTTGTTGTCAGGTGATTTAATTTTTAGAGTCCTAAGTATATTTTAGATATAAGACCTCATCCGTTTTATGACTCGTGAAGATCTTCTCCCAGAACGTGGGCTTTCTATTGATCTTGTTAGCTATGACCTTTGCCTTGCAGAAGCTCTGATGTTTCATGCAATCCCAATTTTCCAAACTTTCTTTGTTTTCTTTTGTTTCCAGTTCTCTATTAAGAAAATTTCGACTTGTGCTAAAAAGCCCTAGAATTTCTCCTATTCCTTCATGTAATGTTTTCATGTTGTCTTCTTTTATTTTGAGGTGTTTGATCTATTTGGAGTTGATTCTCCTGCAGGGTGATATATACAGATCTAGCTTTATTTTTCTACAGGTGTTGAAGCAATTTTGTCAACACCATTTACTCAAAAGGCTGTCTTACCTCCATTCTATTTTTTAGCTCCCTTGCCAAACATTAGGTGGCTATAGGTCAGTGGGTTTATTTCTGAGTCTTCAGTCTTATTCCATTGATCCTCAGGTCTGTTCTTGTGCCAGTACCAAGCTGTTGTTTTACTATGGCTTTTTAGTAGAGTTTGAAATTTGGAACTGATAGTGCTCCAGTGCTGTTCTTTCTGCTATGGATTGGCAAACCCAGAGCTAGCATTATACTTAATGGTGAAAATTTAAAGCCATTTCTTATAAATTCAGGAATGAGATAAAAATGTCTGCTCTCTCCACTACTCTTCAACTTAGTATTAGAATGCTAGCTGGGGCAATTATACAAGATGCAAACTTAAAGGGATCCAAATAGGGAAAGATGAAGTAAACTCTCCCTCTTTGCAGATGATATGATCATGTATTTAAAGAACCGCATGGACTCCACTCCCAAATTATTGACCTGATCAGAAACTTTGGCAAACTAGCCAAGTATAAAATTCACCCTCAGGAATCAATGGCTTTCCTGTATTCCAATAATGTTAAGAATGCAGGTGATATTAGGAAAGCAACCCCTTTTTAAAAGCCACACAAGAAATAAAATATCTAGGAGTTAAGAGGTGAAGGACCTCTATGAACGAAATTTTCAAAACCTGAAAAAGAAAATGAAAGCAGAACTGAGGAAGTGGGAAACCACCCATGCTCATGGATTGGGAGGAATAACATCATGAAAATGGCAATACTGCCAAAGGCTATGTCTAAATTCAATGTGATACCTATCAATATCCCAATCTCACTCTTTAATGAAATAGAATTAATCCAAAAATTCATATGGAACAGTAAAAACCCCAAATAGCACTTATTTTGTATTACCACTTTGATTCTACAAAGTAATCTATGGATTTTAACTTTCTTCCCTCCCTTTGTATAAAGCTCAAAAATCCCTGCCTCTAACTCCCAAGACACTTAACTCTTAGGTCTGGACAATTGTTCCTAGATAGTGGATTACTTAATTGTATTTTGAACGCATAAAACATGCATATAGAAATCTCACATTTTGATCTCATGAGAAAACAGCCTTTTCTCCACTCTCAGATTTACTTCCTGCAAGGCATTTTTAGAGAGAATCTGTTTTCATTTTTAGATGAAAGGCTTGTAGGAAACTATTTTGATAACCTGGCTCCTCCGCCCACACCTCAACACCTAAAACACAAATTTCAAAACGCATTTACAAGAAACAATACAAAAACCAAACACTGGGAATGCTCAGATGCAGAACATTTTACAAAACCCAGAATAAAACTCTGCTGTCTGAGGGAGGGGCTCTCTGAATAAACAAACAAACTCAAAAGAGCATCCAGGAGTATCAGATGTGAGTGTCCCTGGCTGCTACTCCATGGACAAGGAGCATAGAATGGCTTCCTAAGCCTGCTGGCGAATTCGTGGAGAAAGTTTCCTTGCCAGTCTGAGTACAAAAGTTGGCATTACCCCGCTTGGGCCTGTCTTTTTTGTCTTTTCCCCACAGCAGAACAGAATCAACCCATCCTCCATGGCTGATAAATACTGTACAAACTGATCCACAGAGTGGCATCTGTTCAGTCTGCACTCCTTCCTAGGTGGGTGGACCCTTTCCCGTAGTATACGTGTGCTCCCAGGGGCTGATCCTCATGGGCCCAGCCCAAGGGGCAGGGGGGTGCTAGATGTGAGTCAGTGGCACTGTGTCATTCATGCAGCAGCAGCCAGGTTGCTGCCCTAGCCCAACAGCAGGTGCACCCTGATCTTCTTCCACAGTCTCAGGCGAGGGGTGCTCACAAGGGCCCTAGGTGGGCAGGCTTCCACTAGGATCCTACTTCACCAGAGGGACCAGCATGCCTGATGAAGTGGCTGCCACCTGAATTGTTAATTATTTAATTAATTGTTTAATGGAGTAGTTTTTTTTTTTGCCAGTTGTGGGGCTTGAACTTTGAGCCTGGGCACTGTCCCTAAGCTCTTCATCTCAAGACCAGTGCTCTACCACTTGAGCCATAATGCCACTTCCAGCCTTTTCTGCTTATGTAGTGCTGAGGAATTGAACCCAGGGCCTCATGAATGCAAGGCGAGCACTCTACCACTGAGCCACCTTCTCAGCCCTGAAGCAGGTTTAAAGAAAATGATTCACATTACTGTATGATATTATTGGAGAGTAATTCTTCTTCCATATGTGCCCAAAGCACAATGAAATGTATACAGATTTGAACTATAAGTATTGTGGCATTTGTCCAAATTGACAGAATAGCTTTCTAGGACATCTAATTTGCTATGTAATAGACCTTTTGTAGCCACCTTATTTCCCCATACAGGCATGGCCTGGCTTCCTTGCCGCTCCCTGTGCATTTAACAGTTCCATTAATATGCAGTAGGCTCTCTTGTACAGCCCCCTGTCACTCTATGTTTTCCCCCCACAGAACACATATGCACAATGCTTCATATTGTAGGCTTAAAAAGAAACATATTTAGGATTCATGAATACTAGATTATATAAAAAACACTAACATTTTAATAAAGTTAGAAAAATAAATAGAATGAGCATTTTATAAACATCAAGACAAAAAGAAAAATACAGGTTTTCCCAGGAATGGGGGAAGGAATCTCTAAATCTAGATTGGCTTCTAAGTTGCCTTCAGAAAGAAATTCTGCCTGAGTCCTAAAAGGGATTTACTTCCTCATTAAAGACAGGGTTTTCTTCCTGAGTCCTAGGAGGGACAGATTCTAATTTCTCAATTGGAAATTGGATCCCCTGCAGGAGGACAGATTGGTCAGGATATTCTGTGAGGAAAGATTCCCTTTCCTCAACTGAATCTAGATTTTGAACCTCACTTATTGGTTTTCCTGAAGATACACTGGGGTCATTTTCCATTAACACACATTTACACTGCATACCAAGACACGTCTTTTTGACTTGTTTGGAGCTAATCTAGGTGGATTATGAACATCAATGGAAGACATTCTGGATTGGCTTCTTCCTTGGTGGTAAGTGCAGGTACACCTGCTTCACATGTGGGGTTCAGAACCAGTGGGATGTCCACAGGACTCAAAACCTGCTTGGGCCTTTCTATATATTAAAAAAACACCCTCTATGTTCACATGCTTTCTGGAGATCAGTAATGGTTTCTGATCTCCATGAGTCATCATAAACGACATCACTGGGTTCTTTTTCTGGAGAAATGCAGGAACACCTCTACTGTGATGCAAACCTGAGAATGGAAATAGGTACAGGAGTCTTAGAACTCAAGAAGTTAAGGTGTGACAAAACTTTCATGAGAATCTAATGGGGGAATCTGTAGAACTTGAGTTTGGACTGAAGACTAATGAGAAGTTAGGATGTTTCTAATGAGTGGCTACTTCCAAGTTCTTTCAAAGGAGAACAGATATTACCTGGCAAAGAATATCCATAAAAGGATATTTTGCCAAGCTGGGGAGTACTAAGGGCTCTATCCCAATCCGACCCATGCCTAAAGACCCAAGTTCCATCCATACTCACCAGCTCTGAGGTATCTAAACAAGGACTTCTTCCACGTTTTCTTGGTCTCATGGGCCATGCGTTCCTCTAGCTGGTCCAGAAGAATATGTAAGCAGAAGAGCAAGTCTGAAGAGGGCAGGTTGAGCTTGACATACTGTGTAAGTTCTTTTAGGGTGTCATGGTTCTTGTTCTCATAGAAATCATCAAGGTAGAAGTCCATCCACATAGGGAAGATGGAACAATCTATGCTATGGGCAGACTGGTGACAAGGAAAATGAAAGCCTTTCCTCCCCATCCTGAGCTTTGTACTATAGCCTCTTTCTGGCGGGACTTGCATGTTGTAGGAAGAGACTCCTGCAAGCAGGATGCTCTTCACAACCCACTTCTAGAAATTTCTCAAATATAATCATCTAAAATTCTCCCTATGATAGGAGGAGAAGGTTGTTTCCCCTCTTGATCCGACTTGCTATACATACCCCCCCTCGTCATCCATGAGAGTCCAAAACCACAACCACATCCACACTGTGTAATCTGCTATCCACTGAAGTGCCAAGCCTCAACCCCCTGGTGAAAATCACAACTGGTGTGCAAAGAAGGAAGTTGACTTTGATTCAGACACCTCAAAGATACCCAGTTTTCAAAGACAGAACTTCTCTTTGTGTCAACGTCCACTTACTTCTTCATCTTGTTCATCTTCCTCCCAGTTACGGTAGAAGGATCTGTACCAATGGGAGGAGAGAAGGAAGTTAACTCTATGCTTCTCCTTTTCTGAACTAACAGGACACACATGGGACTGGTTAAGTCACATATGGTAATGTAAACATAACAGACAAAAAGTAGAGATATGTCTATACAATTTCATGGAAATTCTGTGAGGATGGTTATTAGCATCTGTCCAAATAAATGTCCCATGGCTCATGCCTCTAATCCTACTAATCAGGAGGGTGAGATCTAAGGATCACAGTTTGAACCCAGTCTAGTTTGTAAAATTCTAAAGACACTTATCTTCAATTAACCAGCCAAAGGCCAGACCTGGACTTGGGGCTTAAATGGCAGAGTGATATGAACAGAACAGCACTCAGGCCCCACGTTCAAGTTCCATTCTTTCTTCCATCTATATTCCTTCAAAGGCCTCCAAGATAGTGATTTCCTATGTGAGGGTGGACGTTGGGTGACACTGGCTCATTCCTTTAATCCTAGTCTCTCAGCAAGCAAACTGTTAAGGCTCCACTAGATTCTGAGGAAAATGAAATGTTCTGGCAGGCCACTCGTAAGGAGTAATCCAGGGAGTGCACTTCTTTGTCTCAAGCCAAGCTCCTGTGATAAAACCCCAGTGAAACAGTCTCAGAGAGGTACCAAGTATTCCAATAATCTACCAGGGGTTCTCATCAGTCCTGGATTTGAATGAGGAACACTCACTTTTTAAACAATATCCAGCAACTGCTCCATTGTCCCCCACTCTCTTTAGTGGTGGTGGAAGTTTCCAACATAGAAGAGATCACCTTTCTGGTAGGCAGGGAACAGGTCCATTACCAGCATTTCCAACAAGCCTGAGTCCAAGCTCCATATATTATAAGGCACATTCAGGGTTTGGGGAGACTCATTGTCACACTGAGGTGGTAAAAAGAATGGATCTTTGAAACATGGAAATGGGAGTACACTTCAAAATGAGTATAGAGTGGATTGAAAAGTACACAGTAAATATTTTCTCAATATACACATATAAAAACACAAGAAGAAGCCTGTAATGTGGGCTAGAATGAGATTAAATAGGTTTCCTGTCATAGTTACACGTGACCTGAGTTGCCTTGTGATTCCCTTGGTTTCTTCTTATAAAAAGGCCTGAGACATTGGATTCGTGGTTTGGCACTGATCCAATGTCTGCAGTATCGAGTGAGGCACTCACCCCTCTCATGCCTGGGACCTGATTCTCTTGAACTTTGAAAACAATATAGAAATGTCTTTCTTGTTCCTGAGCCACAGGTGAAGTGAGCTGGCTAGAGCTGACTGTAAGTTACAGTTGCCTGGGTCTCAGAGTTCCATATTCTATTGCATTGTGAGGGAAGTAGTGTCATCTCTCAGAGCCCAATGATCTAAGCTGCTTACTCACATAAGACCATCCCAAAGACAAACTGGAGGCTGAAATTTCCCCTCCCATATCACTCAATACAAATGTGGACATTGTCAAATCCCAACATCTGCTGCTAGGCCTAGGAACCAGCATGGTCCCAACCTCAAGGAAGCTTTTCTAGGTGAGATCCATGCCTTGTCACTATTCCTTTCATCCTGCAAAAATCATTTTGCCTCTCAGGGCCCTCTCAGCCTGCCATGTGCTTTTTGCATCTATTTCTGACATCTACTTCCTAGAAAACTGTTTGGTTTATGTTTCCTAACCTTTAGTTTGCTCTTGAAGCCCCTGTGTGCTGTAATCTGCCCAAAAGGCAAGTACTTAGAGGTGGGAAAAATCATAAAAATATTGAAAAAACCTTACACATATAGTCAGACATTTTTACACGTGTACATTTTTTTTAAGATAAACTGTTTTTAATACTTTTGTCATATTTTATGACAGAGGGGAAGGGGAGAAGGGAAGAGGTGCTGCGTTGTCTTCTCATAATTCAAATGATTATTATTTTTTTAACGGGTGTCCAGTCGTGGGGCCTGAACTCTGGGCCTGGGCGCTGTCTCTCAGCTCTTCAGCTCAAGGCTAGCAATCTACCACTTGAGCCACAGCGTCACTTCTGGCTTTTTTCTTTTTTTGCTTATGTGGTGCTGAGGAATCGAACCCAGGGCCTCATGCATGCAAGACAAGCACTCTACCACTGAGCCAACATCCCAGCCCCTCAATGATTATTATTTAAAACTATAGTTGAAGGAATGTAAGATTTAAAGATAAAAACCGTGCTACTCTTCTTTTTATAAGCTAGTCGTTTATAAAGTATTTCCTCACTAAAGTCTTGTCACCTGTGTCTCATGAACTATCCTCCTCCTTCAAAATAATCAAGAAAAACCTTCACAAATAAGTGGGCTGTTGTCCAATCTCTGGATAAGAATTTAAGATACAACATTGCCTGTGACTCTCTGTGTGTACATCTCTGTGGGAGTGTGTGTATGTGTGTGTGTGTGTGTTTGTGTGTGTGTGCAAATGTGTGTCAATGCATATGTGTGTTTTAGGACTTGAACTCCAGGGCTATATGACAATCACAAGTATCTTTCCGTTAACTGTAGTGCTAACAATTGCGCCACAGTTCTCCTGCAAGCTTTTTGTAGTGAACTGGAGAGGAAAGACATACAATTTCCTGCTCAGGCTATCTGAACTAAATCTCAGGTCTCAACCTCCTGATTAGCTATAGTTATAATTATGAGCCTCCAGAATCTGGTGATAAAGCATTGTTACTGGAGGCAGTGGGGTTGAAAGCTTCAGTTGAGCCTCACAACACTCTATACCATAATACAGCAACAGTAGCCAGGTGCTGGTGGCTCAAGCCTGTAATCTTAATTATTCAAAGCCAGCCTGGGCAGGAAAGACCCTGAGACTGCTATCTCCAATAAACCACTAGAAAACCGGAAGTGGCGCTCTGGCTCAAGTAGTAGAGCGCTCGCCTTGAGTTGAACAGTGCAGAGACAACGTTCAGGCCCTGAGTACAAGCCCCATGACCAAAACAAAACAAAAAAAAAAAAAAACGGCAACAGCAAAGCCATATATCAAAATACTATAATAAGATGTAATTAGAATATAAGTTAGTGATATAGTCTGCTAGCATAACTTTCAGGAAACGTTGGTCTTAATAATTTAGCATCACAAAACCAAACAAAATGAGATAATTTTAGTAGACTCCACAAATTTTTAATTCCATCATAAAATAATTTCAAAACATTATAAAAACAGGAAAACATTCATAATTATAAGGAGAATGTAAAAAAGATAAAAGATAAAAGATGGCAAGTTATGAAATGGAAAATTCTTGTCATGGTGGATATATGGTGGTATTGTCATGGTGAATATGCGATAAAGTTCTTTGGAACCGCAATAGATAAATATATATTTACTACACATAATCTAACTTGTCTCTAACTCTATTTTCTAATGCACATTATCAATGTATTCATGTTTTTGTATATTGCAAAATAACTAGCAGAGTCCGGAGGTTACCAAAATACATTAGCTTCAATGTTTTAGGAGATTAACGTTCTAAATATATTGACTAATCTATATATTAAACATGTAGTGTGTTATCATTGTACTCTCTAAGTATGTACATACACTACTTCAAAGCGAAATGGAATACAACATGGTTTTGCCTGTAAAGCTAGATTTTTGGTATATCAATTCAAGACCAGTGTAGTTTTTCCTGCAATGCTCCCCAGCTTCTGGCTATGTGTGATGGAATACATCTATCATCCCAGGTCCATGGGAGCTGAGAGCAAGAGGATTTCAATTCCATGCCATTCTAGGCAAGAACTGGCACATGGCTCTATCTCAGCCAAATAAGGTTCAACACTGTTTAGCACCTATCACCCTCACCTAGGTGAAAATAAAAATAAGAGCATTGTAGTATAACAAACAATATTAAAACATGCCAATATAAACCAACATGAACAACACACACCTAGTGTTTGTTTCAAATACCTGTAATCCTATTAGCTAGGATTATATATGTGAGCCAGAGGCACGAAGCAGTTCATCATTTTAAAAATGAGTATTTGAAGCCAGGTGCCAGTGTCTCATGCCTGAAATCCCAGCTACTCATGAGGCTGAGATCTGAAGATCGCAGTTCAAAGCCAGCCCAGGAAGAAAAGTCCCCATAAGACTCTTATCTCCAATTAACAACTCAAAAAACAAAAGTGTGTCTGTGGCTCAATTAGTAGAGTGCTAACTAACTTGAGTACAGTCTCAGGGACAGTGTCCAGACCCTGAGTTCAAGCCCCACCACTGACAAAAAAATAAACATTTGGATATCTGAATTTCTTTTGGATTAAAATGCGTGTGGTGGTATACAATTCTATAGACTACTACATAGTTCATTATAGTTGTAGTCAGAAAAAGCATCAGCAATTGAATGAAGGACATTTTTTCATAAACTAGGAAAGATTGGTCTTTAATTAGAAGAAATTGCTGGACTCATACATAATATTCTCTTCCAATAGTACCTATGGGAGGGAGAAAATCAAGGATCATTCTGTTACTTTGGGAGCTTCTGTTATTAATCACTGCAATAAATATTATGATAATGACACTGTGAAATTATTTAGAGAGATGACTTGAATGTTACCTTTCTACACACTCATGCTACTCCCTCAAATAAATCACAGAACTTAAAATGAGTAACATTTTAGCTGGGAGCCAGTGGTACATGCCTGTAATTCTAGCTAATTAGAAGCTGAGATTTGAGGATGGTAAGTCAAACCTAGCCCTGGCAGGAAATCCATGACACACTTACCTCCAATTAACCACCAGAAAACCTGAAGTGGCACTGTGGCTCAAGTGGCAAAGTGCTAGCCTTGATCTGAACAGCTTAGGGACAGTGCCCAGGCATGGAGTTCAAGCCCCAGGATCAAGAAAAAGAAAAAAGGGGAGAAAAGCCACATTTTAAAGCTAATGTGCATATATACACTGAAATTGTACAGAAATAAAGTTATAACAGCCCCTGGACTGTCAAAAAAAGAGATTAAACTGAAATTGTCTTCAACCTTTCATTTAGAAAATCTACACTGGTGGCAGGCTATTGGAGCTCACATCACTAACTAGAGGTAGAATTTGGGAGGATCACAGTTCAGAATGAGTGTGCAAGGAAAGTGATAAGATTCTCACATTAAGCCTGGCATATTGGAATGCATTTATGAACCTAGCTACTATTCAGACATAGGTGAGGAACTTAGCCTCTGTTCGGCCCTCAGCAACACTGATAACTTATGAGCAAAGTAACTAAATTGAAAAAGGATTGTTCTAATGGTAGAATACTTGTTCAGCAAACAAAATATCTCAATTCATACTCATCTCCTAAAAGAGGAAAGAAAAGGGAAGAAATTAAGAAAGAAAGAAAGAAAGAAAGAAAGAAAGAAAGAAAGAAAGAAAGAAAGAAAGAAAGAAAGAAAGAAAGAAAGAAAGAAAGAAAGAAAGAAAAGGAAGAGAAAAAGAAAGTAGAGAAGGAGGGGGAGAGAAGGAAGGAAGGAAGGAAGGAAGGAAAGAAGAAAGAAAGAAGAAAGAGAGGAAGGAAGGAAGGAAGGAAATGAAAAGAAAGAAAGGGAGGAAGAAAGAAAGGGAGGAAGAGAGGTATAAATAAAAACGTCATCATGTGTTAGATGTTAATAATGACCCTAAATCATGTTAGCCATAAATGCCATCATTTAATTCTCTGGGAAGAGACATTTTGTATCAAGCCCTGTTGTATGGACTTGGGACTCTGGAAAACCACCAGAAAAAATGCTAACAGCAGGAGTCGTTTATTTGCAATCTCAAGCTTGGTCCTCCGTGCACTTGGTAAATGGTGATGCTAAGACTCCCCGAACACAAAATCAGAACAGCTTTTATAGTATTGAACAAGCAAGTTTAGGGAACTTCCACATAAGTAGTTACATAATTGGTTTGAGTCCACCCTAACCTCACTGCACTTTTTCTGAACTATTGGTATGTTCTGTTCCTGGAACACTTGGGCAACTCTTTTGATTTCTTGAGGGTGGGCAGGATTTTGGGCACCTGTGTTTTTTTCTCTCTCTTGGGGTTATCTGAGGGAAGCCTAGCACAAGATGTTGGGGTCAATCTCAAATTGGAGTTACTTTGGCTCTTCATTCTCTTCTCTTCTAGAGCATCAGGGACCAATCTTGGTCCCTAATTGGCACAGTCTTCTATATTTACAGTTTGGTATTGAGATCTCAGAACTAATAGATGGACTGTGCTGATCCTCTCTTTTACAAAGGCCACCAGTCTACAATGTCCAAATGTGAGTAACAAAATTAACACTACCAAAGGCCTTACATTTTCTTCCAGCAATCCTGACTCCGTACCTCACAGCTATCTTAATTTTATACCAGATGTACTCATATGCTCCAGTTTTAAGACATACTCATACCATTTGCTACATAATTAAACTTTCTGAGGTTTGTCTTCTTTACAAACATTTTAAGACAATCCTTTCTTTTTAAATCCTTTCTTACCCAGAGGATACCAATTTTTCCCCAACTCCTTTCCTAATGCTTTCTGTACTACCTCCTTGTCTTTACAATTCCTTGAGCTTCTTTGTGGCTAGAGATTAAAACTGCCCATTTTTCCTTGGACTTGTGGAACCATGTTATCTCAGAAAGCCTCAAGGCACCAGTGGGATGAAAAGCTTGATAGATTTTAAGGCTAAGATTAGGGCTGGTCTCATTCCTCTTACTATCTCCGTTGAGTTTAAAAAAATTCTCCTTTATCTTTAAAACATACCGAGGAAGAAGCAGGTTGTTACCATACCAGAGCGAAAAGAGGCTGTGACCCTGAAGTGCCTAAGGCAATTCAGCAATAACCTTGCCACTAATATCCACTGTGGGATTAGAGAGGGTTACTAGATATCACCAAAAGAATGTCCCACAAGATCTTATTTTGTAGCAGATTTCAACAGGGAAGCATTCTCAGGTGATGGAATCAAGCAGGAGTTCAGTCTATTTTACTGCGGTGGAGGTGGTCTGAGTGATGATGTAGATTTCCTCCAGGTGACTGTCAGGCTGTCGTTGAACTTTATCCATTAGGGTGTGCAGCAGCAGCAGCAGCAGCAGCAGGGTCTCTCAGTGGCTCCAAGCGACAGTCACACCTCGTGCTGAGCTGCAAATTCCTACACAACCTGGTTAAGGACACATGGCATAGGCTTGGCAGGCTGTGACCCCACTAGATTTTAGAACTATTTAGACAATAGCCCGGGAAAATTTACCAAGACGACAACTTTTTAAATTAGATAGTTCTTTTAATAAGACTAGGATTTTCTAGGCAGATATACAGGGCTCAGGCCTGTAGTATTATTTCCCATGTCTTTTCCTTCTGTCTGTTTTGCCACATTTTTAAAAAAGTGAATCTGGTCCCTTCTTCTTAAAAGGGGATGATGGGCAAAGATTCATCTTCTGTCACTTCTTCAAGCTGACTCAGGGATGTTTATCCTAGTTAGCCAGCAACCTATAACCATAGTCTATTTTACAAAGAGGTAATCAGGGTTAAATGTTATTTAGAACAATATTTTAACTTTTAACAAATGCACAGACCTTTTTTCTGGCTACAGCTGTGGAGCTTATTTAGACTTCTGGTTTGCAAAAGGATCTTTCTGGATGGCATAGGAATGTGATCTCTAGTAATCCTAACAATGCCTCAGTTACCTATGTAGGCCTTCAGACAGATATCAATAGAAACACACTCTCAGGTTTACAAAGTTTTTTCCTGAGCAGATGAATTTCATGTAGCTGGCATCAGCTCAAAATTTACTGCCAATTAGAGTTTTTGGCACATACAGGGGTTGGAATCAAAACTATCTTCCACATTTTTAAACCTTATCTTTTTAGTACTCTCACAGAGTTCCTGTCCCTTATAAGGTAGATAGGCATAGACAGTAGGCATGCTTACAAACTATGTTCCCATGAACTCCTGGCTCTGACCAATTTTTGAAATGCCACGCACAAATGACTCTAGGATCTGACATTATTTCTGCCATCCAAGCAGTGGCTTATGGTGTCTGGATGATCCTCCATTGTTTTCATCCCAGGAGTGTCTTCTCCACATTGGGAAAATGCCTCATTGGCATTTCCCTTAGTTAGTTGCTGAACTTGAACTCGGGGCCTGAGTGCTGTCCCTCAGTTCTACAGCTCAAGGCTATCGCTCTGCCACTTTGAGTCCTAAAGAAACTCTGCTTGCTCTTTCAGCCATCTTTTGGCTGAGTAGAATTGACAGTTTCACAAGGACCTTTTTCTGCCTGGGCTGGCTTGGAAAGAGTTTGCAGATCTACAATTCTCATAAAAGGCCACTCTCATCCACTTAAAAGCAACAAGGTGGTCAACATAGAAGGGTCTTTTAAGCATGTTCTTACCTGAAAAGTACTAACAGCTAAAGTTACATCTGATAAACTTACAAAAATCCTCACTCCTTTTTGTGGGCCTGCTAGGAACTGTTATAAAAAAAAAAAAAAAAAAAAAAAAAAAAAACCTATGAGACAAACTGAAATAGGTATTAAGCAATTATTTTGTTAATCCTAATTTTTCCCTTTAGCATTTTGAGGTAAATGTTTAGAACATTTTTACTTTTAAACTTTATATACAGAAATCAATTCCTAATTTGTAATCTCCGTTTAAATATTCTATACTTTAGTTTTTAGTTGCATTTTGAAAAATCCCTTGACCTCTCAAGGCTAGGTGTCACTCATTTTCTCTTGGCTGCTTGTTTTAAAACAGATACACATTAAAACTTTTAAACTCAAATAAGAATTTTTTCTTATTGCAAAAATTACAATCACAATCACTGTACCAAGAAGCTAGACTTAACACCATTTTGCCTTAAAAAATGTCCAATAGCAGAGTATCATTGAGAACAAATCACATTATATAAATAAACTTTGTAATCCTTTTTAAAGGCCTTCTTAATTTTAATTTTAACACATCCAAGGGACAGTTTTAGTAATGCTAATCCGTTCATTACATCATTCAGTTTTACCATCATGTTTCCAGTGTCTATCTGAAGATAAGGTACAGAATAAAGATGAGCCACTTAGCCCTTCCTGTAATATGGGCATGCACCCAATCCGACTCTTTAGGGTTAGATGAACTGCATTTGTGCCAGCTTGCCCTCTTTCACCATGCATGGTTCTACTGTGCATGACCAGCTGAACTGCACTTCTGCATGTTCACCCTTCACTCCTAAAGATAGTTCTTCTCTTGTCTTCTAAGTTTCTCCTTGTTGTTAAGCCAGATATCTTTATTACAGTGTAAAGAGACTTATGCATTCTAAAATACCAGATTTTCTCATTTTCAAGTTAAAGAATCCTTAAAAAGCCATTTAAAACAAAGTGAAAATTCTTTAAAAATATTTTTTGGTAATGTCCAAACCTCATAACCTTTTGAATTTTAAATTTAAACTCACCCAATTGTTACAGAATGCTGAAAATATCTATCTTCAACATATTACCAAACACATACAAAACACACTCACACAGATATTTAAGCATGCCAAAATAAAAACAACTTGTACATACATTTTCTAAAATTTTCAAACAAAAATTTAAGACAATATTTCTTTTAAACTAAGTATCTTTGTTGAGTTTCATTTTTCCAGGGCTTGCTTGTTTATGAAGGCATTTCTCCAATTAGTCTTTTGAATCCCTTCTGTTGGAGGAATGCTGGAAGGATGGTCACCTGAAACTAAACTGGCCTGATTTTTATCCAATTTTATACAAGAGCACTTTACATTGTCAGGACTAGCTGAAAAGTGAAACCCAGCCATACAGCCTTCTCTGTGATTGAGCTCAGCTGGAGGCTGGAGCTTTTATTTCCCCAGAGATGTTCAAATAAATAACAAAAACACAAAAACCAAAAACACACATTAAAACTCGTACCAATTATAAAACAGAACTAGACAACTCAGCACCCAAAGGCTGAGTTTATCCCTACCAGAACTCTGTGCCGTTCTCACTCAGCAAGCGGAATCCAGAGTCTGCTACTCTCACTCAGAACTTCCCTACCTCAGGAAATAGAACAGAGAACAATCAGGTCTCAGTGAATGGGGTGATGTCTCACCAACGTTTTTTGACCCAGAGGCCTTCCAAAGTGGAAGAGAAGTCCCAGTCATTTTGGAGCAAGGGAAATAAGTCCCTAGCGGCCATCCCCTCAGACTGACAGATTCTCCCCCATATTCAGACCCTCCTGGGCCAAGGCCAAAGGATAAGATAACTCCAAATGACAAACAGAACACTCAACACAAAGAATTTACAAAGACACACTTCATCATTGTAAATTGTAAACAAGAAAGTGCCAAACTACAGATGGAGCGTTTCCCCCAAAATGGAAAACTTCCCAATACAGATGGAAAACTTCCCAAAAAATGTCTGCATGAAAGTGCCCGACTACAGACAGAAAATTTCCCAAAAATGTCTGTACTAAACAGCAATCTACCAAGAGGTGTCTGGGGACATCTTCTCACAGACCCCGTTGGCAGTCTTATAGCGCGTCTACCAAGAGTCCTAGCCAACCAGAATACAGACCCTGTGGGAAACCAGAATTACAGATACAGAAATTACAGGCAACCAAATATACAGAACAGCAGTGCCTTGACTTAACAGCTGTTTTTTGTTTTTTTTTTGAGTCTCTGTGGTGGGGCGTCTGGATGGTTTTATGAGGGGGATTCCACATGAACCCCCAGAAATGTTGTACAGACTTGAGACCCACGAAAGACCCCCAGAGATCACGACCAATATGAACAGCCTAAGAGTCCTTTATTTACAAGCTCAAGCTGGTCCTCTGTGCACTCACTAACCGGTGATAATAAGAATCCCTGAGCACAAAATCAGCACAGTTTTATAGTACTGAACAAACAAATTTAGCGAATTTGCACACAAGCAGTTACATGATTGGTTTGAGTCCACCCGAAAAACACTGCCTTTTCTCTGAACTATTGGTATGTACTGTTCCTGGAACACTTGGGAAACTGTTTTGATTTCTTAAGGGTGGGCAGGGGTGGTGGCAACCTGTGTTTTTTTTTTTTTCTCTCTCTCGGTATTACTTTGAGGGAAGCCTAGCACAAGATGGTAGGGTTAATCTTAAATTAGAGTTACTATGGCTCATCAGCCTGAATAAACCATAGCATACCACATGCAAAGCTTTGGTAAAACACAAGTCTGGCTTACACTGTTGGACCAATAGGAGTGTATGTCTACTGCTGTTGCAGGTGTGTCTTAAGGTGTGTGGAGTTTTTCATCCTGATGATCTTGCAATGATGAAATTGACTAACTACACAATTACCTGGGCAGATCCCTGTTGAGACTTTTAATATTAAGTCACAGGTTAACAAAGAACAATATTTAAAATGAAATATATTGAACAACCAGACATGGTGACCAAAATAATTTTTACCTGATTCAGTGTATTTTTTACATGCTATATCACATGTACAAGTTCTTCATTCCCTTCTGTGTCATTATGTTGTCTTTCCTTATTTTGGTTTTGTTTTCAGAACCATGGTATAAGAGGGCATTTCTTAGATTTTTGTCTTCTAGTCTTCAGAAAGTCTACAGTTAAATAGTTCCTTTTGTTAGAAAATTAAAAGCACATTGGGTGGGGTCTTTATCATAATTTTGTTATGATCTAAAATATGTTTTTATTTCTGGAATTTTACCTGTATAATCTCATTTCAATCTTTTCTAAAGGACACTTTAGTGGAAGGAGGAAATTCAAAATGGATTCTGTTAGAGAATTTTTTTTCTTTTTTGGGGGGGGGTCCAGTCATGGGGCCTGAACTCTGGGCCTGGGCGTTGTACCTCAGGTCTTCAGCTCAAGGCTACTGCTCTTCCACTTGAACCACAGCGCCACTTCTGGCTTTTTTCTTTTTTGCTTATGCGGTGCTGAGGAATCGAACCCAAGGCCTCATGCATGCAAGGCAAGCACTCTACCACTGAGCCACCTTCCCAGCCCCCTGGTAGAGAATTTCTGTTGCTAAAACTCTGGTACATAGTAAAGTAAGCAAATCCAAAATTATTTATTACGGAGATGAGTTGAAAGTCATCTAATACCCTTTCCTCAACGAAAAGAGAGGATTTAAAATAACTAATATTTTTTAAAGTTAATGGGCACAAATATGCACGAATTTTCTAGAAATAAAATGATCATTCATGAAACCTTACTGATACTTCAAAGAATGGTTTCCAATAAGAGGAATCACCTTCATACATTTTCACACAATGTGTATCTGCCTGGTAACAGAACCCCAAACTAGAATAAGGCATCTAATAGCTGTCTAAATTTGTTGCCTTTTTGCAATTCTGCTTTCTTATCCTATTGATTAGTATGAATTCTATGGCCAGTACAATATCACATATCTAATAACAGTTACTAGATTTGGACCTTCATGGATGAGATGGTGTGGGTTTCTGGTGGAGCCTTCTCTGGTTTAAAGGGGGAGTTGGTATTGGCACAGTCCCTGTAGTGGAACATGGTGAGTCTTAGGGGGTGAAGACCAGTCTGTGTAGGGCTTTGAGACCGCAGGGAGGAGAAAGGAAGTACTAGACTTGTTAGGGGGCCTTGAATCTTGTAGAGTAGGCGGTACTTTAGTAAAAAGGCTGGGTCACAGGGCTGGAGGCTGATTGGGGCAGAGCTTTGAGAAGGAAGAACAAAGCTACAAAGGAGGACGTTACTTAGAGGAAACGTTCTGGGTGAGCATTGTGAGCCCTTGTGGGATATGTAGGATGAGGTTTCCCATAAGGCAGGGCAGTGAATGTAGGCAAGAGGCTGACAGAATGTGGGGATTCTGGTGCAGGAATGCGGAGCTATGAGGGAGGAGGCTTTTCAAGGTCTGGCTTTGAGAGGTCAGGGTGGTAAAAGGAAGACATGGACTAGTAAGGGGCGGGGTTTCTGGTGGACAACAGCAGGCCTTTGGAGAGTATGTTAGGGTGGAAGTGGGGTTTCCTGCAGAGAAGAGTGCAGTCAAAATGTATGGAGGAGATTTTCAGAAACAGAGCTTTGTGAGAGCACTGATAGGATCCAGTGCACCAGAATGGTTAAGATGGGGTTTCTGGTATAGTCAATCACCACTTTGAAAAGAGGAGTAATGTTGGGTGGGGATTTCAGTGTTGCAAGGCAGGCCATGGTCTTTGTACAGGGTTTCCAGTAGGGCAAAGCAACCTTCAAAAATGGAATACGGAGGGACAGGGATTTACAGTTGAGCCTGGTGCGGCTTCCAGATGGAGGCCAACTGGTGCAGTTCTTTCTAGTGGAGCAATGTGGGTGTTGAGAGATGGGATAGTGTGTTGGGGGTATTCTAGTGGGGTTTTTCTGGAGCAAGCCAGGGCTTGGAGCCATGGGGCTAGTTGGAGGAGGGGCTTTGAGAAGGAGTTGAAGGGATACAAAGGTGTAGATAATTATGGGCAGGGTATCTGGTGGAGTAGGGTGTGGATCTCAGGGAGGAGCCAATAGGGGTCGGGTTCATTTGAGGAGTAAGACAGGGCATTGAGAGAACACTTGTGGGAGGTGGAGAGGCTTGTGGTGGAACAGGGCTGGCTTTCCAGGCAGGAGATGGGCTGTGTGAGAAGCTTCTAGCCAAGCAAGGTGAAGCTTCAAGGGCAGTTATAGGGAGGTGGAGGGTTTTTGGTATTGCATGATGGGTATTGTGAGAAGAAGTAGGTTCAAGGCTGGGTTTGAAAGTTTAGTCCACTTAGAAGTAGGATAGTTATGGGCAGAGGTTCTGATGAAAACAGGAGAGGCTCGAGGGAGAAGGCTAGTTGGTATGAAAGGGAAGGGAGGAGCTTGGATGTACTAAGAAAGGGGAGCAATGCGACTATGAGGGACTAGAGTAGTTAGGGTGGGGTATCTGTGAGGTTGCAACATGGTTTATTGCAGTCATCAAAATGGTGATTTAAGCAATGTGTCTTTACCATTGGATGCATCAATGTTAAAACATATCTAAGAATGTGAAGCACTACTATACAGACCCTGAAGAAACTCAGACGGATCTGTGAAATTATGTTGGAATAAAATTAATGACTAATTACAGAAGGAATTTATTTTCACTCGGCCCATAAATACTTTCCAGAAGAAAAGGCTACATTGAAAAATAAACAATTAAAAGGAAGCAGGCAGGCCGATCTTGAAGTAAACATTATCCAATGAACAACAGGTATGGAGGAATGATTGCAATCTTCTTTTACCTAAGTTACAGTTGCTGACCTATATTCTTCCCTAATGCCAAATCAAAAAGCCATGAAAATGCAGTAATTATTTTCAAGGCCTTAGTCTTTACAGAAAGAATTCAATACATGCAGTTCTAGAAAGTATAAAGATAGATGTCGTAGCTAATGATTGAAGAAAATATCCCCATCTCTGGCCCTCCAGGGTGAGAAAGGTTAAGCCAAAGCATAATGAGAATGGACAGAAGTACAGTAGTGCATACCAGTTGTTCCCAAGATACAATGATGAATGTACCGGGGGAGAAAATCAACAAGATCATCACAGGACTTAGCACTGGAGAGTAGAGAAAAGAGCAGTGAAAATTCAAGGAGAATTACAAAGGATGCCCTTGCATATTTGGCAGTAGAGCACATCACATTGAGGTCTAAAGTACGTGTAGGTATTATAGGAAACTACCTGTGCTCATAAGGTGTCACAAGAAGTGATGAACTTACGATTTACAGGACATTGAATAATCATAAAAGTCTTGCTTTAGTAGTGAAGAGTTAAACCTTGATAAACTCTGTTGTGAAACACCTAACAAACTATAAAACCAAGACAAGAAGATTCAAAATGTGTATGTTACTTGACTGTTTGCAATAGTAGAGATAAAAAAAAGTCAAATCACATAATGTGGATGCAAAAGGATAACATTATTAAGGTAATCTTTAAACAATACATATTTTATGTGAATAGTCCTGATTGTAAATGATTTGTTTTCCTTACAGATTTTGGATGCACAAAAACAACAAAAAACAAAAACAAATCAAAGCAAAAGACACTTGGCAATAGAGCTGGCTGCCAGTGCCTTATCCTTATTTCTAGATAGTCATGAGCCTGAGATTGGAAGATCATAGTTCACCGATGGCTGGGGTAGCAATCCATGAGACATTTATGTTCAATTGTTCAATCAAAGACAGATTGAAACTTTGGATCAAATAGTACAGACTCAGTCAGTCATTAGTGAAAAAACCAAGCAAGAGTTTGAGGCTCCAAGTCAAGTTTCATTACTGTGTGGCATGCGTGCGCACGCGCAGACACACACACACACACACACACACACACACACACACACACACACACAAATGGAATGAGAGAGGAAGAGGGAGAAAAAAGGGAATATTAAGAGTTTAAAATGTGAACCTGTCTGCCAGGACTATCGTAAGCATATATTAATAAAAATGAAGGAAACCATGGAACCTAGGTTCCATGACTATTTTCCCAAGTCTTTCCATTTTCTTAAGAAAGGGGCTGTGTCATTCTTTCTGATAGAAACATAAAATTTCATTGTGTATATATACCACCTTTTCTTGAACTATTCATATATAGAGTGGCTTCTAGTTTGGTTCAATATCTTAGATATGGTAATAATCCTTCCAAAAACATAGTTGTAGATTTAGTGTGTTTTAGCTTGAGATCATTTCCACAAATGCCCAGGAGTGGGATTGCTGGCTCCAGAGCTATGTACATTTGACCTTACAAAATGATGCTAATTGAAATGAACTCCAAGGTATGGAAACAAGTCATTTTTTTTCAGATGTCAACCTTGATATCTCTAAAGTAGTGTATCTAGATCTTATTTTATTTCATTTGTCTTTTTCAATTGGTTTATCCCTGGCAATCTCTGTCTTAATTCTGGTACCTTCCATTTTGTATATACATTTATCTGATTTTGAGAAGGAAAGGAAAAACATAGTGATGAAAGAAGTACAAAGAGCGACCCACTGCAACAATGATATTCACAAGACACTATGTCAGAAGTGAACTTGACAACCTTGGGGTGGGGAGAGGGGTAGGAGGTGGGAAAGAATATGATAATAACAATGGAGTGGGAAACAATATTCAACAAGGAATTTACCTTACTCATGTAACTCTACCCACTCTGTAAAGTATCTTTGAAATAAAATAAAATTTAAAAATTGAACCTATCCTAAAAATAATATCCTTTTCAAGATCATACATCTCTCACAGTACTTGTGAGAGATTCTAGAGTCAAGCTGTTAGACCTGAAAAGGGATAGATTGGGAAGCCATCTCAAACAGCTTTGCTCTGGGAAGATCAAACAGTCAAGGGAAGAAAGGGGTATGAGTTATTACCTCAAGGGTATTTAAGTTAGAGCTGTTGGACACTAAAAGATTAAGACTTTGGAGACAAGATGGATGTCTGTGCTATAATTGTAATGATTCTTGCTCCCTTCTTCTCCCTAACAATAAGGTATTCAATTATCACTATGTTTACAAACAATACCTCATGTCAATAATTATAACCACAAACTAGATTGATGCCTTAGTTTGTGGACCTACCTGTAGCCACTGACCACCCCCCTATAGTAGAATGAATATAAAGTCTGTTAAGCAGGATTTGGGGATCCAGAAGCTGGTAATGTGGCTTTGGGTCCTCTGGTGTCTTCATTCCTGTCACTTCCTGTGATTTCTCAGTTCTTTGGCCAGGTATTCCATCATATTTGCTGTCCCAAGGTTGCGGTTAATGACAGTACTGATATTCTGAATACCTCAAAACAAACCACATAAAAATACTTCCTCAAAGAAGATTGACAAATGTATAGGATCACCTGGAAAGATACCAAACATCAGCAGTCAACCTCTGATCCTCTAGCAAGAAAGTGCAATTCAGGGCTATCTTTACTTCTGATAATATAAGAGATGGATAATTGTCCCTTTTGTATATTTGGTATTTGGTATTGCATATATTTTCAGAAACACATATACATTGTGACATAATGTTATTTATTTCATAGGTCAGACCACGTCATTGGAGTGATAACCCATTTGCCTGAATTACACTTAGGTGAGTGTGAATTGCCTAATTACGACCATTTCTACATGAAACTCAGCAACACAGAATGAAGTATCAGGGTCAGGCCATTCTATACCTGTGAGGATTTATACCTAGATTAAAGTAATATACACCTCTCAGCACTCATGGCACATTCGCGTGTTATAATTGTCATCAGATCAGAAACATGCTAGAGCTTAAAGTAGAATGATGGGCAATACATTTTCAATGCAATAGTGATGATCACTCCTGCAAATATTCTCAGTGGAGAATCTTTCCTATACATTTTACTGACTTAACTTCTACTTTGTGCTTTACCATTATCAGGCAGGGTCACACTGTATTGAGCTACAATACTGCAGCAACCTCAGCTGCCTTTGAATGTTACCTCCAATCTTGGTACTAAGGTCAACACTGCAACTCTAACCACATAGTTAGTGGACACCCGAACTTTTCAAGCCTGGTTAACAATTGAGCTATCACTGCTCATTGCCAGTGTTAAAGATTTCACTCTTTAGATTTATTGTTTATCTTCTTATATTTCCAACACTGCCTTAGATGTTGGTTTTTGAAGTAGAACTTTTAGTTTGCATCTGATTTATGGGGGTGTTAGTAATGCCAGTTGAACTGCATATATTATAATGTAAGTAATTTGATGTTTTCACATGTGAATTAAATTTTGTTATTTGAGGAAGTGAATAAACATCACTCACAAAAGTTTCTTTGTGTGTATTGGTATTGCTATATTGTGAACTTCCTAAACGCCATCCATGGAAGCACATGTCCTTAATTCCATCATTTCTGTCACTGAGACAAGGCTTGAAAGGTCCAGACCATTTGGCACCTCATTGTAAGAACCTTTCTACAAAGAAGGGGGAGAGAATAGCAAAAAGAGCAAATGAATCTTCCAACAGTTTTGTTACATATTCATTATGCTTAGCCATTAAGACCACCATAATACTATTGTTTATGACTTCTTACCTACTCTTTTCTGTTCTGAGCAGTTTTATTTATGGATCTTTAAGAAATCATAAAAGAATAACATAAGAAATCTATATAAATCATATAAGAAATCACAAAAAATAGTCTGTTAGCTATATATACTCCCAAAGACATAATTTCAGGAAAGTATTAAGCACATAAAATGTAATGTAATGACTCTTTATTGAAAACTTCAGCAGTTGCAGTTTATTTATTCTGATAACAAAGTTTATAAAGTAAGTTAAAATAGTATTCCAAATGGAACACAGAACTAGATACATGAAGGGTAGCACTAAAGAATATTACTGCTACCATTCAAAGTGAAATTTAGGCAAAACTACTTCAGAGTAAAAGCCACAGGACAGCCCCATCATTACTTTCATTGTTCATATGAAGAAAAGACCTTTTTTGTAGTAGACAAATTTTCACAGATATTAACATCAATTGGGTATATATTTCTTAAGGCATTCAGGAAGGATGCTCTGACCATGTTAATTGAAGCTGACTTCTCTGGGACCTACTACAGACTGCACAGACACTATTCCAAGCACTGCACCTGCATTAGGGTAATTGTAGTGCTTATGAGTGTTTTTCAAGTTAGAAAATGAATTAAATATTTTATTAAAAACAGAAGTAAGCAACAAGGTGAAGCAAATTTCCCAAATACCCAAGACTGATCAGTTCTAGACACATAATTCAAATCCAGTTTTACACCAGGCATATCTGAGGATATCCTTTATCATATTCATTAACTTTCAAGAGCTATGGAGCAGATGAACCCTCATTATCTTTCTATAATGGCAATAACAATGCTTCAGAATATAGATAGTTTTAAATGAAAAGGGTGTGGCTAATGTAAGTGTAAGTGATTTTTAAACCAAACAAAGATCAGTTTCACTTCTCATGAAATACATGAATGAAAATCATTCAGCTTCCACTTTTCATTACTCCTGGAGTAATTGCTTAAGGAGACCAATTCCATGTCAAAGACACTTGTGCTGATAAACACAGGCTTTTATCATGAAGTACCATGAATACACAGTGAATAGTTTGTTATGGATATATAATCCAAAAGAAATAATTTAGTGGAGGTTCCAGGAAGATGGCAGAGGAGAAGGTAGAGGCTAAACAAGTTCTCGCATAGAAAGCAGTTTTAGAGTTCCAGCAAACAGTCCTAAGCCAGAGAACCACACCAAGTGTGCCTTCAAAGGACAGAGAGTTAGGCCACAGAGGGACAATAAAGGCAAGGAGACCGCTCTGAGCACTTGCCAGCAGCTGCAGCTGCGGCAGCAGCAGCAGTGGCGGCGGCGGCGGCCGTACCTGCCATATCTGAATCACAGAGAGTCTGGGATGAAGGAGCCAGACACAGAGGGCAAGCGGATTCTACTCATCACCAGCAAGAACCAACAAGGAGCGGAAATCTTCATCCTTCAATTCGCAGACCAGAGACGACCCAGGAACCAGGGACCAGAAGAGGGAAGGCCACCCCTCCACCCCAGTACTGCAGATCTCCATCTTGGATACCGACAAAGCTCGGCGGAGCTGCTAGCAACAACTCAGGCCTTGGAAGTAAACTAGAGTCATTTAGCAGGCCACAGGAGCCTAACCTGACCTGCCAGACTCAGCTCTACCTAGGGAAAAGTCACTCAGCTCTGGCGCCAGCCCCAGGAGTGGCTTTCTTCATCGGGTAATCAGAGGCAGAGGCTGCCCCTCCCTTTAGCAGCCTCAACAATCAATTGAAATTCATTAAACAGAAACCCTGAGAATGGCTCCAGCCTGGGGTCTGTGAGTTTCTCACAAACCAGCCCTCAGGAAAAGCTGCTGTTTGCTAAAAGGCCTCAACTCTACCCAGAACCTAGCCTCATCACAACATCTCCAAACTTGAGGAAAAAGCCATCTCCCTCTTTTGTGATACTCAAAGCAGAACTGCCTCCCATTGAACTAACCTGGGAGGAGGAACTCAAACCTTTGAGGAAAGCAGAGCATTTTTCTGCCTGTTCAAACAAACTGACTTAAGAAACCAACCAAGCCACAGGAACACAAGCAGACCAGAGACTCCAACAAGAGGCTGGTTAAGGACACAAGGGAGTACAGGATTTTTCCCACCCCTCCCCCAAAATATCAAAGAACTATTTTTTTTGTACCCTTTATTAAAAATTTTTTTTTCTAATTTTTTTTTAATCTTTAATTTTTACTTTTTGAAAAAAATTGTTTTCTAGTAATTTTTTTTCCTCTTAGAATTTTATTTTAGGGGTATAAATGTGTGTGCGTTTTTCTTGTTTTTCTTTCTTTTTTTGTTTGTTTTTGTTTTTTATTTTTGCTTTTTGTTTAGCTCTACTGAACTTCTGATCGTTTTTCTTTCTTTCTCATCCTTTTCACCTTTTCTTCTCTTTCATTCTTCTTTATGTGACTTAACTTGTTCTACACATCCTCAGATAACCCATAGTCAATTATTAGACCTTATCCCCCATTGTGTACACACTTAATTCACAAATTTATTACTCAGTTCAAAACCTCTGAGACTTAAATTCTTTAATAGCAGTACTACCTCTTTATACCTATATAATATTTTAAGTATCTTTATTTTTAATTTTTTCACATCTCCTTTATATCCCTCCCCTTCTCTCATTATATTCACATTCTCCTCTGAATAGTTTGTTTTTGCACATGTATAATATTTCTAATTTTTACCTTTCTAATTTTTTTGGTCTCTTTTTGTTCCCTTTCTCTTTCTTCTTTTGATTCTCTCTCCCTACTCTCATCCTATCCAACCTATTTCCTGCTTTGAGATTAGGACTTAGTTAACACTCCCTGTGCCTTCCCACATCACACTCTATTCCTATTTTTTGCCCACAACTCTTCCTAAACCTAATAATTTCTGGTTTACCAAATTCTTCTTTGCGGTTAGTAGCCTATTAATATATAGTTGTTCAATGTTGAATAGATGTATCTGTTGAACTAGATTGTATCTGCAGACTATTGACTGTGCAAATACAGACTTTGGTTGATACTTGCTTTAAGTTTGTGTTCTAGCACAAAACTGGTGTTAATTTCGTCCCAAATAGGCAGGGCAAGCCGGAAAAACACAAGAAAAATGGCAAGCCCACGTATCTCAACTCCCACTCATGATAATCAGGGGACAGAACAGATAATGAATAATCCAGAGGAGAGTTCCCAAATAGCTCTACAAACTCTGCTGGCAAACATGATAAATGAAAAGATTGAAAACATACAAAGGACTCTGTGTGAGCGTGATAGGGAGAGAAAGGAGGCAATCCAAAGGTTTATACAGGAATATCATGAGCGAGAGGAAGCTAGTCACAAACTGATATAGGATTTGCATGAGTAGCTTGAGAATACTCAAAGAGAAAGGCAGGAATGGCAGGAGCAAGCTGAGAACACTCAAAGTGAACTAGAGGAATGGCATGAATGGGAGGAAGCTAAGCAAAGAGCAATACAGGAATTGAGAGAGCAGGATGAGAATACACAAAGATCACTAAAGGCATTCATGGAATCCATTAAGAAAGAGCTGAAGGAAGTCAGGGAGAACACAAAGGGAATGCTGACTGGAGCCCAACAGATGGAATGGGAGTGCAAGGAAACCATAAACAATCAACTAAGTGATTTGAGAATAAACACCAAACACAAAATTAAGGAAGCAAAGAAGTCAGTACAAGATCTAAAACAAAGTTTCAACAAAGAATTTGAAGCCATCAAAGCTGACCAACTAGAAGGAAAAGAAATAAAAAACAAAGTAGAAAGCCTTGACAGCAGGTTAGACCATGCAGAAGATTGAATCTCGGGGATTGAAGACAGCATAGATATTATAGAGAAAGAACATACAACAATCCAAGACAAGTCCAAGAAATACGATAGATCTATCCAACACTTGGAAGACACCATCAGAAGGCTTAATCTAAGGATAATGGGTGTAGAGTAGCACCTAGAAACAGAAGTTAATGGTCTAGGAAATTTGTTTAACAGGATCCTAGCAGAGAATATGCAAATATGAAAAAGATAGGCCTATTCAGATACAAGAAACTTTTAGAACTCGAAATAAACAAGACCAGAATAGGACATCCCACTGTCACATTATAATCCACACAGGATCAACTCAGAACAAGGAAAAGATCCTTAAAGCTGTCAAGGAGAAAAAGACTAATCACCTATAAAGGAAACCAATTAGAATCACCTCAGATTTCTCAGCTGAGACAATGAAAGCAAGAAGAGCCTGGAATGATGTATACCATGCCCTAAAAACCAAAAAAACTATCAACCAAGAATACTGTACCCAGCTAAACTCTCCTTCATAACTGAGGGCCAAATAAAAACCTTCCATAACAAAGAAAAATTGAAACAATACATCTCCACCAAACCAGCCCTACAAAAGATTCTTAAAGATGTCCTACACATAGAAAACCAACAAGACCACAATAAATGCCAATGAACTGCACCCAAACTGAGAATCCAAGAACCATAGGAAGAACACAGTTTTCACAGCCCCCAAGAAGTTGGATAACATGGTAGGAACTTCCAAATACCTCTCAGTCCTATCTCTTAACATTAACGGACTCAACTCTCCATTTAAGCAACATAGACTGTCGAGTTGGATTACAAAACAAGATCCTTCTATCTGCTGCCTTCACGAGTCACACCTTGCCCGTAAAAACAAACACATTTTCAATGTGAAAGGCTGGAACGAAATCTAACAATGAAATGGCCCCCTTAAACATACGGTAGTTGCAATCCTAATATCAGATAAAATAGACTTCAAATTAAAAAATGTGAGAAGAGATAAAGAAGTTCGCTACATACTAATTAAGGGATCTCTCCTTCAGGAGGATGTTACCATTCTAAATATCTATTCGCCAAACAAAAGAGCACCCAAATTTATCCAAGAAACACTACTTTCCCTCAAATCTCACATAGATCCAAAGACATTAATTGTTGGGGATTTTAACACACCACTCTCCCCACTAGATAGATCAACTCGGCAAAAACTCAACAAAGAAACTGCAGATATAAACAACTGCATAGATCAACTAGATTTAAAAGACATCTACCGAATATTTCACCCAACAGCATCGGATTACATATTCTTCTCAGCAGCACATGGAACATTTTCTAAAATAGACCACATTTTAGGCCACAAAGCAAACTTGTCCATATTCAGAAACATTGAGGTAATACCTTGCATTCTCTATGACCACAAGGGAATAAAATTAGAACTCAACACTAAAAGCCACCAAAGAATTTCCAGTAACACATGGAGGCGGAACAACACACTGCTGAACCATGAGTGGGTCCTGGAAGAGATTAGAAAGGAAATCCAAATGTTCGTGCTATTCAAAAAAATGAGCACACAAATTACTAGCTACTCTGGGACACAGCAAAGGCAGTATTCAGAGTCAACTTTATAGCTCTGAGTTCCTACATCAGAGAGATCTGAAACCAACAATATAATGAGACATTTGAACCTCCTTGAAAAAGAGAAGCAAGATAAACCCCAATCCAGTAGATGGAAAGAAATAATTAAAATTAAATCAGAATTAAATGAATTAGAATCCAAAAAAACTATAGAAAGAATCAAAAAAACAAGAGTTGGTTCTTCAAAAAAATTAACATAATTGACAGACTCTTAGCAAATCTTATCAGAAAAAGAAGAGAACACACCCAAATAAATAAACTCAGAGATGAAAATGGAAATATCACCACAGAAAAAAACAAGGTTCAGAACATTATAAGGGAATACTTCTCAAAACTTTATGCTAATAAGTTTGAGAACATGGCAGAAATGGACCTTTTCCTAGCAAATATTGACATGGCAAAACTAAACCAAAATGAGTTGAACCATCTTAACAGGCCCATATCAAGCATTGAAACAGAAACAGCAATAAGAGACCTCCCAGCTAAGAAAAGTCCAGGATCAGATGGTTTTACAGCGAAATTCTACGAGTCCTTCAAAGCTGAGCGCACACCAATACTCCTCCAACTCTTCAATGAAATTGAAAGAGAAAGTTCACTACCGAGCACATTCTATGAAGCCATCATCACCCTGATCCCAAAACCAGGCAGGGACTCATCAAAGAAAGGGAACTATAGACCCATTTCATTGATGAACATTGATGTAAAACTTCTCAACAAAATTTTGGCCAATCGACTTCAACAATTCATCCAAAAAATTATACACCATGATCAAACAGGATTCAGATCAGGGATGCAAAGCTGGTTCAATAGACGCAAATCAATTACTGTTATTCATCACATCAACAGGAACAAGAATAAGAACCACATGGTTATCTCAATAGATGCAGAAAAAGCATTCGATAAGATCCAACTCCCCTTTATGATGAAGGTTTTGGAAAAATTAGGAATCCATGGAACATTCCTCAATACAATAAAGGCTGTATATGACAAAACTACAACCAGCATTATACTTAATGGTGAAAAACTAAAGCCATTTCCTTTTAACTCAGGAACAAGATAAGGATGTCCACTCTCTCCACTTCTTTTCAACCTAGTATTAGAATGCCTAGCTACAGCAACAAGAAAAGATGCAGACATAAAATGGTTCCAAATAGGGAAAGAAGAAATAAAACTCTCCCTCTTTGCAGATGACATGATCTTGTATTTAAAGAATCCCATGGACTCCATTCCCAAATTACTCAAGCTGATTCAATACTTTGGCAAAGTAGCAGGGTATAAAATTAAGCCCCCAAAATAAATGGCTTTTCTGTATGACAACAATGGGAAAATGTGGCTGAAATTAGGAAAGCAACTCCATTTGTAATAGCCCCACAAAAAATAAAATACCTAGGAATTAACTTAACCAAAGAAGTGAAGGTCCTCTATGATGAAAACTTTAAGAACTTGAAAAAGGAAATTAAAACAGCACTTAGAAAATGCTTTGATATACATATATTATAGGATATCTTCAACATATTTTAACTGTTCTGAAAATCAATATGGAGCTCCCTCATTAAAACAAAAACACAATGCCACAAAATTAAGATTATGTATATATCCCAAAATATTTAACAATGATGCAGGAGAAACAATCACTTCTCTTATATAACAGAATATGTTTATAGCTATGAATAGCGCATTTTCTTTATTCCTTCTTTCTTGTGCATCTAGATTGATTACACAACTTGGTTGCTATGAATATTGCTGCCATGATCATGGATGTTCATGTTGACTTATATTCCTTCAATATGTATCCATATTGCAGTAAAGGTCATTAACATATGTGTCTTTTTGGTATTATGTAAACTTCCATCATGTTAGCCATATGGATTGCCCTAGTTTACAATGGCACAAAACCAAATACAGTTCCTGATTTATTTCAACCTCTCCTGCAGTTTATTTATTTGAGTGGTGATATCTATTCTGGTGTGTAAGATGGGAACTCAGTGACTTTCCTATGTGGATAAGAATCTCAAACATTTCATTTCCTTATTAAAATCTTAAATTTGCACTTCATTTCTGATCAGTGACTTTCTTTTTCTTTTGGTATTTGATCAATTCTTAAATACTATATTATTCGATTTTTTCCCATTCTAAATACTCACTTTAGTAAAAAGATTTTTTTTTCATTACAATGGTACACAATTAACAAAAACAACTGATTGTACATTTATTTCACTGGATTTTTTGTTTGTTTTTAAAGCAAGGAAATTAATACATTAAGGATGCTGAACTTCTTTCACTATATAGACTGAAAGGATAGTATCTCATATTGGCCTAAACTAATCTCAGAATTAACAGTCACAGCCTGGGCCATAAAAGTCTGGGCTAAGTAAAACAACTAACAAAGCACAAACTGCATCTAAAGAGAGCAAAGGGCTTCATAAAAGTTAAAAGAAAGGCACCACTTTCATGAAGCAAATGCTGAAGTTCACAAGCAGACCTTAGGAAACTGAATATCAAGAAGATCAAAGGATAAAAGTATATGGAAGGACAACTTTAGAACTCAGAATTCAGGAGCGGGAACAACCACTAGATACAAAACTCAATGCTAAAAAGAAGAAGTGTTTGACCCCAAACCTCAGCCGACTCTTTCACATCAACACACACACACACACACACACACACACACACACACACACACACACACACACGCACGCACGCACGCACGCACGCACGCACACACACACACACACACACACACACACACACACACACCTAGTGAGAAGTTTTAGCCAAAGTACAACCATTCTGGGCTTAGACTCCATTTTGAAAGTCTTTACAGAAAGTATCCATTGTGAAGGCCTTTACTGAAAGACTTTTACTGAAAGTTATAAATCAGGTTCCCGGAAAAAAAATGGGAAATGTCCCAATAACGTTCTGCCGATCATTCCCCTAGCAATAGCCATGGATGACTGGTTCATACGGATGACGAATGACAGGAAGGTAGCTAAAAGTACAGATGTTTCTTAAGATAGCATAGTTAACATAGTTTGCTGCTTATTGCTTAGCCTGTGCACGCTAGCCAATAAGATTGTTATAATATTCACTCACTAAATGTCAACCAATAATGAAACTGCCAAGCTAGGAACCCCCTTACCTCAGTTCTATACCCTATAAAAACCCTGTTAACTGAAGGGTCGGGGCTCTCAACTCTGACCCGCTGGGATGGTGACAGTTGTGAGTCCAGGCTCGAGCTTGCAATAAATGACTCTTATGTGCTCGCATGGGAATTGGCTCCTGGGTGGTCTTTGGGGATCTTTATCTCAGCACAAGATTAGTGTACATAGAGAACTCCAAGGGCAGCTCTATCTGTGACAATGAAGCTTTTTCCTCTTCCTTTTAAATTATCAAACGTGATGGGGTGGTTGGCTCCACAGTTGCCCCACACCTGAACAGGAGGAGTCAAAGGATGACTTAGACTGCAGGATAGCCTTGTGTTCCCCTGGCTTTCTGTGTAAGAATGCAGTTTGTGTTCCCTTATGCAGGGGTGGCCAAGCTGAAATGGGAGTACACTTTGCCTGGAGGATGGCACCCTGTGAGCCCTGCATGCATGGTGAAACCGAAGGGGGAAGCCCAGTGAGCATCTCCAGGATGGCCTCTCAGAGGCCAGGAGAAGTTGACTCTTATAGTTGGACATGGCACGAGGTTTGAGGACAGCGGGAATCCAAAAGATGGGAGAGGCACAAGAGCAAATGCACCTCTCTGTGGAGACTCCTCAGCCATGTTAAGGAAGTTCCCAGCCCACACGTGGCAGCCACCATGCAGGTCACCAGAGGCCACTTGTCTGGGGGTCAGTCCCTGGTCCTGATCCAAAGCCAGAACTTCTGCAGTGGCCCTGGGCCTGGCTGGTATGGAGCAGTGCCCACCAGCCATTCTTCCTCTGCCCTGCTGCACAAAGCCTCCCAGAAGCTGCCTGGTCTGCAGCACCCATGCCAGGCCATGTCTGTGGGGCAGACTGAGGCTCTGCTGGCAATTCCTGATGCCTGCTTCAAGGGGAGACTGAGGCCTAGCCCACAGCAAAGCTGGCCCTCACTCACTTCCAAGGACCTCCAGAGAAGCATGACCACCACCGGCCCAGCATTGCTGCCCTCCCAGCCCCCAGAGTTTACCTAAAAGTCCTTGCCTTTGTTCTTGAAATTCTTCAGCCACGGTTATCTCATTTCTCATTGTCTGTGTATGATTTGAGACTCCATCCTCTCCTTACCCAGCCACCGAGCCCCAGGGGCCAAACTCCCCGCCTCACAAACACTCTCCAGAACCCAGCTGCCTTTGGGGTTGCTGCTTTCTGAGCCACTGGCTTACTGCCTCCTTCCTCCCTTCACCAGACTCTGCCAGAGCCTCCCGTCCTCTCCTTACTACCCCCAGCCCCAACCCCAGCTCAGCCTCCCCTGTGGCCTCCCCTCCTATCCACAGAGCTCCAGCCCCAATACCAACATGGCCATGGCTCTGGGGAAGACAACTGTGGGCCTGGCCCAGCAGAATTAAAGGTGCCACAGTGTGCAGCCGGCTGAGAACTGGAGGCAGCATAGGTCTCTGATCAGTGTCTTTCACTTCATTTACACAAGTATTAGTTGTATTAATTTGGTATTTAATTTTGGATTTCAAAACTTCTTATTAAGCCTTTGCAGAATAGCTGGTAGATATATAGTCCCAAAATTCGGATTGTCTCTTTTTTAATTCTTTCAAGATTCAGAAATATTTAAGTAGTTATAACCACCATGAATTCTCATTTCCATATCAGAGTGCTATTCAGAAAATAATTGCTTATGCATCTGTTATCAATTATTTACAAGACTTAAAACTTTTAAAGTTTCAAATATTACAGGAAGATCTTTGATTCATGTTGAATGGATGTGAGTAGGTTGAGTTGTTGCATATATTCGTGTGTGTGTTTGTGTGTGTGTGTGTGTGTGTGTGTGTGTGTGTAGGGGGGTGTATGTGTATCAAGGGTTATCCTTGAAATCAAGGATAAGGATGTTGAGCCCTGGTCTGCAATTTTTCTTTTTTCTGAGGGATACATTATGATGTTTCTTTTTGGTGGTGGGCTCTGATTGCTTGTCTTTGCCCTATGTGCATATTCCAGCTCAATTTTTCAGTTAAGGCTTCTTATTTATTATTGAGCATATACAGTTCTGATATTGCTTTGACTTTAGTCTGCCATGTAGGATCTTCTCTTCCTCTTTAAAAATTAACATTCAATATAAATTTTACCTCCTGACTGATTTTCCCTTTAATTTGTATTTTGAAATAAGTATTATAAGACCTTTGATCTCTGTATTCATAAAGAAAAACCATTTCGAATTCTCTGTTTAATGTAATAACACCTGGACAGATTTATTAGTATCAAGATCTTAAAATTTCTTTTGTAGTTTTAGTTTAAAATAGCACCTCCATGCTTTTAGCATGGGGAGACAAAAAATTCCTAGTAACAATGATAACATTTTATTTATTAAAATATCAGATAATTCATAATTTTGAATATGTCTATTGGCAAATAATACATTTGCTCAATAGATTTTCTTGATACACCCCTGCACAAAAATACCACTCATAAGGGCTGAGAAGGTGGATCAATGGTTAACAGCTTTCCTTTAATGCATGAGACCCTGGGTTTGATTCCTCAGCACCATCTAAGCAGAAAAAGGTGGAAGTGGTACTGTGGCTCAAGTGGTAGAGCACTAGTCTTGAGCTGAAGAGCTGAAGGACAGCAACCAGGGCCAGAGTTCACCAACATCAACTAATAAAATAAATAAATAAAACTCATACTCAAGTACATTAATTTCAAAGGTTGATTATTATTTTAGTTATTGGTAGGGTGCCAAGATATAGCAGACATCTGTCGCAAAGCTTTAAGAAGGATTTCAACACCTGGCAAGTACTAAAAAAAATAAGTAAAAAAAAATCTCGGCCAACAACATATAGAATTGCCACTCAAAGAGAAACTGGTATTAAGAATGAAATACTTTTTATAATATTGCTTAAGATATTCTGGCTCTATATTCATTATCATATAAATTGACCTTCAAAAACTCCATCGGTGGTTCTGAGTCTTAAGGGTACCTACAAAAAGTGGAGGAAAGAATCAGAAACCCGGATTTTAAAAATTGTTATTGTTAAGGTAGTGTACATGTGGATCACCATTTTGTAAGTCAGGTGAGTTCATTTCTTGTTTGACAATCTCATCACTTCCTTTGCACTCTCTCTCTGATTTTCCCTCCTGTCCCTGTTCACAGTGTTATACCTCATTGTGAACATATCTACAGAATACAACTGCTGCATTTGTTTCCCTGTTCTCTTTGAATATCTCTGGCGCCCTCAATGCCCATAAATGTATAAACAAGAACAAAAAAATCCCTCTTGTTTCCAATTCCTGGAATTCATTTCATATAAACATTAGTAGTTTTATGAGAGTGTCAGACTCTGTCCACACATCCTGAACACTTATACTTCCTGCACCCAGTCATAACTCCCACCAGATTCTAAAGTTCACTTTCCAAACAGGAAGAAGCTGAGATTCAGAAAAATTAAGTAACTTACAGGAAATACTGGGCTAAGCATAGTGGCTCACTCTCATACATTATCTATTCCATACAGTAAGATCTGAAGGTCATAGTTTGAACCAATCCAGGTTGACATATCCAATACATGTTTATCTCCAGTTAACCAGAGGAAAGCGAGAATTGTGTTTTTCAATTGGTAGAGCTAGAAAGACACCAGACTTGAATGGGAAACCTAAAGGATAGTGTCAATATGATGATTTTTAAGAACCAATGCTGTCCCATATTTAATCTCAGACCACCACCCCCATGCACACTCCTTAAAATACATGTTAGTACTGAAATCCAAATAGCTTTTTTTTTATTTTTATGTTTTATTTTTAGCTTTAATGAGGTTTGATTTGATAGTTTGTACTGATGAGCCACAACTTACATTTTTGTTACAATTATATCCATGTCTGTATTCAGAGAAACATTCTGCTAGTTGTCTTCCTCCTTTTCCAGCAATGATAAGTTTTCTCTTCTTGGTCCAATTTCTTCTTTGGGGACTCAATATCATAGACTTTTCTGTCTTGCACTGTCTATAAGTTCATTGATCCACTAGATCTTAGCCATAGTAATAACCTGGACAGAACCTGCTAGGGAAAATTGTTCTAAGCTCACCATTCTCTGGAAGTTGTTAGTACTCACCCATAATCACTTTGTCTTTAGAATTTGTAACATGTTGGGTGCAGAAATTCAGGGGAAGCACTTACTGTGTGCTATTTTATTCTTTTTAGATTTAATAGCAGCTTCCACCTATTGTCTACTTTAAGCATTGTGTGAAGAGAAAGATTGTACCTAAGAGACAGAAGTACCGTACTAACTGTTGCTCTCAAAACACAGGAGGAGGGAAAAAAGTTCTGAAGGAGCCATATAGCCTAGAAACTGAGTTCTTAGAAACTCAAGCTGCCTTTTATCTTACCTTCAACATAGAAAGTCAGAGACTTCAGTGACTTGTAAGCTCCAATTATATTCCTGAGCATGGGCCTCCCTTCCCCTTTGCCTTTCTGACCTTTTACATCAGGGGCAGGTGAGAAGATGTAACAAGAACACCTAGAGTTTGGGCCTGGGATTAAAAACTTCATTTTGTGATCATAAACATTCCACCATTTCCTGAATTTGATCTGAGGGGCAGAAGGAAGTTAGGTTAGGAATTCAGAAACTTATAATTACTTCTATGTTTGCTATCTAAACTCATCCTTTCCCACCCTCAGAATCGTATTTCTCAATTGTGTAGACAGCCTTACACTCTGTTCTCCTGGAGCATTTGAGTGTGGGGTATCATCTGCTTCTTATGTGTACTGCCAATGGAGGTTTTTTCCTACGCTCAAAATGATTTCATTGATGGGGCCCTGTGTAATAAGCTAATCAGGGTTGTTCACGTGTTCATACCCGAGGTAGAACTAGTAAGGGCTGAGTAGTAGTCAGTGCTCACTTGCTGCCAGTGGTATTGCTCTGAGGAATTTCTGTCAATGTTTTCCACAGTATATAGTACACGGCCTCTCAGAAAGGCTCCAGACCCAAACTACTTGAGTCTCTGTGTTAGCTAATCATCATTGAGCAACTATGTTTCATTGTTTGTGAGACATTCACTTCTCAGAGCATATGCATATGAGGGCCCAAGAAGAGAATTATCTGGATGGAAGTTGCTAGAAGGCAAACGGTCTACTATGCTAATGGAAACCCATGGTTTGGCATGCTAATGTTTTAACCTGTGCACTGAACTAACAGGAGAAAATGACACACTAAGAAACCTACCAATTATGCCAAATAAAGAGATATGGTGAAGGTCAGAGAAAGGACATTGATTTAATGGTAATCATGACAAGACAACAGCTTAACACACCTTCAGAATACTAATCCATACTCACCTACTTTTCTATTCACCCATGTCATTTGGTCTGTGTTGTATGTAGGAGTCCTCAGGCCTTCAGATCAGGAAGATCTAGGGGAGAGCCTTAGATTGGTCTGCCAATTGGGACATAAAATAACTAGTTTGATGAAAGCCCTTAGTAGTGTCCTACAAATAAGTGGATTTATCCTACTATATTTGATAAGTATCCCCTCACTAAATTATCTTTGGTTGGGTCACTTGCTGACATAGCAGCTGTCTAGTATCTCCATTGTGACTTCACTTTATTCTACTGAACAAGAAATGGAGAAGGAGAGACTGACCACAACACATTTGCATCTTTCTCAATGAGCAGTGAATGGCAGGAGAGTATTTAAGGTGCTCCTCATGTTCTCAGTTAGCTAGTACCACCTGGGATTCCAGCTGAAATCTTGATAAACAGATAAAAAAAGTTACATGTAGCTTGTTGTGCCAGATTCACAGCTAGAGAGATAGATGAGAAAGTGGAAGGGCTTGGTGTGATAGCCACAGGTTGACATGAAGCACAATTCAAAGGAAGTGGAAATGAAGCGAGCTACCTGGAGGGAAAAGGAGAGGCAGCTGAAGATGATGAGCACCTAGAGAGAGAAGATAGAGCTAATTTGAGGCCTGCTGGACATCAAAGTATCCCATCTGAGGTACAACAGTCTGGCTGTCCAGAGCCACAGAGAGAAGTTGGAAGAGCATCAGCAAGTGCTCTTGCCCATTTCTAGGGAGCTCCCCTAATGCCAGGGTAAGAATTGGCAGCTTCTCGGAACACTGCTGTTGAGCACATCTCAGATCCTTTCTATCATGATAATTGACACTGGAGAGGAGCAGCAAGTGTTGTTTGAGGTGATTGCAACTCACTATGTGGAGTCTGTTCTGCAGCATTGTGGAGTGTGGTCTCTCAGGATGCTTAGGGCAAATATAATATAGCTGGTGTCAAAGAATGCAATCTACTTGGAGTAGGTATTTATAGATGGCACGTGCGTGAAAACAACAAGCTGATAATGAGCTGCTAGAGTTCGTTCCCTAAAGATCTAACAGCTAATAATGGAGAGGCAAACCCAGAGCTTTGAACCACATAAGCCCACCATTCCAATTGCTTGTACCATAGTACTGGCTACCCATTTTCACACCCATGACCTTGTTACCCTGATTGTGCCCCACAATCCCTCACAACTTTTACTCTTTCACTTTTTTGATGTTTTCTTGTCCTTGCTAAACAGTTTTGTATGCCTGTATTAGCTGTTGCTGCTACCCAATTTCCTGCCACTGCAACTCAGCAATTACAATCACAACTACCATGTCCCTGGTATTCTAGTCTCTACTACTCTTTTCTGCTACCCATAATTCATAATACCATGGTTCAGCCACCTGATCCCTGAAAACCCTGTCTCTGATACCCCATCCCCAAACAAATTAAGTGATGAGAGGTTACAAGCAGTCGACTTGGATACTCCTCTTACAGGCACATTGGGACAAGTAATTCCTCAGGTATTTAACATGAGGGACTAACTGGCAGTGGAAAGAAAAGATGTTACTCAGAGATGACTAAAATCCAAGGACATGACTTATAACTTGTTGCAGGAAAGAAGGCCCTAAGATGAATGTTAATGAGAAAAGAAAATTTTACAAAAAATATTGGGGATGATATAAAAGGTTTAGCTTAGTGGTCTGAATTATTTTATGACATAGATATGTAACTACTTTGTATTTTAAAAATTATATGAAGATGCAATTTATGTGGTATTCATATTAATTGGTGGAATAGTTGCATAGGATCACATTAACGATATTCAATAGTTCATGCTCTGTGATATGCTCATGAGCCTGCCTTTGGCAATATTAATTGAGCTTTCTAAAAACAAATGGAATTTCATTGTCATATACTATAAGGAGATTATGGATGCTGGTACCTAAACGAAAGCTGGAACAGGAAAACTGAATAAAGCTACAAGTTTGAAGGGAGAGATCAGTATCAGGGTTATGATAAAAGAGAAATTATTCACCATGGAATCTTGGAAGAATAGAATGTGTTTTGTTGACTTACTAGCTTTTAAAACATTCTTAGAAAGCAGAACATTGTTTTTTATTCTTGCTATTTGGAACCTCTTTAATGAATGGTTTAAAAAATTATCAAAATAACTTTGAAAATTCACTAGTGTGAATTTTCAGATTAACCTACTCAAAGTTGCCTTGAGATGCAGGCAGGCCACATTCCTTTTCTATAAAATTACTGGAATAAGCTTCCTTTGAATGTTTGGACAGTCCATGACACTTGTTCCAGAACAAGAAAAGATAGAGAGAAAAAAAATAGGAAGGAGACTCAAGGCTGCTGAAATGAGCATATTTCCCATTTGGAATTTAATGGAATTTTTCTACAAAGAATAAGAATTTCATCTTAACATAAGAATTTCATAAAGGATGTTCTACAGGATAGCTTCTAAATGTAATATTTAATGCTGTTGGATTACTTGAAAACAAAGGTTTACAGAAAACTTTAAATTTCAGAAAAACTGTAATGATCCAATAAACAAGTAGAAGAAAAATAATTTTAAAATTCACTGTTCAAGGCAAACCCTAGCAAGAAAGTCTGAGAGTTGCTTATCTAGAAACAGTAAGCGGCACTGTGGCTCAAGTTGTAGAGTGCTTCCCTGGAGCTGAAGAACTCAGGGATATGTTACACCCTGGTCCTGATTTCAATCCCTATGACTGACTAAAATAAATTTTAAAGAATTAAAGCATTAGGGCCGGGAAGGAGATTCAGTGGTAGAGTGCTTGTCTTGCACGCATGAAGTCCTGGGTTCAATTCCTCAGCACCACATAAGCAGAGAAAAGTGGAAATGGTGCTGGGCTCAAGTGTTAGAGCACGAGCCTTGAGCTGAAGAGCTCAGGGACAGCACCCAGACCCAGAGTTCAGGCCCCCTACCACAACCACCAACAACAACCAATTAAAGCATCAAATAATCTGAAGATGATGTCCAGAATAATGATTGTCGCATTATCCGTTTACATGACTTAGTGACTTGAAACCTAGTTTACCAGGAGAGGTGGTGGGCAATTTTTGTGTGCCAAAACATGCAAAATTATTTTGTACTTTTCCATGGAGGAAGAAAGGAGAGAATGGGGGGAGGAGGGTAGGTGTTTGGTGACCTTGCCTTGATTGTTTTCTGGAGTCAAACTCAGAGAAATTCTGCTTGCAATCCTAGTTGCATTGGGAATTAAGAAGCCATGTCCTGGAAGTGGTTTTGTCCTGTCCTTGGCCTGGTTCCAACCACCACTGGATAACCCAAGTCCCAGTTCATGACCAAGATGCCTTGAAGACTACTGATCCACTGGGAAGGTGGACAACCACAGGAGAAAAGGCAAATGCAATGCCAAGGGCAGCGCTGGAAATTTACACCGGGCAGAGAGTTTTTATATATTTTTATTGTAAAAGTACTGCATATAGAGTTTACCGTTACATGAGTATGGTAATGAGTGCATTTCCTATCGAGCATTGTTACCTACTCCTTTGTTTTTCCCCTACTATCCCTTCCCTCCCCACCTCTCCAACTCCTCCTTCCTTGACCCCTGCCTGACATTGTAAATTCATTTTCGACACAATGTCCTGCACATCTCATCATCACAATGGGTGAACTTCCATCCCCATTTAAGCATTCTGCTATATCCCTTACACTCCCCAAATTACAAAAATGTATATACAAGATGCAGAACACTGGAATCAAATACAGTGAAAACAAGGGTTATACCATGATGGGATGAACCAACAAAGGAATCACATAGCGCATTATAAGTATATTAAAAACAAAAGCAAGAAAGGAAAACCCACTGTGTCTCTGATTTGGGGTGCATTTCGTTTATCATCATCTTATATGGTCATATGTGCATAGCCTTTGATCTTCTCTGTTTGTCCTAGACATGTACTAGTCCTTGCAAACAAGGGAAACCATGGGACCTATGTTTCTTTGGGCCTGGATTACTTCACTTAATATCATTTTTACCAAGTCTTTCCATTTCCTAACAAATGGAGCAATGTCATTCTTTCTGATGGAGGCATAGATTTCCATTCTCTCTCTCTCTCTCTCTCTCTCTCTCTCTCTCTCTCTCTCTCTCTCTCTCTCTCTTATATACATATATATGTATATAAATATACATGTATATATAATTGTATACACACACACACACACACACACACACACACACACACACACACACACACACACACACATATATATATATATATATATATATATATATATATCACATTTTCTTGATCCATTCATCTACTGAGGAGTATTGAGGTTGGTTCCATATCATAGCTATTGTGAATAATGCTGCAATAAACATTGTTGTGCTGGCAGCTTTGGTATGACCTAGTTTGTGATCATTTGGGTAAATAAACAAAAGTGGGATTGCTGGGTTATAGGGCAGTTCTATGTGGAGTCTTTTGAAGAACTCCCATACTGCTTTCCAAAGAGGTTAAAGAAGTTTGCACTCCCATAAAAAATGCAGTAGGGTTCCCTTTTAGCCACATCCCCTCCAACAACTATTGTTATTATATTTCTTGATTTTAGTCATTCAAACTAGAATGAGATGCAGCCTCAATGTTGTCTTGATTTGCATTTCTTTTACTGCTAGAAAAGTTGAGCATTTCTTCAAGTGTCTAATGGCCATTTTTAATTCCTCTTCAGAGAAATCTCTCTTAAAGTCTTTAGCCCAATTAGTTATTGAGCAGTTTGAGGATTTGTTTGAGGATTTGTTTGAGGATTTGTTTGAGGATTTATTGTTGGGGAGAATTAATTTTTTGAGTTCTAAGTATATTTTAGATATAAGACCTGGTCCATTTTATGACTTGTGAAGATCTTCTCCCAGAACATAGGCTTTCTATTCATCTTGCTAGCTATGTCCTTTCCCTTGTAGAAGCTCTGATGTTTCATGCAATGTCATTTGTCCAATATTTCTTTGATTTCTTTTGTTTCTGGTTCTCTATGAAGAACATTTCTGCCTAGGCTAAAAAGCCCTAGAGTTTCTCCTACTCCTTCATGTAATGTTCTCATGGTGTCTTCTTTTATTTTGAGGTCTTGATCCATTTGGAGTTGACTCTCGTGCAGGGAGATATAGCTTTAGTTTTCTAGTGATGTTTAACCACTTTTGCCCACACAATTTACTCAAAAGGCTGTCTTTCTTCCATTTTATTTTTCTAGCTCCCTTGTGAAAGACTAGGTGGCAATAGGTCAGTAGGTTCATTTCTGAGTCTTCATTTCTATTGCATTGGTCCTCAGCTCTGTTTTTTTGCCATGCTGTTCTTTTACTATAGCTTTTTAGTAGAGTTTGAAATTTGGAAATGATAGTGCTCCAGTGGTGTTTTTTCTGCTAAGGATTGACAAACATACAGCTAGCATATACTTAATGGTGAAAAGTTAAAGCCATTTCTTATAAATTCAGGAATGAGATAAAAATGTCTGCTCTATCCACTACTCTTCAACTTAGTATTAGAATGATAGTTGGGGCAATAAGACAAGATGCAAACTTAAAGGAAATCCAAATAGGGAAAGATGAAGTAAAATTCTCCCTCTTTTCAGATGACATGATCTTGTATTTAAAGAACTGCGTGGACTCCACTCCCAAATCACTTGAGCTGATCGGAAACTTTCGCAAACTAGCGTAGTATAAATTTAACCCTCAGAATTCAATGCTTTTCCTGTATTCCAAAAATGATAAGAGTGCAGCTGAAATTAGGAAAGCAATTCTTTTTTAATAGCCGCACAAAAAATAAAATACCTAAGATTTAACTTAAGAGATGAAGGACTTCTATGATGGAAACTTTAAAAACCTGAAAAAGAAAATAAAAGCAGTACTAAGGAAGTGGGAAACCTCCAATGCTCCTGGATTGGGAAGATTAATCTCATGAAAATGGCAATATTCACAAAGATATATACAAATTCAATGTGATACCTATCAATATCCCAATCTTACTCTTCAATGAAATAGAAGTAATCCAAAAATTCATATGGAACAATAAAAAACCTTGAATAGCAAAGAAGTTTATCGTGCTTCTCATTCTGTATTACCACTTTGATTCTACAAAGTAATCTTTGGATAAAGCTAAAAATAAAACCTGCCTCTAGCTCCCATGACACTTAAGTCTTAGGTCTGGAAAATTGTTACTAGATAGTAAATTACTTAATGGTATTTTGAACCATAAAATATGCATATAAAAATAGCACATTTTGATCTCATGAGAAAACAGCCTTTTTCCCCCCCTCAAATTTATTTCCTAAAAGGCATTTTTAGAGAGAATCTGTTTTCTTTTGTACATGAAAGGCTTGTCTCCTCCTCCCACACTTCAACACATAAAACCCAAATTTCACAACGCATTTATAAGCAACAATACAAAAACCAAACACTGGGAATGCTCACATGCAGAATGTTTAACAAAACCCAGAATATAACTCTGCTGTCTGAGGGAGGGGCTCTCTGTATAAATTAACATACAAACCCAAAAGAACAGCCAGGAATACAGGATGTGTGTGTCCCTGGCTGCTACTCCATGGAGAAGAACCATAAAAGGGCTTCCTGAGCATGCTGGAGAGTGGTTGGAGGAAAGTTTCCTTGCCAGCCTGAATACAAAAGTTGGCATCAACCCCCCGAGCCTGTCTTTTTTGTCTTCTCCCCACAGTGGAGCAGAATCTTCCCCTGCTCCACGAAGGATAAAAACTGTACAAGCTAATCCACAGAGTGGATTCTCTTCGGTCTGCACTCCTTCCTAGGATGGCCATGCGGTGCGTGTGTTCCCAGGGGCTGATCCTCAGGACCCAAGCCCGTGGGGCAGCTGGGTGCTAGATGTGACTCAAGTCTTGCGTCAGTGGTGTCATTCATTCAGCAGCCTCAGTGTTGCTTCCCAAGCCCAAAAGCAGGTGCATCCTGATCTTCTCCCCCAGTCCCAGGCGAGGTGCCCACAAGGGCCCGAGTTGGGCAGGCTCCCACTGGGATCCTACTTCACCAGAGGGACAAGCATGCCAGATTAAGAGGCTGCTGCTTGAATTACTTATTATTTTATGGAGCAATTTTAAACAAAGTGATACACATTACTGTATGATATATAATGATATATCCTTGAGTCTCTAGTCTAAAATCATTAAACTTGATAATAGCAAGAATGGATATTATTGTTTGTATTTATAAGGCCATAATGGCAATTGGAAATAAAATTACAACAAAACTCTTATCCAAAAAACACATGATTAAATCTCAGAAGTAGAAAAAAAATTGTAATGAAGTAGTGCAAATGAAGTTATACTAGAATACTAAAATACACACAAAATATATTATATTATTTACATTCAAAAGTAAAATAAGTAATTACAGACAGAATTCCTACTGGATAAAAAATATTGCAATATTTTAATAAGTTGAAGTGATATAGGTTATATATTTTTTTATAAAACTTATTTATATGTCCCAGTTCTGTTTATCTCAGTGAAGGAAAATGTTAGAAAGTAGAAATTATATGTGGTACCTCTTGCTTACAGTACCATGAAGGAGAGTAGCATTTTCTAATGAATTCCTTGGATGAAACCCACACCCAGCCAATGTAGACATATCAGATGTCCATGTGGTGTCCCTAAGGGGGTCCAAGACACTGCATTGGTGCTGCAGCAAGTGCAGGACTTGTTGCAGTAGATGGTAGTCAACAAGGCTCCATCATTGACCAATCCAAGAAATCCAGACTCAAGTGCCAAAGCCATGGGGATTGGCAGGGCAGACCCCAAGTCCTGCTTTCCACCTGTGCAGCTTACATTGCCAAGGCCAAATCGATTCCCCTGCTTTGGAGACCAACGATGGTACGGGGTGAGCCCATTGCCTCCAAAAAGAGCATCCCCGGAATGGCACCCAGAGCTAGGCCCATGTGGTTCAGAAGGACGATGGAGGAGGCTACACAGCAAAGCCAAAGGGGCTTCGTGCTCCAGGTGCTGCAGCTGATACTCTGCAAGTCCAGGTTCCTCTGGCAGTGATGGGCATACGCAGGCATGGCCCTGTACCCGGGTCCACAGGGACCAGAAAATGGAGGTCTATAGAGACGCTGAAGGAGATTCAGGTTGCTGAGCTTCTGCAGCTTTCACAAGCCCACTGGCAGAGGGGCTAGCACACGTCTCCAGTCCACAGATGAACTTAAAGACTGATGAGGTGAACCAAGGTTGCACTGCCTGGCCCCAAGTTGGCTGGCTACACACCCAACCTTCCTTCTCACATGGACTGTGCAGTGTACAAACATAGTGTCTCCCCACCCCACAACCATGGGTGCAGGCAGTAACCCTATAACAGAGTTTCCCTGGAATGGCACTCGCACCCAGGACCACTGCAGAGCAGTACCAGCACAACTGGAGGAGAGGGCATCAGTGGAATCAATTCCAGCCCCATGGCTGCCAGCTCCTGGGTGAAATGGAAAAACTTAGACTGGGAAGTTAGGTGGGCAGGGTGGACGGGGTTAATCTGACAATCCTGGGGAGTATGCACACACATACACTCACTGCACATCCACTGTAAGGGAAGGGGCCACACTTCTCAACGGGTGATCTGATGAGGCACCCACAACCACAGAGACTACAGGAATGGATGCTCACATGGGGACTTGGAAAGGGCTCCAGGGCACAGCCTTGGAGCAGTGAACAACTGGCAAAAAAAGAAAAAAGAAAAGGCAAAAAAGGAAAAAAGAAAAGACAAAAAAAGAAAACCCGAAAAGCATCCACTAAAACTTTCTTTCTGAATTAAGGGAGGTTGCATTAGTTCTTTCCCATGTTTGATTCATGAAAAAGAAATCCTGAAGTGTTCTGTAAAACACCAAACTCAGGATTTCATCTGAATTCCTCACTGAAGAATGAATAAAATAACCGAGCAACAGGTAACACGCATATTGTCACTGTGCTATCTCTCTCTGATTAGAAATCAATCCTGCCATGCACATGCAGATCACTTATGCAAAATGTTTTCCAACAATTCTTGTTGTTATATTGCATTTATATTCCTCCTCCTGCCTCCTCTCCTGCTCCTCTTACCCAGGGTAATGAACCCCTCTTGGTTCTCTCCTCCCCTCTACTTTTTCCCTCTCCCCTCCTTTTCTCCCTCCTGCCATACCCTTCCTCCTTTCTTCCCCTTCCTCCTCCTTTCCTTTCCTCCTTCTCCTACACTTTCACTTTCTTCTACTTCTTTATGGTCCTGTGGGTTGGACATACACTAAGCAGATGCTCTGCTGCTCACTACAGACCTCCAGTTTGGACTTCATTTCAATGACTCTCTATTTCTTTGCTGCAAACCCAGCAAAGACTTTTGATTCAGGATTTAATTCATTGTACATATTCTACATCATAAATATGTGCTACTTCATACATTGTGGCTAATAGGTTTTGATTATATTTTTGGCTTCAGTTAAACTCATTAGAAACAATGTGTTTGAAGGCAATCTAATGTGATCCTGTTACTCCCACATTAATGAACTGGTTAGTTTGTATCTAGTAAAAGTACTACATATTGCTCCCAGTTTAATGAACTGTCACTTTGTGGTAGCACCCACAGAAACACTAACACAAGGTGGGGCTGGGAACGTGGCTCAGTGGTAGAGCGCTTGCCTTGCATGCTCGAGGCCCTGGGTTCGATTCCTCAGCACCACATAAGCAAAAAGAAAAAAGCCGGAAGTGGCACTGTGGCTCAGGTGGTAGAGCGCTAGCCTTGAGCTGAAGAGCTGAGGAACAGTGCCCAGGCCCAGAGTTCAGGCCCCACGACCGGACCCCCACCCCCAAAAAAAAGAAACACTAGCACAAGGATTGCTGGGGATCAGAAGATTAAGTCCTGACAGGAAAATCCATGAGATATGTATCTCAAAGTAACTACTAAAAAGCCAGAAGAAAACCTATAGATATGAGGTTTAGTGCCATACTTGCACAGAATAAGCTGATGACAAGACCCAGGCTTGAGTTGAAGACCTGTGGTGGGTGCACACACACACACACACACACACACACACAAACAAACAAGCAAACAAACAAACAATTTCCCAGCTAGAGCAAGTAGAATATCTGTTTTCCCAGAACCATGTCTGAGTTTTATCCCATGTGTTTGGATATTTTTGAAAGCTTTATCATCAACTTACCTAATTTTAATAAATGACACCCTGTTCACTATTCTTTAATTTGGTTGGAAAATATTTTAAGACACATTTTCAGGTAGAAAATTGAAATTGTTTTCAAAAGCGTGACTGTCTTGGTTTGTAAGAATGAAAGAATTGTGCCTTTAATTCATGAGTTCATAAATTAGAAAAGTAACCCTAACCCTAGAACCAATTGCATTTGGATTCTAAAAGCCACACAAATATATTAGATTTATTAATCCCTTCTTTGATTCAACTCATCTTTCTTAAAATAGTTTGTAGTTTTGCTCAATATTTTGTTATTTTTCTAATCTGAAACTTAACTAGAACATTCAGGAAAAGCTGTGATAATGGAAGTACAATGTATTTCTAATATCTTTTCCTGAATTCTTAGAACCTAAAATAAGTTCAGATTTACTAAACATTTATCCCATTCCTTTTTTTTCTTTTTGTTGGTAGTGGGGCATCATTTCTGGGCCTAGGTCCTATCCCTGAGTTCTAGGCATGGGCACAATCCCTGAGTTCTTTAACTCAAGGTGTGCACTTTACCTCTTGAGATACAGCACCACTTTTTTTCTTGTTTTCTGGTGGTTAAAAGGAGAAAAAATTCTCACAGACTTTCCTGCCTGGGATGGCTTTAAACTGTGATCCTCAGAAATGAACCTCCTGAGTAGTTAGGATAATAGGCATGAGCCACAAGTTTAATCCATTTCTTTACTCTATCCTCAACCCCCTTTAATGAGAAACCAAATCCTAATCACAGTCTGAGTTAACAACAAATGGTTAATATAAGTAAAATTGTTTGGAATCTATTGAATCACTCATTTTTTTGCTTCTACTTCTTAGTGGAAAAGTAAATTTTACCCTTAAGCTTATCCTTCCCTAATCCTAACAAGAACTAAAACAGTAACTCACAGTTTAAACCAAATTATATCTGAATGGTTAAAATTCCACTGACACTGGTTTTCGTTCATTTTAACTTTGATGCCATTCATTCTTCGTAAAATATGTTGAGTTTTACAAAATATCTTACATCTTTTATCTTATCCTAACCCCAGCTCTAACTGGAACACCTTTCAGAATCCTAAGCCTACATATAACTGAATCATAATGATAATAGCAAGCTTCTATTTCACAAATATCATATCTCTTGCTCAGCGTGTAGGTCTAAATTTTACTTGCATTTTGAACCTAAATTTTTAAAGTTTTAAAGTGTTTTTCTATTTCATTTTCTATTTCTATTTTCTATTTCTATTTCTATGTCAGGTTTTATTTTTCATTAATTTTTAAATCTTATTTTTTTGTAAAGAGGCTTACAAAGGGATCACAATTACATGTGTAAGGTAATCCGTTCTTTTCTTGTAGAGCATTGTTAACCCCTTCTTTGTAGTTGTCCCACTATCTTTTCCTTCTCCCACCTCCCTCAGTCTTCCCTCCCGATGATGGATGGTGTAAAGTTCATTTTCAATAGAGTGTGTTGTGAGGATCATTGTTTCAATGGGTCATCCTGTGTTGAACCTAAATTTTCTGTTACTCTAACCCTAATTCTAATTCTGTCTGGGATCTTAACCCTAACCAAAATAATAATGATAGCTCAATTCAGAATTAACTGAAAATACTCAAGGTTTTGTTCCTCCTGTTAATCCACTGTACATCTTGAATTAAGTTGCAGTTCACATAAAGTTTTCCAAATTAAATTATATGTGCATATATAAAGATGTAATTTGATGTGAAATGCAGAAGATCTTTGGAGAAAATAATAATAAAAAGGAAATAGAGGGAGTATAATCAAAAGTTTTAAATATATTATGGAAAGAGCATAATGAAAATGCCACTTCTGAAAATTAATAACCATTAACAAAATAACTAAAAATTAATAAATACATAACACTGCCTTCCAGTGTTCTTTTTTTTTTTGGGGGGGGGGGGTGGTCTGGTCATGGGGCCTGAACTCTGGGCCTGGGCGTTGTCCCTCAGCTTTTCATCTCAAGGCTAGCACTCTACCACTTGAGCCACCTTCCCAGCCCCCTTCCTGTGTTCTTTAAGAGTGCCATTTGTCTTTTGAAAGAAATACATTTGTTAGATAAACTTTGTTCATGCATAATTTATGTTGTTATTGGCTAATTAATTAACTTAATGAATAAAAATCAAATAAGATTCTATGACAAAAAATATAAACAATTACTTAGAAATTGCTTGAGAAAAAGTTATAGTAATGAGTTTTAGGAAACTAAATTTCTATTTCCTTACAAAACAATGATTTAGGGTTACTAATCTAATATTTCTAGTAAGTTTAGAGAACATAATTGGCATGAAAAACAACGAATTGTACATCTTTTGTCTTGCATGAGTGATATTTTAAACATTGTCTTTTATTCAAATGTATACTTAGGTTTACTTTTAAAAATAAATGCAATTTTATCTCCTTTCAGAACAAGTACTTGCCCTGCAATTCAATGTATTACTATATTCAGATATTTGAATGTTAAGTTTTCTGTTTAATATGTGATCTAAATTTTCAGAATGACATAATTTTTTTATTTGTAAATGTCTAAGCTCCAGGATTTTTGCTTCATCAGTATAAATTATCTCATGAGGGTGTTGTGAAGGCTCCAGTAACCAGTGTGGTCAAAAACATTTCTTAAATTCTCAATTTAAAAACTAATCATTTTTAGCGTTTTATTATATCAGTTCTTGTCTCTTCAGAGTAATTAATCTAAAATAAATACTATTTTTAAACATTTCAATCACATTGTAAATAATGTTAACATAGTTCACAAAGAGACTAATCATTTCAAAATCACCATATTTGATGATCTTAGTGTGACGAATGTAGATAGTATAAGAACCTTATACTCAATAATAGTTTCGGTTAAACTAAATTAAATCATATATCTGGATTTCTAATTTGGAGGTAAATCACATGGAAATAGGAAAATAATACGAAAAATTATTACTTTGGGATTATGTTTTTCTTAAAATTATTTTCTTTTTTTTATTGTGAAAATACCGTACAGAGGGGTTACAATTACAAGGGCAAGGTAATGAGTACATTTCTTATCAAGCATTGTTGCCTCCTCTTTTGTTTTCCCTTCCCATACCTTCCCATCTCCACCCCCCCCAGGCCAAAGTTGTAAAGTTCGTTTTTCGACATACTGACTTGTCCATCTCATTGTTGCAATGGTTTCACCTGTATCCCTAAAATTATGAAGCAAAAATATCTCTAAGAAATATATTTTTCAATAAAATGTTTCAATCCTTAGGTAAAGGGAATTATGCTTTAATATATAATTTATCTCAAATTAGAAATTCTGCAACTAATCTAATGTATGTTTCCTTGCACAAAATGCTGTGACTTCTAGTCTTGTCATGTGATTTTAATTATATTTTTTGTTTGTGACATGTTCCCTACTTACATTTATTACAAACTTCTATAATTTTACAAATCATGCCTGTACCCACTAATTTATGTAATTTAATATTCAAACAAAATTATCTTTTTTCCTGTCTCCCACAGGGAAGGATTAGGTGCTGCAGCATATTAAATGAAAGCGCTCTAAAATAGAGTTGGTATGGAATGGAAATTTGTAACATGAAGATGGGATCATGAGCATTTTCTACTTGGCTGAACAGTAGAGTATTTTCCTACAGTACTTTCCTACCATTTAATCACACAGGGAAAGCCACAAAATTTGAAGTTCATATGAACGAATTACATTCCTAAAAGATGTGGCAACCTGCTCAAAAGTTCGGTCTTATCACTAGTACTTTGTGCTTGCTGGCTGATCTATTTCTCCATCATATGTTTCATATTATTAAACATATTAATAATTCAGCTGTCAGTACATTGCAAGAGACTCCTGAAATCACATCTATTGCTGTGTAATATTCAACTGAGAGGAGAAAGGTTAAACTGATCTCCGATTGCTCCCTTTCGCCTTCAATATACTAATAAATTGTCAAAACAATCGTGTTAGATGTTAGTTTATTTTCCCTATTTAATTAGAGATTAAGCAAGTGTTTTTCGTAGTAAAAAAATGAAGACAATGGTATCAGAGCTCTGATATGAGCACCTCCACCCTTGCTCTATGGACTATAAATATGGAAGCAACACTAAAATTCTTTCTCTCTCTCTAACTCTCTCTCTCTCCACACACACACACACAAACACACACACACATGCAAACACACACAGCTGCCACCCAGAAACATCACAGATCAGTTCCATTCTTTTGTAATTATAGTTGATTGGTGTTTGCTCCATTGATTTTTCTTTGCTTCAGGATCTTACCTGGACCTGTATGTTTCCCTGAGATCAAGTCCCTTCTTTTTAGTATACTGTGTGTCTTTGTATGCTTCAGGCCAATTAACAGTAACCTGAATACAATATCTACAATCTTGACATTCAAGTCAAACTCCATGAACTCATACTATTCCAAAATACTAAAATATATTGGATCTAGAGACCAAAAACACATCCACCTTTTTATTTTAGTGGGAATTGACATCATGAAATAGAAGAATATTGATCAGGAACTGAGGTAAGAGAACGGGAGTATGTGGAAAAATGCAGAATATTGTATGTGAGTTAGAAATACAGAATCACCTTCTATAGGCCCATATATTGAAAACTTGCCATCTTATATTGAAAGCTCAATTTACATACACAGTTTTCTAGTTACTTTTCTTACCTATCATTTCTGATCATACATCCTCTTATGAATTTTTATAGTATCTTTGAATATATCACATGATTTGCAGGTACTTATCATCTTAAGGAAAGACAGTCTACTTCTACATCTTACATTCTGTGTCAAACCCTTATTTTTATTTCCCTGTTTGCTGAAAAAATTTATTCCTGGAAATAGGATATTGACAGCAAATCTGGATGTAATTTTCATTTTGTAAACTTCAAATATAATATAAACGTTGTATTGACTAGTCATTTTCTAATAATAGTGATATTCATGAACACAATGATTTGGTGCCTTTAAGTCAATTGAGAATTGATGTGGTAGTCCTTGTGTCTAATTGTCTTAACCATTATATTATTTATATATAAACATGTGCATTGCACTTTTATGTATTTATATGTAAAATAGTCTCCAGGGGTTTACGTTAAAGTGATAATGAGGGGGGGTGGTTTCCAGTTCCAAACCTTATATTTCATTAAAAGTACTAGACATATGATGTTTACTGGAGCAATATAAAAGATGAGAACATATTTCTAAAGAGAATGCATTTATTGATTAAAACATAGAGTAAAACAGGTTTCTTGCTTGAGACTGCATAAATTACATATAAATGTAGCTCAAGATGAGGCTCAGAGATAAATTCGTATTAATATTACTGAGATTTATAACACAATATAAGAAATATAGGTATTTGAAGGAATTGGTCATTCAAAGATGTGTAATGGATGAAGAATGGAATTGAAAATAGCAGAGGAAAACAATTCAACATGCAGGTATTATGATTTTATAATATTAAAATGAAAGAAATAGAGCTTTTGACTTTCTGAAGAAGAATGTTTAGCCAGTAATTTCAATGTAAGGCATCAATTGTAATGAGTCTAAAGTCTTTTCCTCCAAGATATTCGTGAGTACTATACTCGTCCTCTGTAGAGTAAGAAGTGATTATTTTCATTAGCTTTGCTTAATATTAATTTACTTGTAGCAAATAAGTTAAAATGTCTTCTCGATTTCTCTCAATGTAATAACAAATATTTCTGTCTCTTCATAGAAGCCTGAAATAACTACTTCAAAATAACACAAGCAGAAAAACAAAAATAACCTGATACAACCATCACAAATCTTAAATTATGTGAAAAAATCAACAATATATAAAATAAATCTGAGGAAGAAGAAAAACAATGGCAGAATAACAACAGAAAATTTCCCTAGCTCTCTCTAATGAAACAGAGTCCTGGCCGGTACTCCACTTCTAGAGGGTCACACCAAGACAACTATAATTATAGATATACAGCTGTAATTATAGATATAATTATAGACATAAAATTCATAAGATGATTTTATACTATCTTCACTAGAAAACAGAAATCTATGAAAACCTGGCCAGCCAGGCAGGTGACTACTGTGACTGTATTGACCAACATATTCAAAAGCTCATCTGCAATGTAGAAATAAAAGGGCCACGTGGAAAAAAAGTAGAAACAGAAGTGTGAATCAGAGAAAGCCACATCCATACACAGAGCTATTCAACATACCATTGGACAGTCCGAACTGTCACTGGAACCATAAGTATTAACATCACAACATCTCACCATAACTGATTTATAATTCTGCACTTAATTGTATAGAAAAAACCTAATTCCAGAAAAACAAATCAAAACAGAAAACCAAACCAACACCTGGCAAATCAACCAAAAACATAGAGAGTCTATAATTAACATCATAGTTTCCCCAAGAGAAAACCTCCAAATGGACACAACCAATCAGAAAAAAATACAAGAAAAATTATGTCAAGGTACTTCAATTCACACAGTAAATAACCAGGCATTAGAACAGACAATCAAGGACCTAGAAGATATATCAAAATACATTACAAATGCTGCTGAAAATGTGATTAATGAAAAGAGAGAAAACCTCTACAAGGAAATTTGTGAACAAGATGAGACCAAACAAAGATTAGCAAAATAATTCGTGGAGATAAGAAACAAAGATAAATAAATTCTGAGAAGTAAAGGGAGTCCAAGGAAAAAATGGATGCCTAGTTAAAAGATATGAGAGAAGGCAAAGCTAAGAAAACAACCTTTGCAACCCACTCAACCAAATAAAAAATGTACAGAAATTCCATACAATACCTAAAGCAAATCTTTAATAAAGAGATAAAAGCCCTAAAAAAGGACTAATTAGAAGACAGGGAAATTGAAAACAAAATAGAAAGTCTCCACGGCAAATAAATGACATATAAGATAATCTCAGGGTCAAAGACAGAATAGGTTTAACAGGAAAGAGGCAATTATCATTTAGAACAAATACAAGAAATAAGATATGATATTTACAGAAGTACAAGACTCATTTAGAAATCAAATTTCGGGGAGATAGGTATCAAGAAGGAGAAGAGCAGGAAACTAAATGGATGGGAAACTTATTACAGAAATATAGCAGAGAACATGCCAAATATCCAAAGAGATAGGCTCATTCAGAAAAGAGAAACCTTTAAAACACCAAACAGAGAATTCTAGAACTGAACAATCAACCACTACATCAAAATCCATTAGAGGATCATTAAGGATCAAGGAAAGAATTTTTAAAGCTGCTACAGAGAAAAGACTGATTATTTATAAAGAATATATAGTCAGATTAAATGCAGATTTTTAGCTGATATGGCAAAAAGGAGACCCTGGCATGATATACGACAAACATTAAATGTAAATAACTACCAATCATTAATACGGTCCCAAGCCAAACTCCTTAACATTTAAAGGAAATATAAAAATATTTCATTACAAAGCAACTTAAAACAATGTATCTCCACCAAATCAGCAGGATAGAAGTTAATCAAATATATCCTACATAGAGAAGATCAAGAAGAACAGGAACTGATTATGTAAAATGCTCCTTATCAAAGAACAAAGTAAATATATTAAAAGTAGATGAGGCACAGCTCCTAACAGCAGATGTATAACATAGCAGGACTATCAGGAAATTCTCAGTCTTAACTCTGTACATCAATGGACTTAAATTTCCAAATAGAAGACATAGATTAAATAGTAGTATCAAAAAACAAGTCACATCCATCTAGCATCTACAAGAGACATATTTTATTGACAAAAACAAACACATACTCAAACTGAAAGGCTGGAAGATATATTTTCAAGCAAATGGACACCATAAACAGGCTGCAGTAGAATTACTAACATAAGATAAAATAGAATTAAATTAAAATTAGTACAAAGAGACATTACATATTGATAAAGACAACGCTCAATTAGGAGGATATAACAAGTCTAAATATCAATGCCCTGAATCCTGGAGCATTCCACATCATCAACCAAATACTACTTAACCTGAAAACACATCTCAACACATCATTGTCATCCATGAATGACCTGTCCAGGAGAAACTCAACCAAGAAACTTCAGACCTAAATAACTACATTGACCACCTAGCCCAAACAGACATCTACAGAATATACATTCATCGTCAGAATATACATTCTTCACAGCAGCTCATGGAAGATTCTCCAAAATAGAACATGTCCTATGTCACTCAGAATTCTGTCCAAATTGAAAGAAAAATTAATTGAATTCCCATATCTTGTCAGAATGTAACACAATAAACTTAGAATTAAACAGCTAAAGCAAAAAAAAAACAAAAAACATTTTCAAACCCATGAAGATTGAATAACACGTTGCTGAATGACCAGTGGGACACTGAAGGGATTAGAAAACAACTGAAAGTTTCTGGAATTTAACAAAAATGAACACACAAAATACTAGCTTCTCTGGGACACAGGAAATGCAGTACTTAGAGGAAAATTTATAGCTCTGAGTGCCTACATCAAGCAATTGGGGAAATCTCAAACAAATATTTTAATTATGTACCTCAAACTCCTTGAAAACAGGAGCAAGCCCTAACCCAAAGCAGTAGACAGAAACAAGTTTTAAAAAATTAGAAATAAATAAATAAAGACAAAATAAAACATAGAAAGAATTTTAAAAAAGAGTTGGTTTTTTAAATAAATTAACAGACTTGACACAACCATACCAAATCTGACTAAGAAGAGAACTTATATAGATAAGTAAATAAAAAATCCAGCAGATTGGGAGATCTTTACTTGCTCTGCAACACACTATGGCCTCATATCTCAAATATATTTAGAGCCCCAAAAGTTAACTCCCCCCCAAATAAAAACAAATCCTCAAAGAAATAACAACTCTCTTAATAAGTGGGCTAAAGATGTAAAGAGAGACTTCTCTGAAGAAGAAATATGCATGGCCAATAGACGCATGAAGAAATATGCAACATTTCTGGCCATAAAAGAAGTGCGAATCAAAGCAACATTGGGCTTCCACCTCACCCCAGTTAGAGTTACCATTATGAAGAGAACTAAAAATAACAGATGCTGGGCTGGTGGGGATGTGGCCAAAAAGGAACATTACTACAGTATTGGTGGAAATGTAAACTTGTTCAAATACTCTGTAAAGATGTATGGAAGTTCCTCAATTGAGCTCCCCTATGAGCCAGCAATGAGGGATCAAGAAAATGTCATATACGTTCACAACAAAACTCTATGCTTCCATCAGAATGAATGGCATTGCCCCATTTGTAAGGAAATGGAATCACTTCGAAAATATAATAAGTCAAACAAGCAAGACCCAAAGAATCATAGGCCACCGATTTCAATCCTTTGGAAACACTAGAATATGTCTACAATAGTCACAATAGCTCAAAAGCAATATGCATATTACCATATAAAATGATGCTTATCGAAATGAGCTTCAAGAAATGGATACAAGATTATTGTATAGTGAGCTGTTTTTGGTTATTTCTATTTAGTTTTTACCTTTTGGGTAATTCCTTGTACTCACTGTTTTTTATTTCTGTACCCTTTGTCTTATACATGTTAACCTGATTCTAACACTATGTTAGACATGAACTTTACAACTTTGGGGGAGTGGGATGTCAGGGTTGGGGGAAGCAGGAAAAAATGGGGAAGGGTTAACACTTAAAAAAATGTACTCATTACTTATGTAACTGTAACGACCCCTCTGTATATGACTTTCATAATAAAAAAATAAGAGGACTAACTCAAATAGAGAAAATTAGAGACAAAAATGAGACAACACAACAGATATAAGCAAAATTGAGAATGTTATAAGAGAGTACTTTGAAAACCTTATGCCAATAATCTGGAGAATCCTGAAGAAATTGATGCTTTCCTATACTGAATCTGAAGCAAGAAGTAAAACCTAAGAATTAATGAAAATTAAATGTCAATAAACCACTTCCCATTCCAGAAAAGGCTAGGACTCAATGAATTTACCATGAAATTAAGGCCTGCAAAGAACTTACAATACGCAGTTCTAACTCTTCAATAGAATGGAAAGGGAAATGGAATTATCAAACACATTCTATGAAGATAGAATTAGACACTTCCCTAAATCACATAGGGACTCACCAAAGAAAGAGAACTCTTTGATAAGCATTACTACAGAACTTCTTAATAAAATTCTCACCAGCCAATTTCAGTAACTAACAAAAAAGCCATATGGTAAGATCAAATAGGATTCATCCTAGGATACAATTTGATTCAATATTCTTGTCAATAACCATAGCACAAACCGTCAGCAGAAGCAGGGGTGAGAAACACATGATCACCTATATGGATATAGAAATAGCTTTTAAAAACCTCCAATACCCTTCTATGATTAAAAAAGTCTGAGAAGCTAGGAATGCATGGAACACTCCTCAATCTAATACAGAGTATGGTTATGATAGAGATAATTAGCATTTACCTAACGGTGGAAGCATTAAGACATTAAAATCATGAATGAGACAAGGATGTCCACTCTCTACTACTCTTCAAAATGGTAGCAGACTTTCTAGCAAGAACAATTGGAAAGAGAAAAAAAAAGGGGGATACAAATAGGGAAGAAGTAAAACTATCCCTTTTTACAGATGAAATGATCCTGTATTAAACGTCCTTATAGCTTCCTCCCTGAAGTTAGGAAAGATGATGCTAACCTTCAGCTATGTAGCACGGTATAAAACCCACCAAGAATCGGTAGTTTTTCTGTGTTACCAACAATGGGAAGAACCAACCTGAAATCCAAAATACAACCTCATATGTATTACCCTCAAAATCTAATCTAATCTAAACAAAAAAATAACAACAGCAAAACTAGGAGTTAATTAATTTAACTAAAAATGTGAAGGAACTCTACTGTGAAAACATTAAAATCTAAAAAGGGAAATTGAAGGAGATTCAAGGATATGGAAAATCTTTCAATGTTCTTGGGTGGAAGAATTGAAGTGTCAAAAACTGCAATATTGCCCCAAACAATTGACCATGCGATACTCATCAAAATCCTAAAAATATTCTTCAATGCAGTAAAGAAAGCAATCCAAATTTAATATGGAGTTACAAAAGTACACATGAAACATAGCACATAGAAATGAACTCATGGGCCTATAATCATCTTACACACACACACACACACACACACTGGAATTCTATTCACCCATCAGAAAGGATGACTTTTCACCAATATTAAGGAAAATGAAAGGATTGGGAAAATTATACTAAGAGAAAAGAGAAAGGAATGCAGACTCCGAGCAATACAGATTTCATGGATTCATTCATGGTATCTAGAAGGTGCCCACAAATCTACAAGCAAACAAGACAGATTCTACCTCATCCCAATTAGAATGCCCATTATCAAGAAAACTAGCAATAGAAAATGCTGGCATGGATGTAACCAATTGGGAACTCTATTACACTGTTGGTGGGAAACTAAACTTGTTCAACCACTGTGGAATGCAGTACGGAGTCTCCTGAAAAGACTAAACATATATCTTCCTTTACACCCAGTAATTACCCTCATTGGCAGTAATCCAATAAATAACAAACAAGCTCAAATGAAAGCTGCCAGTATAACCATGTTCAGGGCCCAGGCCCAGAGTTCAAGGACTGGAAAAAAAGTTACAACTGCTGGTAATTGTTTCCACAAATATGAACCATTTGTCATAGGATACCAAATCATTCTATTCGCAGTAGCTAGAATAGGACTTAAATGTAGTGCTTGATAAAATGGCTTCTTTGTTGAATGTTAGGAAAAGATCCAAGAAAAGGGAGATTTTTGTTGTTGGTTGAGGGGCTTGAAGTATGTGCTTGGACACTGTCCCTAAGCTCTTCAAGTCAAGGTGAGTGCTCCACCTCTTGAGCCACAGTGCCACTTCTGGTTTTCTGGTGATTAAATAGAGATAAGAGTCTCAAGAAGTTTCCTGCCCAGGTTGGCTTTGAACAGCCGTCCTCAGACCTTAGCTTCCTGAGTAGGTAGGGTTACAGCTGTGAGCCACTGGCACCAGGCTAAAAATGAGGGATTTTTAGAAAAGAAAATCCACCTCATCACCTGTTTCTAAATCTCAGATATAATTATTAGAACATTTCACTCTCTACTCATTTCATCAGACATTTGTAAATTTTCTCTGTTCCTTCATGTGGGAATAATGCGGTCAGTATTAACTCAGCTGTGGGACTGGATCAATTGTATGGTAATTGCTAGCACCTAAATCAAGAACTGTTAGATCAAAACAAATGAAGCCCTCATTTGGAATAATTATTTACTCTTTTTATTACAAATCTGTGCTTGATTATTTCCTAATGTGATGTTGGACCTCCTAAGAGAATGATGGCATTTTCTTTCTCTTCAGCCTTCTTCCACATGTGTTCAAATATTTAAGATTTCAAATATTTCCATTGCTAATTCATTAAGCTGACCTCTAAGAAAATGTGCATTTCTGGAATTTGGTCTGCTGTCTTGTTCTTATATGCGCAGGCTTACTATGATTTATTTGTTCTGCAAAGAATTTTATTTTCCAACATTTGTGTGGCCAATTTTAGTCTCTCTGATCAGTCTTCCTGACCCTCTCTCTGGGGTCTCATTTCAGTCTACCTCATAAAAAATATATTGGTTATCAGCTAAATAACTCTCAGATTCTCTTTTTTTGCCTGACTTCAAGTAGGCTGTCATAGCAGCCCTGACTGGCTGTACTAACTGGATTTTTTTGTTTGTTTGATTGTTTAATTTGTGTGTGTGTGTGTGTGTGTGTGTGTGTGCGCGCGCGCGTGTGTGTTTTGTTTTAGAGGTCTAGGATTACTATTCAAGGTAGTAGCTTTTCTGGGCCCCAGTGATTCCCTGGCTTAGGGTCATTTGGTTTTTCCCTGAAAGATACAGAAACAGGTGACTAAATTCCTGTTAAATTGTCTCAAAATGAGGAAATCTGGCAACTTTACAAAGCCATGAACAAGTCTGTAGTAATCCACTTACAGAAATGGTCTATCAAGATGGCTTTTCAAGGTTGACTGTGAAAAATGTTCATTTTCAAGTAACCACCATAAAGCAGATCACATCTCTGGGAGCAGACTTTTGGAAGGGAGGTTCCCCATCCTTCCTTCTCTATTGATAGATCAAGCCATAATATTCTGCAGTTGTGGCCAGCATGGAGCACATTTTCCCAAGAATATTCTGTAGTGTAGAAGAGAACCAGCTATCAAAATAAAGGTGAAAATTCTTTTCTACCTCAGACTGATTTATCTTGCTTATATCTGTTGTTATTTCCATTACTTCTAACACATGGATAAATTATATTAGTATTAGACAACTGGCAAAGAATTAATGACAAAAAATTACTTTCATATATCCAATATAATAACTTAACCCAGTTATGGAAAATTAAATCTAACTGTAGAAACAATATCAGGAATATAAAATAAGCCTCAATGTGCATAATCAGGCCCACATACACCATCATCTACTCAGAAATTCAGTCTCTCTATAAATATTTATTTGGTACAAAATAATAAAAATTTAATTAATGAATATGACTTTTAAGTATCATCTGAAGTACTCCTCATGCATATAATTCTATATACTTGTATATATGTCACCTAGACATGAATATAACATTCATGTAAAAATCAAATTTCCACAACTTAAACTGGATGAGAGGGGACATTCCCTCGTGTATTGTGTGGTATGAATTTTACCACAGTGCTAAATCCTTCCACCTAAAACCAAGTCATGTGAAATAATTTATTATTTGATGTTAAGATGAGTGTTAAGTGTAGAATACACTTGGAATTATTACATTAATTCACAGAAATAAAACAATAATGATATATTATTTCTTTAAATTCTACTGTTTCTCAATTTTACAATCATGAAATATATCATTAAAATTAATTTCACTTTCTTCTTTTCTATAGCTGCTAAAATTAAAATTTTATATTAAACATTCGATATTAAGAAATCAAAAATAAATAACATTATAATAATGATATATTATTTAACTGTGATTTGAATTATAGTGCTAACAAATTGTGATGTACACAACATTTAATAGAATTATGGGTAATATTTTTTAAACTTACCAGCTTGTTATTTGTTACCTAATTGTGTCATTTGTTATTCTTGGTCCAAGTCATCCATTCAACTTGCTTAGTTTTCTATTTTATCTCTATTGGTTTGCTGATTGTGCATTTTGTTTCCCCTTTTTAATGACTGACATGAGGCTGAAAATCTGTGTACTAGTTTATTACTTCCTATGTAAAAGTAAAATTTCTGGTCTCCACAGCTGTTTTACTGCAATATACTACAGTATTTCCCCCCTCTGCTATCTCTTGTATTGCTGCTCTCTTAGATTTTATTTTTTATTTAAATTCTATTGTTAAGGAAAAGTACAGAGGGGTTATACTTACACAAGTAAGGTAAGGAATTCATTTCTTTTCTAACTTGTTACCCCTTCTCCAATTTTTCCCTCTTCTCTCCCAACGCCCCCCCAAGATTATTTCCAACATATTGTCTTGTGACTATCACAGTTGCATAGGTTACTCCTTTGTCCTTTGTCTCACCATTTTGTTTTTTCTCTTTCCATTTCCAAGTTCAGAACAACATATTTACAATACCCGGGCATCAGATTAAAATACAGTGTCTTCAGGCGATGAACTATAGGTGTGGAAAACACAAAAGAATAAAAACAAATCACGTAGTATATTAAGAACAACAAAAAGTTAAATCAACAAGTGTTGATTTAACTTTGAATCACCTTATAGAGTCATATGTACATAGCTATTGAGCTATTCTGCTCAACTATTAATATTATCCTTGATGTACACAATAATGTTCCCCTATTACCCAGTAATCCCACTTCTGGGCATTTACCCTACTGACCACAAACAAGGGCACACTAAAGCTACCAGCCCAATTATGTTTTATCACAGTAGTATTTACCCTAGTTAAGATATGGAATAAACCCCGATGCCCCTCAGTAAATGAATGGATCAAGAAAGTGAAACACACACACACATACACACACACACACACACACACACACACACAACAGAGAGATATACGTACATGCAATACTATGTTTTCATCAGAAAGAAAGGTACCATTTCATTTTTAAAGAAATGGAAGATCTTGGAAAAAATCATATTAAGTGAAGTAAACTGGACAAAGAAACATAGGTCCCATGGTTTCCATTATTTGCAATAATTAGTTTACACCAAGGATAATATCATGTATTTTAATTTGACATTTTGTTCTATATTGAGCATGCAACATTATTGGTATAGTGTTTGTTATTATTTCTGCAAACAGGCAGGTATATTTAAAGAATTATGTTCATCTTATCCACTACTGAAGGAAGCACAACAAAAAGAGCAACCCCTACTCAGAAGAACAACTCCTACTTACTTAGCTTCATTCTATTTTTTTTTTTTTGTGAAAATACTGTACAGAGGGGTTACAATTACATGGACAACATAATGAGTACATTTCTTAACAAGGATTGTAGCCTCCTCCTTTGTTTCTCCTTCCTATCCCTTCTGAACCTCCCCCCGCCCCCCACCTAAACCTCCCCCCTTCCCCCCCCACCAAAATTGTAAAGTTTGTTTTCGACATAACGACTTGTATATTTCATTGTTGCAATGGGTCCACCTGTTTCCCTATTTAAACGATTTGTTTTTCCCCTTCTCCTCCACAAATTATACCGACATCAAATACAGTGAAAGCAGGGGTTATACTGTGGGGGAGGGACATACAAAGCAACAAATAACTAGTCTTATAAATGTGTTAGAAACAATCGCATGAAAGAAAAAAAATTGAATACATATCGTAGGGTTCATTTCCCTAACATCACCTTATCTGACTTTTCCTGCTTGACTCAGACATATACTAGATATTGCAAATAAGGGAAACCATGTAAGGCCAGTGTTGTCCCCTGTATCCTCATGTTGTACATTACAACTCTATACCGGTTCATCCTGTATATCCACTATCTTCTACATTGTGACCTAAATGCCCCAGCAATTCCACGTTGCTTTACTTTTTAAAAATTTCTCTCTTAATGTTTGATGTTGGTTTGTGTGTGTGTGTGTGTGTGTGTGTGTGTTTCTGTGTGCGTGTGTGTGTGTTTACAAAGATCAGAAGACAATATTTTTCTTCATTTAGAATACATCTTTCAGGTCATTGTAAGTTGTGGCTAATGGGAGAAGTCTCTTGCTATTTTAAGGATGAAACAGAAAAAGATATTTGTGCATGTACCACAGTTGCTTTATTAGTCTGTAGTTGAACACTGAACTTCGATTTATATCTTGGCTGTTGCTGTGAATGATGAGTACAATGAACTGCAGATATATTTGAGTTACTCATAGAGAAATAATCGCATGATTGGTGGGGCAGATGATATTTCAACTTTGAAGTTTTTAGAAAGCTGCATATTACTTTCTACAAGGAGAATACTAACCTGCATTTTGTTGAAATGTGTAGAAAATTTCCTTTTCTCCACACTCTCAGCATTATTACCTTTATTATAAGGTAATAAAGGGCAGGTTTTTATTATCTTCAGTACTCCAGACTGGCCTTAGACTTAAATCCAACCTCCTATATGCTTGGAATTAAAAGCCTTTACCACCACACCCGATTCCTTTGATTTTTTGATAAAAGTTACAATAATTATGAAGTAGTATCATAGTAATTTTGAATTACATTTCTCTAATGACTTCTGCTGAAAAAGAATTAAACCAGCATAGAAGTGGTATTAAAGAACTTTGTAAACCCACTGGAAATTTTCAGGGCTTTAAGGAGAGCATGTCTATTCAGAACTTTTGTCCACTTTTAATCAAGTTTCTTTTTAATCTCATCTTTAATCTTTCTATACAAAATCAATAATTAATTCAAGGTATTAGAAAGCAGCAATATTAAGCAACTCCTAACATTTTCCATTTTAAATAACATGATATTGCTTAATCATTTTCTGTTTATGCTTGAGACTATATAACTCACTTTAGTCAGACCTCTTACAAGGTTGTATGCATTTTATTTATTTCACATTGATTGTTCTTTCCAAAGACTGCGGGTCTAATTTCCTTATTTTCTTTCAGTCTCAAGTAGTTCAGATTTCAAATGAAGAATAAATGTACGGAAGCAAACAAAAAATAATATAGTTCCTCTCATCTGATGATGTCTTTACAAGAATGAGGAAAGAGTTCATCCAAGGACCTATGATAGGACATCAAAAAGAGAATCCATTCTTCTAGGTCTTACTTAACTTTGCGGTGTAACTTAAATGATGTAAAACACAATATAATGCTCAGATACTTTTATGTTTTATCAGTTTTGCACATTTTCATATGGACTTCACCTCAGTCTACAACATTCCTTCATTATTTTGTCCTGATATTTTTACACTATCAAGACATAAGATAACAAGTTTGATTTACAGCATGAGAAATAATCCACCTGGCTTCCTTGGAAGAAAAGCATAGTCAATAGATAACATTACTTCTGTTTGCTCACTATATGCAATGATTTCTGTAATACTTATCGCATTCTTTTTAGTATTTTTAAAAAAACTGCTGGCTAAACTTAAAACTCATTCATGGAAATTTATGTTAAGTATTTCACAAGTTTTAATTTCCTTAATTCTTAAGATAACATTTTCTATAATGCTAATGTTATTGCCATTTTAGTGTTGGGAAAATTGTAATTAAAGGCAATAAGTGCATGGCCCAAGCACACACTGTGAGGAAGGAAATGAGTCAAAGTTTCCAAAAGTCTTTCAGCAATACACAAAAGGTAGGTAAAATCTCTCCATTCTCTTACACTCTCTATTCAATGTTCATATTGTCCAAGAAATAATACCATAGCAATTATTGGCCATGGTGATTGTTTTCTGTTACATTTTGTCTTCAACACAGACTGTGTTGGTGACATTGGGTTATCATGCACAGAGCTGAGCTTATAAGAGAGACAAATATATTCTGTCCCATTTTTCCAGGTTCCATTTTAAAAAGTACTAAATTTTTAAATATCATCACTTTCTTAAGAATCCAAAAAACGAAAAAAAAAATCACAAATAATCACTCCAAAATGCTTTATAAGTAGGAGATGATAAAACAAGCCCCCGTGAAGTAAACTTTCTTCCACTTTTAAAATTATTCTGAAAGCCTTGTGCTGGTTGGTCAAACCTGTAATCCTAACTACTTGGCATATTTACTCAGGATCCAGATATCTGTGGATAACAGTGGAAGCCAATCAGGACAAAATAAATTCATGAGATTATTTTTCAAAAATTTTAATGTTAGCAAAGGGCCAGGAATGGAGATGTAGCTCATATAGTAGCTCACCAATCTAGAGAGCAGGCCTAGCAAGACTTTGACGCCCTTTTTTCAAACTGTGAGCACACCAATATACATGCAAGTGCATGAGAACACGTGCACGTGCACACATACACATTCATTCAAAATACCTTCATATCAGTGTTTTGCATTAATTTCTTTGTTAGCCATATTATATGAGTAAAATAAAGGAAATAAACTCTTTCATCTCAGAACATTTTCATATGTTTTTTATTTTAAAAATACTGTACAGAGAGGTCACATTTACATGAGCAAGTAATGACTACATTTCCTAACAAGCTTCGTTACCTCCTCCTTTATTTTCCCTCTACCGTCCTTTCCCGCCCACCTCTACAAGTACACTCCCCTCCTCACTTCCCCTGCCTAAATTGTAAAGTTCAGTTTTCAACATAGTGTCTTGTGCATCTCATTGTTACAATGGGTCAACCTGAATCCCTATTTCAGCATTTTGTTTTTTCCTTCCCCTCCCCAAATTACAGGAGCGTATGTACAAGAGGTGGGCACACCAAATTCAAACACAGTGAAAACAGGGGTTATAGCATGGGGGAGAAACATATAAAGAAACAAAAAAACATCACATAGCCTGTTATAAGTACGTTAGAACAATAGCAAGCAAGAAAGAAAAAACAGTTGTGTTCCTATTGGGGGGTTCATTTCCCTTAACAACATCTTATCTGGTCATATGTGCATAGATTTTGACCGTTTCTGCTTATCCCAGATATATTAGTCATTAAAAATTAGGGAAACCCTGTGACCTATGTTTCTTTGGACTTGGCTTACATCACTTAATAATTTTTTTCAAAGTCTTTCCATTTTCTAACAAATTGGGTGATGCCATACTTTCTCATGAAGGCATGGAATTTCATTGGTATAAATAGCACATTTTCTTGATCTATTTATCTGATGAGGGGCATCGGGGTTGGTTCTATATCTTAGCTATCTTAAACAATGCTGAAATAAATATAATTGTGATGGTAGTTTTAGTACCGTCTTGTTTGTGATCTTTTGGGTAAATGCCCAAAAGTGGGATTGCTGTGTCTTAGGGGAGTTCTATGTGAAGTCTTTTGAGGAACCTCCATACTACTTTCCAAAGTGGTTGAACAAGTTGACACTCCCACCAAGAATGTAGTACAGTTAACTTGTGGCCACATCCCCTCCAGCATCTGTTGTTGTAAAAGTATGGAATGGTACAGGAATTTGCCTGCCATCCTTGCACAGGGGCCATTCAAATCTTCTCTGTATCGTTCCAATGTTAGAGTAGGTGATGCTGAATGGAACATAGAACATGTTTTATAAATAAAGTGTAATTGATATTCTTAAACTAGACAATTCAACAAAAAGTAAGTTTAAAGAATTTTCATGAAATTTTAGAGCCATATACTTCTTACATAAGCACACATTTAAGAATAAAATCAAGATGGACAGGTCAAAAACAAAATAATTCCAGATATTTGTTGTTCAAGAGATGTGTAGGAGGAGGAATTCAATTATTCTATACAAGGCACCTGTCATAATGAACACTGCAGCAAGTGTTAAGTTTAGTTAAAAGTTTTAATGGTTTAAATATATTTTGGGAATTTGCTTATATATGCTAAAACAAGGACTGTTTGGCAGGTAATAAAACTTTTCGTTAAAGTATTTAAGATTTGTGGTAACAGACATATGCTACTATGTATGTATATTTCAGAGTTTATATGAACATTACTAATGAGAAGTTGCCAAGTCTTTGTGTAAAGAAGCAGAATATAAAGAGTTAAGACTTTATTAACTACAAAGTTTCTGTTGAAACTATAGGGCTTCCTTATTTTATTTTATGTTTTAAAATTTTTTTGGGGTCCGGTCAGGGGCCTGAACTATGGGCCTGGGCGCTCTCCCTCAGCTCTTCAGCTCAAGGCTAACACTCTACCACTTGAGCCACAGCGCCACTTCTGGCTTATTTTTTTGCTTATGTGGTGCTGAGGAATCGAACCCAGGGCCTCAAGCATGCAAGGCAAGCTCTCTACCACTGAGCTACCTTCCTAGCCCCTGGCTTCCTTATTTTATATGTTAGCGAGGAACAAATAATGATATAAGACATATACAAATGATTAGATGAGACTTAAATAGTAATCTTAGTGGGTAACTTTAAAGATTACTCATAACCTAAAAACCTCTTGTTGAATATCATAACCTTAACCTGTTTTAAATGTACAGGGATATGAGAAAATAGTAAAATTTAATAGGTAATACCCTTCAAATACTGAAAACACTGATAATTATTTTAGTTTTTATTTTAATCATTAATATTTTGTTATTGGTTTTCTTTATTTATAGCATTGTTTTCCTTGTAGTATAATACAACTTTTTGAAAGTCGTCATTAGGAGGTACATTGAGAAGGTTACTGGGATGGCCAAACCATTTTTTATAGAGGATGTGAATTTACAAAGAGGAAAATTAAGAACAAAATATTTATTTAAAAAATGATTAAGTAGAGTCTAAATCAGGAGTGTTGATAAATATCCACACCTAAAACCTTAGCCCTAGGCTGAAGCAGTGGTATTACAGAGTTGAGGCCACAAAAGTGAGAGACTGTGTTTTGTTTTATATTTTGATTTTTCTGGTCATGGGGCTTGAACTCTGGGTCCTAGGTGCTCTCCCTCAGCTCCAAGCTAGCGCTACCACTTGAGCCACAACACACTTCCATCTTTTTCTGCTTATGTCATGCTGAGGAATCAAACCCAGTGCACGCTAGGCAGGCACTCTACCACTGAGCCACCTTCCCAACACCTGAGAGACTGTGTTTTAAAAAAATCATCTAAACAATAATTGCTTTCTTCTTTGGGATATATAATGAAATATATTAATATCTTTTTATGTCTTTGTGAATTGTCATACTACTAACTTCAGCCACTTTATCCTTTTCAAAGTGATGAAATATTTCTGAGAATTTGCTTCTGTGAAGATTGTTTTTGCATTTATAATTTCTTCTGAATCATTTTTATTTTTATCAAAATAACTTTATATTTCATGTTGATGGGTTATCATACATCAAATACCTCCAAATGTAGATGTAGAGTCTAAAGATAGCAGTATGAATTTTCTCATACAGCTCTTGTTTATCTGTTATGCACTTTCAGTATTGTGATATTTCTCTTTCTCTTTCACTGTCTCATTTCCTCTCTTTTTCTTTCATGCTCCATATCTGGTAATTAGAATTTCTGCTGGTCTACTGTTATCCTTCAGAATCCACTGGTATTGTGGAAACATGATAGCGACCATCAGTTACCCTTGCATTCTTTAAGAGTTATTACAGTGACATGATGTTATTCTTTCCTATTCTAAATGGAAAACAACAGATCTAGGAATTCCTTTTCACTTATACTACCATTACAAATTTTATCTCATAGGAATCATTGAGACGTTAGGATACTTTTAACCTCTGACCTAAAAGTTCTTTTTCTTTTACAAACAAATTTTTTCTTCTATTATCAGTGAATACATATAATGAAAACAATGCTAACCTATGGAAAGTAGACAGAAGATATTCAGGGATGAAAAACAAGGTTAATGGGGGAAGTGAGTACAAAAGATGCCTATCATAGAACAAATATCCTCAGAGCAGTTTACCATGTACACTTTGTGAGAATGGCAATATGCTGGGAACTATAGATTGAATCAATGAACAACAGATATATATATATATATATATATATATATATATATGCAAATATATTTATATATGTATATTTATTTGTATATGAATATATGTGTGTATATGCCCATCTATATGTAGACATGCATGATACTGTACACAAAAATACACACATACCTATACACATGTATAAATGCACACATTGAGAATGACACATAGCTACAGACAACACAAGTTTCACTAATTGTTGAATATGCCTTAGACAGAATGCTTGGAACCAAATATGTTGAAGAAGTATTTATCTCTATAAGTTCTTTTACCACTCCTCTTATCTCTTAAAACGGTTTTGACAGATTTGATTTGCAAAATGCAGTACAAGTGATAGCAAGTCACTCAGAAATCTCAGTAAGAAAACCTCATATGGCATCTCCCTGCTCCCCAGGGAATGCTTGTTCTTGTAGACACTCTCAACAAACAAAGTAGCAAGAAAATACCCTGGTGCAGAATAAATTTATAAGTCTTTAAATGACATTCTTCCTTGAGCTCTTTTCCAACAGCCAGCATCAATTCCTAAGCAGAAGTGTGAGTCCTCAGAAGATGGGAGCTCAGCTCAACATTTCACCAACCCATTTGAAAAGTCCTATGTGAGGAATACTTACTGAGGTCTTGCTGATTTCCTAGCTAAGAAAATAAGAAAAAAAGAAAGTATTTTAATGCATTAAAATTTGAGAATAATTTGTAACCTGTCAATAAATGTGTATAACACAATTATAACAAAATGAAAAAAAGTGATGTGCATATGATTTATGTGCTCTTGGACTTGGCGAGTGATTTTAGGTGTATCTATACAAGTAGAATCAGTATAAATCAAGCCAGCATTTCTTCATTTAAGATACAAGGAATGGATACAAGGTGACCCATTGTAACAATGAGATGTACAAGACATTCTATCAGATGCGGGGGGGTGGAGGGAAGGGATGGGGGGTGTGGAGGGAAGGGCCGGTATGGGAAAAAACAAGGAGAGGATAAAAATGCTCAGTAAGAAATGTACTCATTACCTTATTTATGTAACTCTAAACCCTGTGCACAGGACATTTACAATAAAAATATGTATTAAAAAGATACAAGGAAAATTTCTGTACTTATAGGAAATTGTATTTGTCACACAATATCAGTAAGGTATTGGTTTTAGGACCACAGGCATATTAAATCTTTTGATGCTCAAATTCTGTACATGAACACAGTATATTATTTACATTTGAATCTGACCTCAACCTAGTGCAGTGTAATTGCTATGAAAATTTTTACTACATTCTATGTTTGTAATGAAAAATAAAATCATATGCACTATCCATTCATACAATTTTTTCAGATAATTTTTATTGTGAAAATATAGTAAACAGTGGGTCCAATTACATGTGCAAGGGAATGAGTATATTTCTCATCAAGCTTTTTTGCCTCCTCCTTTGTTTCCCCTTCCCATTCCTTCCCATTCCCCACTCCCCCTCCCCTTTAATCCCCCCCCAGCCAAAGTTGTAAAGTTCGTTTTTCGACATAAATCTTGTACATCTCATTGCTGCAATGAATCCACATTTGTTTTTTCCCTTCCCCTTCACAAATTATACCAACATAAAATACAGTGAAAGCAGGGGTTATACCTTGTGGAAGGGACATACAAAGCAAGAAATAAATCATCTTATAAATTTGTTAGAAACAATCATAAGAAAGAAAAACATTTGAATCCTTACTTTGGGGTACATTTCGCCAAACATCAACTTATCTGAATGTTTCCGCTTGTCTCAGACATATACTAGGGATTGCAAGTAAGGGAAACCAAGGGAACTATGTTTCTTTGGGCTCGGATTACTTCATCTAATATACTTTTTCCGATTCTTTGTGTTTCCTAACAAATGTGGCAATGTCATTATTTCTGATGGAAGCATAGAATTCCATTGGGTATATAGTCCACATTTTCTTGATCCATTCATCTACTGAGGGGCATCTTGTTTGATTCAATATCTTAGCTATGGTAAATAATGCTGCAATAAACATAGTTATGATGGTAGCTTTAGTATGGTTTTGTTTGTGATCTCTTGGGTAAATGCCCAAAAGTCTGATGGCTGAGTCATTGAATAGCTCTATGTAAAGTCTTTGAGAAGCCTCCATACTAATTTCCAAAGTGGCACTCCCACCAACAATGCAGTAAGGTTCCCTTCTGTCCTCATCCCTTCCAGCATCTGTTGTTATTAGAGATCTTGATTATAGCCATTGTATCTTGGGTGAGGAGGTATCACAATGTGGTTTTGATTTGCATTTCTTTTCTGGCTAAGAAGGTTGTGCGTTTCTTCATGTGTCTACTGGCCATCCTTCTTTCCTATTCACAGAAGTTTCTCTTTAAGTCTTTAGTCCACTGATTTATTGGGAAGTTGTTTCTTTGAGGATTTGTTGTTGGGGGATTTAATGTTTTTGAGATCCAGGTATACTTTAGATATGAGGCCCTTGTTCTTTGTATGGCTAGTGAAAATCTCCCAATCCATGGGCTTTCTATTGATCTTGCTAGCTATGTGTTTGACATGCAGAAGTTATGCAATTTATTGCAATCCCATTTGTCCATCCTTTCTTTGTTTTGTTCTGTTTCTGGGTATCTTTAAAGAAAATATTGGTCTATGCAAATGAAACCTAGGGTTTCTCTTACTCCATTCTTTAAAGTTTTCAGAGTGTCTGCTTTGACTCCGAGGTATTTGATCAATTTGGAGATGATTCTGGTGCAGGGTGATATATAAGGATATAGATTTCGTTTTCTACAAGTAATTTACCAATTTTGCAAGCACCATTTACTGAAGAGGCTATCTTTCTTCCATTATAGTTTTTAGATTCTTCATTGAAGATTACAGTGTTATAGGTCTGTGGATTCATTTCTGGGTTTTCAATTCTATTCCATTGGTCCTGAGGTCAGTTCTTGTGCCCGTAACAAGTTGTTTTGAATATTGTAGCTTTGAAGTAGAGTTTGAAATTTGGTATTGATATTCTTCCAGCACTGTTCTTTCTATTAAGGATTGTTTTTGCTATTTGGGTCCTTTAATTTTTCCGTATGAATTTTTGCATTGCGTCTTCTATTTCCTTGAAGCATCTGGTAGGAATATCAATAGGTATTGCATTGAATTAGTAGATAGCCTTGGGAAGTATTGCCATTTTCACGATGTTTAACCTTCCAATCCAGGAACATGGGAGATTTTTCCACTGTCGAATTTATGTTTTGATTTCCTTTTTCAAGTTTTTAAAATTTTCATCACAGAGATCCTTAGCTTCTTTGGTTAAGTTAATTCCTAGGTATTTTATTTTTGTGGGGCTATTACAAATGGAGTTGCTTTCCTGATTTCAGCCACACTTTTCTCATTGTTGGCATAGAGAAAAGCCATTAAATTTTTGAGGGTTAATTTTATACCATGTTACATTGCCAAAGTTTAGAATCAGCTTGAGTTATTTGGGAGTGGAGACTGTGGTATTCATTAAACACAAGCTAATGTCATCTGCAAAGAGGAAGAGTTTTATTTCATCTTTCCCTATTTAGATCATTTTTACATTTGCCTATTTTCTTGTTGCTGTAGCTAGTCATTCTAATACTAAATTGAAGAGAAGTGGAGAGAGTGGACATCCTTGTCTTGTGCCTGAGTTAAGAAGAAATGGCTTTAGTTTTTCACCATTAAGTTTTATGCTGGCTGTAGGTTTTTGTCACATACAGCCTTTATTCTATTGAGGAATCTTCTCTGGATTCCTAATTTTTCCAGAACCCTGATCACAAAGGGATGTTGGATCTTGTCAAATGTTTTTTCTGCAACTATTGAGATAACCATGTGGTTCTTATCCTTGCTGTTTGTGATGTGATGAATTATACCGGATTATTTGGTTATATTGAACCAAGTTTGCATCCCTGAAATGAATCCTGTTTAATGCTGGTGTATGATTTTGGGGATGAATTGTTCAAGTCAATTGGCCAAAATTTTGTTGAGAAGCTTTGCATCAATACTCATCAAAGAAAGAGAACAAAGAAATGGGTCTATAGTTCTCTTTCTTTGATGAGTCCCTGCCTGGTTTGGGGATGAGGGTTATGATGGCTTCATAGAATGAGTTCGGTAGTGAACTTTCTCCTTCAATTTCATTGAAGATTTGAAGGAGTATTGGTGTGAGCTCTGACATGAAGGCCTTGTAGAATTCCGCTGTAAATCCATCTGGTCCTGGGCTTTTCTGAGATGGGAGGTCTCTTATTAGTGTTTCTATTTCAGTACTTGATATGGGCCTGTTAAGCTGGTTTAACTCATCTTGGTTTACATTCAGCATTACAATATTTGCTAGGAAAATGTCCATTTCTGCCAGGTTCTCTAACTTACTAGTATAAAGGTTTGAGAAATAATCCATTATAATGTTCTGAAGCTTAGTTGTTTCTGTGGTGGTTTCCATTCTCATATCTGAGTTTATTTATTTGAGTGTATTCTCTTCTTTTTCTCATAAGATTTGCTAAGGGTCTGTCAAATTTGTTAATTTTTCAAAGTACCAATTCTTTATCTTTTTGGTTCTTTCTGTTTTCATATTTGGATGCTAATTTGTTTAATTCTGACTTAATTTTAATGATTTCTTTCCATCTACTGTATTGGCGTTTATCTTGCTCCTCTTTTTCAAGGTGGTTCAGATGTTGTTGTTTTCAGATCTCTCCAATTTGTTGATGTAGGATCTCAGAGCTATAAACTTGCCTCTGAGTACTGCCTTTGCTGTGTCCCAGAGGAGCTGGTAATTTGTGTGCTCATTTTTGTTGAATATCATGAACATTTTAATTACCTTTCTCATCTCTTCCATGGCCCACTGGTGATTCAACAATGTGTTGTTCAGCCTCCATGTGTTACAGGACTCTCTTTGGTGGCTTTTGGTGTGGAGTTCTAATTTTATTCCCTTGTATTCTAAAAGAATGCAAGGTATTACTTCAATATTTGTGAATTTAGACAAGTTTGATTTGTTACGTAGAATGTGGTCTATTTTGGAAAATGTTCCATGTGCTGCTGAGAAAAACATGTATTCTGATGCTGCTGGTTGAAATACTCAGTAGATGTCAGTTAAAACTAGTTGATCTATGCAGTTGTTTAGATGTGCAGTTTCTCTATTGAGTTTTTGAAGAGTTGATCTATCTAGTAGTGATAGTAGTGTGTTAAATCCCCCAACATTTAATGTCTTTGTATCTATGTGATCTTTGAGAGAAAGTAGTGTTTCTTGCATAAATTTGGGTTCTCCGTTGTTTGGTGAATAGATATTCAGAATTGTAATATCCTCCTGAAGGAGAAACCCTTAATTAGTATATAATAAACTTTTTTTTAATCTCTTGTGAGTAATTTTAATTTGCAGTCATTTTTTTCAGATATTAGGATTGTAACATCCGCCTGTTTATGGGGGCCATTTGCTTGGTAGATTTTTTTTTGTTTTGTTTGGTTTTGTTTTATTATGAAAATATTATACAGAGGGTTGACAATTACATGGGCAAGATAGTGAGTAAATTTCTTATCAAGCATTGTTGCCTCATCCTTTGTTTCCCCATAAGATCCCTTCCCATTTCCACACCCCCACCCCTACAGGCCCCTACCGCCCCATCCCCACCCATCCACCTCCCACCCCACTGAAGTTGTAAAGTACATTTATAAATATAACTTCTTGTTCCTCTTATAATTGTAATGGGTCCACCTGTAAGCCTATTTAAACAGTTGTTTTTTTTCCGTTTCCCTCCACAAAATATATCAACACCAAATACAGTGAAAGCAGGGCTTATACTCTGGGGGAGATACATACAAAGCAACAAAGAAATCATCTTATAAACATCTTAGAAACAATCACAGGAAATTAAAAAAATTGAATCCTTAACATGTGGTTCATTTAACCTAACATCAAGTTGTCTGACAGTTTCTGTTTGTCTCACACATATACTAGTTATTGCAAATAAGGGAAACCATGGGACCTATATTTCTTTGGGAATGGCTTACTTCACTTAATATAATTTTTCCAAGTCATTCCATTTCCTAACAAATGAGTCAATGCCATTCTTTCTGATGGAGGCATAGAATTCCATTGTGTATGTATACCACATTTTCTTGATCCATTCATCTACTGAGGAGCATCAGGGTTGGTTCCATATCTTAGCTATGGTAAATAATGTTCAATAAACATAGTTGTGCTGGTAGTTTTAGTATGGTCTTGTTTGTGATCATATTCTTAAATGCCCAAAAGTAGGATTGCTGGGTCACACAGGAGCTCTATGTGGAGTCTTTTGAGGAATATCCATAGCATTTTCCAAAGTAGATGAACAAGTTTACACCCCCACAAACATTGCAGTAATTTTCCATTCTGTTCAAATCCCCTCCAGCATCTTCAAAACTTTGGCAAAATAACAGGATATAAAATTATCCCTCAAAAATCAATGGTTTTCCTGTATGCCAACAATGAGAAAAGTGTGGCTGAATCAGGAAAGCAACTCCATTTGTAATAACCCCACAAAAACTCAAATGCCTAGGAATTAAAGTAACGAAAGAAGTGAAGGGCCTCTATGATGAAAACTTTAAAAATCTGAAAAAGGAAATGAAAACGGATATTAGAAAGTGGGAAAACCTCCCATGCTCTTTGAATGGAAAGATCAACATCGTGAAAATGGCAATACTCCCCAAGACTATCTACAAATTCAATGCGATACCTATCAATATTCCAATCTCATTCTACAAGGAAATAGTAGAGGAAATCCAAAAATTCATATGGAACAATTAAAGACCCCAAATAACAAAAACAATCCTTAACAGAAAGAACAGTGCTGGAGAAATATCAATACCAAATTATAAACCCTCCTACAAATTTATAGTAATCAAAACAGCTTGGTACTGTCGCAAGAACAGACCTCAGGACCAATGGAATAGAATTGAAAACCCAGAAATGAACCCACAGACCTATAGCCATCTAATCTTAGATAAGGGTGGTCAAAATATAAAATGGAAGAAAGACAGCCTCTTCAGTAAATGATGTAGCAAAATTGGTTAATCACTTTTAAAAAAACTAAAGCTATATCCTTATATATCACCCTGACCAGAATCAACTCCAAATGGATCAAAGACCTCGGAGTCAAGCAGATACTCTGAAAATATTACAGGATGGAATAGGACAAACCCTAAGTCTACTTGGCACAGGTTGAAATTTTCTTAATAAAGACCCAGAAACACAACAAATCAATGAAAGTTTGGACAAACTGGATTCCATGAAATTGCAGAGCTTCTTCTCGGCAAAGGATATAGCTAGCAAGATCAATAGAAAGCCCACGGATTGAGAGAAGATATTTACTATCCATACAATGAACAAGGGTCTCATATCTAAAATATACCTGGAACTCAAAAAATTAAATCCCCAACAAATCCTCAAAGAAACAACTGTACAATAAAGAGAAACTTCTCTGAAGAGGAAAGAAGGATGGCCAGTAGACACATGAAGGAATGCTAAACCTCCCTAGCCATAAAAGAAATGCAAATCAAAACAACATTGTGATACCAACTCACCACAAAGAATGCTTGGTACATTTTGTTCTAGTCTTTCACTTTCAAAATATGTTTGTTTTTATGGGCAAGGTGTGACTCCTGAAGGTAGCAGATAGAATAATCTTGCTTTGTAAACCAGTTAGATAATCTATGTGGCTTAATTGGAGAGTTAAGCCCATTAATGTTGAAAGATATGACTGAGAGGTTTTTGGGAGTTCCTGCCATGTTATCCAACTTCTTGGGCACTGAGGCAACTGTGTTCTTCTTATGGTTCATGGATTCTCACTTTTTGTGCGGTTTCTTTGCTCTTATTGTTGTCTTGTTGGTTTTCTATGTGAGGAAATCTTTAAGTATCTTTTGTAGGGCTGGCTTAGTGGAGATATATTATGTCAGCTTTTCTTTGCTATGGCAAATTATTATTTGACCTTAGGTTATGAAGGAGAGTATAGCTGGGTACAGTATCTTGGTTGATAGTTGTTTGTCTTTAGGGCATGGTATACATCATTCCAGGCTCTTCTTGCTTTGTCTCTGCTGACAAAGCAGAGATTATTCTGATTGGTTTCCATTTATAAGTGGTTGATCTTTTCTCCTTGACAGCTTTAAGGATCTTTTCCTTGGTCTGAATTGATCCTCTGCGGATTTTAATGTCATGGTGGCATGTACTGTTATGGTCTGGTCTATTTGGGGTTCTAAAATCTTCTTGTATCTGAAAAGGCCTAACTTTTTGCATGTTTGGGAAGTTCTCTGCTAGCATCCTGTTAAATGAATTTCCTAAACCATTAACTTCTGTCCCTATGGGCTCTTCTATACCCATTATCCTCAGATTAGGACTTTTGATGGTGTCTTCAAAATGTTGAATAGATCTGTTATATTTCTTGGATTTGTCTTGCATAGTTGTATGTTGTTTCACTATAATATCTAGGCTATCTTCAATCCCCTTGATTGTATCTTCTACATGATCAAATCTACTGTCAAGGCTTTCTACTTTGGTTTTTATTTCTTTTCCTTCTAATTGGTCAGCTTTGATGGCTTCAAATTTATTGTTGGAGCTTTGTTTTAGATCTTGTATAAACTTTTTTACTTCCTTAATTTGGTGTTCAGAGTTTATTCTCAAATCACTTAGTTGATTGGCTATGTTTCCTTGGATTCCCATTCCTTCTGTCGGGCTCCATTCAGCATTCCATTTGTGATCTCCGTGAATTCCTTCAGCTGTCTGTTTGTGGATTCCATGAATGCTTCTATTGATCTTTGTCTAGTCTCATCCCACTCTCACAATGCCTGTATTACTCTTTGATTAGCTTCCTCATCTTCACACAATTCCTGTAGTTCTCTTTGACTGTTCTCAGCCTCCTCATGCAATTACTGTCTTTCTCTTTGACTGTTATCAGCCTGTTCACACAATTCCTTAATTTCTCTTTGACTGTTCGAAAACCTGTTCACTCAAGTCCTGTATCAATCTTTGAGTAGCTTCCTCATGTTCACGAGATTCCTGTATTAACCTTTGCTTTGCCTCCTCTCTCTCCTTATCATGCTCACACTGAGTCCTTTGCAGATTTTCAATCTTTTCATTCACCATGTTCACCAGTAGTATTTGTAGATCTCTTTAGGAACTCTCCTCTGGATTATTCATGAATTGTTCTGTTACCAGATGTCATGAGTGGGACTTGAGATACCCGGACCTGCCATTTTTCTTGTGTTTTTCTGGCTTGTTCTGCCCATTTTGTATGAAAGTAACACCAATTTTGTGCTAGAACACTGTTTTAAGGCAAGCATCAACCAAAGTACTGTACCAAAATGGCTGCAGATACAATCTAGTTCATCAGATACGATCTATTCCACATCAAACAACTATGGATTTATGGGCTAAAAACAGCAAATATAAATTTGGCAAACCAGAAATTTTTAGGTTTAAGGAGAAATGTGTTGAAAAATAGGATTAGAGGGATGTGGAGAGGTAAAAAAAAGAGTGAATTTAACCAAATCCTAATCGCAGAGAGGGAAATTGATTTGACAGAATGATAGGAGAGTGAGTAAAACAAACAAACAAAAAAACAAGAAAAAATGGAAAAACAAAAATTTAAATTTAAAAATGAAACACGTAAAAATTATATAAGTTTAAAGAAGTGATATTGAGAGAAGAAAAGGATAGGATGAGAAGAGGGGAGAGATAGAAAGAGGTATGAAAAACTAAAAAATAAAATTTCCTAAAATTAGTTACTTGAAAATTATATAGGTATAAAGATATAATACTGCTAATGAAGAAGTTAAACCTGAGGTTGTCAATTGAGTGATAAACTTCTGGATTAAGTATGTACACAATGGGGCATAAGGTCTAATAATCAATGGCAGGTATTTATCTGGGGATGAGCAGAACAGCAATTAAGTCATGTAAAAAAGGAAGAAATAGAAAAAAAATGTAAAGAATTAAAAAAAGACTAAAAGTTCAAAAAAATAAAAAACATACACACACACACACACACACACACACACACACACACACACACACACACACACACACCTAAAAATTTATGAGAGGAAAAAAATAGATTAATAGAAAAATATTTTTCAAAAAAATTAAAATTAAAAAAGTTAAAAAAAGAGTTCTTTGATTTCTTTTTGGTGGGAATCGGAAAATCCTGTATCCCCACTGGGTCCCTAACCAGTCTCTTGGTGGAGTCTCTGGTCTGCTTGTGGTGGTTGTTTTTCCACTGGCTTGATTTGTTTCTTAAGTTTGTTTGAGCAGGCAGAAAAATGCTCTGCATTACCCAGGATTTTGTGATCTGCCTCCCATGCTAGTTCATTGTGAGGGAAATCTGCTTTGAGTATCACAAAAGAGGGAGATGGCTGTTTCCTCTGGTTTGGAGATGCTGTGATGAGGCTAGGTTCTGGGTAGGGTTGAGGCCTGAAGGGTTTTTCCTGAAGGGTTAGCTCCTGAGACACTCACAGAGCTCAGCCTAGAGACATTCTTAGGTTTTTTGTTTAATAAATTTCAATTGATTATCTAGTCTGCTGTAGGGAGAGGCAACCACTGACTCTGTTTACCCAATGTAGAAAGTCACTCCTCTGGAGGCCAAGCAATCTCTGCTTGGGATGTGTGACTTTGCTCTGGGTGGAGTTGAGCCTGGCAGGTCAGGTCAGGTTCCTGTGAGCAGTTAAATGACTCTTTTGTTTTGACCAAGGCCTGAGTTGGTGGTAGTTGCTCAGTGGGGCTTTGTCAGGATCAAAGATGGAGATCTCTGGTGGTGGGGGAGGGGTGGCCTTCCCTCCTTTGCTCGCTGAGGAGTAAGGATGTCAGGGTTCTACTCACACCACAGTCTTGGTTCCTGGCCGGTCTCTGTTCAGTGATCTGCAGGATGAAGATATCTGCTCCTTGTCAGTTCTTGCTGGTGTTGAGCAGAATCTGCTCTCCTGCTGCTTCTGGCGTCTTTGTCCTGGACTCTCTCAGGTTTTATTTTTGTTTTGTTTTTAAATTGTGAAAATACCATACAGAGAGGTTACAGTTACATGGGCAAGGTAATTAGTGCATTTCTTATCAAGCGTTGTTGCTTGCTCCTTTGTTTCACCTTCCCATCCCTTCCCATCTACCCCCACCTCCCGGCCAAAGTTGTAAAGTTCATTTTTCTATATAACACTTTGTATATTTCATTGTTGCAATGAGTCCCCCTGTATCCCTATTTAAACAAGTTGTTTTTTTCCCTTCCCCTCCACAAATTATACCAACATAAACTACAATGAAAGCAGGAGTTATGCCGTGGGGGAGGGACATACAAAGCAACAAAGAAAACATCATATAAATATGTTAGAAATAATACCAAGGGGGGAAAAACATTTGAATACTTATCTTGACATTCTTATCCCCAATAAACCACCAGAAAACTGGAAGTAGACCTACGTCTCAAGCAGTAGAGCTCTTGCCTTGAGCTGAAGAGCACAGGGATAGCACTTAAGCCCAGAGTTCAAGCCACATGACTTACCAAAAAAATATGTGGACATATATATATATGTATATATATATATTTTTTTTAATTTTAAATGTAATTCATTTCATCATATATATATATATGATGAAATGAATTACATTTAAAATTAAATAAATATTTAAGATACACATTTAAATCATAACTAAATATATGATACTTTTATATTATATACATATATTTAGATATATAAAATCATATTGTATCTGTATGTTTATAAATATATTTGTAATTTATTTCCAAATAGTACATCTGAAGATTTTGGGGAAAATGTAGAGTTTCTAAAGGCTTACTACTGACCAATCATATTTTTCACTAATAAAAAATGTCTAGAGTACTAAGACAATGATTATGAAACAGAGTAGCTTTTTATTCCTTATGATTTTTGATTAGAAACATCTACTTTGTTGGTATGAAGCCTAAAAAATATGATCTTGAAATCACACTCCACAAACTGGACTTATACACTAATTTATCAACTTACAGGTCTCAAACTTTTATTTGAATCCTGTTTCTCACAGTGTCCATTTCCTTAGAGTCAGCTACATGTACAAACATGCATGCATTTTCATGCTCACATACACCCCCATACTCATATGACATACTAAATGTAAAACTGTAATAAAAAATAATATTGATACTGAAAAAGAATTCCTTTGCAAATGTAATTAAATTTTACTTTTTGAATATAATGCATTACTGAAATACTAATGAAAGAGCAGCAGAAAGATGTTTCAAATACTAGAGTGCCTGCCTAAAGAGCATGTTTCTCAGTCCAAACATCATTATTTTCATCCTTCCTTCTCCCACATAAAAAACATAAATAACTACAGAATTAAACTAAATGTTCCTTAATCACTGATTGACTAAAGAAATTATAATATATATGCATATATGCACAATGATATATTATTTAGCCACACATAATAAGGAAATCATTTCATCTTCAAGAAAATAGTTAGAACTGGAAACATTCATATTAAAGCAATATGCCATAGTGTGAAAAACAAATACTAGATTTCTCTTATGCAGACTCTAGACTCAGAAAATAAAATGAATGACTCAGGTGTAAAAGTTGGAAAGGATTAAATTTGGAAAAAAGTAAGAGAGGAGATGAAGAGAAATATTGTGGAGTATATATATTCAAATATTTTATGTTAGTATGATGACAGAATAAAACGTGGGTATAAAAATAGGATAATGAAATTAATAAAAGGAATATAATTTACCAAGCTACATTATATGGACAGATGTATATAACACAATAAAATACTTTGTGAAATTAATATTTGTTAATAAACAAAAATTCATTCAAGATGTTATAGATTCATATGTTAATTTCCATTTTTTGCTCAGTTGTTTCCTTGATAAAGTAGAAGGAGATATTGGTTTTGCTCATTTAGAAAGACAATCTTGTCCAATTAGCATTAAAGTAATCTACTTCATTACTGTCAATGTGAAATTGTACAATCAAATTAATAATTATATTAGAATATTTCAAATACACTCTTCAAAATATTATCCCTATAGGTATATACTTTTTGCAATTTATTGAATATGTTTTCCTTACCTAATTACTACATACCATTTTCTGAATGTAGTTGGTATGTGCAACTAAGACATATTATAACAGACCAGGAAAACAATTATTCAAAGAGTTTTATCAAAAATGCTTATAACGAAAAAAAGGAGGTAAATACAAATTATGTATATTTGAAGACAATACTTGGTTAGTCTTCTTCTCACATTCCCCATTCCATTCTTTAGAATAATATACATTGTAAGGAAGTATTTAGAATGTTTTGGAGAAACAGCTTGACTTTAAACTAATGAGTTACTCTATGAGGCATATTGTTTACTTTATGTCCAGAAAAGCTAAATTCTTACCTTACCATTTTCTTAGGTTTTATACTCAAGTTTAATCTCTTATGGATGACAGATAAAGATATAAACATTTTTTAACTGTGGCTAAATTTAGGCTGAGGAATCTAGGTACAACTGTACTCCTGCAGATAGGCCTCATCATCATGAGACCATGAAATCAAAATGTTAACCAATGCTTCATGAAATCTTGCTTATGAGATTTTGTGTATTATAAACAGTGGTTATTAGCATTTGTTTTGTAATCAGCATCATTTCATGAGTTAGTAAATGAAGTGAGACATTATACTCAAAACAAAATTTAAGGAGGCATCCAAAATTAATTACCAAAATATACATCATTTAACACAATGTTTTTAAGATGCGAGCTAAAGTAAATAATTTAAGAAAAAAATCAACATGTAAAAGAAATACAGAATGAGTATGACAGATTTTTCTTTTACCCTAGTTGCAATAAGGCTTGCATGATGACTTTTCTGGTAATATGTTTAGTTAGGTCTTGATATTTAGTTAAAGTTACGTTATTTTGTATATTCATTTGTCAGATAAAAGAGGAAATGAATTCCATGCCAGTGTCAACATCCATAATGATGTTACAGTTGTATCCTGCTACTCCCAAATACCACTTAGTCCTAACTCTGAACATTAATGGACTTAACTCTCCAATTAAGCAACATAGACTGTCTAGTTGGATTAAAAAGCAAGATTCCTTTATCTGCTGCCTTCAGGAGTAACACCTTGCCCATACAAACAAACAACTTTTGAAAGTGAAAGGCCCGAACAAAATCTACCAAGCAAATGACTCCTATAAATACGTAGGTGTTTCAATCCAAATATCAGATGTAAAATGACTTCAAATTAATATTAATGAGAAGAGATTACCAAAGTCGCTACATAATAATTAGGGGATCTCCCCTCCGGAGATTATTACAATTCTAAATATATATTTGCCAAAGAAGAGAACACGAAAATTTATCCAAGAAACACTGCTTTCCCTCATATCTCACATAGATGCAAAGACATCAATTGCTGGCGACATTAACAAACCACTATCTTGACTATGTAGATCAACACGTCAAAAACTCAGTAGAGAAACTGCACATCTAAACAACTGCATAGATCAGCTAGATTTAACAGATATCTACTGAATATATCACCCAGCAGCATCAGAATACACCTTTTTTTCAGCAGCACACAAAATAATTTCCAAACAGTCCACATTTTAGGTCAAAAAACAAACTTGTCCAAATTCAGAAATATTAAATTTATACCATTCATTCTCCCAGACCACAAAGGAATAAAGTTAGAACTCAACACCAAAATCCACCAAAGAACTTCCTGTAACACATGAAGGCTGAACAACACACTGTTGAATCACCAGTGGGTCATGGAAGAGATGAGAAAGGAAATTAAAATGTTCATGATATTCAACAAAAATGAACACATAAATTACCAGCTCCTCTGGGACACAGCAAAGGCAGTACTCAGAGGGAAGTTTATAGCTCTGAGTTCCTACATCAACAAATTGGAGAGATCTGAAACCAACAATTTAATGAGATATCTGAACCACCTTGAAAAAGAGAAACAAGATAAATGCAATACAGTAGATGGAAAGAAATCATTAAAATTACATCAGAATTAAACAAATTAGAATCCAAATATGAAAACAGAAAGAACCAAAAAAACCCCAAAGAAATGGTATTTTGAAAAATTAACAAATTTGACAGACCCTTAGCAAATCTTATGAGAAAAAGAAGAGAATAACTCAAATAAATAAACTCAGAGATGAGAATGGAAACATCACCACAGAAGCAACTAAGCTTCAGAACCTTATAACGGAATATTTCTCAAACCTTTATACTAATAAATTAGAGAACCAGGCAGAAATGGACGTTTTCCTAGCAAATATTGTAATGCTGAAAGTAAACCAAGATGAGTTAAACCATCTTAACAGGCCCATATCAAGTATTGAAATAGACACAGTAATAAAAGACCTCCCACCTCAGAAAAGCCCAGGACCAGATGGATTTACAGTGGAATTCTACAAGGCCTTCATGTCAGAGCTCACACCAATACTCCTTCAAATCTTCAATGAAATTGAAGGAGAAAGTTCACTACCGAACTCATTCTATGAAGCCATCATAACCCTCATCCCCAAACCAGGCAGGGACTCATCAAAGAAAGAGAACTATAGACCCATTTCTTTGTTCTCTTTCTTTGATGAGTATTGATGCAAAACTTCTCAACAAAATTTTGGCCAATTGACTTGAACAATTCATCCCCAAAATCATACACCAGCATCAAACAGGATTCATTTCAGGGATGCAAACTTGGTTCAATATAACCAAATAATCCGGTATAATTCATCACATCACAAACAGCAAGGAGAAGAACCACATGGTTATCTCAATAGTTGCAGAAAAAACATTTGACAAGGTTCAATAACCCTTTGTCATGAGGGTTCTGGAAAAATTAGGAATCTAGGGAACATTCCTCAATACAATAAAGGCTGTGTATGACAAACTTACAAACCTACAGCCAGCATAAAACTTAATGGTGAAAAACTAAAGCCATTTCCTCCTAACTCAGGAATAAGACAAGGATGTCCACTCTCTCCATTTCTCTTCATTTTAGCATTAGAATTCCTAGCTACAGCAATAAGACAAGATGCAAACATAAAAGGGATCCAAATAGGGAAAGATGACGTAAAACTCTCCCTCTTTGCAGATGACATGATCTTCTCTTAAAAGAATCCCACGGACTCCAGTCCTAAATACCTCAAGCTGATTCTAACCTTTGGAAAAGTAGCAGGGTATAAAATTAACCCTCAAAAATCAATGCCTTTTCTGTACGCCAACAATGGGTAAAGCGTGGCTGAAATCAGGAAAGCAACTCCATTTGTAATAGCCCCACAAAAAATAAAATACCTAGGAATTTACTTAACCAAATAAGTGAAGGACCTCAATGATGAAAACTTTAAAAACTTTAAAAAGGAATTAAAACAGAAATTAGAATGTGGAAAAACCTTCCATGCTCCTGGATTGGAATTATCAACATCATGAAAACAGAAATACTTCCCTCGGCTATCTACAAATTCAATGTGATACCTATCAATATTCCAACCTCATTCTTCAAGGAAATAGAAGAAACAATCCAAAAATTCATATGGAATAATAAAGACCCCAAATAGCAAAATGTTCCTTAACAGAATGAACAGTGCTGGAGGAATATAAATATCAAACTATGAACTCTATTACAAAGCTATAGTAATCAAAACAGCTTGATCCTGACATAAGAACAGACCTCAGGATAGATGGAATAGAATTGAAAACCCAGAAATGAACCTACAGACCTATAGAACTGTAATCTTCAATAAGGGTGCTAAAAACATGAACAAAGAAAGACAGCCTCTTCAGTAAATGGTACTGGAAAAATTGGTTAATCACTTGTAGAAAACTAAAGCTACATCCTTGTATATCACACTGAATCAGAATCAACTCCAAATGGATCAAAGAACTCAGAGTTAAAGCAGACACTGTGAAAACATTCCAGGATGTCGTAAGAGAAACCCTAGGTCTCCTTTGCCCAGACCAATATTTTCTTAATAGAGACCCAGAAATACAACAAATCAAAGAAAGGTGGAACAAATGGGATTGAATGAATTTGCAGAGCTTCTGCTTGGCAATGGATATAGCTAGCAAGATCAATAGAAAGCCCACTGATTGGGAGAACTTCCCTAGCCATACATCGGACAAGGGTCTCATATCTAAAATATACCTGGATCTCAAAAAATGAAATCCCCCAACAACAAATCCTCAAGGGAACAACTGGCCAATAAATAAGTGGACTAAATACTTAAAGAGAAACTTCTCTGAATACGAATGAAGGATGGACAATAGACACATGAAGAAATGCTCAACCTCCCTAGCCAGAAAAGAAATGCAAATGAAAACCACATTGTGATACCACCTCACCGCAGTTAAAATGGTTATAATCAAGAACCCTAATAACAACAAATACTGGATGTGATGTGAGCAGAAGGGAACCTTACTGCATTTTTGGTGGGAGTAGAAACTTGTTCAACCATTTTGGAATTTGTTATGGAGGTTCCTCAGAAGATTCCACATAGAGCTCCCCTATGACTCAGCAATCCCACTTTTGGGCATTTATTCAAATGATCACAAACAAAACCATACTAAAGCTACCAGCATCACTATGCTCATTGCAGCATTATTTACCATAACTAAGATAGGGAACCAATCTAGACATATTCTTGATTGGATCAAGAATACAATGGACATTGCCCCATTTGTTAGGAAATGGAAAGATTGGAAAAAATTATATTAAGTGAAGTAAGTCCCAAAGTAAGGCCCAAAGAAACATAGATCCCATGGTGTCCCTTATTTGCAATAACTAATATATGTCTGAGACAAACAGAAACTGTTAGACAGGTTGTTGTTTGGAGAAATGAATCCCAAGATATGGATTCAAAAGTTTTCTTGTCTTTCTTGTTATTGTTTTCAACATATTTATAAGATGATTTGTTTGTGGCTGTGTATGTACTTCCCCCAGGCTATAAGTGCTGCTTTCACGGTATTTGATGTTGATATAATTTTTGGAGGGAATGGGAAAAACAGTTTAAATAGGTTTACAGTTGGACACATATTACAACAATGAGATGTATAAGACGTTATGTCCATAAATGAACTTTACAACATTGGTAGAGTGTGCGGAGGGGGTGGTGGGGAGGGTGGTGGTAGAGTTATGTGTGGATGAGGGGGAGAGGGGAAGGGATGGTATGGGGAAATAAAGGAGGAGGAAACAATTGTAAACCCTCTGTAAGATATTTCACAATGATAATAATAATAATAGAATATACATTTAAGTGTCTAAATATTTATATTAAATCGCATAAATTATATTCCTTCAATTTTCTGGGTAAAGTGTTCTGCAATCTAGGTATTTTTAAAAGAAATATTGTATGTTGTTTCCTTGGTGACAACATAATTTATAGACTTAAATTTTCCTAAAACATGGTGGTCTGAAATGAGGTGGACGTTCTTGGGTTTGCATGCAAATCTTTTGGACAGAACTAATGTTTTAATCTTGGATGTTATTTGATTGGTAATTTTTTTTTCATTTTTTTATTTGTGAACTTACTGTACAGAGGGGTTACAATTACATGGGCAGGATAATGCATACATTTCTTACCAAGCATTGCAGCCTCCTCCTTTGTTTACCCTTCACATCCCTTCCCAGCCTCTCCCCACCCCCCCAATTCCAATCCTTCTCCTCCCCCCCCCCCGCACCGACGTTGTAAAGCTCGTTTTGGACATGACAACTTGTACTTCTCATTGTTGCAATAGGTCCACCTGTACCCTTAAACGACTTGTTTTTCCCCATCTCCTCCACAAGTTATACTGACATCAAATATAGTGAAAGCACGGGTTATACTGTGGGGGAGGGACATACAAAGCAACAAAGAAATAATCTTATAAATGCGTTAGAAACACATGCATGAAAGAAAAAAAAACATTAAAATACATATCTAAGGGTTCATTTTCCTAACATCACATTATCTGACCTTTTCTGCTAGACTCATACATATACTAGATATTGCAAATAAGGGAAATCATGGGACCTATGTTTCTTTGGGCCTGGCTTACTTCACTTAATATAATTTTTTCCAAGTTTTTCCATTTCCTAACAAATGGGGCAATGCCATTGTTTCTGATGGAGGCATAGAATTCCATTGTGTATGTATACCATTTTTTCTTGATCCATTCATCTACTGAGGGGCATCTGGGTTGGTTCCATATCTTAGCTATGGTAAATAATGCTGCAATAAATATTGATTGGTAATGTTTACAGGCTTTCATATTATGAGAAGAAAAACAAAAGGCCATAGGACTATTTTTATCAGCTACATCGTTGTATTAATTTATTCAAACACATACACACATACAAACACACAGATATACACATGTGTAATATTAAGACCCAGTCAGTCTGAAAGAAAATATTTTAATAGGAATTCCATAAAATATTTAGTCTGCTTAGAACTGCTTAGAATTTCTTGAAATATCTAATTAATGCCACCCTTGGACAAATCATTATCATTGGTGAAAATGTTGCCATTTGAATTTAGAATGCCGCAGAAAGACCTATGTGTTAAAGAAAAAATACTTTCCACTTCCTCCCAGATTGTGGAGAATACCTCAATAGTTCTTCTGGAGATTACGTTCTTCAGAGTGAAACCCATGATAACATAGCCTCTCACATACTTTCGTCTTTTATCTTTAAATCATTCTAGGTAAAAAACATTTCTCTTTGACATACTTCCCACCTTGACATTGTCTTGTCACAGCCCTCCAAACAATAAAACCAACTGAACATACACTGAAACCTTCAGACTTGTAAATCTGAGTAAGCCTTTCTGCTTAGTAAATGGACAATATCGCTTATTATGGTAGATTATAAAGCTAACACAGAAGTCTAGTCTTTGTAACAATGTAGATTGTATTAAAATATACTTCATTATAAAATGTCTAATTCCATGTTGTATCTTGTGATTTTGTTTCTGGTGATCCTAGGGCTTAAACTCAGGGCCTGGATGGTGCTTTTGTGTTCAAGGCCAGTGCTCTACATATAAGTTGAACTGGAACTTCATTTCCCCTGGTGGTTAATTGGAGATAAGAATTTAATGAAGTTTCCCTCTGAGGCTAGCTTCACACTATTATGTTCAGATCTAAATCTCTTAACTAGCTAAGATTACATACTTCAAATTCCAGTTCCCAGCCAAATTGCATATTTTGTGTAATTCCAATTCTCAGCATTGTATAGATTCTCCTACTACAATATGAAAATACAGACTCTACTAAGGATATTTGTAAAGTATAAAACGAAGGAAGAATTTTCATTCTTTACAAAATCAATGCAAAATCTATGCTAAAATATTAATATTTTACTGTACCTTTCCTGCAACAAGTTTGATATAGTTTTATAATTGTCAGGCCAAATTTCTCAACATTCTACTGGAGAATTACGATTTCATGCATGCATGCATATGCATATGTGTATATAGATATCCAAATATCTTCCCTAGTGGATCATCAGAATTGAAACTGCTTTGTTTTGCTGTTCAGCTGTTGAACCTGGTCGGCTCATTCTGTGACAATACCTGTCCTCTTTCTCAACATTCCTTTATTTAATACACCATCAGCCTTCTAAAATAAGGTTCATTTCTTGGAGAAGATTACCAGTCAGCCCAAGCAATATCTACCCAGAGGGTTTTAATAAAGCAAGCTTTAAGATAGTAAGATAACATGAAGTGACAACTACAAAATTTCTACAGAGACCTAGAAAGTTATCAAAATTATATCTGACATTTTTCACATTTCTGCCTTCGTTCTCTTCTCATACTTAAGAAAGCACTGACTAACACTATAAATATATTGAATTTATAAATTAAGGATTAGTGTTTTTTTCCAGCCTGAAGTCTTCTTTTCCATGGTTTTTGACATAAACTTTTGGGAGATTTTTTTGATTGTTATGGGATTCCATTCCAAACAAAGCCATGTATATCAAGAAAGCCAATGTTTTCAACTCAGAGTACTAAACATAAGAGGGGGAAAATTAAGGTTAGGTATATATGTTAAGCACAAATACAGGCAATATCCAGACATTTTGAAATTGTATACCTTTACTAGATAAAGTGGCTCAAACCTATAATCTTATCTACTTGGGAAACAAAGATTAGAGAATTCCAGTTCCAGGCAAGCCCAGACAAAAAAAGAAGTTTCAGAAACTAACCATTTGCTCGGTGCAATGTTTTCTTGCCTGTTTTAGGAGGACCACAGTCCAATAAGGCCCACGCATAGTGATACTACCTCAAAATAAGTAATCCAATTACAATCTGCAGGTATGACAGTAGTAGAGGTGTTGTTTCACAAGTACAGGGTTTTGGGTTCAATCTTCCCTTACCACTAGGAATTTAAATGTGTGCCAGGTTAAGAATGGCATGTCTAAAGTCAAGACTTCATACTGGTTTTACAAGCTCTAATAAAAACTTTACCTCTTTTGTTAATTTTTAACGTACAATCATAATTTCCATGGCCAAACCAAATAATTTCCTATTAGAGATTTTCTTTTATCCATTAAGGAATATGTTATTTGTTGGATACTGTCCCACTGAAGTCATATTAAAATCGAAAACTCGTTCACTGCATGTGGATACAGTATCTCAAAGGTAGCATTTAAGTTGAATTCTCCTCCAAGAGAAGCAGAAGGAATTGAATATGCTAAGGAAAGAGGACTCAGAAGAAGCCAATTCTGATCTTGGAGTTCTAGTTCTACCAACTAAGAGGCAAAGTATTTACTGTGGTGGTTTATTATTACAATTACTAGAAAACATGAGGAATCTATAAGACATGAAAAGTCATTGACGCTTGGGGTCCATGACTCATCTCTATAATTCTAGTTTTTAAGAAGGATGAGACTTGAGGGATAATGGTTTTCAGGCTGGTAGGAAAGTTCATGATGTTCTATCTCCAAATAACTACATGGTTCTTTTTGGAGATTTACTGCTATTAGCAAACAAACTGAGAGCTTGAGGTATGTTCAAGCCCCAAACTGGGAGAAAGAAAAAATTCTTAGAAGAATACTATGAGAAACAGAGTTATGAATAGGAAAGCAGAAACAAAATACATAAACTTATTGATATAAACAAAGCTTCCCAATGTGAAATATGGCACAAAATGTAATATTTAGGGTTTTCCTTCTTATATAGTAGAAACAAATGGGATGTCTACTTGAAGAAACTAAAGTGTAAAACTGTATGCAATAAATAATGACATTACTTTATATTTCTATAATTTAACTTGTTTCCCCACAAATTTATAGAATAGTATAGCTATGGAAAAATCAATAAATATTGCATTTTCATATAGGATTACATATCCTTGCAATTGTTGTCTAAAATTGATCTACATTAAAATCATTGCCATTGATATCCTTCTCAAGATTCCAAATGTTTATAATTTCAGCAGACCTTCCAAAAAACTCATATCCCATACATAATTTTTAGTTTGTTCATGCATTCTTAGGAACATAAACATGGCACAAAATATTAATTACCTTTATCTACTGTCATTAATTTATTATAACTAATGCAATTAAGTATATACCCTGAGAGAAAGAAGATTCTTCCTTCTAAATACATGCTTGCAGGCACACACACACACACACACACACACACACACACACACACACACTCATACTCACATATTTACCAATCTAACTTAGGTTAAGTTCCTGACATTGGGTATGAGAAAATGATCTATCTAATAATAAACTTCCTTGCCCAGTCATAAAATACTTTCATAATTCCACATATACAAAAAACTAGATCATTCAAAATAATGAGATTACTTAACAGAACCACCCAGCTCCTAAGCCATCTAATCCCTGATTTCATTCATTCATGACAATGCATTTTTCATTTAAAAACTTTTTGAGTCTCTCTGATCAGCAGATACAAATGTGCTATCGTATAATAGAAAATGTAGGTAAAATTACTTGTCCCTAGGTAATCTTTAATATATCTTAAAGAGTTCTATGTCCTTCTTGCAGAGCCTGTTACTGGCATTTTGCCCTAATGTCTAATATTAACTTACAAAGGACATACCATATTCCTTAATTCATTTTCCCTAAAGGTTATGCTATGTAGTTGACTCTGATTTTTTGCTTATTATAATTAAATTTTCTCAACCAGTTGAATTATTGTTTATGTTACTCCTAAGCCATTTGAAATATCAAAAAGACCTAGAAATTCACCTTGGCAATGATTTGTGAATGGTAGTTATGGTTGTGGGGAGGTAAAGGACTTGAATTATCTAGAGTGCCTTAAAACTGGCACTTATTTAAGGACTGATCACTTAGTAAGCTTTTAAAGTGTGTCTTCTTATTTCATGTAGGACGGTAAAAGTATGCTTTTCATCACATTCTTGCCTGCAAAGAGTTTGTAGAGTTTGTGCTGAAATGTCTGAGTTAAAGAGGCACAATAAAGAACTAAATAACTCCATTACAGACTAGCAACCACCTTTGGAGGTACGGATTATAAAAAGAACCATAAATTTGACCCAGAAATGACACAGAAAAGAAAACAATTGCCAGGCAACTAAAACATATATAATCCTTGGGCAACCCACAGGAATTTTCTCTGGATACATCAACCAATCACTGGGTGGCCATACGAGACATGGTGACCCAGTGGCCAGGTGGTACCCGTCAATAACAAGTCAGTATTAAAATTAAGGAATCATGTATGTGTAGCTTAATTTGCTTAAAATATTAGCCAATCATGTAATTTCTCATGTAACACTCCCTTAAGGTTGTTTACTCAATACTATAAAAAACTGTACTGATTCTATGCTCGGGGCCTCTTAGTGTCACCAGTTACCGAGTGCACGGAGGACCAAGCTCGAATTTGCAAATAAACCACTCTTGTCACTTACATTGATCTTGGTTTCTGGTGGTCTTTGGAGGAGGTATAACAGGTGGAGGCTCGTCCGGGATAAACTCATAAATCCACCCAGATACCTGATCAGAGAGTAGCAAAGAATGGCTGGTAAGTTAAGGCATTGCCACTTTGTAACTGTCTGGGGTCTTTATGTCCAGCAGGATTGGTATTGGAGTTGACAAGAAGTCCTGTCGGATAGTGCTATAAGGCAGCCAACTGGACTGGTGTGAGAGGTCCCCCGTTTCCCACGGAAGATAAACTATCCACTAGTGTGGACACATGGGCCTGTTTGTTGCCAGAAACTTTCTTTTCTGATAGTTTATAAGGTAGACTGTCCACTAGTGAGGACATTTGGGATTTATCCTGTCTGTAATTCTTCACTTTCTGTCTGACAGTCTACCATGGGCATGATGTTAAATGTGTGTCTTGTCCTAATGTTTGTGTGTTTGTAATATGAGTATTATGAAACATTTCCTCACTCAGGTTCATCCGGAGGTGGATGTCAAGAGACTCTGTTTCTCTCTGTTTGAGGCTGTTAGTCTTCGCTCTGTTTCTTCATCCAAAAATAACTACTTTCTCTTTCAGACCCCCTTATTTTTCCACCTCGAAGGGTGAAATCTGGCCTAGAAAGATTGGCCACTTGAAGCAAAGCTGGAGTCAGGTAATCTATCGGATGCCACTGCTAGAATATCGCAAAGTGTCTCTGTCTACCCCTTTGGGATCTTAGACAAACCAGCTAGTCCACACTTTACACATTGGGACATTGTTAGCTCTGTCCTTAACATTCTTTCAATTACTTGTTAGGAAGGTAAGGGGAGTGTGAGGTGCATTCTGGTTCTGACCCATTTCAATGTATATCAATCCACACATAAGGCCAGAGGAAAGGAGAAAATTAATTACAATTGTCACAAAATGAAATAGCCGATACTTTCAGCAATTTGGGATATGACCACAACTCAAAATGTCCCAAGGAGTAATAAAGCCCCATGGAAAACTTTCGAACAAAACTTCTTGGGTGCAAGGGGTCACAGCAGTTAAATGATACTCATGGACCACCCAAAGAACAGTGGATCTGGTGACGGGACGAGTGTCTCACTCATTTTTAGTTATCCCAGAGAGCCTTTATCCCTTATTAGGAAGAGACTTGTTGACTAAGGTCGGGGCACAGATTCACTTCTATCCAGAAGGCTCCCAGGTGACAGATGCCCAAGGGAGACCAATACAAGGGCTGACTCTGAGCCTGGAAGACGAGTACCGGTTGCAGCAATCACCTCAGGCTCCTCAACAAGAAATCACCTACTGGCTGGAAAGGTATCCATAAGCCTGGGCAGAGATTGGAGGAGTGGGACTAGCGAAGAATAGACCAGCTCTATTTATTGAGGTAAAGCCAGGAGCTGACCCAGTCATAGTCTGGCAGTACCCTATATCCATGGAGGCACGGGTGGGAATAACCCCCCACATTAGGTGTCTGCTAGAACTGGATACACTGCGCCCTGTCAGTTGGCATGGAACACTCCCCTGCTATCAGTCTGTAAGCCCCACTCCAATGAATATAAGCCAGTGGAGGACTTAAGGGAGGTAAACAAATGGGTAGTGGACGTTTACACGACTGTACCCAACCCCTACACACTCCTGAGCCCCCTTCCTCCCGAAAGGCAGTGGTACACAGTATTAGATTTAAAAAATGCCTTTTTCAGCCTACCCTTGGCAGCTAAAAGCTAAGATCTCTTCTCCTTTGAGTGGACAGATGTAGAAAGAGATATTAATGGACAGCTGAACTGGAAAAGACTTCCTCAAGGATTTAAAGACTCACCAACACTCTTTGACGAAGCCCTGCATGAGGACTTAGGTGAGGTTGGGGAAGCCACCCTAGCTTGACTTTGTTGCAATATGTGGATGTCTTATTAATTGCTGCTAAAACTGAAAGAGAATGCATCTGAGGAATGGAGGATTTACTCCAGACTTTGGGAAGCCTTGGTTTCTTGAGTGTTGGCCAAGAAAGTTCAAATCTGCAAATCAGAGGTAACTTATCTGGACTATTTATTGAAAGGGGAGCAGCAGTGGCTTACAAAAGGAAGAAAAGAAATTGTCCTTAAAATTCCAACACCCCAGTCTCAGCACCATGTAAGGGAGCTTTAGGGCTCAGCAGGCTTTTGTTTTCGGTGGATTCCTGGGTTTGCGGAGTTGGCTAAACCCCTTTATGAGGCTACCAAAGAAAAGCAGCTGTTTTTATGGATGGAGTAGGTTGAACAAGCCTTTGAACAGATAAAAACTGCCTTATTGACAGCCTCAGCATTAGGACTCCCTGATACAACTGAACACTTTAATTTGTATGTGGATGAACATAATGGGATTATGAAAGGAGTCCTAAGCCAATATCTAGGCCCATGGAGAAGACCAGTAGCCTACTTATCAAAGAAATTAGACCGGTGGCAGCAGGATGGCCACCATGCCTGAGAATGAAAGTGGCTACTGCTCTAATGGTAAAAGATGCAAATTAACTATGGGGCAGGAATTGTATGTGAACACGCCCATGCTATTGAGAGTGTGTTAAAGCAGCCACCAGATCGATGGCTCAGCAATGCCCGACTAATCCATGACCAAGGACTGCTACTCAGTCCTCTCAGAATTAATTTCCTGGTTCCCTCAGCTGTCAACCAAGCGATTTTTCTACCAGATCCAGACCTAGACATGTCACTACATGATTGCTCGGAGATCCTGGCACAAGTCCGTAATATCCAAGAGGACTTAAGAGATCAGTGTTACCAGATGCTGAACTCGTGTGGTTTATAGATGGGAGCAGCTTTGTTCATCAAGGACACAGGTACACTGGAGCAGCAGTAATGACTGAGACTGATGTGGCTTGGGCCGAACCTCTGCCCATAGGCACGTCAGCCTAGAGAGCCAAATTAATAGCCCTGACCCCAAGTACTAACGCTAGGAAAGAATAAAAGACTAACTCTGTATAGTGATAGTGAGTATTCATTTGCAATGGCTCATATACACAGAGCTATCTACAAAGAAAGAGGATTAATGACAGCATAGGGAAAGTCCATCAAAAATAAAGATGAAATTTTGGCCTTAATCGCTGCTCTTTGATTGCCTAAGAAGTTGACCATTGTTCATTTACCTGGACATCAAAAACTTAAAGATGCTGTGAATAAAGGCAATAACCTGGCCGACAGAACTGCCAGGGAAATGACAACACAAAAAGACTCTGTAATGATGATAAACCTGCCAGACCCCGGTGCAAGAACTCTCCTGGACAATCCTACATATACCACAGAAGATTTAAAATGGATTGATCAACTAACAATGGCACAATGCCTGAATGGTTGATGGAGAGACTCTAAGAGCAACATTGTATTGCTTGAACAGTTATGGAGTAAAATACTACTGAAAATGCATTGAGCACCCACATGAGTGGGAGGAAGATGCAAGACCTGGTGAGAAATACTGGTCTTAGGGTCAAGAATAGACATGCTAAAATAGAACAGATTGTCAGGGACTGTAAAGCATGTCAGCTGACTAATGCAGGGAAAATTCAGGCAGGACCAGGCAGTAGGATAAGAGGAGATAGACCAGGAACCTACTGGCAGGTGGACTTCACAGAAATCAAACCTGGCAAGTATGGATATAAATATCTATTAGTTTTCCCTTTTCAGGATGGGTAAAAACCTTTCCTACAAAGCATGAAACAGCACAGGTGGTGGCTAAGAAATTGCTGGAAGAAATCTTACTCAGGTTTGACTTCCCTAGCATGATAGGATCAGATAATGGACCAGCCTTTGTGTTGAAGGTAAGTCAGGGAATTGCTAATGCTCTTGGGGCAGATTGGAAACTGCATTGCGCTTATAGACCCCCAAAGCTCAGGACAGGTAGAAAGGATGAATAGAACTGTAAAGTAGACCCTGACCAAATTGACTATGTTGACTGGTGGTGAGTGGGTAACTCTCCTTCCCTTTGCCTTATACAGAGTACGAAACTCCCCTTTGAAAATTGGTCTTTCCCCCTATGAAATTGTATTCGAAATGCCCCCTCCCATAATTTCTAATTTTCAGAGCAGTTTCTTAGGGAAGATGATGACTCTGAACTTTTGTTCTCTCTCAGGGTCCTGTAGAGGACTCGCCTTTATGTCTGGCCTAGACTGAATGTGCTGTACGAGACCGGCCCTCCAACGATCCCACATCACTTCTGCCCCGGGACTGGGTCCTGGTGAAAAGACACCGACAGGAAAACCTGGAACCGCGGTGGAAAGGACCTTTGTGGTCATCTTGACGAATCCAACTGTCCTCAAAGTTGACGGCATCGCTACCTGGATCCACCATTTGCATGCAAAGCCTGCAGATCCCATAAGCGATATTGGAGAGAACTCAGAGTGATAAGTCTCAATTTCCAAAGACAATCCTTAAAGCTCAAATTGAGCCGTAAAAAGACTAAGTCATGAAATGGTTGTTGACGTATACCTTACTTGGAAATTGTATTGACATAATAGTGGATGCCTGCAATCCTAATCGCCCATATAATTGGGCTTGGATTATTAGTAATCAGGTAATGGAAAAACGTTTCCCACTGGCTGTGAAAGAGGGACCCTCCCTATGGTTTCGATACAGGCTCATATTTAATTTGTGCCAGCTCGCTGAGGGAGTATGGTAAGGACCTAGGCTTGTTGAGTGTAGATGGAGACACTGGTATGTTTGCCCAGGGGAAGGAAGGACTAGTAATTGTGGAGGACCAGAGGATTTTTACTGTAAGAGCTGGGGCTGCAAAACAAGTACCTCAGGAAAATGGAAAGGAAAAGGAGGAGACCTTGTTACTTTTACTAAATCAAGGGCCAGTGGGCATCCAGTTTAATGGGATGCCTGTGCACCAACAAATTAGGGTTTCCCAGGATTCTGATGCCTGAGAGAAAGTTCAGTTCACAGACAAGGGAAATCAAGTCCTAGGTTGGGAACTAGGAAAGACTTGGGGATTAAGATTTTACCGATGTTGAAAGACTCACAATGGCACACTTAGAATTCTACAGACAATTGCCACAGCTAGCTATTTCCTTTCAGTAATGGGACCAAACACTGTTTTAAGACCGGCTTCTGCCACAAAAGCCAAAGTAAGTGAAAAGAAAAAGCCCTAGGCTGTAGTGACCCCATCTCCTCCGAAAAGAGGAGACCCCCTCAGGGAGAACATCCCTTGCTGGAGGATTCTCTATGGCAGCTGTTGGTTCAAACTTATAATCTAATAAATCAGACCTGCCCTGATATTACCAGTACATGTTGGATGTGTTATGATATGAGACCCCCATGTTATGAGGGTATTGCAGGGCTACAGAATGTAACTAAAACAAGTAAATCATGCAGATGGGAATAAAAAGAGGCAAAACTTACCCTAAAGGCAGTTATAGGACAACGGTTATGTGTAGGACGAATACTAACTAATTTTACTCACTTATGTAATCAGACCCAAGAATGGACTCCCGGGGAAGCTTATCGATTACCTCTCCAAGATGTTTGGTAGACATGTTCAACTGACCTAACCCCTTTTGTGCATTGGAGGTTTTAAATAGGACCCACAGCTTTTGTGTCACGGTGCAACTCATCCCACGATTACTTTACAATTCTCTGGAAGACAAGATGATAAAAATGTCCACAGCAAGCTACTGGCCGCGAAGAGCTAAAATAGAAATAATAACAGCCGTGACTATCGTGGCCCTGGTGGGCTTAGCTGGAGTAGGGACTCGAGTAGCATCCCTGGTTACTCAGAGAACACCCTACTCTAACCTTGGTGCTTCTATAGATGAGGATATCAAAAACCTGGAACGTTCTACAGCCTACCTTCAAAAATCTCATGATTTCTTACCTGAGGTGGTGTTACAAAACAGGCAAGGGCTGGACTTAATTTTCTTACAGCAAGAAGATCTATGTGCTGCCCTGGGGAAGAATGTTGCTTCTATGCAAATCACTCTGGAGTTGTAAAAGAATAAGGGAACAGCAAGTAGGATGGTTTGAATCATGGTTTAACTATTCCCCTTGGATTACTACATTAATATCCACTCTGTTGGGTCCCATTATCATTATAGTGCTTGTGTTCACTATAGGGCCTTGTGTTGTAAATCCATTAGTGATGTGTGTTAAGAAACGAGTCAATACCGTACAACTGATGGTCTTGAGAACGCCATATCAATTAATCCCTGATAAAAGACATAACGCAGGCCCGTAAGGACAATGATTAGCCTTTCAGGTGCATAATAGAAACTGGGGAATGAAGAGTCTAAGACTTAAAGAGGCACAATAAATAACTAAGTAACTCCATTACAGACTAGCAACCATCTTGTGAGGTACGGATTGTAAAAAGAACCATGAATTTGACCCAGGAATGATATAGAAAAGAAAACAATTGCCAGGCAACTGAAACATAAATAATCCTTGGGCAAGCTACAGGAATTTTCTCTGGATACATCAACCAAACACTGGGTGGCTATATGAGACAAGGTGACCCAGTCGCCAAGTGGTATCCGTCAATAACAAGTCAGTATTAATAATAACCAATCATGTATGTGTAGTTTAATTTGCTTAAAATATTAGCCAATCATGTAATATCTCATGTAACACTCCCTTAAGGTTGTGTATTCAATACCATGAAAACTGTACTGAGTCTATGCTCAGGGCTTCTTAGTGTCACGGGTTACCGAGTGCATGGAGGACCAAGCTTGAACTTGCAAATAAACGACTTCTTTTTCACTTACATTGATCTTGGTCTCTGGTGATTTTTGAAGGGTCTCCATTCCAGGTATAACAATGCCCTGCTGCTACTGTAGTGAAACCCACAAACAGATTTTGAAATTTTCGTCCAGTGGCCCTAGTGATTTGAGCCCAGATTTATGGGATAGTCACATAATACACAATTGCAAAGCACCAGAATATACAAAGTCAAAATGCAAAATGATGTTCAATTTTTTTCTTTGTTGTTTCACTTTTTTCTTTCTTTCTTTTTCTTTCTTTTTTAATTGTGAAAATACATTACAGAGGGTTACCATTACATGGCCCATGTAATCAGTGCATTTCTTAACAAGCATTGTTGCCTCCTCCTTTGTTTCCCCTTCGTATCCTTTCCCATGCCCACCCCAGCCCCCCTCCGCCAAAGTTGTAAAGTTTGTTTTTAAACAAAATGGCTTGTACATTTCTTTATTCCAATGGGTCCACCTTTATCACTATTTAAATAATAAGTTTTTTTTCCTCCCCCTCCACAAAGTATACCAACATCAAATACAGTGAAAACAGGGGTTATACTATGGGGAAGAGACATACAAAGCAACAAAGAAATCATCTTATAAATATGTTAGAAACAATAACAAGAAAGAAAAAATAACATTTGAATCCTTATTTTGGGGTCCATTTTGCCTAACATAACTTATCTGACCGTTTCTGCTTGTCTTAGACAAATACTAGTTATTGCAAATAAGTGAAAGCATGGGACCTATGTTTCTTTGGGCCTGGCTTAATTCAGCCTTGGAAGAAAACAATAGAGAATTTTTTTTTCTTATTCATTCTCTTTTAAGGAGCTAGATCCTGCTTATTTCTCATTATTGTTGATATGACTTAAATAAATTTACCAGATTTTTCAAATAAAATAGATACAAAATGACATATTTAGTAACAAAATAAAGCTAAACATTTGAGTGATATTTTTATTTAGTTCTGTTCTCAGTTATGCTGAAATAACATTGAGATGAGACAAGCATATGTGTAAATTGACACGTATCAATCACACAGAACTCTGGAATCTTTGGGCTTTGATTTCTATATCAACATCACCTAGAAAACAAAATTATCACTTGCTTCATGTCTTAAGTAACATACTTAATACAAGTTTTATTAATTTTACCAATATATTTCATAATCTATGGAATCGATGCATTACATAAGAATTTGATTTCTTATTTCCACTGAATTAATATTACGTTTATTTTATTTTTTCACACATAAAATGACATTCTTCAGGATAAAACATGCCTGTTTTTCATTTTTATTGCCAAAATTGAACTATAAGGCACTTTGTAAATTTAACTTTAAATCTGAACTAAAGCAAGATATTCCAGCACTTATCCAATTATTCCTATTGAAAGGTTAAAGTTTGAGGCAGTGACCACCACGTGTTGCCTCCTGAGCCTCAGTACTCCCAAGAAGACTTGGAGTGGATAAAGAAAATGCCCATGGCCTATAAACCCCCAGACAGAGAAGGAAACAAAGACTGGTGGAAAACTGGGGCAGGAACCCAAAGAATGCAGGACTTGCTCCGACACTCAGATGTAAAAATTAGGCAAGGAAATCAACTCATTGAGGACATTGTTAAAAATTTTAAAACCTGTCAGCTCACCAATGTCCCCAATAAACCAGTTACAAAAGTAGCTAGCCTCCATGGAGATAGGCCAGGTGTGCATTGGGAAGTAGACTTCACAGAAATTAAAACTGGATATTTTGGATATAAATATTTGCTAGTTTTTGTAGATACTTTTTCAGGATGGGTTGAAGCCTACCCAACAAAGCATGAGACCCCCAACGTCGTGACTAAGAAGATCCTGCAAGAAATCCTACCCAGTTATGGCTTCCCATCCACCATCTGGTCGGACAATTTACTGGCCGTTTCAAAAGTAAGTCAGGGAATAGCCGCGGTACTGGGAACAGATTGGAAATTGCACTGTGCTTAGAGACCCTAGAGTTCAGGGCAGGTAGAAAGAATGAATCTGACTGTAAAAGAGACCTTAACTAAATTGGCATTGGAGAGTGGCGCAGACTGGGTATCGCTCCTTCTTTTTGCCTTGTTTAGAATGAGAAATTCACCCTATCAGCTTGACTTTACTCCTTTTGAAATAATGTATGGACACCCTCCACCCATTATACCTAGCCTTCAGACTGAATTGCTTGCTGATTTGTATGATACTGAATTTCTGTGTAAGCTTGACTATTTACAGCTGGTGCATAAGAGTATGGGGCCCCAGCTTAGAGCATTATATGATTCTGCTTCTATTCATACCCCACATTTGTTTAAACCAGGGGACTGGGTGTTTGTTCGAAGGCACAACTTGTGATCTCTGGAACCATGGTGGAAGGGACCTTACATGGTGCTACTGGCTACACCTACTGCCCTTAAGGTGGATGGCATTGCTGCTTGGATCCACTGTTCCCACACCAGACCAGCTGATCCCTTTGTCTTGGACGACCATGGGGAAACATGGGAAGTCTCCAAGCATCCTACCCAACCACTCCTGAAGAAAAGAAAAATGGACTGATTTTTATTGATATACTCGTTCAAAATCAAGAGCTGTTGGAGTTTAGTTTTGAGCCAGAGCCACAAGATTGTGGCTCAGGACCATAAGTCAAGGGGGGGAATGAAAGGTTAAAGATCGAGGCAGTGACCAACACGTATTGCTTAGCATAGCAACACGTGGTGGTAATCAAAACACCTGGTTGATTGTGTGCTTATATAAGACCTGCAAATCCTTAGCTCGGGGCTCTCCTCCTCGGCTCCACTGTGTTGGAGTGTAGGAAGAGGCCCAAGCTGCAGCCCGTTTAAATAAAACAGCTGTGGAGTCTGACTCTCGGTGGTCTTCTTGTGGGGGGTCCTGCGACTTTGGCATTACACTATAGACTTGAATATAACTTATTTTTGAATGGTAGGAAATTCATATTATACCTACTCTCTATAAAATATTTAAGAAATAAATGATCATGATAATAATAATTTTTCCTTCAAGTAGAAAGAAAGAACCTCACTATAGATGACAAAAACTTGAATGTAGATGCCATAAAGTTTATGAAAAATTCAAGTCATTATGAGTTAGATGAAATAGTCATTTTTGAAGGTCACAAAATGAAATCTCTTGAAGCTTTCTTATCTGTCAAATAAAAATTATTTGCACTCAAATATTTCATTCATCTCTCCAGCAATGGTATAACCAAACCAGCTCCATGCCAAATAGCTTCTCTGATTAATTCAAGTCAATATTTAGGAACAGAAGTTATTGAAATGTGTAGAAATATCTACCCACCACTCTAGAAATTAAATCTGAAGTCACAAAGGATTGGGATTAATAATTAGCTTTCATTATGTTGCCTTAAAGAAGTGAACTCTTTTAAGTGGGCAGAGTTGTAGAGATTTGGTCACTGAGAACTTGTGATCAAAGAGGATGTTAAGATCAAGTCCTTTCCTCCTCTTCCTTCTTTTCCTTCTCTGTTTCCTTCTCCTTTCCCTTCTCCTTTTCCGTCTCGCTCTCTCTCTTCCCCTCCTCCTCTTTTTCCCTCTCTCATTCCTATTCCTCCTCTTCTTTACTTCCTGGCTTCTATGAATACACACATTCCATCACATGTTCCTGACATGGGGTACTGTATCACCACCAACCAAAAGCAAGGAGGATAAGAAACATCAACTGAAATGTATAAAATCAGAAGCCAAGATTAATCTTTCCCCAATTTAAGTTAATTTTATAACGTATGTTGTCATATTGATAGGAGACTGACACAGCATGCTCTCACTTATTATAAGGGATAAGATTTACTGGAAAAAAATCTGACCAATATCACCCTAATAAATTATTGTTTAAATTAATATTAGATTAAGAAAAATCTACTTTAAAGTGTCAGATATACTTCAAAAAGAGGCAAAAAATAACCTCTATGGTTTACTATGAAAAGACAATAGAATTCAAACTATTCCTCAAGGAAATTGACCTATATTTGGAAGTATTTTCAATTTCATAAATGATGTAAGAAGACTGAAGAACACATTTCAACTCAATCTGTGTGATATAAAATTTACTCTGTCCCCTGTATTCTATCTATGTCTGGTTCCCAAAGTGATTTGTATTTTATTCTAATCATATTTTTAATTAACTTTAAGTAATTGTATGGGAGTTGCTGTTTGACAAAGCAGTTTATGAATAGTGTTTAGTGTGTTTTTTTTTTCTTTTTTGTCTTCTGAGGTTTGAACTCTGGGTCTGGGAGCTGTCCCTGAGCTCCTTTGCATGAACATTAGAACTCTATCACTTGAGGCATAGCAGCACTATCAGATTTTTCTGAGATTTAATTGGAGATAGGAATCTCACAGACTTTCTTGCCTGGGATGGCTTCAAACCTCAATCCTCAGCCTCCTGATTATTGAGGATTACAGGTGAGCAGCTACTGCCTGGCTTATACAATGAAGCTTTTTTTTTTTGGTAGTCCTGGGGCTTGAACTCAGGGCTTTGGCAATGCCCAAGAGCTTCTTTTCCTCACTCTAGCGAGCTTCTTTTCCTCACTCTAGCACTCTACACCTTGTGTCATATTGCCAATTCCAGCTTTTTAAAAATTATGTAGTACTGAGGAATCAAACCCAAGGCTTCACACATGCAAGGCAAGCAGTATACCACTAAGCCACATTCCATGGCCAATACAATGCACCTTGATGATCATTATCCCTCATCCTTCTCAATCCTATCTCATCCCTCAATTTACATAATTTTGTAGAATATTCACTTACTTGCAATATCATATATCGTCACTCAGAGAATATATCAATGATTATACTTTATTGCTAGTTTTATTCATCAACATACTAAAGTTATGCATTACAGATTTCTGGGATTTTAAATTCCAAATTTGCACACACTACTATTCAGATTCACACACTGCTATTATAAAAATTTTTCCTCAGATTTATGCAAATGCACTCTGTAATTCTTTAATAAAGTACAATGATTCTTAAAATGTTAAAGAGTTGGAGTAAGAACATCAGCTTCAGTTCTAGAACATTTTATCATCACTACCCTCTCAAAATACTCCAATATTTATTAGTAGTCACTTCCTGTCATCATTTCAACCTCCCTCCTCTTGAGCAGCTATTATTTCATATTCTACTTCTACAGATGTGCCAATTTTAAAATGCTCACATTATTATAATATGTAGTCTATCCATTTCTTCCATGTAATATTACTGTTTCCAAAGGAAGCCCATGTAAATTTTTCTCATGGATGGAGTATATTGTTTTGTATGCATGTGAATAATTATATAATATCCTCAATGGACATTTCAATATTTCATCATATGTTATTGTAAAAGGTTTTGCTATGTATATTCCTGTACATGTGTCTCATTGGATATATGTTGAAATATATTTTGTATTTAAAATTATGCTTCAAAATGCTGGATCAAACTGGGCGTCAGTGGCTCATGCTTGTAATCCTAGCTACTCAGGAGGCTGAGATCTGAGGGTTAAGGTTCAAAGCCAGCCCAGGCAGCAAAGTCCGTGAGATTCTTATCTCCAATAAACCACTAGAAAACCGATGTGGCGCTGTGGCTCAACTGGTAGAGCGCTCGCCTTGAGCTGAAGAGTGCAGTGCCCAGCCCAGAGTTCAAGCCCCACGACTGACAAAAAGAAAACAAAAAATACGCTGGATCATAGAAGCAACTCTATGTGTAATATCTTAAAGATTGCCAGTATGTTTAACAAACTGACTGTATCATTTTAAGTGACAAGCACCAATGTATAAGAATTCCAATTTCTACATAGTAGTTGTGCAGTGCAATCTCTTTGTTGTTTCTATTTCCACTAATCTCTATATGTATGCAATGTCTAGGTATGTTACGATACTTCCATATGTTCCTTGGTTGTTGTTATATTAATATAGAGATATGTATTTCAATTTTTTGATAATTTATTCACGATGGTAAATTTTTTTCATTGGTATTAATATGCTCTTAATATATTTCTGATTCAAGTGTTTTAAGTAAATGAATATGAATACACACTATGTATACATGTGCATATATCCATACTTATATGTGTATACATACAAATGCCTATATATGTATACATATATGAATATACATATGTGTATATACATATATACAGACATATATGTATATTATTATTTTCATTTCTCTGTAAGTTATCATTTTACTTTATTTGTCAAACATGTCCTTTATTGATTTTACTTTACTTTATTTTATGGCTAAGATGTACAGAGGGGTTACAGTTACATGAGTAAGGCAATGAGTACATTAGTTGTTGATCATTGTTACCCTTTCCCTTCCTTGTGTTGTCACACTATCCCTTCCCTCCCAGCTCTCACATTCCTATCAACCCACCCCTTACTGCATGAAGTGGTAAAGTTCATTTCCAATATACGGTCTTGTGAGTATATTTGTTGCAATGTGTCATCCTGTGTCCTTGTTTCACCGTTTTGTAATTCTCCTTCCCCTCCCCAGATTAGACATGTATATACAAGATGCAGGGTATCAAAACTGAGTACAGTGACAACAGGGGATATGCCATAGGGGAAATAACATACAAAGGAAACAACAACAAAAATGAATAAAATGGCATTGTACATTTACTACAGTAACAATAAAGACAGAACACTCAAACATGTCCTTTATTGCCGAGGTAATTATTACAGTTAATGTTCTTATCATTTTTGGAACTTTGCAAAATGTTTGATAGCATTCAGTGTGGACTGATATGTTCAATTTTTGTTAAATCTATCATCTCATAAGGTACCTGACAGCTCTCTTCTAAAGCAAAAAAGGCAGTCTTCTACAGCTTGGTTCCAAACCATTTGTATTTTTTCCTTGTACTAAGAATACTGACTGAAGCCTGGTGCTGGGGGCTCACACCTATAATCCAAGGTACTCAGTAGGCTGAGATCTGATGATTGTGGTTCAAAGCCAGCCTGGGCAGGAAAAATCCATGAGACTGGTATCACCAATAAACCACCAGAAAACTGGAAGTGGTGCTATGGCTCCAGCCTTGAGCTGAAGAGCTGAGGGACAGCACCCAGGCACAGAGTTCAAGGCCCACGACCACCACCACCAATAACAACCACAAAAAGAATACTGACTCAAAAAGCAATAGTATTAAGCAGTCTTAAAGTTAGGCTCAAGTCTGACATTTTGGTATTATCTTAGATGCCAGTAGCCTTCTCATCTAATGAGCCATGTGTCCTCACGATGTTAACCAAATTTCTTATTTTATTTACACAGTTACTATAAGTATGTATTTTCTCATCTATCTTTCTTTCATTTCACCACAGAATCTGTATATATCCTTTATGTCATACTTGAATACAAATGCCTTTGGAAGATATTTATTAATTGATGTATATTAATTGTACGAAGAAATCTTATTGAAATACTTTACACACTCTCATATTGATCAAGGGCCTGATTAACCTGTTTTTTTCTCCATTCCCATTGCCCTTTATTTTTCAACTGTTTTCTATGAATTCCTTTCTGCTAACTTCACACATCGTCAAAATTATTAAAGTACTGTTCACCTACCGTCATTGAAAATTATACAATGCTGAATATAAAAGCAAAAATCTAAATAAATGGGGACATATAATTTTTGTGGATTGGAGGATACAATTGAGCCAAGATATAAATTGTCTCCTCCTCTATTTATTGGTCATTCATGGGTTTTGAAATCTGGTCCTGGGCACTGACCCAATGCTTGTCAGCTCAAATGAGTGCTCTACCCATTGAGAAACTCTGGCACTGCTAGTTTTCTGGTGGTTAATTGGACATAAGAGTCTTACAGACATTCCCTTTCCAGCTGGTTTGAACCACAATCCTCAGGTCACAGCCTCCTATGCAGCTAGGATTACAAGCATGATCCAACATCCGTCCAGCTTCACAGTTTTATTTATGTTTATGACAACTTCTAAAAACACCTGACCAGCACTCTGACTCATTCACAAAGAAAATAAACTGTTAGTATAAAATTGTTATATTTGTAGAGGAAAATTGTACAGCTCAATGTGTCTGTACAACACAAGATTAGCTCCACATAAATATTACCAAGGAATATTTAATAAGGGGTAAAACCAAACATTTGTGGAATGACATTCTTTTTAATAAGTGGTGATAGGTTAGACAATATTGGGGAGAATTAAAAAGTAAACATTGACTTAAACATAACAACTTATTCAAATATTAACATCAAGCAGGATTAAAACGTGGCAAATAAAACAAAACGAGTGATGTAAATGTAAAACAAAGAAAGAGCTCTTGATAATTTTGGAGATGAAGCTTTCTTAAATTTCGCATTAAAATTATAGGCAAGAGAAACAGTATAGCAGAACTCAATGAAAGGGTAAAATAATTTGGTCTGTGAAAGCTCATATACAAGTAGTGAATAGAAGTTGGAAGCAGGTGGCTCATGTATCTCATCCTAGCTACTTGGAAGCCTGTGATTTAAGTTTTGCTGTTTGAAGCCAGCCCTCCACAAAATAAAGTCCTTGAGAATATTATCTCTGATTAATCAGCAAAAATCCAAAAGTGAGGCATGACTGAAATGGTAAATTTTTAACAAATTGCAAGAAATTTCAGGGACCCTGAGTTCAAGCCCCAGGACCATACATACATGTGGAAAAGTAATAGTAGTAATACTGATAGTGACGATGATGATGGTGATGATTATAATGATGATGAGGTGTACCTATAGTCAAGGATAAAATATGTATAAATCTTATACGTGAAGAATGCCTCAAATCTAGATTCTACATAGAACTCTCAAAACTTAATGTAAAAAAGAACATCAATTAGAAACCAGCAAAGTATATCTTGTGAAAATAAGCATAAGAAAAACATCATCAGTCGCCAAATAAATGGACATTAAAACCAAAATGAAATCATAAAACATGTATAAGAATTACTTCACATAATACTATAATGACCATACTAAATGTTATCAAGAAACAGAGAAAATGGATGCTGGCAGAAATGTCAAATGGGAAATCCACTTCTGAAAACATTTGACAGGTTCTTAGCATATGAAATAAGCAAATACCCACTGTATAGCACAGGAATTGATCTTTCCAGGCTTTGTCTCATAGAAATAAAATGTAACATTCGCCCAAACGCCAAAACACAGAGGATTATAGCAGCATTATTTCCTCTAGTCAAAGAAAAGGAAATCAATTCAGGCTTTCTTCAAGTGAATGGGAAACGAATTGTGCTACATTCTCTAATAACAGAACCAAAAGGCAACTCGAGTTAATGCAATAAAAAATTAAGGCATACAATAACTGGGAATAATCTACCATAGATTTGATGGCAATCATGTTTATTTATTGCATGATCTAAAAGTCGGAGGAAAAAATGTGTTGGTTGCCAGGATAAAACAGGTTTCGGATGGAAAAAAGAGAAGTGCTGGGTTTAATTATAAAAGGGAAACATGAGACAATTATTTTTGGTAAATAAACGTATCTGTAAATACTGGATATTAATATAGATTTGATAAAATTATGTTGGACTTAATATGTGCACAAAATCATTAAATTAACTGGTCTGCATAAGGTACTTGAGACATATTAATGTCCTATTTGTGATGTCATACTAGAAATGTTTAAATAAATTGGAAAAAGTATTCAAGGGATTTATCTATGTTCTTATAAGATCATAAATATCCATACTAACCTCGATAGAATTTAATATCTAGAAAACAGAAGTCAATATTGAATTTTTACATTGAAAAATAATGTGGGTCCAAGCTTGAGATGAAATATACCTTGCTAATTAGAAAGCTGAGATTTAGAAGACTGATATGAGGGCCAGTTCTGAAAAACACAAATTCGTGAGGAACTACAAAATCAAAGAAAGCTAGATATAATGAAATTTCCTGATATCTCACGTTTGTGGAAGCCATAAGTAAGCGATCATTACTCAAGGGTGGCTTGGCCTGAAAATAATCTAAGGTGGTTAGAGCCTTAGCAACAAAAATAAGTCTGTAGCATTCTTCCCTTTTATAATTAAACTCACTACTTCTATTTGTCCCAACTTGTTAAAACAGGAGTGGTTATAAACAAAAGCACTGGTCTGAAGCCTCAATATAAAGACCTCAGTCTATGTGGGCCAAAGAGTCTCTAACATGAGGTTTTATTTAAATTAAAAAGCATTATTTTACATTTTGCATAGTGGGATGGTGCATAGTCACAGGCAAGGTCTGCTAAGTCAGGTAATCCAATCTACTCTTTCACATGTTACCCAATAGCCAGGTTTCAGTAAAAATGACTACAAGGAGATTGTACAAATGAGACTACCAATTTTCCCTTTCATGAATCAAAATTCTGTCAAATGATTTCTGTCTTCCAGATGTTTACATATTTCTCATGATCTTTTCTACTATTTTGTCTTCATTATTGATGTTCATATTACGTTTTGTTGTTGTCTTGTGTGTATATGCCATTTTTAGGTCTGGAACTCAATGTTTTATGGTCTTCCTTGAATTTTTTGCTCATAGTTTTTTTTTTGCTCAATTTTTTTGCTCTAATTTTTTGCTCTACATCTTGAGCCACATTCTCACCTTCTGCTTCTTGCTGGATAATTGGAGATAAGTTTTCTCACATTTTTGTCTGTTTGGACTGACATTGAACTAAAGTATTCAGGTCCTAGCCTCCTGAGTTTCTAGGATTCTACACATGAATGGCTAACACCAATCTTTGTTTACTGTTATTTTAATTATGTGATAGAGGAAAGTGGAAGTATATTTGTGGTAAGGGTGCAATTTTCAAATACAAGTTTGAATCAACTTGACATAATGTAATTTTTATCAATTTTAACAGTTAAATCAATGAATATTACACATTCCCAAAGAAATATAATTGAAAACAAAACGCAGAATTGTTTACTTAAAACAAGAAATAGAACCATGAATTTCTTTAGCTTTACAATTAACGTTTTATATAACTTTAATTAGCAGACTTCCATGACTAAAAGTTAATATATTAATATAATTAATATATAATAAATAATATATATTAGTATATATATTATAACTAAAAGTTAATATATTAATTTTATACTACAAGAATAAAAGTGATCATAGTTAAGAATATATATTTCATCACAGCGAGAAGATAAGTTTTTGAGCATTCTCACTAAAAAGAAATGTTATATGCAGATATTAATGGATATAGTTGCTCATGCTTGTAACCCTAGCTACTAAGGAGGTTGAGAGCTGAGAATCATGGCTCAAGGGCAGCCTAGGCAGGAAAGTCTGTGAGTATATTATCTCCAATGAGACAAACGAAAACTGGAGTGGCTCAAGTGGTAGAGCACTAATCTTGAACTGAAGAACTGAGGGATAGTGTCCAGGTCCAGATTTCAAGCCCCCAAATTGACAACAATTAAAAATAAACCGTTAAAAATAAACAGTACTTTGAAATAAATGTTAAAATATATATTCTAAAAAGTTTTAAATCCTCACTACATATATTAGTTTATATAAATAGGTAGAAGTGTTTTCGTGTTTTAGTTGTTATTGAATGAATTGTGTAAATCACACATTTCTTATTCAAATCATATTTGTAGGTTCATACACTTATATGCCATAAGTATAACTAATAGATATGTGATAGGCAGTGCTGTTTTAGGAATCTCTCTTGGCATTCTAACATTAACACTTCTCCCCTGAAATCGATATGCCCTCCAATCTTGTCAGAAGTTTCAACTCATTGCAGCAGAAAAGTATAAGCCATAATCATTGTTTGTAAAAACTGTAACATTTTACATGTATTTCACTTAGTTTAAGAACCAAAACATTTAAGTCATCTGAAATAGGCCAGTAATAGCAAAATGTCTTCTGAGTTTCTTAGTCTCTTAAGAGATGAAAATATTTAATTATACATCTAATTTTTTCTGCATAACATCCTATATCTTAGGAAGATCTTTTTGTGTAACCCTCTGTTCCTGATTAGAAGACCGGAACAAAGGCAATAATGAAAATAGCCAAGGAAAATACATGAAAAAAATTTTAAATGCAATCGCAGACACTCCTGTTTTAATCAGTTTCAATGTGAATATACCTTAAAGTATCACTTTTTTATCACTAAAGAGCATTAATTAAACTTTAATTAGCAGTAAAGAAGGGAACAGAAAACTGTGTTTGAAGAGAGCTTTACTTTGAATAATTCAACATAAGCATAATGGCTTTGTCTTGTTTTTTCTATGTAATTACCAAATTAATAAAGAACAACACCCAAAGGTAGGAAAACACCTAAGCCAAAGCAGTAAACTTTTGTATATAAAATAATTGTGATGGTCTAACTTTTTCAAAGTCAGGCTTGGAAAGAAGAAAAGTGTATTTGTTTAGTGTAAACAATAAAAAATATAAAAATCCTCTATTTTTTATTTTATTTTATTTTTTTTCTGAACACACTGTACAGAGGGGTTACAATTACAAAGGCAGGATAATGCGTACATTTCTTATGAAGCATTACAGTCTCCTCCTTTGTTTATCCTTCACATCCCTTCCCAGCCTCCCCCCCCCTCCCATCCAATCCTCCCCGCCTCCTCACTCCCACACCAACTTTGTAAAGCTCGTTTTCAACATGACAACTTGTACTTCTCATTGTTGCAACAGGTCCACCTGTATCCTTAAACGGCTTATTTTTCCCCATCTCCTCTACAAGTTATACTGACATCAAATATAGTGAAAGCAGGGGTTATACTGTGGGGGAGGGACATACAAAGCAACAAAGAGATAATCTTATAAATGCGTTAGAAACAAATGCTTGAAAGAAAAAAAACATTAAAATACATATCTAAGGGTTCATTTTCCTAACAACACATTATCTGACCTTTTCTGCTTGACTCATACATATGCTAGATATTGCAAATAAGGGAAACCATGGGACCTATGTTTCTTTGGGCCTGGCTTTCTTCACTTAATATAATTTTTTCCAAGTTTATCCATTTCCTAACAAATGGGGCAATGTCATTCTTTCTGACGGAGGCATAGAATTCCATTGTGTATATTTACCACATTTTCTTGATCCATTCATCTACTGAGGGGCATCTGGGTTGGTTCCATATCTTAGCTATGGTAAATAATGCTGCAATAAACAAAGTGGTTCTGGTAGCTTCAGTGTGGTCTTGTTTGTAAACATTTGGGTAAATGCCCAAAAGTGTGATTGCTGGGTCATAGGGGAGCTCTATGAGAAGTCTTTTGAGGAAACTCCATACTGCTTTCCAAAGTGGTGGAACAAGTTTACATTCCCACCAACAATGAAGTAAGGTTCCCTTCTGTCCACATCCCCTCCAGCATCTGTTGTTGTTAGAGTTCTTGATTTTTGCCATTCTAACTGGAGTGAGGTGGTATCTCAATGTTTTTTTGATTTGCATTTCTTTTATGGCTAGAGAGGTTGAGCATTTCTTCACATTCCACATCCTCCTTCTTCCTTCCTAGAAAACACACCCTATCAATAAAAAGACTTAGATATTTGGCTCGTGACCTTGAAAGTGGAAACAGAATATTAGGGATGTCGTAGATGATGGTCAATAACGTTTTACATAATAATGTCACATGTGACAGCTTTATGAGTCCAGCAGGCCTTAACACTGTACTTCCTTAGTGATGTGATAGGAATGTCAGCTTTACTGGACTTAGTATTGTTTTCCACTTCCTTTTCTACCACCTGGCCTAAATTATAATACATAGTAATGGAATGAAAAAGTAATGCCATCTTAACCAAGTCCCATTGCCACAATGAGATGTATAAGATGTTATGTTGAAAACGAACTTTACAACTTTGGTGGCGGAGGGATGGGGAATCAGTGGGCAGGGATGGTAAGGGAAAGGAGGAGGCAACAATGCTTGCTAAGAAATGTACTCTTTACCTTGCTCATGTAATTGTAACCCCTCTGTACAGTATTTTCACAATAAGAAAACGTATTAATATAAAAAAGTAAGAAAGTTATTTAGGGCTTTGGGAATGTGGCTAAATGGAACAGTTATTGCTTTCCATGACTCAAACCCTAGGTTCAATTCCTCGGTCCCACATAAATAGAAAAAAAACTGAAATTTGAGCTGTGCCTCAAGTGATAAAGTGTTAGCCTTCAGCCAAAAAAAAAAAGCTCAGGAAAAGTTCCCTGCAACTGAGTTCAAGCCCCAAGACTGGCAAAAAATCATTTAGCTAGTAAATGCAAAATAAATAACCCATACTTGGAATACACAATTGCTCACTCCAACTGATACCTAGCAATAGTCTGTAATTCATTTATTTTACCTATATTAGAATAGTATTTTTTAAAGGGCAGTGAAGGTGCCTCAGTTGTAGAGTGCTTGCCTTGCACACATGAGGCCCTGGGTTCGATTCCTTAGCACAACATAAGCAAAAAGAAAACAGTCGGTAGTGTCGCTGTGGCAAAAGTGGTAGAGTGCTAGCCGTGAGCTGAAGAACTGAGAGACAGTGCCCAGGCCAAGATTTGAGGCCCCACGACTGGACCCCAAAAAAAACAAAACCAAAAAAACAAAAAAATGTTCTGTTAATAGGTCATGGCAATTAATGCCAAGAATGTGATTAGATATCAGGTGAAGATTAATCCTGGAAATTCAAAGATTCCAGGATTTTGAGTGGTCACTGCTAATCACAATGAGAAGGGTAGTCTATGTGAGATTTGGAAAACTTTTTGGTAAGACACGGCATCAAAAAGGCATAGGATAATTAATAGCTTTGATAGAAGAGAAGGAATACCTCCCCATGGAGTGAATAAATGATAAGAATAACTAAGTTATACCACAAACTGTTCTAGGGAACCATTTTTGGTTATTGAAGAACTAGTTATCAACTACGCTTATTCCTCATTGCCTTTAGCATTCTAGTCACTTATGCTAGTTCTTAATCTCTGTGTGATAAATTGTATATCCTTCTATTCTATTCTTTCATACCTTACTTCCTTTGCTTTCTAAAAATCTTAGTCTTTTATATTTCTCTATGAACAATTTCTGATACTAAGTCCACATAAACAGACAGCAGAGAATGCTAATGTAAGAGTCCCAAAACACACATGAATCATTAATGTAACAACATGATAAAGGAGGATATATTTATTGCTACCTCAATTTTTCTGAAAAGCTGCAATGTCATTATTGATTGAAATATCCATTCTTTGTCTACATAGTGTCATTAAGTGCACATCAATGAAAATATAAGCCGGATGCTGGTGGCTCACACCTGTAATACTAGCTACTCAGGAAGATGAGACTAGAGGATTGTGGTTCAAAGACAGCCTGGTCAGGAAAGTCCGTGAGACCCTTATCTTTAATTAACCACCAGAAATCCCGAAGTGGTGCTGTACCTAAAGTGGCAGAGCACTCAACTTGAGCTGAAGAGCTGAGGGACAGAGCCCAGGATCAGAGATAAAGCCCCATGACCAACAAAAAACTGCAAATAGGACTTTGAGTATCCCCAAAAGGAACAACGAAGTCAATAGTAATCTTCCCAAACCGAAAAAATAATTACAAACTGATTCAGTACACCTACTTTTGCTGAGTTATTTAAGTTATGGCTTCTTTGATGGACATATTATCTTCTTTTAAAAATTATCAAATATTAGCTTTATTATAAACTTCATCTAATATTTCTTGTTTCAAAAGAGAAGGCCATACAGTTGATGTCATTTGGCTTTCTTACTGTCTCAGTTCAAAGTCAACCCAGGCAGGAGAGTCTGTCAAACTCTTACCTGTAATTAAACATTAAAAAAGCCAGAAGTGGAGTTTTGGCTCAAACAGTAGAGTACTAGGTTAAGGGACAGGTGTGCAGGAAAGACAACTGTACAGGGACAGTGTCCACCCTCTGTATTCAAGGCCCAGAACCAGCACAAACTAAACAAACAAACAAGAAAATGAAAAAACCCGCATATATCTTTGGGACCATCCTTAAAGCACTGGTTTGAGAAGAAGCTCCTTTTGCTGATCTTGCTCTCTGGATCCTGATTTTTGGAACCCTTATTGCTATGGAGGACTCAGGACCAGACTAAAGAAATGGATAACTGACTCCTGCAATAGGAGAATCATCTCAGGAGAGGAATATCCGTGCATAGGACACTTTAAAACCTGCATGTCTTTCTTTCTTTGCAGTAGGACTCTTTTAAAAAAAGTTATTTTCTTTTATTCTATGCTTGCCTTCAAATGGCATATTGTTTCCTTTTGTTATATTCTCAACTGGAAGTTTACAGACAAGTTTATATGAGTAAAGGACACACAACAAAAGATCAGGGACAGAGTTTCCTTCAGGCCTTGGATTATTTTCTTGTATAGTAAAAAAGGACAGCACAAATTAACTTGAACTTTGTCATTTCTCTATGTTCAATTCCTCTCTTAGGATCAGTTTCCACTTGCAGTAACAGTTCCTTCCACTTACTTCCAGTAACAATCTATGATGCTGCCCCAGGTAAAATGAATATTTTCTGGCTTCATTGAAATAGCACAAGCACATCTTTGGACATGAGGTAATGTGTTTCAGAGATAACTTCGTAATGAGAAAATATGTAATTTAAATGTTTTATAAAACATTATCCATGTACACATGGACATATAAGATGATGTTAAGTGAAATGTACCCCAAGATAGGGACACAACTTGCTTTTTCTTTCTTGCTATTGTTTTTAATGTATCTAACATGTACTATGTGATTTTTTTTTCTTCCTCCATGGTATAACCCCTGTTTTCACTATATTTGATGTAGGCGACCTGCATCTTGCATATACATTTTTCTAATGTGGGGAGGGGAAGGGAAATAACAAAAAGCTGAAAAAAGAATACAGTATGACCCATTGTAACAATGAGTTATACAAGGAACTATGTAGAAAATGAACTTTACAACTTGAGCAGGGGAGAAGGGAGTTGGGGCGGTGGGGAGGAAAGGGATGGAAGGTGAAAAACAAAAGAGGAGGTAACAAAGCTTAATAGATAATGTACTCATTTACTTACTTATGTAACTCTAACCCCTGCTTGCACCATTTTATAATAAAAAACATGAAAAAAAAAACATCGTGGAGTAGTTTAAGTTCAAATTTCCTGCGTGCACTGTAATTAAGACCAATTTTACGTGGGAAGAATGTTCTCAGAAACATATATTTGTGAGTGTGTGTGTTCTGCATTATTTCCCAAGTGTACATAAGTTAACATTAAGAGAAACAATAGGAATAATAGAAAAAAAAGAAGTTTTGTACTTAAGTATAATGGTTCAATACACTACAGAAGACTCTGCAAATAAGAAAACTTTGAAACAATAAAGCCATTCCAGTATGTAGATCTATGGGATATAGAGAGCATTACTACTAAGTGGAACATGAATGATGAGGCCACTCTTGTTTTCTACTAATTCTAAATCATGGTAGCTAATCATACAAATTTGTAAAAAGTAGAAGGGAAGAATTATTCTGGTTCCAAAGAAGTCAGATATAAGAGCATGGACTTAACTGGAAGAAAAGGCTATGTTGAGAGAGCAGGAATTATACTAGCAATGAACTGGTGGATAAGATCACATTTCTTTTTCTTTATTGCTATGATGTGTACGGGTCTTAAATTCTGGGCCTGGGTGATGTCCCTCCACTCTTCAATTCACGGTTAGAGCTCTACCACTTGAGCCACAGTGTCAATTCCTTTTTCTGGTGGTTAATTGGAGATAAGTGCCTCAGTAAACTTTCCTACTTGTGCTGCATTTGAACTGCAATCCTCAGATCTCAGCCTCTTGAGAGGATTATAGGCATGAGCCATCACATTTCTAGGAATGTACACTCAGGATATGTAATGTGTATGTTCATCTATCTTTGTATGAATTCTTGAGTTAAAAATCTGGGCCACAGCTTAGACTTTACATTAATAAAAGTATTTCTAGTTTAAAACTTGATACTCATTGAAAAAATAAAAACTAAGAATGTAAAAGAGTCTGGGAAATTCAATTTGCATCCAGCCTGGGCAGAATAGTCTTTGGAACAATACCTATAATTTACCAGCCAAAAGCTGCATTGGAAGAATGGCTCAAGTGATATAATACTAGTTATGAGCAAGATTGCTGAATAAGAACTTGAGATTTTTGCATACATGCATACAAACATTCACATACACACAGAAGCACTTATATGAGCAAACACAAATATGAAACAACTCTCAGAATGTGTAGAAAAGTTAGAAAATAATAGAAAATATGTCCTGAGTAAGAATAAAATCAAGTAATAATTTTTAATATTAGAAAGTCCTCAAGTGAACTTTCCCCACAAAAGCTTGAGAATGTTATATAGGTAGGGACCAGAGATAGTAAGAGAATCAAGTAATCATTACTAAAGGGATGGGATCCATCGAAGAATGAATCAGAGACCCCTGCAGGTGCATCTGAAAATGTTCATATCCTATGTCAAATGTTAGGAAATCTTTGAAAATTGTACATCAAAAGTTTGAGCAGTCAGTCTAGAGGAAAAAAACATTGGAGAAGTTCACAATTACTAGTATGCTTCTAGATTAAATGAACCAACAACCTATGGCACGGCAATGTGATACAAACTAGCAATTCTAGCACTCAGATTAGGACAGGAGATTAGAGAGTGGATTGCATAGTGATACTTTCCTTTGGCTAGGTACTATAATTTTGCTCAATAAAACAAACCAAAGGACAAGAAAGGAATTCACAGTTGGAAGTTTGGGATAATTTTGTCATTATGTTTTGAGAAGTCATTTCCTATTTAAATGCAACTCATATATCATCCTCAGTCATGTTTTACATGCTCTCTTCATAACAGAATATTACTAGATGCAAATAGCTCATGACTCCGAACCAAAAATTTGAAAAAGTAAGCATCATTCTGTTGGATTCCAAAGAAATGATGAAGGATTACAAAATCTTAAGCCTGGAGAAATAGAAAAGATATCTAATGTAGCACATTGTAGACCTGGCTAAATGAGAATTTAGATTCAAAATAAATATTTTGTTTGTAATTTCATATTCTACAGAATATTACAAAATTCTTTTTAAGTAGAAGTTTTAATTTACAAATTCACAAATAATTCTGGCATTCTATTTGTCTAGAATATTCTTTCAAGAGAGTTATAATTAGGACTTAGTTAATAGATAATTCCAACAGTTCATGTATAACGTGATAATGTGAATAATCTAGAAAGAGTTGCCAACAAATGGGTGATACTAATTTATAAATTTAGAAAAAGAGCAATATTTTGAGATTTTGGTGTAACATGGCATGAAGAGAGTTATTGTGAGACATCTTTTTTCTTCTACCTATACATAACACAGGAAGAAATTTCTTTTTTTAATGTGAAAATACTGTACAGAGGTGGTTACAATTACATGGGCAAGATCATGAGTACATTTCTTATCAAGCATTGCAGCCTCCTCCTTTGTTTACCCTTCACATCCCTTCTCAGCCTCCTCACACCTCCCCAAGCAGTCCTCCTTCTCACCCCACCCACACCAAAGTTGTAAAATTCGTAGTAATTTCCTCGATTACGTACCTCTGTATACAATGAGAAATATGCTGGGTTTCAGGGTTTTTTTTCATTTTGTTTTTGTTGTTTTGTTTGTCCTAGGGCTTGACCTCTGGGGCTGGGCACTGACCCTGAGCCTGTTTTTGGTCAAAATTACTGATCTACCGCTTGAACTTCAGTGCCACTTGTGTCTGTCTTTTCCTGAGCAGTTTATTGGAGAAAAGAATCTAAGAAACCTTCCTGCCTGGGTGTGCTTTGAACTATAATATTCAGATCTTAGCCTCCTGAATATCTATTATAGATAAAAGATAAGTATAAAGAATATTTGCAAATTTTCTGATCTCAATAATACCACTTGGGGGAAAATGATGCAGCAAAGTTTAGTGCAGTGTTCTTAGAACAATAGAAAGGGCATTACATTAGTAGAAGTGTAGAATTTTTTCACAATAGTGTTAAGCTAGTCATGCTGTGAATTTAGGGAATTTTAAGGTGCACCTTACAAGTTGGAAAATATTGGGCTAGAATGACTTCAATGCATAAAATGTTGGGATTGATTGTCATAGAAATAATAGTTTACTCTGATGAACAAATGTTTACTCTAGAGTAATTATTATAGATTCTTCATAGTTTTATCTTCTACCAGAATGTGGCTAGTTTTTCTATTGACCTTTAACTATGTAACACCCCATTAGAAATTGCATCTATTGCAGAATTGAATAAAATGCATACAGGCACTGTTTTAAATGTCTCTGCTATGGCATGTTCAGAATTGAAAATGAATAGTTAGCAGTCATACGAATTTTGAAGAACACATATATTCTCTCCTCTTAACAAAAATTCAGTTTTAAAAGTTAAGAGTTTCCAGAGAATTGAACTTTTTTCTATTTAGTATGAGACAATACTAAAATAAATTTTTTTCAAAATAATGGCAAGTATATTCTGAAAATTTTGTATAGTTTGATAACATTCCAGTTGATGACCCTCTGATAAAGAAAGGGGCAATTAATTCAAATTAGAAGCCAAATATTGTTCATTTTTAAAGGTAATACACATAGAATAATATTTACTATACCAATACAGCGAAATTATATTTTATGTAGCTTATTTATAAATTTAATTTTATTGTCAGTTTAATATATAGAAGGGGTTTCAGTAATTGTAATGTAGTGAATACATAACATATCGAACTTTTTACCCCCTCTCTCATTTTTCTCACACATTTCATTCACAATACCCCTCACAAGTTGTAGTGGAAATTTCCAATATGTTGTCTTGTGAGTGTTGCTATTGCATTGGTTTGCCCTTTATCCTTTGTGTCGCCATTTCGTTGTTCCTCTTTCCTTGCTAAATTAAGTATGTATACAATACACAGGATACTGAAATCATATGCAGCAGGGGATAATCCACAGGGGAAAACACAAAAGAAAAAAGAAATTACATAGTACATTAAAAACAACAACCACAAAGGAAAACTTCTATTTCAATGTCTAGGAGTTCATTTTGCTCAGCATCCACTTATATGGTCATATATACATAGCTCTTGAGCCATTCTGCTCATCAGCTAGGCCCATCCTAGACATTCCCTACTTATTACACATGAGGGAAAACCATGGAATCTGTTTCTTTGTGTCTTGCTTATTTTACTTAGTAGAATTTTTTCAAATCTTTCCATTTCCTTATGAATTGGAAGCATAAAATTCCACCTTGTGTGTGTGTGTGTGTGTGTGTGTGTGTGTAATATCGATTTCATCGATTTTATCAATTCGTTCATCTTCTGAGTGGCATATTGGTTTAAAACATGATTTCATGTAAGTATCACTTCGGGTCATTCAAAAACGACAGATGCCACCTCCCCAGATATACTAAAATCATAATTTCTAAGTAAGATAGTATTTTATGTTGGTAAAGTGTTGAGATATCTGGATGAGTCTAATGTATAATTTGCACTGAATTAGGCAGGAAGATATCCTATAGGATAAAAATGGTAGTGACAAATATTCTCTTAAGAAAGATTTAGGATGCTGCCAGAAGTATGAAGAAATTCAGATAATTTTGAAGAATTTAGAAATGCAAGCTCAAGTATGTCTCTTTGAATAAAAATTATGTAAGCGGATGGGCAAAAGAAGGGGAAGAGAAGAAATAACTGAGAGCAGAGCAGTGTCCCAAGTTAGAGTATAAAAAGATATAATCTACAACTTCCAAGCTAAAAGAGAGAACAATATGATACATCCAGCTTAATTTAGGAACATGCAATATATTTACTTGTCTTTTCCCTACTTTAATGCTCCAAAAATAAATGAAGATTTATAAGAAAAATTATATCATTTCCATTACTTCAACCTGAACACTAACTGTGATGAGCCCTCTTTTTCTCACGTTGCACTTGGAAAATAGTCCCTAATTTGATTATGTTGTGGCTGATTACAGTCAGAGTTAGGGGCTTCTACTTGTACCATTATGCCAGACTAGTTTAAAGCAGTTTTCCCCAAGATATTAAACTACATTCTCAGAAGCAGTACTTTGAACACATCCTCACACCTGAGCACATAATTTGAAATTATACTTCAGCATTCCCTTGGCACATTCTACTTTGTGCCTTTGTCTTCTTTGCACCTTCCTTTTGAGATCATGGTTGCTCTATTTCCATTTCATCTTTACAAACTGGTAAAACATTGTTCAACTACCAGTTCTTGTTTGCACACGCCCAGTTTATTTATCAAGGTACTTTGTCCATGTTAAACAATAGGGTAGTACTCACTCTCTGAGGAGAAAAGTTCCACAGTATAAACCTATGCCCACATTCGAGGATGTAGAATTTAAAGCATTATGAGACAAACAGTGATATTGTAATTGAAAGGCTCCTTAGGGGCATTTTCTTGGAGCTCATTAGTTTTACCAGGAGAAATATAAATATCCACAAATTATGGAGCTAATTAGTAAGTATCTGAATTAACACTAGATTCTAGATGTTGTGTTAGTACAAGTCAAAATTGTATTATTGTTACATCAGAATCGTTCCCCACTTGCCAATGTGTATGAAAAAATAAAAGAATGGCATTAACACAAAATGTCTAATCTTTTTAGGCATTTAATCCTAGTGGTGAGGGTAATGTCTGAACTCTTCCATTCAATAAAACTTGAAGGTTATAAGAGCACTTCCTACATATAAGAATTTGTGGCAGGTTGATTGACAGGGTTATTACAGCATGGAGATATTCCTAACAAAAATTAGATTTAAATAGAGTATATGGCAGTTATGATTTGTCAATGGCTATTGAGGCATTTTTTTATTCTAAAGAAGAATCAATTCGAGGAGTCTTCAGTCACATCAGTAAAGCTGTATGTTCAACCTAATACTTGGTGCTATTGTCCTACATTTATAATGATTAGGCTGATAAGATATCCAACCATATCTAAAGACATTTCAATAAAATCCCAAACTAGTGTGGATACATGGGTCACTCCTTGGAACTGTAGCACAAATTAGGCTGGTTTGTGCTGTAGTTCAATCTATAAACTCCTGGCTAAAAAAGTCTTCAAAAAATATTCACAGAATACCTCTAAGTAGTTAATGAGAGTTACATCTGTATAATTCTTCTAAGGTCAGGATATAAGCCTTTGTTCCCTGCATTTAAAATCAACAGGATCTGTTGAATTCATGGATCCAGAATTTCATGACTTCACATTCATATCTCAAAATTTTATCAATATGACTTTCACCAAAACACTGTTCTTTTTGAACTTGTCTATGTCGTTTACTTTTCAAATCCAAATAGCATATTTCATTCAATACCTTCCTGCAAATTCTTTCCTTCCTTTACTTCTGAAATCTGTGTTTATTACTTTTTTGTTTCCTTATTTATCTCTTTCTTCTAATCTTGTCCACACTGTTGCTCACATTGCTCGAACATTTTTCAGAATTTTCCTTTTCCTCTTCCCTTTAATAATACCCCTGATTTTATTATTTTTTCATATTTATGGTCGTGGATATTTTGATGATATCTAAACAGACCTATCTTTGCATCTGTGTAACATAAACTTTAGAATTTTCTGAGAGTTTTTTCCTCTAAATCCATCATTTCCACTTGTAGTCCTTATCACCAAGAATATAACTAACACAAATGCTAGCCAGAGATGTGGATGCACTTTAGATTTCTTCTTACCCATTAGATAAGATGAATGATCAAGATTTTCTGTTTCTGTCACTAACACAATTTCTATGTACTCCCTTTTATGCGCCTGACACCAGCCTGTTTCAAATACTCATCACTGATCCTCTAGTCCTAAAACAACCGTTTACAAAGTATGATTTTTCCACATAGTCTTTTCATATTGGTCCTCTCCATCACCAAGTTACTCTCCTTTTAAGCACACAGAGTGAAGAGCTCATATACAAAATCCAGTATCATTATTTACTCACTATATTGACTGTTGGCCTTACATTTCTCATCTGTAAATGGAGGTAATCTACCAGAAATATTGAAGAATATATTTGTTGACTTCTGGAGCAAGAAAAATGATAAGTGAAGAGTCCTTACGTTTTCCACCTTAGCTTATAAACAAAGAGTCAAATTCAATTTGTTGGTATACATTCACAAATAGTTTCACACAGAAATAAAAATAAATTTTAACTACTGGCTCTACGGCCTGTGTCCTTTTATGGTAACTACAGATATGTAAGTGGTATTATGTAAATTGAGTCATGTGTTTACAGCTGTACTGAAGAACATACTCTTAATATATCTTTGGAAACATTGGTTTGAATACTATCTATATGAGAATGTTATTTGAACTAATCACACTTAGGTGAAAACTATAGCTTAGTCCATCAAAATGTGGAAATAAACGATTTTATTTATTAGAAAAAATACCACCAAGAAAAGTGAGTACACATTAGAAAAATTGCAGGAATAACGTTAGTAATTTTTACTGTCTGTACCTGCTTATGTGATTTTATTTATTGATATTGAAACTCTCCTCTTGTCATTCTTATTGTATGTAATCCAACACTGTTTGTAACTGGACAGCGCCCAAGCCAAGAGTTCAGGCCCCATGACCGGACCACCCCCCCCCCAAAAAAAAAGTGTTATACTGCAAAGAAACAAAGATATGGAGGTTTAAAGTGTCTTATGGATGGATGTTTCACTCCTGAGATGATTCTCTTGTGGCAGGATTCAGTTATCAATTCCTCTATTCTGGTCCTGAGTTTTCAATAGCAAGAAGGATTTCAAAAAAGCAGGATCCAGTGAGTATGAGCAGCAAAAGGAGCCTCTCCGCAGACCAGTACTCCTTCAAAGAGAGTCCCAAAGAAATATTGGGGTTCGTTTTGTTTGCTTGTTTGTTTAGTTTGTGCTCATTCTGGGGTTTGAACTCAGAGGGTGCACCCTGTCCCTCTACAGTTATTTTTCCTGCCCACCTGACTCCAAAGCTAGTACTCTACTGCTTGAGCCAGAACTCCACTTCTAGCTTTTTCGGTGTTTAATTACAGTTAAGAGTTTGACAGACTCTGCCTCCTGAGTTGACTTTGAACTAAGATAGTAAGAAAGCTAAGTGACATCAAATGTATGGACTTCTCTTTCGAACTAAGAAATATTAGATGAAGATTATTATTAAGTTAATATTTGACAATTTTTAAAAGAAGAGAATATGTTCAGCAAAGAAGACATAACTTAAGTAACTCAGCAAAAGTAGGTGCACTGAATCATTTTGGAATTACTCTCTCTGCTTGGGAAGATTACTATTTACTTCATCATTCCTTTTGGGGAAACTTAAAGTCATATTTGCACTTTTTTGTTAGTTGTGGCGCTTGCACTCTGATCCTGGGCACTGTCCCTCAGATATTCAACTCAAGTTGAGCGCTCTACCACTTTAGCTACAGCATCACTTCTGGGTTTCTGGTGGTTTAATGATGATAAGGATTTCATGGGTGTTCCTGACTAAGCTGGTTTTAACCACAATCCTCTGGTCTCAACCTCCTGAATAGCTAGGATTACAAGCATGAGTCACCAGCACCCGGCTCATATTTGTGTTTAGTGCAGTTAATGACAATAGACAAAAGACAAAATACAAAGAATAGAAATCTGAACCAAATTATGTGACATTGCCGCTTTTCAGATTAATTGAGGTAGCAATAAATATGTCCTACTTTTCCATGCTGTTACATTAATGACTCATGAGCTATGGAACCCTTACATTAGCATCCTCTTCCATCTGTGTAGGTGTATTCAGTATCAGGAAAGGTTCATACAGAAATACGGAAAGATGTTTTTAGACAGCAAAGGATATAAGGTATGAAAGAACAGCATAGAGGGAGATACATTTATCACACAGAGATTAAGAACTAGCCTAAGAGATTTAGAATGCTACAGGCAATGAGGAATAAGCGTAGTTGATAATTAGTTCTTCAATAACCAAAAATGATTCCCTAGAATGGTTTCTGCTATACCATAGTTACTGTCATTTATTCCTTCCATCTGGAGTTATTCCTCCTCTTCTGTCACAACTATTAATTAGCCTCTGCCTTTTGGCCATGACTGGCCAAAAAGTTTTCCAAATCTCACATAGACTACCCTTCTCATTGTGATTAGCAGTGACCACTCAAAAGCCTTGAATCTTTGAATTTCCAGAGTTAATCTTCACCTGACATCTAAGCACATTCTTGGCATTAATTGCCATGACCTTATGAAGAAAACTTTTTTTCAACACAGTATCCTAATATAGGTAAAGTACATGAATTAGGGACTATTGTCAGGTATCAGTATGGAAGGAGTAATTATATGTTCCAAGTATAGGTTCTTTATTTTGCATTTACTAGGTAAATTTTTGTTGTTGTTGTTGTTGTTGTTGTTTTGCCAGTCCTGGGGCTTAAACTCAGGGATAGAGAATTATTCCTCAGATTTTTTTTTTTCTCAAGGCTAACCCTCTACCACTTGATGCACAGCACCATTTCCAGTGTTTCTTTTTCTGTTTATTTGGTACTGAGGAATTCAGGCATGCTAAGCAATCACCATACCATGAAGCCACAATCCCACAGCCTTAAATGACTTTCTTAAGATGGCATTACATTTTCATTCTGTAGCTATGTATCAAAATTTGGCCAGAAATTTTTGCTAGAAAAGGACATTGAACACAATACTGTGTCAAGTAAGGCTAGATGGACAATGAATAACCATCATGGTCTAGCTAGGCATAGAGGGGCTTACCTCATGGAGCTCATACAACAGACTGAGCGAGACAGCTCCTGACCCACAGCCCACCTCCAGAATGAGAGGACCAACTTGGTTCCAGCCACATGGGGACACTGGGCCACCTCCTCCAGCACCCATTCAATCAGTTCCTGAGAGAGAGAAAGAGAAAGAAGTTCAGAAATACACTTAAGGCAGGTGTTAATGGTTCAGGCCTATAACCCTAAGTACACAGGAGGCTGAGATATGAGGATCATGTTTCATAGCCAACCCGGGCAGGAACGACTGTGAGACTCTTATCTCCAAAGAACCACAAGAAAATCGGTAGTGGCCTTGTGACTCAAGTGGTAGAGTGCTAGCCTTGAGCTGAGGAGCTCGGGGACAGCCAGGCCCTGAGTTCAAGCCGCACGACTGAAAAGAAGTGGATTTCCTACCACAAGAAATTACTGAATAGCACCCATTGTCCTAGGGAGCCTGACTCGGCAAGTCAGGCTGAGCTTCCTGTCATGTGGGAGTCATGTAGGTCACCCAGCTTCTCTGTGCCTCAGTTTCCACATCTGCAAAACTGAACAAAGTGAAGGATCCATTTCCTCATAGGGATACCATTAACACACACCTTTTGAGCTCTTTCCTGGTATCTTTCTGTCATATGCTCACAGAACTGCTGAGAACCGTATCTGAGGGCTGCTCCCTCTGTGCCTGGCCGTGCTCCAGAGATCTCTCTGTATTAATCCCTTGTTTCCTCACAACTGTCCCATGAGGAGATTGAAGTCCAATGGTGATGGCCCAACCTAGAGCTTAACCTGTGGTTAAGAATCGGCTACCATGGACTGAATTTGGGACAATCTATCTAAACCAATGACTGAGTGTAGCACCACATGTCTACCATCCCAACTACAGAGGACAGGGCCTGGTGGCGCACACATGTCACAGATAGGAGGACCTCGATCCAGCCCAGCCTTAGCATATACTAAGTCTCCATCTCAGAAATACCCAAGACAGAAAAGCTTGTCTTGCATGGTAGAAGACCTGACTGGCAAGCCTAAGGCATTGAGGTCAATCCCTAACATACCTAAGAACCAGAGGCCCACTACCCAAAACTCATGCCTATAATCCTAGCTACTCAGGAGGCTGTGATCTGAATGTCACAGCTCAAGATTCAAAACAGGGTTGGCCTTGACCATCAGACATCATGATGACAAGACCCGGAGTCTGACATATGTTGCTGTGCTCCACACTAGCAGGGCTCATATCCTTACTAAGTGTTGGCCATGCTCTCTGTACTCCTGGGAAGCCACCGATTGCGGGCCACTCCCAGGTCTTCCCAAGCACCCCACTGCCAACTACCAGACCGAGAGTACACAGCTCCAGGTAAAAGAGATCCCTTATTCTTGTACTTTAAATGTGCTGAGTCCCCTTCAAGCGTCTCACCCTTCCAGGCCCCCAGACTTCAGCAGTGAAGCCCATGCACCCCCCCTCAAAGATAGCAGATAGAAGTTACCAAAACATCCAGCCTCCTTGTTACAACCCACTTCTACACATGCACGTGCACGCACCCACACACACACACACACACACGTCCAGACCAGTGACAACACTCATCCATGCAGCACCTGTAATTTGCCAACTTATTACTCACTTCAGTACAGTCAGGCCGTACAAGGAGAAAGATGATCTCTCTGTCTCTCTCTCTATGTCTCTCTCTGTCTCTCTGTCTGTCTGTCTCTGTCTCTCTGTCTCTCTGTCTCTTTCATTGTCTCTCTCGGTCTCTCCCTGTCTCTTTGTCTCTCTGTCTCTCCATCTCTCTGTCTGTCTGTTTGTCTGTCTGTCTGTCTGTCTGTCTCTCTCTCTCTCTCTCTCTCTCTCTCTCTCTCTCACACACACACACACACACACACACATATAGATTCAGAGCAGTGCCTCTCCTGAGTTTGTTGGAGACCAGATGGACCGGGAGCACCAGCAGAAGCTGGCAGAGCTGGAAAATGTGATCAGCCTATGAGAACTGTTGACAGCTGGGGGGGGGGGGGGGGAGGAGATAGGCCGGGTGTATGTGTGTGTGTGTGTGGGGGGGTGTTCCTCCCAGATATTCACCTTCTGTTCTGACCCCCTGCACCCTTACCTCCCTACTGGGCTTTTCTGGGACCCTCTTTAGTTGAAAAGGGTGACCAAGCACAGAAGACAAGGGCTCACACAGCAAGGGGGTTCTATCATCTGCATCCAACACCCCCACCCCCACGAAAAGACACCAGAAGGCAGGTGTGGATGTGTTGTTCCCCTCTGACTAAAGCCACCAAGTTCCAAGCAGGGAGAGGAAGAGTGCAGATGTGCAGCTCTGTGGCTCCCACTGCTCCAAGTCAGGGGCTCCGTGGCGCCCAGTCCTCACCCAATCCTGCATCTCCCCTTTTCCTCGGGTCAACACCCATCTCCACCTTGGGATGCATTTGGCCAGAATGCGGGGCACCAGGGAGGTGTGGGTCTGGGTGAGGAGGGGGGAAAAGGGGAATATGGGGTGGCAGGGAGGGCCTGCATGGCAGCCACTCACATGTGCTGCAGGAAGAAGTCGTTGGCAGCTGCTCTAGCGAGCAGCGATGGCAGAGGCATGGTGGACACTCAGGTCCGGAACAGATTACAGGGTGGCCAGGACCAGATCAGAGCCGCAAGCCAGCCAGTGGTGCACTATTGCACAATTGCCTGAGGACTACAAGAGACACCACAGGTCTGAGCAGGCAGCACAAGGTTTGAAATGCTGCACCGCGGGGAAGGGTAGTAGAAGGCTGAGGCACGGGCGGGCATGTGCTGGGGCTGAGCAAGGCCTCTTCTCCAAGGCCTCAAGTCTCTTGCTCACCACTCAGTCACCTCTACCTTCCTCAACTCCTGGTAGTGGTGTCAACCAACAGAGGGAATCCCAGTGCTACAGGGCAGAATGTAATGTGAGTGTGACCACCATTCTTGTATCCCATTGAACAGAAAGAACCATGAAAGAATGGGGGTCTGGATCCTGTGATCCAGGCAGAATGGGTGGAGTCAAGATGACAGCAGTGCCTTGTCCAATCCAGTTGGAGACAAGAGGGAGACATGCTTTAGCGGGATGGCTGCACAGATTGTTCTGTATGTCTGTTTGTTGCCACTCTTGGACCTTCAACTCAGGATATAGGCACAGTCCGTGAGCTGCTCTTGCTCAAGGCTACTCCTCTACCACTGGAGCCACACAGCTCTTTTTCTGGTTTTGTTGGCACAATTGGACAGGGGTCTCAACAACTTTCATGCCTAGGATAACTTTCACCATGATCCTCCTGTCACAGCCTTGTAAGTATGAAGGAGGACTGCTGAGAGCCACTGGTGCCTGCCTAATCATTGGTCTTGCTGATATTCTCGGACAGATCGGTGAGTTCCCTATCCTCGGGTTTAATTGGTAGGAGCTGGAGCCCACAGTTTGAATCTTGGTCCTGCCACCTCCAAATGGCAAAATATCCTAAGAAACTCATTCCTATCCATATGATTACCAATGGAATGTGATGTATGTCATGATTGAAGGGGCAGTTTTTGAATGATTCTAGGATAAAATTTTACACAATTACATTATAGTACATTGATCGATTTTAATGAATACTTTATGAAGCATTTAAAAATTACATTCATTAAATGGAGGCATAATGAAATACCTAAAAATTGGACGTCACATAGTATAAAGGTGGCATTTTTTTCTGCCAGGAATGGGATGTGAACTCATGGTCTGGGTAACACTGTTGGACTGTGTGGGAAGGGGAAGCTTGCCTCCTTGAAGTCAAGAAATTCAAGTCTGTTCCTTAGGCATGAAATCAATCCCCACCACTAGAAAGCATCCTATTTGTGTACATTTTAAATATGTGATTTATGTTTACACACATATGTTGACTTCATAGTGCATTCAGTGTAATTATTCATTTTATTTTTTTATTCATGTATTGACTATTCATTTTATTGAGTATTATGACACATAGAACATTGATTACATAGGATATAGGTCTGCATATGTATTCCACTTCATACCTGACACACAGGAGTTTCACATAAAAGGAAAACGTGTCACCATCAGCTTCTTACTCCATGATTCATTTTTTAGAATTCCTGGCATCTGAACTCACAGCCTCCGAGGCCCAATTCATGAATGGTTGAGTGTCAGCATGCGATTCTGGGGAAAATTGAGCTGACAGGCAGTTCCTAGGACCTGAGATCGAGCCCCAGTGGTTTACAAAATAAGAATAGATTGACACACAGATGGTAGTATGCTAATAAATATATATATATGTATATATATATATATATATATATATATATAGAGAGAGAGAGAGAGAGAGAGAGAGAGTGCCAGAGATGTCTATCCGATATTCAGTTATATAGACTACATTCCTACCAATTCTTGGGTATTTATTATGCCTCCATGTAATTAATGTTATTGTTTTCATCCTTAACAAACTATTAAGTAAATCAATCAGGGTGCTGAAATTATTGCATTACTGTAAGCAATAGTATTCTTAAAAATACTTAATAAACATTAAATAAAATCAGTTTCCTGAAATCATGCTGTCTAATTTTGTAGGAGCATCATTCACAATCAACTCATTCAACCGTAACATTGATATCATTCCACTGTTATTCCTATGGATGGGAATGAATCTCTTAGAAGCTCCTGCCATTGGTTGGTGTCAGGAGGGGCATTCAAAATCAGGGCCTACATTGCCATCTGGGTCTATGACTTCCCAAATAGTCTGCCAAACTTTAGCAATGCAAGGTGAAGTACCTTTGCAACAGTGTCATTCAGACTCAGGAGGGTCATGGTGCAAAAGAAGAAAAGGTAAAAAAGCCATCTCGCTGCATTTCTTCTATGCATTTTTTTCCCACACAAGGCCGGGGGATCTAGGATCCCAGAATCAACTGTGGGTCCAGTGGCTGCACCCTACCATTGGGTGATCGAAGCTGAGGCAGAGTTGCCACGACCTGAGTTCAAACCCCTTGTTGAGCCAAAAATAATATTAAAAGAAATTAGCTCCCTGGCTTGCAATTCACCCCGTTTTTTCTGCCAGGCTTTGGATTTGAACTCAGGGTCTGGGTAAATGTGCAGCTCTGTGGAAGAAGGGGAAGCTCACCATACTTGAAGATAAGAAAGTCAGGCTTGTACTCTAAGCCTAAATTCAAGCCTCAGCCCTGGAAAAGATACTATTTATATACATTGTAAAGACAGGATTTGTACCTATGGATGTTCAGTCCATACACATTTGGGGTGGTTGTTCCTTGTATTTTTTGTTTTCTTCATTTATTTACTGTTGATTTTACTATGATGACACCCATTCCGTTTATTACATTGATGACATGCTATCACATGGCATCTAGATTTGTAGACATGTTCTCCAGCATGCCTGACACCCTGGACTCTCAGAGAAAAAAAATTCACACTCGGCTTCTTACAACATTATCCAATTGTTGGTAGTGCTGGGATCTGAACTCAGGGCTTAGCAGGACCAATTGGTCAAAAGTTCAAGGTGAACACACCAGCCTGTGAGCAACTAAGGAGTTAGGCCATTCCCAGGATATGACATTGACCCCCAGGGTGGGCCACGGTAGTCATAAATTCATTTTTTAAACATAGGATCTATATTTATATACATGTGTGGACAGCATCTTGCCTTTGGTGTACTTCTACTTATTTTCTGTCTTATCCATGGAAGTATTCTGTATTTTACTGAGCATGGTGACAGATATAACAGTGCTTACATGGATGACAACCTATTGCCATGGATATAGGGTTTCCTATGCATTCTCCATCATAGCTGAGACCCAGGACTTTCACAGGACAGGTGAATCGATGGGCTTCTCACATCAGGATTCATCTTTTGGCAGTGTTTTGATTTGAACTCAGAGCCTTGCAGTCCCAATTGGGGAAAGGGTCTAGGTAAGGACACCAGGCTATGAGTAAGGAAGGAGGTAGGCCATTCCCAGGACCTGACATTGAGACCCAATGAGGGGCAGATATTCATAAATTCATAATTTAAATGTTTACATACATGTGTGGACAGCATCTTGCATTCAGTGCACTTCTTCTCCTTATTTTGTCTCTAATTCATGGGCGTATTGTGTATTTTACTGAGTATGTTGACAGCTATAACTGTGCTTACCTGGAAGACAACCTGTTCCCAAGGTTATAGGTTTGTCTATGCATTCCCATCCTAGTTGAGACCCGTGACTTTCACAGGAGAGGAGAGGAAAACATGTGCAATGACTGGCTTCTGACGACAGAATGACTCTTTTTTTTTTGAGGGGGGGTCTGGTCATGGGGCCTGAACTCTGGGCCTCGGCGCTGTCCCTCAGCTCTTCAGCTCAAGGCTAGCGCTCTACCAGGTGAGCCACTTCTGGCTTTTTTTCTTTTTGCTTATGTGGTGCTGAGGAATCGAATCCAGGGCCTCATGCATGCAAGGCAAGCGCTCTACCACTGAGCCACCTTCCCAGCTTAGCTGTCAGGTGGTTCCCAGGTGCTGAGATTGAGCCCCAGGTTTGGCCAAAACAGCAATACATGGATAAGCAGAGGGTGGTATACAAATAAATATATATTGTTAAGGAATTCAAGAGCCATCTATCTATGATTAAATGACATTTACTACGTTCCTACCAAATCTTAGGTATTTATTATATTGATTATTGAAATAATATTCTTTTCATGCTTAATAGACTATTAATGAAGATCAATCAGCATCCTAGGATTATTGCATCCAATTTTAGACTAGACAAATGCATGAACTATTCTTTCAATCGGTATTCTTATGCATAGGAACGAGTCTCTTGTGATCTCTTGCCATTGGTTGGTGTCAGGACCAGGATTCGAACCCAGGGCCTATGTTGACTTGTTGGCTTATGGCTTCCCTGATAGCCTGCCAGCCATCAGCACTGGCAGGCCAGGTCCACTTTTCAACTGTGTCATTCAGACCCACGATGGTCACTGTGCAAAGAAAAAATTGTAAAACCCCAAGCCCTCTACAGCTCCCCACTTTTTGTGCTGTTCCACTTTTTTTTCTTCCTGCAAGCCCTCTGGGCCTAAGCCCGGGATTGGCTATGGGTCCCGAGACTGCACCCCAGCCTTGGGAGATCAAAGCTGAGGCAGACTTGCCACGACCTGAGTTCAAGCCCCGTGGTTGCTTTAATTAATTAACTACATTTTTAAAAAGAAGATTCCCTGATTTGGAATTTCTGCCAGTTTTCTTTCGTAGTCTGGGATTTAAACTCAGGGTCTTGATAAATCCGTAGCAATGTGAGGGAAGGTACACAGTTGCCACTACTTGAATTCAAACCGAATGCCAAACCAAAAATAAATAATTAAGTCACTGCTCAGCAGGGAAATGTAGTTGTGGAGGTAGGAAATAAGGGGTGGTAGGGGGGAAACAAAGGAGGAGGCAACAATGCTCCATAGGAAATGTACTCATTACTTTGCTAATGCAACTGTGAGCCCTCTGTACAACATTTTTACAATAAAAAACTTACAAAAATAATGGAGTGCTCAAGAAGCACTTTGGGGGTAAGGGAAGGAGGTCTGAATAGCTGTACAAAATTCTACACTGATATTTTTTAACGTTCAGTATGGAACTGAATAAACATAACTGCTTCCATTACAAATATTAAGTCACTGTCTCAGTACTGGGACCAGTATTTCTGCCATCGATGGGATTTGTGTTCATCATCCTGGTAACTCTTTTACACCATTTGTGAAGGCGAAACTCACTGTCTTTGAGGAAAAGAAATTCAAGCTAGTGTTCCCAGGGCCTGAATTAAGGCTCTGCAACGGAAAAAATATTTGTATACATGTGTAATATACGATATATAGGTACATATATATGTTTATTTCATATTATGATTGATTTTGTATTAATTTTATTTTTATTTTATTCATTTTGTTTATTGTATTTAGTACTATTATACACATACTATTTATTATGTTTTGTACATCTAATATAAAATTATACAAAATAATTTAGGACACTGACTCTTTTATATTAATACTTATTAAGTGTTGAAACATGATACATAATTAAATGGAGGCATTTGTCATAGCCATCCCATATTTGGAGTCTATCCCCAGTATGAGCTTTATCATATTTATCTTTGGACAACTTCCTATAGGGATTTCGTTAGATGATTTATACTCAGAAGACTTTCTTTGAGAATAGGCAAGTGGAGGAATAAAATTGTAAGGTTGGGGCTGGGAATGTGGCTTAGTGGTAGAGAGCTTGCTCAGCATGCATGAAACCAGAGTTTGAATCCTCATTGCCACATACTCAGAAAAATCCAGAAGCTGTGGAATGGCTCAAGTGGTACAGTAGTAGGCTTGAGAAAAAAGAGCTCAGAGACAGTACCCAGCCCTAAGTTCAAGCCCCAGGTCTGGGGAAAGCAATAGGCCAGATTCCGGTGGCTCTCACCTGGAACGCTATCTTCTCAGGGGGCTGAGATCTGAAGACCACAGTTTGAAGCCAGCCTAGGGAAATAAAGGCTGTTAGACTCTTAACTCCAATGAACCACCAAAAGATTCTGGTTCTCTGGTGGTTTATTGAAGATAAGAGTCTCACAGACTTTCCTGCTCAGCCAGCTTAAATGACGATCTCCTGAGGAGCTTCAAGTGGCTTTCCTCAGGGATTCACTGAAGAGCCACTCCACACAAACCCTAAGTATAAATCTCGAGAGGTACTAGGGAAAAAAGGAAACATGAAAATTCTACGAGTGTGTTCTAGATATTAAGGTTGGAGACTCAAAACACTCATAATTATTAGATCATTTTATAGGGAAAAGGAGTAATGCCTACAGTATGAGGATTGCTCCAGCTTTCAGTCCTCTCATCCTGAGACAGTAAATTCACAGCAGCTCAATGCTAAGTGACAGAACTGGAATGTCCTGTGGTTATTTGCTCCCAAATCCTGTGACACTCATTTCTCAATTTTGGACTCAAACCAGATGGTAAGACCAGATGTTAAGATTAAGAGAGAAAATAAACATTGGGTACTTTACTTATACATTCGAACCATTGGAATGACCCTGTTAAGAAGTCAGATTGTCAAGAGTAAAAAATGAAGAAGAAAAGAAAGGAGGTACCAGTGGCTGCTGACTGTAATCCCAGCTCCTCAGGAGGCTAAGATGTAGAGAATCTTAGTTTGAATCCAGCCAATGTAGGAAAGTCCATGGCAAAGGTTTTTCTAAGAGATCACAGAAAAAAACAGAAGTGAGGCTGTCAAGTTTAATGCACTTCCCTTGAGCAAAAGGAGCTCAGGGACAACGCCTAAGCTCATAGTTCAACATCAGGACCTGGCCCCTCAAAAAGAGCCTGTACTTCCATGTCTTTGTCTATGTATGGATATATTCCTGTAGGTGAAGCTCCCGAGTAACTATGATGAATGGCACCAACCTAGGAAATTTGTATTCAATATAATGAGTTCATAACACAGAGACTTCCTTCAAGACAGTGCATGTTCTGGGGCTCACCTCACTGTTCCCAGTGTAGCCTGAGGGATTCTCTGCATCTCAGGACTGCTGCAAAAAGTCTCTCTCATTGTGTGGACAAGCATACAAAAGGCCTCACTCCTGTACAACTAGGTAACAAACAACTCCAACCGGGCCAGTTAGTGAGGATGAGTGTAGGTGGACTCTGAAGGTCAGGGAAAAAGTCCTCTTTGTACCCCAAGCTATCTCTCTCCCCAGTGCTCTGTTTTAACAGGAAGCCTTCATTTGTGCCACCTTCCATGGCTGGCCAAGTTCTGTGCACTTATCCTGCCTTTGTGAGACTATATTCTGGTGTTCAGATACAGTGCTCAGTATCATTCAGGAGTCCTTCAGGCAGAGAACTAGGGCACTGAACATAATGAAATATTTCATTGCTGGTAAGGATGGGCCTATGAAGCCTCTCCTAGTTTTCTGGAAGCTTTGGAAATCCAAGTTCATGTCTGATATCACAAAGCTTCCTGTCATCTAGGGCTGGTGAAGATCAACAAGTTTTGAAACCTTTGACCTCTCCTAGTTGAGCCCTGGGTAGCTAGGTTTTGGGGTTGAACACAGGGCCTGGGTGCTGACCATGAGCTCAGTGCAGAAGCCCAGTGCTTTACCATTTTGTGTAACAACATCACTTCTGGTCTGTGAATGTGTGTGTGTGTGTGTGTGTGCGTGTGTGCTGGTGTGTGTGTATTCATGCTCACACATACATGAGTCCTGGAGGTTGGACTCAGGGCCTGAGCACTGTACCTAGTTTCTCTTGTAGAAGGATATCCCTCTCCCAGTTGAGCCACAGAGCCACGTCAGACATTTTCTAGTGATGTGGTCCTAAGAAATCAAGGCCAGGGTTTCATATATGCAAAGCACTCTACCCCTAAAGCACATTCCGAGCCCTCTACTTCAGTTTTGTTAGTTTATTTCTGTCTTTTTTTATTGTTGTTGTTGTTGTCAGTTGTAAGAGTTGAAGTCTGGGCCTGGGTGTTGTCTCTGAGCTTTTCAGCTCAAGTCTTGTGCTCTACCACTTGAGCAACAGCGCCACTTCAGGTTTTCTTGTGGTCCATTGGAGCTAAGTGTCTCAAGGACTTTCCTGCCCACGCTAGCTTTGAACGATGATCGTCAGATCTCATCCTCCTGAGTAGCTAGGATGACAGGCATGAGCAACAAGCACGCAGCTTCCACTTCAGGTGATTAGTGGTGAATGGGAGATAATAGTCTCATGGGACCTTTCGTGTCTGGGATAGTTTAGAACCCAGATCCTCAGATCTCAGCTTCCTGAGAAGGCAGGATGATAGACTTCAGCTACCAACCCCTTGGCCACGACCTTTGCTGCAAGGGGGTCCATGGCTCCACGTTGTGGAATGCTAGCCATGAGCCCAATAGGTAAGGGTCATCGCCTAAACCCCACGTTCAAGGTTCATGATGGAGAAAAAACAGAACGAAACAATTGTCTGCAGGAGATAACTCATAGTCTTCAGTAATACATAATTTCGTCCCTGCCATGGGGACCTATTGGAGCCCTAATATTCTTGTCTGCATAATCATCGCAGTTGTGGAGCTCTTATAAGGACAAGATGTAAAAATGCACCCGGGGAAGGACACAACACATGGTACTCTTTGCACACAGCATCTTATGAAAGACTCAGCACCCAGCACCCAATGTCGGACTCAGCACACTGCATCCTCTGAAGGACTCATCACATAGCACCCTGTGCAGGACTCAGAACGGAGCACCTTATGAAGGACTCAGCACAGAGCTCTATTCCACAAGCTGTCATTAGAGTTAGAGTGCTTTCATCAGTATCACCATTTTTTGAGGAACATTTCACAAACCACACAATTTCATATCTAATGGTTTAGTGGGGTGTTTTTATTTGGGGATGGAGGTTACCCCTGGGGGTTGAGCTCAAAGCATGGGGATAATGTTCTAATAACATTTGCTCAAGGCTAGAGCTCTACCACTTGGACTCACATTTTGCAGTGTCTCGCAGACTTCCTGTCAGGACTGGGTTTTAAAGCCTCCAAGCAGCTAGGATGATAGGCATATGCCACGAAGACATGGGTAACCCGTGGAGCTGGGTTACAGAGGTTTACATGTGGATAAGTCATGTTAGGTGGCAGCTGTCAGCACCAGACTCCTAGCTTGCTCTGTTATGAGGTATTTTTAGATCTCTCCTTCTATAATTGCAGTTAGAACATCCTACTGTTTTTTTTGCATCAGTCCTGGGGCTTGAGTAAGAGCTTAGACACTCTCCCTAAGCGTTTGTGCTCAAAGCTAGCACTCAATTGATTCAAAGGCAATAGAACTCCTGGGTTTTCTGTTTATGTGGCACTGAGGAATCGAACCCAGGGCTTCATGCTTACTAGGTGAGCACTCAACCACTGAGCTCCAGGAGTGAACGAGGTATAAATAGAGATTGTTGTATATAAATAGTATATACACAAAAAGAGATTTCTGCATATTATTACATTATAGATATTACTACCAATTATTAAGTATTAAATTATATCTCCATTTAATGATGTGTCCCAGTTAACAAATAATAAAGCATTAATTAATAATTACTCAATATCCTATTATTTTATCATATATGAACATATATCCATACATATTTCATATTTCATAGACTGAGGCTGATATATTATTAAATTCTGCATCATGTGCTGCTACCAATTATTAGTTATTTAATTATGTCTCCATGTAATATTTGTTTTGTTAATGCTTAATAAAATATTAATTAAACTTAATGCACATCCTATACCTACTGTGTCTAATTTTTATTCTAGAATAATTCACTACTAATTCAATCTCTTTATCATTTATTGTATTGACAATTCTTCCACCTATGATATTTTTTACCTTCATTACATCCTATTACATAGTATATAGATTTGCACCCAAATTATACATCCTACCTGACACTGAGCACTTTCACAGGAAGGAAAACTTATGAGTCATGCTCGAGTTCTCCCTCCACGATTATATTTTTGGCAGTGCTGGGATCTAAACTCAGGGCCTAGAAGGCTCAGTTTATGAATGAGTGAATGCCATCGCAGCAGCCTCTAGCCAATTCAGCTGCCAGGCAGTGCCCAAGCCCTGAGATGGAGCCCCATATGTTGACTGCAAATTGCGCTTAGTGTAGTTACTCATTTTATTTTTTGTTTTATTCATTAACCATTTATTTTATTGACTGCTACAATACATGGAATTTTTACTATATTTATTACATAGATTATACATTTGTCTATGTATGAAACTTCACACCTGACACCCAGGACTTTCACAGAAAAGGAAACCACGTGTCACCATGGAATTCTTACTGCACGATTCAATTTTTGTAAGTGGTGGCATTGGAACTCACAGCCTACAAGGCCCAATTCATGAATGGGTGAGTGTCAGTATGCCAGCCTGGGGCATATGGAGCTGACAAGCAGTTCCCTGCACCTGAGATCCAGCCCAAGGGATAGACAAAATAACAGATTGACATGTAGATGATAGTACACAAATACATATAGATCATTATAGAGTGCCAGAGATTTCTATATATTATTCAGTTATATTGGCTACATTCCTACCAATTATTTTGTATTTATTATGTGTCCATGTAATTAATATGGTTGTTTTCATCCTTAATGAATTATTAATTAAATCAACCATTGCCCCGAAACTATTGTGTCCCGGTAATTAATAGTATTCTTTCAATGTGTCAAAAATATTCATTAAATCCGTTGGCCTCCTAAAATCACTCTCTACTTTTATCATTAGTATCATTCAAGAACAACTATGTCAACCTTGACATTCATAACCTTCCATCGGTATTCCTATGAATATGAACTAGAATATTAGGATCTCCCTCTATTGGTAGGGGTCAGGACCCAGCTTCAAACACAGGGCCTATGTTGTTGTGTTGGCCTATGGCTTCCCTGGAAGCCCACCAGCCTTCAGCAATATCAGGTTACCAACATTTTTCAGCCGTGTCATTCAGACCCAGGATGGTCACCTTGAAAAGAAAACAAATGTAAAACCAGAAGCCATCAGCAAGTTGCCGGGTTTTTTTTCTGTGTCATTTTACTTATTTTTTCCTGTCACCCTTTGAGGCCCAGAAACCCAGGTACTGCTGTGGGTTCAGTAGTTGCAACCCAGCCTACAGTGATCAAAGCTGAGGCAGATTGCCACGCCCTGACTTCAAGCCCTGTGCTTGACAAAGTAAAAATACCTCCCTACCTACCTACATATACATATATATATATATATATATATATATACATATATATATATATAAATACATACATACATACATACACACATACATACATTAAAAATATTTAAAAAATTATGAGGCTCCTTGGCTTGGAATTCATGCCTTTTTTCTGCCAGGCCTGGGATTTGAACTCAGGGTTGGGATAAATCTGCAGCACTGTGGGGGAAGGGAAAGCTCACAGTGCTGGAAAACAAAAAAGACAGGCCAGTTCCCAGGAGCTGAATTCAAGCCCTAGCACTCGACAAAATAATATTCGTATACATTTTAAATACATGATTTCTATTTATATGCACATGTTTAATGCATACATTTTATTTTGTGTTTTATTTAACTATCATATATTTTAGAGAGTATGATTACATGTATAAATTTTTTTTATATCCTATCACATAGGACATAGATTTGCCTATGTATTATACATCATTCCTGAAACCCAGGACTTTCACTTACAAGGAAAACAAGCGGGACAATTGGCTTCTTCCACCAGGATTAAGTTTTTGGCAGTTTTGTGATTTGAACTCTGGGCCTAGAAGGCCCACTTCATGAATGGGTTAATGTTAGTACACCAGTCTGATGCCAGTTGAGTTGTCGGGAAAATTTGAGGACCTGAGATCAAGCCCTAGGATTGGCCAATATATAAACAGATTGATGTGTAGATTGCAGTGCGTGTATATGTGTATTTACATATGTATATGCATCTATAAATAAATTTATATATTGTTCCTATAGATAGGAATGAGTAGGTGGCAGTCCCAGGTTCGAACTCAGGGCCTAGGTTTCTGGGTTGGGCTCAAGCTTCACTGACAGCCCACCATCCTTCTGCTCTGCAAGGTCACATACAATTTTCAAGCCGAGTCATTGAGGCCCAGGATGGTAACAGTACAAAGGTAACAAAGGTAAAACTGTTGTGTAAAACTTCCTGGTTTAGTTTTTCCTCCTCTGTCTTGGTTGTTTTTTTTGTTTGTTTGTTTGTTTTTTGGCCAGAGCTGGGAGTTGAACTCAGGGCCTAGGAACCCCGGATCATCTGTGGGTGTAAAACCTGCACCCCAGACTAGGGTAATCAAGGCTGAGGCAGAGTTGTGACGACCTGAGTTCAAGCCCTGTTCCTGCCCCCCAAAAATGTGAAAGTCCTGGCTAGGAATTTGGGCCATTTTATCAGCCATACCTGGGATTTGAACTCAGGGACTGAATAACTCCATTGTGCTCTGGGTGAAGTGGAAGCTAACCTCCTGTAAGAAAAAAAAATTCAGGATCAATTCCCAGGGTGTGAATTCCAGCCCCAGAAATGGAAAAAATAATATTCATATACATGTATAATATATATCATATATATGTATTTGTATATATATTACACTTTTTACCTAGGACACAATATTTCCACAGAAAGGAAAACAGGTCAACATTGGCTTCTTACTCTACCTATTGCCTTCAGCATTGCTGAGATTTGAACTCAGGGACTGGAATGCCCAATTCATCAAGGGGTCAGTGTAAGCATAGCAGCCTCAAACAAATTCACCGCCAGGCAGTTCCCAGGACCTTAATTCTAGCCCCAGGAGTGGCCAATATATAAATAGATAGGTGTGTAAATTGCTACAAATGCATATACATCTCTCTATATATGTATATTCCACTGAATAAATAAATATTTACTTGCACTCTAAATGTTCTTAGAGTTCCTGAGCTATAGAAGAAGGAAAGAAACATCATTAACCCATCCTGGGTTCAAATGAAGTTCTCAGAATCCAAGCCCTAGCCCTGTTAGCAGGATGAACTCCAGTGTAACACTGAATTTGAAGGACAGAAAACAGTTGCAAAAGCCAGGCTAGGTAAGGAGACCAAGGCCTGCAGGATTAGGAGGCAGAATGTACACACTCAACAGGGACGTGAGTTGCAAAACCACTTCATTCATTCCAGGCACAGCCAGCAATGAAGGGAAACCTGAAATATTTGTTAGAGTTACACCAGGGTCATGCTTTTCTCAGCCTCTTCAAACAATGACTAATAAAGCTTCCTTCCTCAGGTGAAGGGAGCCTCAGGCTATCATTAGGTTACCAATAGAGAGCCAATTTAGTGGGGGAGAGGCGAAGATCAGAGTAGAAAATCCCTGATCTCTGATATTAGGGAGTAGTTTTTTGACTCCATCTGGCAGATATGAAGGCCCTTCTACCTTTGCCAGTCCATTCTCCTTCCTTCATTCTCCACATCATTAATGCAAATCCCCAGTTCAAGGAGAGGCATGGTTATTTCTCTTCTGTCTCCAAGCAGCTGAATTAGAGCCTGGCTCTGCCCTCTTGTCTCTGGGGCCTTTGGTTACCTGAAAAGTGGGGAAAAGACATTTTTCCTCCTCTGTGGTTGTGTGAATGCGATGCTGGTGGCCTGACACATTGCAGAAGGCCTCATTACTGGGAATTGTTCCCTTCTTTCCTGCTGATGTCCAAGACCAGATACATCTACCATTTTTCTATCTATCTATCTATCTATCTATCTATCTATCTATCTATCTATCTATCTATCTATCTATCTATCTATCTATCTATCTATCTATCTATCTATCTATCTATCTATCTATCTATCTATCTATCTATCTATCTATCTATCTATCTATCTATCTATCTATCTATCTAATCTACCTATCTATCTATCTATCTATCTATCTATCTATCTATCTATCTATCTATCTATCTATCTATCTATCTATCTATCTATCTATCTCTCTCTCTCTCTCTCTCTCTCTATCTAATCTATCTATGTATCTATGTAACTATGTATCTATCTACTTATCTATCTATCTATCTATCTATCTATCTATCTATCTATCTATCTATCTATCTATCTATCTATCTATCTATCTATCTGCGTATCTATCTATCTGCCTACCTACCTACCTACCTACCCACCTACCTACCAACCTACCTACCTACCACCTTAGCTATCTCTTTGATAATTCTTGGGCTGAAGTCAAGGCCTGAGCACTGTCTCTAACACTCTACTACTTGAGCCACAGGACCAATTCTGGCTTTTATCTGTGTATGTGCTACTGAGGAATCGAACCCAGGACTTCTTGCATGCTAGGCAAACACTCTCTCACTAATCCACATTCCCTGCCCCCTCATCTTTTTTCTTAAAGTTAGTTTTACATAAGTATGCTAGCATTTTACATCGCCAGGTGTATTTTTGGAACACAGGTTATTCCTATGAACCCCGATCTATTCTTCCCCTGCCTGATTTGTGACAGTTCCTGCATTGGCCTCATAATAAAATGTAAATAAAGGCTGCTGAGAGCTTTAGTGTGCATCATATAAGGACACAGGCCTGGAATCTGAGAAGAGAAAAACGATGGGGCTGAAATGAACAGAATGATGCATTATGCGCAATGAGCATATCTGAAAAATAAACCAGTAAATAAAAGCAGAAGCATTGCATACAGCCTGTTTGGACTCAGGGAGGTAATATACACTTGTAAGTAGGGCATTAATACATAAACTTGGACTTTGCTTTTTGAAATTTTTTTGGTAGCCATCCCATGGCTTAAACTCAGTGTGTGATACCTTCCTCAGTTGTTTTGCTCAAGGCTGAGGCTCTACCACTGCCACAACTCCACTGCCAGCCATCAGGTCGTTCACTGAACATAAGCGCCTCCCAGGCTTTCTTGCCTGGTCTGGCCTGTATCTCTTATTTGGCCTTCTCTTTCAAAGCTGAAGCTCTACCCTCTAGGCCACTGCTCCACTTCTGGTTTTCTGGTGGTTTATTGGAGACAAGAGTCCCACAGACTTTCCTGCTAGGGCTGGCTTTCAATCATGATCTCCTGAGGAGGCTTCAAGTGGTTTTCCTCAGGGATTCACCTAGGAGCCACTCCACACAAATCTTTCATCTAAATCTCGAGAGGTATTAGAGAAAAATGGAAACAGGAAGATGCTTCTAGTGTGTTCTAGATACTTAAGGTTGGAGACACAAAACACATAATTATTAGATCACTTTCTAGGCAAAAGGAGCAATGCAGACAGTATGAGCATCGTTCTAGCTTTCGGTCCTCATACCCTGAGACAGTAAATTAACTGCATCTCAATGCTAAGTGACAGAACTGGCATGTCTTGTGGACATGCTCATAAATCTTGTGACACTCAATTCTCACTTTTGGTTTCAAACCTATGACCAGAGGGGATGATGAGTAGAGAAAATCCTTCTCAGAGAATGTAGCTATAAAGAACAATGGGTAGTTGACTTATAAGTCTAAACCATTGGAATGACCCTATTAAGAAGTCAGATTGTCCAGATTACAAAACGAAGGAGAAAAGAAAGAAGGTGCCAGTGTCTGCTGACTGTAATCCGTGCTCCTCAGGAGGCTAAGATGTAGAGAATCTGAGTTTGAATCCAGCCAGCATGGGAAAGTCCATGGCACTATTATTTCATAGAGATCACAGAAAAACTTAGAAGTGGGGTTGTGACTCCAACTTAATGCACTACCCTTGAGCAAAAGGAGCTCAGGTACAAGGCCTAGGCTCATAGTTCAAACCTTGGACCTGCCCCCTCAAAAAGAACCTGCACCTCCATGTCTTTGTGTATGTATAGATACATTCCTATAAGTGAAGCTCCCGTGTAGCTATGATAAATGGCACCAAGATAGGAAATTTGTATTCAATACAATGAGTTCATAACACAGAGATTGCTTTTATGACATTACATATTCCAGGGCTCCCCTCACTGCTCCTATTGTAGCCTGGGGGTTTCTCTGCATCCCAGGCCAGCTGGAAGAAGTCTTTTTCATTGTCTGGACAGGCACACAGAAGGCCTCACTCCTGTAGAGCTGTGTATCAAACAACTCCATCTGGGCCAATTAGTGAGGAGGAGTGTGGGCGGGCTCTGAAGGTCAGGAGAAAAAGTCCTCTTTGTACAACAAGCTATCTCTCTTCCCAGTGCTCTTTTTTGACAGGAAGCCTTCATTTGTACCAACTCCCATGGCAGGCAAAATTCTGTGCACTCATCTTGCCTTTGTGAGACTATATTCCAGGGCTCAGATACAGTGCTCAATATAATTCAGGAGTCCTTCTGGCAGACAACTAGGGCACTGAACCTAATGAAATATTCCATTGAGGGCAATGATGGGCCGATGATGCCTTTTCTAGTTTTCTGGAAGCTTTGGAAATCCAAGCACATGTTGGATATCACAAAGCTTCCAGTCATCTAGGGCTGGTAAAGCTCATCAGATTTTGAAACCTTTGACCTCTCCTAGTTGGGCCCTGGGTGACTAGGTTTTAGGGTTGAACACAGGGCCTGGGTGCTGGCAATGAGCTCAGAACAGAAGTCTAGTGCTTTACCATTTTGTGTCACAGCTTCACTTCTGCTTTCTCTCTCTCTCTCTCTCTCTCTCTCTCTCTCTCTCTCTCTCTCTCTCTCTCTGTATGCATATTATAGTCCTGGAGCTTGAACTCAGGAAATGAGCACTGTACCTAGTTTCTCTTCTACAAGGATTGCCCTTTCCTACTTGAACCACAGAGGCACTTCAGGCTTTTCCCTAGTGATGTGGTCCTGAGAAATCAAGGCCAGGGTTTCATATATGCAAAGCACTATACCCCTAAGGCACATTCCCAGCCCTCTACTTCAGTTTGTTAGTGTGTATCTATTTTTTTTTTATTATTGCCGGTTGTAGGAGTAGAAAGCTGGGCCTCGGGCTGTCTCTGAGCTCTTCAGCTCAAATCTTGTTGTTCTACCACTTGAGCCACAGAGCCACTTCTGGTTTTCTTGCGGTTCATTGGAGCTAAGTGTCTCAAGGACTTTTTTTCCCAAGCTAGCTTTGAGCCATGATCCTCAGATCTCATCCTCCTGAGTAGCTAGGATGATCAGCATGAGCCACAAGCACCTAGCTATCACTTCAGGTTTCTTAGTGGTGAATTGGAGATAATAGTCTCATGGGACATTTTGTGTCTGAGATAGTTTGGAACCCAGATCCTCAGATCTCAGCTTCCTGAGAAGGCAGGATGACAGACCTCTGCTATAGAACACTAGACCATGACACTCTGTTGCAAGAGGTTCCTTGGCTCCACGTGGTGAAGTGCTATCCATGAGCCCAAGAGTTAAGGGTCAGTGCTTAGGCCCTGAGTTCAAGGTTCATGACTGAGAAAAACAAAACAAAACAAAACAATTTTCTGCAGGAGACACCTCACTAGTCTTCAGTAATACATAATTTTGTCCCTCCCATGGGGACATATCTGATTGTCAATATTCTAATCTGCATAATCATCTCAGTTGTGGAGTTCTTACAAGGACAAGGTGAAAGAATGCACCCTTTGATGGACAAAACATGTAACACTCTTTGTTTTTATTCTGTCGTGAGGCTTGAATTCTTGGCCTGAGCTCTGTCACTCAGCTCTTAAGCTCAAGGCTAGTGTTCTACAATTTTAGCTACTGCACCACTTCTGGTTTTCTTGGGGTTTATTGGAGATAAGGTTTTCACCGTCTTTCTTGCCCGGGCTGGCTTTGAACTGCGATCCTCAGATCTCAGCCTCCTGAGTAGCTAGGATGACATGCATGAGCCACCGGTGCCTGGCTCCACATAACCCTCTTTACAGGGTTCAGCACACAGCATCTTGTGAAAGACTCAGCACCCAGCACCCAATGCAGGACTCAACACACTGAAGCCGGTGAAGGACTCAGCACATTACATCCTGTGCAGGATTCAGCACACAGCACCCCGTGAGGGACTCAGAACCCCAGGAAGGACTCATCACATAGCTGTATCCCACAAGCTGTCATTAGTGTTAGGGTGCTTTCATCAGTATCACGATTCTTTCAGAAACACATCACAAACTGCACAAAGTTCACATCTAATAATTTAGAGGGGTTTTTTTGGGGGGGGAGTCACCCAAAGGGATTGCACTAAAATGTTGGGGGTACTATCCTAAGATCTTTTGCTCAAGGCTAGAGCTCTACCATTTTGAGCCACAGCTCAGAGTTTCACAGACATCCTGCCAGGGCTGGGTTTTAAACCCACCAGTGTCAGGTCTCAGCCCTCAAGTATCTTGGATGACAGGGGTGAGCAAGCCAGCAGCATCTGGTTCCATGGCGCTTGGTTGCAGTGGTATACATCTGGGTATTCAGATTAGATTGCATCTGTCAGCACCAGACACCCAGCTTGCTCTATGATGAGGTATTTGAAGTCCTATTCTTATATAGTTGCAGTCACAACATTCAATCTTTTTTGGTGCCCGTCCTGGGTCTTGAGTAAGGCTCTACACACAGTCCCTAAGATTTTATGCTCAAAGCTAGTGCTCTACTGCTTGAGCAACAGCACAACTTCCGGATTTTTATGTGCATGTGGTAGTGAGGAATCAAATCCAGGGCTTTGTATGTGCTAGCCATCACTATATAGCACTGAGCCACAGGAGTGACATTTATAAACAGATAAATATGTAGGTTGGCATATATATGTGTCTACATATATATGTAGATGTATAAATATATGTATATGTATAAAACAAAAGAAAGATGACTGTATATTATGAAATTACATAAATTATATTACTGCCAATTATTGAAAAATTATTCCTTCGACTTTTAAGTATCATGGTTGAATACATAATAAAGTATTAATTGAAAATTAGTCAATGTAGTATAGGTATATAGTCAATGTGTATAATTTTATACTATATTCATACACTAACTACTAACTTAATTGTTACTTTTATAACCTTTATATGTATATTCATACACTAACTACTAACTTAATTGTTACTTTTATAACATTTATATGGATGTATATTGGAATGCGTTTCTTAGAATCTCCCACCAATCATTAGTGGCAGTCCCAGGATTTGACCTCCAGGCTTAAGTTGAGGTTTCAGCTATGGCTACCATAATAGCCAGCCAAACATCAGCATGTAAGGTCATGTACACTTTCTGGGCCTTGTCAATTAGACCCAGGATGGTCACAATGCAAAGCGAAAAAATGTAAAACCACCTTCTGGAACTTCTCCTTTTTATCTTTCTCCTTTTTATTTTTATTTTTTGCTAACCCGGAGATTTGAACTTGGGTCCTAGGATCCCAAGCTCAGCTGTGGCAGAGATGCCAAGACCTGAGTTCAAGCCCCATGTTTGGCCAAAAAACATAATAAAATAAAGCCCTGGCTTGGATTTTTTTTGGAATTTTTGGAATTTTTCTGGCTGGCATGGGATTTGAACTCAGGGTCTGGGTAACTCTGTGGCATTGTGGGTGAAGGGGAAGCTCTCGGTCCTTGAAGACAAGAAATTCAGACCAGTTCCCAGGGCCTGAATTGAAGCCCAGCACTGGAAAAAATGATATTCATATATGATCACTGTTTACATGCATGGGTTTAGTAAGTATGACATTTATTACCCTTATTTATTTATTATTATTACACATATAACATTTCATTTATTACATCTTATCACACAGGATATATTTGAATATGGATTATACATCACACTGAGACCCAGGAATTTTTTTCAAGAAAAAAAATGTGTCGAAAGTGGTTTCTTACTCCATGAATAAAATTTGGCGATGCTGGGATTTCAACTCACAGCCTACAATGGCCAATCCATAAATGGGGTCAAAGTCTTAGCACACCAACCTCTGGCAAACTGAGCTGCCAGGAAGTTCTAAGGACCTGTGATCAAGCCACAGTAGTGCCCTATATATATATATTGATAGATGTGTAGAAAGCTATATATATATATATATACATATATATATATATCCACACACACACACACACACATATATATATATATATACAATATATATATATATATATATACACAGAGAGAGAGAATGTGAGGATATCATTAAATTATATAAATACACTTACCAATTATTAGTTATTAAATTATGTCTCCATTTAATGAAGTATCATGACTGAATTCTTATAAAAATTTTAATAAAAATTAGTCAATATCCTTCCATTAGGGGAATCATACGATAGTACTAGAATGGAAGCTATAAATCCAATAATTTTTGTGTGGCATTCTACAATAGAATCATGAATTAACTGCAAAATTAATTATTATTTTGATAGCATTCCATTAGCATTCACATAAATAGGAACTAGTCTGTCAGGATCTCTCTCCATTTGTGGGTGGTAGTCCTGGCATTCGAACTCCAACGCTAGGTAGTTTACCTCCAATGAAAACCATTGGAATAATACTGTGAAGATTTCAGATTGTCACGTTGAAAAAAAGAACAAGAAGAAAAGAAAGCCAGGTGTCAGTGGTTCCTGCCTGTAATACTAGTTCCTCAGGAGGCTGAGATGTATAGAATGCCAATTTAAATTCAGCTTATTTCTAAGAGATCCCAGGAAAATATCCCCATGTGTTGGAGCTGTGGCTCAAGGGCAGAGGACTACCCTTGAGCAAGTGGAGATCAGGGATAGGGCCTAGGCTCATATTTCAACCTCAGACCTGCCAAAGAAAAAAAAGAAGGCAATAACTCCATGTCTCTGAGTATGGATGGATGATCTATGGATGTCACAAAGGATTTACAATATAATCAATGTGACATTACATTGTCATTATGACATCAGCTCATTGTGACATCACAAATATGTAATGACATCATACCAGAATGATATCACATTGTCATTGTGACATCATATATACATTATGAATGCCTATTATTTGATTTCATTATATTTTAAATGTGGCATGTGGGATCATATCAAAAACATTTTGACTTCATAATCATTGTGACATCATAATTTCTTTGTGATGTAACATTGCCATTGTGATATCTCTAAACATCTGTAACAACTCAAACATGACCTCTCCTCATGTTTTGTGACATGTTGCCACTGTGTTATGTTAGGCTCATTGAGAGCTCAATCTCTTTTTGACATATTATTTCAGGTATGATATGAAATATTAGCACTATGCTGTGACATCATGAAAATTGTGACATCACACTACTAGATTTAATTACCATTGTGTCACATTGTCACATCACAAATCTGCTCTGACTTCATCACATTTGTGCCAACAAATGCTTTGGAATCGTCACAAGTCCATTCTAAATTTATATACTCATTGTGAGTTAATGAAAATTGAGGTCTGGACTGCCATTGTCACATCACCAATTTACTGCGACATCACAAAACTATTTTGAACTCATCTCTATTATGGCATCACCAACTAATTGTGATATAACAACACTATTATGACATTATAATTTGACATCATATTGCAATTGTGATATTACATACTTTCACAAACCTATTATGATCTCATTACATCTTAGAAAATTCATGGCCTTTGGGATATCAAGCCCCTTCTGTGAATTGTATCATAGTGAATTTCTAGCAATTGAAATATGAAATAAGATGTCACATTACAAACTAGTTTGGACATCAACTCATTTTTATATCAATAATTATATCATTTTTATATCATTAACACTTTGACAACCGAAACCTGTTAGCAACTTTAGCACTTTTAATAAAAAACATGGCCTTTGCATCATTATACTTCATTTGTGTATGTTGAGACTTCACTCTCATATCATCATCATAAATTAATGGCAATTAAATTCTGACATGCCATTGTGACATCATAAACCCTTCGTGACATCATTACCAGTGTGAAATCCGACTGTTGTTATGACACCATCAGCTCATTGTGACATCACCAAGCTACAGTAACATCATAGCATTATGACATCACATTGCCATTTTGCTGTCATAGACACATTGTAAATGTATATCCTGTGATTTCATTCTTTTTCAAATGTGGCATTATTAGTTGATATCAGAAACACATTGTTACCTCATAACCATTGTAACATTACAAACTCTGTGTCACGTCATAACCAGTGTGACATCACAATGTTGTTATAACACCTTTAGCTTATGACATTATAGCACTTGCCATTATGTCATTGTGACATCATAGTCACATTATGAATGCCTAATCATTGTATTTGAAATGTGGCATGTGGGTTGATATCAGAAACTCATTGTGATGTCATAAACATTGTCACATCAAAATCCCTTTGTGACATCAATTTGGCAATGTGACATCACAATGGCAATGTAATGCTACTAAGACATCGTGATATTACAATGGTCATGAACTCACAATGGGTTTCTGATATCAACCGACATGCCACATTAAAAATAGAATGAAAAACTTAATAGGCAAGCACAACGTGTGTATGACATCAGAATGACAATGTGATGTTACAATGCTATGATGTCATTGTAGTTTTACATGTCAAAATGAGCTGATGGTGTCATAATGGCAACATGATGTCACAATTATGATGAAGTCAGAAAGGATTTGTTATGTTTCAATGGTATGTCTGTCAGTTGTCATTAGTTCCCCATAAGGATATGGATACAAAAAAGGTTCTGTGAGGTCACAGAGGCCATGTATGTTTTAAAGGTGGAAAGAGGTCTTAATTGGAATGGCACAATGTGATTCATAATGTCAAAATAGAAATGACATGTGCCATTGTGTTTTTGATGTCACCGTGGTGGTGATGAGATCACTACAGTTTTGTGATGTCACAGTTTGTTTGTAATATCAGAATGATATATCCAATTTCAATTACTTAGAATTCAATATGAGGATACCAGGAGATAGAAGAAGCTTCATAGTATGAGGTCATATTATGAGAAAACCCAATGGGACAGTGATTTCACAAACAAAATGTGATGTCTCAACATCTTATTATAAGAATGTTTTGATGTCACAATTGGTGACGCCATACTGATGAGGTGGTCGTAATAGATTGGAGATGTCCCAAGGGGTTCATGATGTCACAATGGCATATGGGATCTCAGTTGTCATTAACTCACCATGAGTATATGAGTTTGGGAAGGGATTCTGATGTCACTAATGTATATGTAGTCAAAAAGGTGAAGAACTAAAAGATCTGAAATGTCACAAAATGACACAAAGGTTATGATGTCCAGCAGTGTGATATCAATATGTTACACTGGATTTTAGATATCTCATCTCATATCTGAAATATGAGGTCAAACACAGATTTTTCTACTCACAAAAAAAGGGCCTAAGATATCACAATAGCATGTCACAAAAATTATGAGGACAGGAGAGGTATTTGATAGCACAGTGAGTTAGTGATATAACAAAGGCAATGTGCTGTGACAAAGAGATTTTGATGTCACAAAGGTTATGAGTTCACAGTGATTTCTTGATATCAACCCACATGGCACATTTGAAATAGAACAAAATCAAAGAATAGGCATTGACAATGGGTCAATGACATCAAAATGACAAAGTGATGTCAAGACAGCAATGTTTGATAGGATATGAACTCATTACCTTGCTCATATAACTGTAATCCCTCTGTACACTATACTTATAATAAAAGACACAGAATTTTAAAAAGGAGAAAAATGGTATGGTGTCATTTGGGTTTGGTGATGTCACAATGAGATGATGCTGTTATGATGACAATGTGATTTCACAGTCATAATTATTGCAGAAAGTATTTGTGATGATACAATACTATGTGTGATCACAATTTTCATTAGTTCACTATGAGGATATGGCTACACAAAGGTCTGTGATGCCACAGAGGTTATGTGTTTCTTTAAAGGTGATAAGAGCTCACATAGCTTTGTGAGGTCACAATGTGACTGTTAAAGCACAACAGCAATGTGATGTCACAATGAGGTTGTGATGTCACAGTGGTGATGAGGTCAAAATGAGTTTGTGTTGTCAATATGAGTTTGTAATATCACCATAACATGTCCAATTTTAATTTCTACTAGTTCACAAAGAGGTTACAATTTCTTTTTTTTTTTTTAATTTTATTTTATTTTATTTGAGAACATACTGTACAGAGGGGTTAAAATTACATGGGCAGGATAATGCATACATTTCTTACCAAGCATTGCAGCCTCCTCCTTTGTTTACCCTTCACCTCCCTTCCCAGCCGCCCTCCTCCCCCCACCCAATCATACCCCCCTCCCCCCCACAGACATTGTAAAGCTGGTTTTGACAAGACATTTTGTACTTCTCATTGTTGCAACAGGTCCACCTGAATCCTTAAACGACTTGTTTGTCCCCGTCTCCCCCACATGTTATACTGACATCAAATATAGTGAAAGCGGGGGTTACACTGTGGGGGAGGGACATACAAAGCAACAAAGAAATAATCTTATAAATGCATTAGAAACACATGCATAAAAGAAACAAAAACATTAAAATACATATTTAAGGGTTCGTTTTCCTAACATCACATTATCTGACTTTTTCCGCTTGACTCATACCTATACTAGATATTGCAAATAAGGGAAACCATGGGACCTATGTTTCTTTGGGCCTGGCTTACTTCACTTAATATAATTTTTTCCAAGCCTTTGTATTTCCTAACAAATGGGGAAATGTCATTCTTTCTGATGGAGGCATAGAATTCCATTGTGCATATATACCACATCTTCTTGATCCATTCACCTACTGAGGGGCATCTGGGTTGGTTCCATATCTTAGCTATGGTAAATAATGCTGCAATAAACATAGTTGTGCTGGTAGCTTTAGTGTGGCCTTATTTGTGATCATTTGGGTAAATGCCCAAAAGTGGGATTGCTGGGTCATTGGGGAGCTCTATGTGGAGTCTTTTGAGGAACCTCCATACTGCTTTCCAAAGTGGTTGAACAAGTTTACATTCCCACCAACAATGAAGTAAGGTTCCTTTCTGTCCACATCCCCTCCAGCATCTGTTGTTGTTAGAGTTCTTGATTTTTGCCATTCTAACTGGAGTGAGGTGATATCTCAATGTTGTTTTGATTTGCATTTCTTTTATGGCTAGGGATGTTGAACATTTCTTCATGTGTCTATTGGCCATCCTTCTTTCTTTTTCAGAGAAGCTTCTCTTTAAGTCTTTCGCCCACTTACTTATTGGGCAGTTGTTTCTTTGAGGATTTGTTGTTGGGGGATTTAATTTTTTGAGTTCCAAGTATATTTTAGATATGAGATCCTTGTCCGTTGTATGGCTAGTAAAGATCTGCTCTCAGTCCGTGGGCTTTCTATTGATCTTGCTAGCTATGTCATTTGCCCTGCAGAAGCTCTGCAACCTTATACAATCCCATTTGTCCAACCTTTCTTTGATTTGTTGTGTTTCCTGGTCTCTATTCAGAAAATTTCGGCCTGAGCCAAGGAGACCCAGGGTTTCTCCTATTCCATCCTGTAATGTTTTCAGAGTGTCTGCTTTGAGTTCAAGGTCTTTGATCCATTTGGAGTTGATTCTGGTGCAGGTGATATATAAGGATCTAGCTTTAGTTTTCTACATGTAGTTAACCAGTTTTGCCAGCACCATTTACTGAAGAGGCTGTCTGTCTTCCATTCTATTGTTTTAGCTCCCTTATCGAAGATTAGATGGCTATAGGTCTGTAGGTTCATTTCTGGGTTTTCAATTCTATTCCATTGGTCCTGAGGTCTGTTCTTATGCCAATACCAAGCTGTTTGGATTACTATGGCTTTATAGTAGAGTTTGAAATTTGGTATTGATATTCCTCCAGCAGTGTTCTTTCCGTTGAGGAGCGTTTTTGCTATTCGGGGTCTTTTATTGTTCCATATGAATTTTTGGATTGCCTCTTCTATTTCCTTGATGAATGAGGGTGGAATTTTGATAGGTATTGCGTTGAATTTGTAGATAGCCTTGGGAAGTATTGCCATTTTCACGATGTTAATCTTTCCAATCCAGGAGCATGGGAGGTTTTGCCATTCTTTAAGTTCTGTGTTGATTTCCTTTTTCAAGATTTTAAAGTTTTCATCATAGAGGTCCTTCACTTCTTTAGTTAAGTTAATTCCTAGGTATTTTATTTTTTGTGGGGCTATTAAAATTGGAGTTGCTTTCCTAATTTCAGCCACACTTTTCTCATTGTTGGCATACAGAAAAGCCATTGATTTTGGGGGTTAATTTTATAACCTGCTACTTTGCCAAAGTTTTGAATCAGCTTGAGTAATTTGGGAGTGGAGTCTATGGGATTCTTTAAATACAAGATCATGTCATCTGCAAAGAAGGAGAGTTTTATTTCTTCTTTCCCTATTTGGATCCCCTTTATGTCTGCATCTTGTCTTATTGCTGTAGCTAGGCATTCTAATACTAGGTTGAAGAGAAGTGGAGAGAGTGGGCATCCTTGCCTTGTTCCTGAATTAAGAGGAAATGGCTTTAGTTTTTTACCATTGAGTATAATGCTGGCTGTAGGTATGTCATATACAGCCTTTATTGTATTGAGGAATGTTCCATGGATTCCTAATTTTTCCAAAAACTTCATCAGGAAGGGGTGTTGGATCTTGTCAAATGCTTTTTCTGCGTCTATTGAGATAACCATGTGGTTCTTATTATTGCTCCTGTTGATGTGATGAATAATAGTAATTGATTTGCGTATTTTGAACCAGCTTTGCATCCCTGAATTGAATCCTGTTTGATCGTGGTGTATGATTTTTTGGATGAATTGTTGAAGTCGGTTGGCCAAAATTTTGTTGAGAAGTTTTGCATCAATGTTCATCAAAGAAATGGGTCTATAGTTCTCTTTCTTTGATGAGTCCCTGCCTGGTTTTGGGATGAGGGTTATGATGGCTTCATAGAATGTGTTCGGTAGTGAGCTTTCTCTTTCAATTTCATTGAAGAGTTGGAGGAGAATTGGTGTGAGCTCTGCTTTCAAGGCCTTGTAAAATTCCGCTGTAAAACCATCTGGTCCTGGACTTTTCTTAGCTGGGAGGTCTCTTATTGCTGTTTCTATTTCAATGCTTGATATGGGCCTGTTAAGATAGTTTAACTAATCTTCCTTTAGTTTTGGCATGTCAATATTTGCTAGGAAAAGGTCCATTTCTGTCAAGTTCTCAAACTTATTAGCATAAAGTTTTGAGAAGTATTCCCTTATAATGTTCTGAATCTTGCTTGTCTCCGTGGTGATGTTTCCATTCTCATCTCTGAGTTTATTAATTTGGGTGTGTTCTCTTCTTTTTCTGATAAGATTTGCTAAGGGTCTGTCAATTTTGTTAAGTTTTTGAAGAACCAGCTCTTTGTTTTGTTGATTCTTTCTATAGTTTTTTTGGATTCTAATTCATTTAATTCTGATTTAATTTTGATTATTTCTTTCCGTCTACTGGATTGGGGTTTATCTTGCTGCTCTTTTTCAAGGAGGTTTAGATGTGTCATTAAATTGTTAGTTTCAGATCTCTCCAATTTGTTGATGTAGGAGCTCAGAGCTATAAAGTTGCCTCTGAGTACTGCCTTTGCTGTGTCCCAGAAGAGCTGGTATTTTGTGTGTTCATTTTTGTTGGATAGCATGAACATTTGAATTTCCTTTCTAATCTCTTCCATGACCCACTCATGATTCAGTAGTGTGTTGTTCAGCCTCCATGTGATACCGGACTTTCTTTGGTGGCTTTTGGTGTTGAGTTCTAATTTTATTCCCTTGTGGTCAGAGAGAATGCAAGGTATAACTTCAATGTTTCTGAATTTAGACAAGTTTGCTTTGTGGCCTAAAATGTGGTCTATTTTAGAAAACGTTCCATGTGGTGCTGAGAAAAATGTGTATTCCGATGATGCTGGGTGAAATGTTCGGTAAATGTCTGTTAAGTCTAGGTGATCTATGCAGCTGTTTAGATCTGCGGTTTCTCTGTTGAGTTTTTGCCGAGTTGATCTATCTAGTGGAGTGAGTGGTGTGTTAAAATCCCCAACAATTAATGTCTTTGGATCTATATGGGATTTGAGGGAAAGTAGTGTTTCTTTGATAAATTTGGGTGCTCCATTGTTTGGCGAATAGAGATTTAGAATTGTAATATCCTCCTGAAGGAGAGATCCTTTAATTAGTATGTAGCGACCTTCTTTATCTCTTTTCACGACTTTTAATTTGAAGTCTATTTTATCTGATATTAGGATTGCAACTCCTGCCTGTTTATGTGGTCCGTTTGCTTGGTAGATTTTGTTCCAGCCTTTAACATTGAAAATGTGTTTGTTTTTACAGGCAAGATGTGACTCCTGCAGGCAGCAGATAGAAGGGTCTTGGTTTTTAATCCAACTAGACAGTCTATGTCGCTTAATTGGAGAGTTCAGTCCGTTAACATTAAGAGATAGGACTGAGAGGTATTTGGGAGTTCCTGCCATGTTATCTACCTTCTTGGGGGCTGCGAAAACTGGGTTCTTCCTATGGTTCTTGGATTCTCAGTTTGGGTGCAGTTTCTTGGCCTTTATTGCGGTCTTGTTGGTTTTCTATGTGTAGGACATCTTTAAGAATCTTTTGTAAGGCTGGTTTGGTGGAGATGTATTGTTTCAATTTTTCTTTGCTATGGAAGGTTTTTATTTGGCCTTCAGTTATGAAGGCGAGTTTAGCTGGGTACAGTATTCTTGGTTGATAGTTGTTTGTTTTTAGGGCATGGCATACATCATTCCAGGCTCTTCTTGCTTTGATTGTCTCTGCTGAGAAATCTGAGGTGATTCTAATTGGTTTCCCTTTATAAGTGATTACCCTTTTCTCCTTGACAGCTTTAAGGATCTTTTCCTTGTTCTGAGTTGATCCTGTGTGGTTTATAATGTGGCGGAGGGATGTCCTATTCTGTTCTGGTCTATTTGGGGTTCTAAAGGCTTCTTGTATCTGGACAGGCTTATCTTTTTGCATGTTTGGGAAGTTCTCTGCTAGGATCCTGTTAAACAAATTTCCTAGACCATTAACTTCTGTTTCTAGGTGCTCCTCTACACCCATTATCCTTAGATTAGGCCTTCTGATGGTGTCTTCCAGGTGTTGGATAGATCTATCATATTTCTTGGACTTGTCTTGGATGGTTGTATGTTCTTTCTCTATAATATCTAGGCTGTCTTCAATCCCTGAGATTCGATCTTCTGCATGGTCTAACCTGCTGTCAAGACTCTCTACTTTGTTTTTTATCTCTTTTCCTTCTAGTTGGTCGGCTTTGATGGCTTCAAGTTCTTTGTTGAAGCTCTATTTTAGGTCTTGTATGAATTTCTTTACTTCCTTAATTTGGTGTTCAGTGTTTGTCCTCAAATCACTTAGTTGATTGGTTATGGTTTCTTTGGGCTCCCATTCCTTCTGTTGGGTTCCATTCAGCATTCCCTTTGTGGTCTCCCTGACTTCCTTCAGCTCTTTGTTAATGGATTCCATGAATGCCTTTAGTGATCTTTGTGTGTTCCCTACCTGGTCTCTCAATTCCTGTATTTCTCTTTGATTAGCTTCCTAACGTTCGTGGGATTCCTGCAGATCTCTTTGAGTGTTCTCAGCCTGCTCAAGCCATTCCTCCCTTTCTCTTTGAGTATTCTCAAGTTGTTCACGCAAATCCTGTATCAGTTTTTGAGTAGCTTCCTCACGCTTATGATATTCCTGTATAAACTTCTGGGATGCCTCCTCTCTCTCCCTATCACGCTCATACAGAGTCCTTTGTACGTTGTCAAACTTTTCATTTATCATGTTTGCCAGCGGTGTTTGTAGAGCTGTTTGGGAAATCTCCTCTGGATTATTCATTATCTGTTCTAACCCCTGATTATCAAGATTGGGAATTGAGATACCCGAATTTGCCATTTTTCTTGTGTTTTTCTGGCTTACTCTGCCCATTTGAGATGAAGATAGCACCAGTTTTGTGCTAGAACACTATCTTAAGGCAACCATCAACCAAAGTTTGCATTTGTACAGTCAATAGTCTACAGATACAATCTAGTTCAACAGATACATCTATTTGACATCAAACAACTATATGTTAAAGGACTTCGAACCGCAGAGAAGAATTTGGAAAACCAGAAATTATTAGGGTTAGGGAGAGATGTGGGTAAAAAATAGGAATAGATTGGTGTGGGGAGGCACAGGGAGAGTTAACTATGTCCTAATCACAATGCAGGAAATAGGTTGGGTAGGATGCAAGTAGAGAGAGAGAGAAAAAGAAAAAAGGGAAAGGGGAATGAAAAGAGACCAGAAAAAAAAGTAGAAATGTAAAAATTAATGTTATTTTAGAGATTAAAAGACCATCTATTTATAGAGGAATATGAATATGTTGAGAGAAAGGGAGGGACATAGAGGAGATGTGAAAAACTTTAAAAAAAATGCTTAAAATATTATATAGGTATAAAGAGGTAGTACTGCTATTACTGAATTTAAGTCTCAGAGGTTTTGAATTGAGTAATAAGTTTGTGGATTAAGTGTGTACACAATGGGGGATAGGGTCTACTGGTTAACTACCGGTTTATTTGAGGATGTGCAGGACAAGAGTTAAGTCACATAAAGAAGAACAAAGAGGAAAAGATGGAAAGGATAGGGAAGTGAGAAGAAAAGATCAGAAGTTCAGTAGAGCTAGACAAAAAACAAAAAGATAATTAAGAATGAAAGAAAAAGAGAAAGAAGACAAGAAAAGAAAGGAAAACACACATTCATGTATTCCTAAAATAAAAATTATAAGAGGAGAAAAAAAAAAGTTAATGGAAAACAATTATTTTTTCAGAAGAGGCAAAAATTAAAGATTAATAAAAGTTTTAGAAAAGCAAAAATTTTTTTATATACATATAAGGTAACAAAAAACGAAAAAAAAAAACAAAACAAAAAAAGAAAAAAAGAAAAGAAGAAGAAGAAAAAAAAAAGTTCTTTGATTTTTTTTTGGGGGGGAGGGGTGGGAAGAGTCCTGTATCTCCCTTTTGTCTGTAACCAGAGTCTGGTTGGAGTCTCTGGTCAGCTTGAGGTCCTGTGGCTTGATTGGTTTCTTAAGTCAGTTTGTTGGAACAGGCAGAGAAATGCTCTGCTTTACCCAAGATTTTGAGATCCCCCTCCCAGGTTAGTTTACTGGGAGGGTGATCTGCTTTGAGAATCACAAAAGAGGGGGATGCAGTGATGAGGCTAGGTTCTGGGTAGAGTTGAGGCCTTTCAACAAACAGTAGCTTTTCCCTGGGGCTATTTTGTGAAAAAAAACTCACAGCACCCAGCCTGGAGCCATTCTCAGGGTTTCTGTTTTTCAATTGATTGTGGTGGCTGCTAGAGGGAGGAGCAGCCTCTGGCTCTGGTTACCTGGTGAGGAGAGCCACTCCAATATCTGGCGCCTGAGCTGGGTGACTTTTCCCTAGATGGAACTGAGTCTGTGAGGTCACTTCGCCGTTAAGTTTTTGTGACCTGCTAAATGACTAGTTTTATTCCAGGGCCTGAGCTGGAGCTAGCCGCTCCTCCGAGCTTTGTCGGTATCCAAGATGGAGATCACCGGTGCTGGGGGGGGAGGGGTGGCCTTCCCTCCACTGCTCCCTGAGAAGGAGTGAGGAAGTCGGGCTTCTACTCACACCGAGTCTTGGATCCCGGGTATTCTCTGGTCTGCAAACTGCAGGATGAAGTTGTCAGCTCCTTGTCGGTTCTTGCTGGTGTTGAGTAGAATCCGCTCGTCCGCTGCGTCTGGCTCCTTCGTCCTGGACTGTGTCTCAGGTGTGCCCCCGTGGCGGTGGTCGCTGCCGCGACCCTGCCGCCGCCGCAGCAGCTGCTGGCAGGCGCTCAGATGTGTCTGCTTGGCTTCCCCTCTCTTGACTAACTCTCTGTCCTGTGATGGCACACTTGGTGTGATTCTCTGGCTTGGGACTGTTCACTGGAACTCTGAAACTGTTTTCTATGCAAGAGCTTGTTCAGATTCCAGCTTCTCCTCCGCCATCTTCCCGGAACTCCGACGTTACAATTTCAAAGAAAGAATCTTAAGCTCCAAAGACCATGAGTTTTTAGTCATAACTTTTATGATATGCAAACATTAGGATATTTTAGTCCTTCAGTACGCTTAGAATCTGTTTTCAAACTCATAATAATTCAGGTATGACATATGATATCTATCATAAATTGACTTACATAATGACCATTGTGACATCATATTGATAGACTTCAAGACCAAGACCATGGTGTCACATTGTGAACTCACAAATCTGTTAGGACTTCATCACATTTGTGCCAACACATGACATTGGAGACAACACAGTCCCTTTGTGAACTCATATCTTCATTGTGAATTAATGACATTTGAGATCCAGCATACCATTGTGATATTTCCAACCAGTTGTGACACAAACAAGACCACACTAAAGCTACCAGCACGACTATGCTTATTGCATCATTATTTACCATATCTAAGATACGGAACCAACCCAGATGCCCCTCAGTAGATGAATTGATCAGGAAAATGTGGAATTCTATGCCTTCATCAGAAAGAATGACATTGACATTGTCCCATTTGTTAGGACATAGAAAGGCTTGGAAAAAGTTATATTAAGTGAAGTAAGCCAGGCCCAAAGAAACATAGGTCCCATGGTTTCCCTTATTTGCAATAATGAGTATATGTCTGAGTTAAGCAGAAAAGGTCAGATAAGTTGATGTTACTGGAATGAACCCTAAGATAAGTATTCCAATTTTTTTTCCTTTCATGAAATTTTTTCTATCATATTTATAAGATGATTTCTATGTTGCTTTGTATGTCCCTCCCCCACAGTATAACCCATACTTTCACTGTATTTGATGTGGGTATAGTTTGTGGAGGGGAAGGGAAAAAAATAACAAATCCTTTAACTAGGGATAAAGGAGGACCCATTGCAACAATGAGATGTACAAGTCATTTTGTGGAAAAAGAAACTTAAAAACTTTGGTGGGGGGTTGGAGGAGGATTGGGTGGGGAGAGGGGAGGAGAATGGGAAGAGTTCGGAAGGGGAAACAACCAGGAGGCAATAATGCTTGATAAGAAATGTACTCGTTATCTTGCCCATGTAATTGTAACTTCTCTGTACGGTATTCTCACAATAAAAAAAAAAAAAAAAAACAAGACATTACAAACCCCCTCCCAAAAAAATTGTGACAGCACAAACTTATTATAGTAGAAACACATTGTGATCTAATAGCCATTGTGGTAGCACAATCCCTTTGTGACCCCACATTTCCATAGTGATATCACTAACCCACTGTGAAATTCCAATCCTCTCATACCCAATCCAGGTATGAAATGTGATACCCAAATCTAGTGTGACATTTAGATCATAGTGACATCACACTGAAAGATGTAAAAAGCATTTTGTCACATTCTGACATCACACACCTGTTAGGACTTCATCACTTTTGTGACAACACATGCCTTTGAAGATACCAGAGTCCCTTTATGAGCTCATATACATATTGTGAGTTAATGACAATTGAGATCACATGTGTCATTTTGATATCACCAACCCATTTTGACATCACACACCTCTTGTAAACATCACTTGTGTGGCATCACCAATTGTGATATCAAAACCTTATTAAGTTATCATATTGCAACATCACATTGCCATTATTATATTCCTGTTCCATTGTGTTTTCTAAAACCTAGTATGTCTTCATAGCATTTTAGAAAATTCATGGCCTTTTATACTTCAGTCTTCTTCTGTGAACTCATATCCTCATTGTATAATAGTAGAAACTGAAATTGGACATGGGATTATAAGATGTGTCTTCACAAAACTATTTGATTTCATTACCAATTTGACATCCAAACCCATTGAGAACTTTCATTGCCATTTGACATCACTATCACATTTTGACATCCCAAACCTATTAGGACCTCTTAGCACCTTTGAAGAAAACATGGCCTTTGTGACATCACAGTCCCCTTGTGTAACTATACCCTCATTATGAACTTCCAATTGGTATCAGACATGCCATTGTAATATCAAGAACCCTTTGTGGCATCACCAGTGTGATATAACATTTTCATTATGACAGTGTCAACTACTTTTGACATCACAAAAGTACAATGACAAGATAGCATTATGAGATCACATTGTCATTGTGATGTTACAGATAGATGTGAATGCCTTTTTTTAATTGTTTTTTTTTTTCCGGTTGTGGGGTTTGAACTCTGTGCTTGGTTGCTGTCATTGCTCTTCTGCTCTAGGTGAGCACTCTATCGCTTGAGCCACAGCACCACTTCTGGTTTTCTAGTCGTTTTTATTGGAGATGAGTCTCATGAACTTTCCTGCCTGAGCTGGCTTTGAACTATGATCCTCAGATCTCAGCCTCCTGAGTAGCTAGGATTACAGGTGTGAGCCACCAGTGCAAGGCTATTTCATTCTATTTCAAATTTGACATGTGTGTTGATATCAGAAACATAATGTGACCTCATAACCATTGTAACATCATAAATCAGCATTGACATCAAATTGTCATTATGACACCATCAGATCATTGTGACATCACCAAACGACAATGGCATCATAGCAGTATAAATCACAGTGACATTGTTACATCAGAGACATAACAGCATAAAGGACTATTGTATGAATTCATTCTATTCCAGAAACCCATTTTGATAATATAACCATTGTGATACCACAATACATTGTGACATCATATTGCCATTGTGATGTCATTATCCTGCTGTGCCATAACAAACCAGTCCTGTCCTTATTAGTTTTGTGCCATGCTGCCCTCATTATATATTAGGCCCTTTGTGAGCTCATAATCTGCTTTCAATCTCATATTTCTGGTATGACATATGATATCAGAAATCCCCTGTGACATCATATTGCCAGATTTCATGAATATTGTGTCACATTGTGACATCACAAAACAGTTAGAACAGCATCACATTTGTGACAACACATGCCTTTGGAGACATTACAGTCCCTTTTTGAACTCATATTCATTGCCAATTAATGACAATTGAGATCTGCCATGCCACTCTGACATCATAAACCCATTGTGACATCACAAATTTATTGTGCTCATCATGAGAATGGCATCAACAACTAATTGTGGTATCAAATCATTATTTTGACATTATATTGTGGTATTGCCGTTGTGACATCATTGTTCCATTGTGTTTTTACAAACCTATTATGGCGACATCACATCTTAGAAAATCCATGGCCTTTGAGATTTCAAGCTTTTTCTGTGAACTCATGTAGTTATGACACCTAAGGCAATGAGACAAGCCATCGAGTCACAATTATTATAATAAAACAATTTACAATAGAAAGGTGACTGTAATTACCTTATCCTGGACTGGATACCCAGGTCCAAGAGCATCCTTTACCAACAAACCTCAGAACTTCAATGGGCAGCCCCACCCTTTTTAATTGGTCTGCAAACCACCAACCAAAAAATTATGATCTCCAAAGCTCCAAACCTCAATGGGCAAGGCTTTTTACTTTTCCATTCCTCCCTCCTTCACTACAGAGCTGTCCTTCCTTCCTGGTCTTTCCCTTTATCCCTTCCACCACTTCCTTCTTCTCTTCAGGCCTCTCCACTCTCCACAGGCCTGCCCTACTCTGCCCCAGTGACCACTTGCCAGCCTTCTGCTCTCCATCAACTTCTTCTCTTCTCAGGTTTTTCCCTTTATTCCAGCCAGGTAGCACCTATTTTTATTTCCCCTTCCAATGCTCCGAAAATGCAAGCTATATATAGGTTTACCTCTCTTCACTCCAACGGGTCTTCTGCGCAACAGTTTTCAACCATCACTTCCCAAACTGCCCAATGCACAATCACTTCTTGACAGCTCACCATGTGAGGCTTGACACTTCGTCTTTGGCGGCATTACCCACACTCTCCCGTGGGCCAGGCCAAGAACTAACAAGGATTATCAGCTCTCACAGATAATTCTGGCCCCACTGGTAATTACAGTATCCTCATAGTGAATTAGAAGAAATTGAAATTGTGTATGTCATTGTTATATTACGAACTTGATAAGACATCACTAACCCATTGTGACCCTATCACCGTGGTGACATCACAAACTCATTGGGATATCATATTGCCATTGTGCCACCATGATCACATTGTGACATCCCAAACCTATTATGACCTCAGAAACTTTGAAAGAAAGCATGGCCTTTGCGAAATCACAGGCCTTTTGGTATCCATACCCTTATTTTGAGCTAATGACAATTGAGATGAGACATGCCATTTTAACATCTCAAAACTTTATGACATCATCACCAGTGTAATATCACATTGTCATTATGACATCAGCCCATCATGACATCATAAAACAATGACATCATAGCATTATGATATCACATGGTCATTGTGATGCCACAGACACATTGGAATGCCTATTCTGTAATTTCATTCTATTTCAAATGTGGCAGGTGGGCTGATATCAGAAATACATTGTGACCACATAACCATTATGACATCACAATACCTTGATGACACCATATTGCAATTATGATATCACTAACCCACTGTGACATCACAAACTGTCCTATTATCATACATTTTTGACATGCTTCCAGTGTGATCTCTTTGGCCTCTCTGAGTTCATAAACTGTTCAACTCATAATACTTCAGGTATGACATGTGATATCAGAGATCTACTGTGACATCATGACCATTGTGACATCACACTGCAAGATATCATGACCACTGAGTCACATTGTGACATCACAAAGCTGTTAAGACTTATGACATTTGTGCCAACATATGCCTTTGGATACATCATTAACCCTTCTGAACTTACATATTCATTGTCAATTAGAGATCTGGCATGAGATTTTCACATCACCATCTCATTGGGAAATCACAAACCTATGTGACCTCATCACCTGTATGGCATCACCAACTATTTGTGATTTCAAAACAATACTATCCCATGTAATGGTAACATCACATTACCAATCGGATTTTCACCATTGCATTTTCACCAACCAATTATTTCCTCATAATATTTTACAAAATTCATGGCCTTTCTGACTTCTAGCTCCTTATGTGAACTAGTATCTTCATTGTGATCTAGTAGAATGAAATTGGACAAGTAATGGTGATATTACAAATTCATTGTGACACCATTATCCAAGTGTGACCTTATCACCACTGTGACATCAAAAACCCATTGTGACATCACATTGCCACAGTGATATCTCGGTCACCTTGTGACATCCCAAATCTGTTTGACCACTTAGCACTTTTGAAAAAGCACATGGTACCTGTGACATCACAGTCGCTTTGGGTAACCATATCCTCATTTTGAACAAAGGACAACTGACATCAGACATGCCATTGTAACATTACAAACACTTTGTCACATCATCTCCAGAGTGAGATCACATTGTTGTTATGATACCAGCAAATCATTGTGACATCCCAAAATGACAATGACGTCATAGCATTATGACATCACATTTTCATTGTTAGGTCATAGAGACAATGTGATTGCCTATTCTGTGGTTTCATTATATCTCTAATGTGACATATAGGTTGATTTCAGAAACCCATTGTGACCACATCACCATTGTGACATTACAATCCCTTTGTGACCTCATATTGACATTGTGATATTATTAATACAATGTAACATCACAAACCTCTCTTGTCCTCATAAATTTTGTAACAAGTGTCTACCTTGACCTGGGCTGGATGCCCACAGCTAAATGCAGCTTCAACCATGAACCCTCAGACCTCCAAAGAGCAGCCCAGTCATTTGTTATCTGGTCTGCAAACAAGCAACCCCAAAAATAATGATCTCCAAGGCTCCACACTTCAAAGGACAAGGTTTTTTTCTTTCTCTTCATCCTCCTTCTCTACAGACCTGTCCTACCTTTCAGGTCTTGTCATTTTTTTCTTCCACCATTCCCTTCTTTTCTTCAGGCTGCTCTACTCTTGACAGGCCTGCCCTGCCCTGTCCCGGTGGCCAGTTGCTGTCCTTCACATCTTGGTCTCCCTCAATCTCCTCTCCTCCCAGGTTTTTACTCTCCTGCAGTCACTTCACTTCTTTCCTTCCAGGCCTTTCCCCCTTTTCTTTCCCCTTCTGTTTCTCTGAACATGCAATCTATGTATAGGCTGTACCCTTCCCCCACTGCAGTATGTTTCTTGCATAACAGTTTTCAATCATCTCTTCCCAAATGTCCATGCCCAATCACTTCATGGCAGCTCACCATGTGGGGCTTGACAACCTATCTCCTTCAGCAGCATGTGCTGCCCCCTTCAGCTGCATTCATCCTCCTGTCCGGTGGTCCAGACCAGGAGGCCATGATGACTATCTGTTCCCATGGATGAGAGGGGCACTGCGGGTTATTAAGTGTATCATGGTGAACAAGGAGAAATTGAAATTGGACAAATTTGTGATATTACAAACTCATGATATAACTAACCCATTGTGACCTCACCAACACTGTGACATCACAAACCCATTGTGACATCACATTGCTGTTTTTGACACCAGGATCACATTGTGACATCCCAAAACTATTACGACCTCTTATAACCTTTGAAAAAAATACATAGTCTTGTGACATCACAGTTCCTTTGTGTACCCAAATCCCCACCGTGAAATATTGACAATTGAAAATCAAACATGACATTTTAACATCAAAAAGTTTGTGAGATCATCACAATTGTGATATCACATTGTAGTTTTGAAACCATTTGCTCATTCTGAAATCACAAAACTAAAATAATATGATAGATTTATGACTTCACATTGTCATTGTGACATCATAGACACATTATGAATGCCTTTTCTGTGATTTCATTGTATTTCAAATGTGGCCTGTAGGTTGATATCATAAACAAATCATGAACTCATAACCATTGTGACATCACAATCCCTTTGTACATCACATTGTCATTGTGATATCACTAACCCACCATGACATCAGAAACCTATCCTGTCATCATAAATTTTGTGACATGCTGTAATTCTTTTAAGCCTTTTTGTCCTCATGACCTGTTGTCGACCTCATTAGATTTCACATATGACATTTGCTATCATTCTCAGTGACATCATAAACATGGTGACATCACACTGCCAGATGTCATATCCATTGTGCCAAATTCTGACATCACAAACCTTTTAAGATTTCAATATATTTGTGACAACACATACTTTTGGAAAAACTACAGTCCTTTTTGAACCCAGATACTCATTGTAAGTTAAAGACAGTTGAGAAACACTATGCCATTGTGACATGCCCCACACATTGTGACATCACCATTCTTTTGTGACCTCATCACCAATGTGGCATCATCAACTAATTGTGACACCAAAATAATATTTTGACATGATGCAGTGAGTTGACATTGCCATGGTGACATCAATGTCCCATTGTGTATTCACAAACCAAATATGGCCTCTTAACATTTTTAAAAATTCATGTCCATTAAGACTTCAAGCTCCTTCTGTGAACTTGTATGCACATTGTGAAATAGCAATTGAAATTGGACATGTGTTTAAGATATTACAAAATCATCTTGACATCTAAAACCTATTGTGAACTCATCACAACTGTGTATCATGAAGCTATCATGGCCCCTAAGTACCTTTGAATACACACATGACATTTGTGACATTACAGTCCTTTTGTGTACCCATATCCTCATTGTGAACACATGACAATTGTATTAATATATGCCATTGTAACATCACAAACCTTTGTTACCCCATCATCAGAGTGACAATATATATTCATTTTGACACCACTATCTCCTTGCAACATCACCAATTTACAATGACCTCATAGCATTATGACATTATATTGTCATTGTGATGTCATGATACATTGTAAATGTCTATTCTATTTCATTCTATTTCAAATGATGTGGCCTCTGGGTTGATATCAGAAAACCATTGTGATCTCATAAATATATGGCATCACAATCACTTTGGGATATCACAGTTCCATGGTGGTATCACTAACACACTGACATCACAAACTTGCCCTGTCCTCATGTCTTGTGATGTGCTGCAATTTTAATGTCTTAGGCCCTTTATGAGTTCATAATCTATTTTCAAACATAATATTTCAGTTATGATATGTGATATCAGAAATCCACTGTGACATCATGATCATTGTGACATCATACTGACAGACATCATAAATACTGTGTCACACTGTGACATCACAATCCTCCTAGGATTTCATCACATTTGTGACAACACATGCCTTTGGAGATAGCACAGTCCATTTTGGAACTCATATTCTCTGTGATTTCATGATAAATGAGATCCTTTATGCCATTTGGATATCACCAAACAACTGTGACATTATAGACCTACTATGACCCCTTACCTGTAGGTCATCATCAATTAATTGTGACATCAAAACCTTTTGTGATGCCACAATGTGAGAAGATGATCATTACATCTGTCAGTGTGAAGTCACAATGGTCATGATGTCACAGTGGATTTCTGGTATTTAATATCATACATGAAATATGAGGTTGAAATCAAATTATGAGGGCAAAAAGTGACCCATCCAGCAGGTCCAGTTATTTTGTTAGGCTCAAGGCGGCACCTCCTAAAAACCAATGGGGGTGAGAGAGAAACGAGACCACGCGCATAAAGAAATACAAAGTCAGTCTGAGTCGCGTCAAGGTCTGCTTTATTGAGCTTGGGGTAGGGTTTTTATACCCATAGGGACAGGGAAGGGAAAGAATGAAAAAATTTTGCAGAAGCAAGGGTGAGAAGTCCCGGGGTCAGGGATGATTCATGCTTTTCCTTTGGCCATTGTGCTAGTCTTTCTAAGAAATATTTATGGTTAGCCAGGCGCCGTTTGCTTAGGGCTGGAGATAAGAGAAATATTTATGGTTAGCCAAATGTTGTTTGCTTAGGGCTGGAGGAATCTTATCTTTCCATACACTTTTTTGGCTCCCAACAAAAAAAGTCTGATATCACAATGTCAGCATGTCACAAATGTTATGAGGAGAGGAGAAGTTTGTGATGTCACATTGTGCTAGTGATAACAGAATGGCACTGTGATGGCACAAAGTGGTTATGATGTCAAAATGGTTATTTAGGCACAAAAATGCGTTTCTGATAGCAACTCTCATGCCACATATGAAATACAATGAAATCACAGAATAGGCATTCACAATGTGTCTATGATGTCAAAATGAGAATTGTTGTCATAATACGATTATGTCATTGAGTTTGGTTATGTCACAATGAGATGATGTGCTTATAATGAAAATGTGATGTCACGCTTTTGAGGATGTCACAAACACTTTTTGATGTTATAATGGCATGTCGGCTTTCAATTGTCATTAGTTAACAACAAGTATATGGGTACACAAAGGGACTGATGTTGAAAAGGGCATGTGATTTTTCAAAGGAGCTAAGAGTTCATAACATATTTGAGATGTCACAATGACAATGTTGTCACCATGGGTTTGTGATGTCGTGGTGGTATGATGTCAAAATGTGTTTGTAATGTCACAACGAGTTTGTAATATCACAATCAAATTTCCAATTTCAATTGCTACTAGTTCACAAGGAGGATACTGTAAGAATCAGCAGGGCTCCGATAATCTACAGGCTTGGATAATTAGTGTGGCCCTAACTCCTGGCCAGCTGGAGAGGATAAAGTATGCCACCAAAGAAGTGGGGCATTCTGTGGGAGGGGCTGGGGCATTAATCATCACGTGCTGAGCTGTGAAGAAGTGATTTGGCTGTGGGCAGTTTGGGATTTGAGAGTTGAAAACTGTTAGGCAGTTGGAGTGGAGAAGGGGTACAGACTTTATATAGGCTGCTGGTTCAGAGCAATAGAAGGAGAGAGAAAAAGGGAAAAGTCCTGTAAGGAAGGAAGTGGTGTGATAACAGGAGAAAGACCTAGGAGGAGAAGAAGTTGAGGGAGGGCAGGAGGTAAAGGATGGCAACTGATGACCCAGTCAAAGCAGTTCATGCCTGTGGAGAGTGAAGAGACCTGAAGAGAAGAAGGAACTGGTAGAAGGCAAAAAAGAAAGACCTCGAAGGAAGTATAGTTCTGTAGTGGAGAGACAAAAGGAAGGGTAAAAAAGGCTTGCCTTTTGATGTTTGGAGTTTTGGATTTCATAATTTTGGGGGTTGGTGGTTAGGAGAACATTTATGATATTAAATGTATCTGTATGGATTCTCTTGAACTATAGAGGTCTTAATTTTTGGAGACCCCCTATGGAGATAATCCATTTGGATGGCATCAGGCCTTGGCCTCAGGGTAAAATCCCCATAGGTGAGAGTGTCAGACCTCAATGTTGAGAGTCTACCTCTAGTGTTTGTCTCCGGAGGAGAATCATGGACAAAAGTCATTTAGGGACAAGCTTGCCAGCCTGTTTTGGGGATCCCCTCTGGAGGTCATCTGTTGCTTCCTTGGGAATCCATCTGGAGCCTCTTTGAGCGGTCATGTAGGCCTTCCTTGGGAAGCCATCTGGATCCTCATCAAGAGTACATCTGCAACTTCCTTGAGAAGCCATCTGAGACCTACCCTGGAGGTCACCTGGAGCCTTCTACCGGGGCCATCTTGGACTTTCTCCAGAGGTCATTTGGGGCTTCCTCAGGAGGTCATCTGAGACCTCTATAAAAGTAGTGATTGGGAAACCACGGACCTAAGTTTCTTTGGACTTGGCTTACTTCACTTAATATGATTTTTTCCAAGTCTTTCTATTTCCTAACAAATGGGGCAAAGTCATTCTTTTTGATGGAGACATAGAATTCCATTGTGTATATATACCACATTTTCTTGATCCATTCATCTACTGAAGGGCATCTGGTTTGGGGCTTCCTTAAGAGGCAATCTAGGACCAGCTCCTGAGGTCATCTGGAGCTTCTTTTGGAGGTCATCTCAGGTTACCTTGATAAGAAATCTATGACTGTCTTCGGACATCATCTGGGACTTCCTTGAGAAGCCATATAGGACCTTCTCTGGAGGACATCTGTGGCTTTCTCAAGAGGGTTATCTAGAACCTCCTCTGGAGTTCATATATGGCCTCCTTGAGTGACCATCTGGGAGCTACTCATGAGGTTATCTCAGCCTCATTGAGAGGACCTCTGGGACCTCCTTTGGAGGTCATCTGACACTTCCTTGGGAACATCCATGAGAGGTCATATAGGGCTTCCTAAGGAGTACATATGTGACATCCTCCAGAGGTCATCTGCGACCTCTTCAAGAGGCAATCTAGAATGTCCTCTCTGTCATCTCGGACCTCCTACAGAGGTCAACATTGAGAGGTTTAGGGCATGTGGGTTAAGTGTCTGTGGCTATTGTACTGTGTGTGCATGCTGATAGTTCTATCTGTTTCCTGTATGCACCTCTGTTTACTCCTTTTCTCAGGATGGGAGAATAAGGTCTAAATTTGTCATATCCAAAAAATATTCTCGCCCAGGGTTACAGAACCCCTCAGAGGAAAATGCACTGATGTACTCTTTCTCCTATTCTTTGCCATCAGCACCTCTATTGTTGCATCCTCCCATGCCAAAATTGGTTACTTGTACCATCCTGAGGTGGTACAGTGTGGTATGTTACCCTTATTACCCTTGTGACAGGAACATGGAGGAGATGGTGGGCGGGCCCCCTTTTTAATATATGGTCCCTTTACAACGAGTGACCTGTATTACTGGAAACAGCAAAATCCATCCTTTTCAGAAAACAAATAACCAGGGTCATTACCTCATTACAGACAGTAATTTTCACACACAAGTACAACTGGGATGAGTGTCAACAAAATTTACAGATGCTTTTCACTTGGTAGAAGAGGGAGTGAATCCTGATCGGTAACTTGAATGTGGTCCCTGGACCAGACAGTAGCTCCACTATTGAACCAGACCATTTGGATCAAGTCTTTCCCCAGGCTTATCCAAGCTGAGACTAACAGCAATCGAGGTATGAAAGTGCTTACCAATTATTGCCAGGTTTGGTTAGCAGGGATACCGCAGAGGCTAGAAAGCCAGAAATGTGTGTGAGATGGGAGAGTTCCCCAGTGAGTACCCTAATGCTTTTCTGAAACTTCTCCCAGACCCTTATAGGACTTATAGGTCTATAGATCTTGAAGCCCTGGAGAATCAAAGAGCCCTAAATATGGCCTTTGTTAGTCAGCCCCATATCTTAGAAGAAAGCTTCAAAAGTTATAAGGTTTTGAGGGAAAGGTGTATTTTGAGTTGGAAGTGGTTGCCCAGTGGTTGTTTGATAATGGAGGTACCCTGAAAAAAAAGAGTAAGAAAGGGGTTTGAGTTTTGGTAGGAGCCCCAGAATAGGGATCAAGAAACCCTTGGCAAAGATAGTACAATTCATTTGCAAATGGCAGTAGGGAATATCTAGGACTAGATCAGTGTGCTTATTGCAAGCAAAATGGACATTGGAAAAAGGAATGCCCAAGGGGGAGAAAGATTGAAAATAACAGGTTATGTAACCCCATTAACACCTGGAAAATGTGTTTGTATCTCTGGAGAAACATGCAAAGGAGCTTGAGGCTCTGAATTCCAACTGTGTTCAATTTAAAAACAGCCCTATAAACTTAAGAAGAAATGTGGCAAAGAAAAAATTCACACACTTCTATCTCAAAACACAAGTTATAAAATACTGAATCTCCAATATGTGCCAAACAAAACCCACGAAGAGCTTAAAAGCAAATAGAAGAGTACACTGGAGAAACCATAGAATTATTGACGTGAAGAAAAGTTTTGAAGATATAAATTACAAACTTGTGAGAGTCAAAAATGAGAAGAAAATCCTCAAAAGGAAACTAGAAAACAGTCAGAATCAAATGAAATTCAAGTACATTAGCCTGGGTGAGCATGAGGCAAGTTAGTGGACCACAGGTCAGAGGCCAACAGAAGCACAAGACGGCAATGCTACCATCCTTGTTAACCACAAGTGTAGCCAAGAAGAGATGCTAATCCTTCATTAAGAAATAGTGGACATAATAAAAGAGCTGGAACTGATATAAGAATGTATTAGGCTGAAGTACATGTTGATTATAAGCTTTGAAGAGTGTCAGTAGATATTCAAAACAACAGAGAAAGAAGATAAGAGTAGTTATAGAGAAAGACGAGGAAGTGCTATGTCATAGAAGATGAGGTCAAGAAAAGTGAACAGGAAATATCAGGCTCAAGAAAGAGATTGTTACTCTTCAGTAAGAGTTAAAGGACCACATGGTCTGATACAGAATTCCTGGGAGAGGAAAAGAGCATTAGGAAGAAAAACAGAAGATCTAAAGAAAAAGTTGAAAGATCTGTCTCAAAAATACACTGAAGTGGAAAACTAGAAAGAGAAACTACTAGAGTAAAAGGCCAAAAAGACTGCTGAGATCTTCACCATAAATGTAATGCAGAAACATCATGTCCCAATGGAACAGATGGAGGTGGGAAAAATAACCTCTCAATAGCACCTTTTTGGAACTTAAGTGAGGAGCTGAAGATCAAGCAAAGGGGTTGTGAGAAGGAACAGCAGTTGGCCAGTCAAAGGAACTCTCCTGTGACCCTGCCAAAACACTTGAAAGTTAAGGAGCACATTGAGAAGGTGAGTGGGATCATGAAAGCAAGTTTGAGAGAAAAGGAGGAGAATAAAATGGAAGAAGTCTCCAAGGTTCAGAGTACTATACAGGAGTTAAAGAAACTAGAGACCTTAAGATACTGAGAAAGATCTGAGCTGATTAGGTAGCTTGGGAGACCACTCTAAAACCAGCGGGGTCTCTAGAGCTACTAGTTGTTAACATTAAAGGAAGAAGCAAAAACAGTGGTAATAAGTGTGCAAATTTTGAAACTAAACTTGAGAAAAATGCATACAGGCTTAAGCTTTCTGTCAGTTTACATGTAGATATTTGCAACCTGATAAATTGCCCGAGGCCACTGCCTAAGACTGTTCTGAAAACCAATGGGGCCTCAGCCTGACAATCCTTTGTAATGTGTGTAGGTAATTTCCAACAGGTAAAAGCTGGAACACATGGAAAGAATTCATATGAGAGGAACCTCAGATGGTGAATTGGGGCAAGTGGACTTCACAGAGGTAAAGCCTGGAAAGTATGGGTATTGGTATCTATTATAATAGTGGACACTTTCAGGCTGAGCTGAGGCATGTAATAATTTCTTGATTTGACTTACCCTTAACTGTGGGGTCCAAAGTTGGCCCTGCATTCATGGCCCAAGTTCTCAATTATTAACTAATGCCCTAGGAATAAATTGGAAGTTACAATCTATATATAGACCTCAGAGTTCAAGTCACTAGAAAGAATGAATATGACCTTAAAGGAAACTTTAACTAAATTAAATACAGAGACTGGCCATGGCTACGTAAGTCTCCTTCACTTTGTTCTTCTTCGAGCAAGATGTAGCCCTTATGTTAAAGAATTTAATCCCTTTGAAATACTTTAGGGTAGACCACCCCCTTTGTTCTCTAATCTTGTGAAGGCTATATTAACAGAAATGTCTAACTACAAACTGCTGGCTTTACAACATATTCTTTTATGTACCTATCCTTTGGTAACCAAGGCCCACTTGCCGCCTAAGAAAAATTCCACCTGAAAGGAGGGGCCAAGATGGCAATGGAACAGCAGGGAAACACCACAGCTCTCTCTAACCAAATAGTGTTTGGCTTTCAATGTTCTGTTCCACCAAGTGACACCCCCCCCCCAAAAAAAGCAATTGCTCAGAGAGATATAGGAAGTGAAAAAAGAAAAGGGAAAAACCTACACAGACAGCAAAGTGGGAAGACCCTTCCCCCCCCTTGTTGGTGATGGGGCTCTGTGCTGAGCAGCTTAAGTTGTGGGGATTCGTGCCAGGCTGCTTAAGTATACCAGCTCTGGACCCTCTGAAGACCACACACTGGCAAGCATCCCAAGGCTCCCAGAAGACTCCCAAGGTACGATGCCAACCCAGAGAATACAAACAGAAATCTCAAATGCAGAGCCGGCATGAAGACTTCCCTCATTGGCCCTGGCACGGCGCCTCTGCCTGGTTGGTGCAAGCAGCCCAATCCAGACAGGAACAGCAGCAGCTGTCAGCAGTGGTGAATGACCCTAGACTCACACTGTGGTATCTCTGTCCTGCTGGTGTAAACAGCCTAGCCTAACCTGGAGCAGCAGCAGCAGCTGGCAGTGGCGGCAAACCACCAAGACTCCGGGCACAATGTCTCTTGGCACTAGCCCACCGGAACAGCCCAGACCAGCCCAGGTCGACAGCAGTGGCTGGGGCGGGGACAGCTGCAGTGAACAACTCCAGACCCATGGTGGTTTGTGCCTCTCCATACTGACCCGCATAAGCGACCCAGCCAAGCCAGAGGCAGCAGCAGGGTCTAACACCTGACTCGTGGTGGAGTGCCTGGCTTGCATATGTGGCCCAGCTGATCCTGGGGCAGTGGCAGCAGCTCAGGCAATGGCATCAGATGTGGCAACAACAGTGGCATCGACAGCGGCAGTGAACAACTACGGACGTGTAGAGGGGTGCGGTGTCTCTCCATACTGGCTTGCATAAGCAGCCCAGCCCAGCCCATGCTGGCAAAGGTGGTGAACAGCCCCAGACATGAGGCAGGATGTGGTGCTGAACTACCCCAGAAAATCCTCATGAACATTCCTGCCTGGGATAGCTTTAAAACTGAATACAGAGATGTGAGCCTCCTGAGTAGTTAGAATTACAGGCATTCACACCAGCAGGGTCTTATTCTTGCAAACTCCCTTACTTTTTCTCAAATAGATCATTTGTTAGTTCATACAAGGAATTTAAGCAAATACAAGAGGATCGACATAATACCCTGTATTCTATCTGACCATAATGGAATCAACTAGTTCTCAATAACAAGGCATAAAGAAGAAAAAACTTAAACATATGGAAATTAAACAACACTCTGTTGAACAATACATAGGTTGCAGAAGAAATTAAAGAAAAAATTAAACAGTTCCTACAATTCAATGAAAATGGAAATACACCACGAAGAAACCTATGGGACCCAGCAAAAGAAGTCCTGAGGGGCAAATTTATTGCTCTCAGAACGCATATCAAGATCAATAGAAAGCCTACGGATTGGGAGAAGATCTTCACTAGCCATAAAACAGACAAGGGTCTCATATCTAAAATATACTTGGAACGCAAAAAATTAAATCCCCCAATAACAAATCCTCAAAGAAACAACTGCCCAATAAGTAAGTGGGCTAAAGACTTAAACAGAAACTTCCCTGAAGAGGAAAGATGGATGGTCAATAGACACATGAAGAAATGCTCAACTTCCCTAGCCATAAAAGAAATGCAAATCAAACAACATTGAGATGCCACCTCACCCCAGTTAGAATGGCTAAAATCAAGAACTCTAATAACAACAGATGCTGGAGGGGATGTGGAAAGAAGGGAACCTTACTTCATTGTTGGTGGGAATGTAAACTTGTTTAACCAGTTTGGAAAGTAGTATGGAGGTTCCTGAAAAGACTCCACATAGAGCTCCCCTATGACCCAGCAATCCCACTTCTGGGTGTTTACCCAAATGTTTACAAACAAGACCACACTAAAGCTACCAGCACGACTATGTTTATTGCAGCAATATTTACTATAGCTAAGATATGGAACCAACCCAGTTGCCCCTCAGCAGATGAATGGATCAAGAAAATCTGGTAAATATACACAATGGAATTCTATGCTTCCATCAGAAAGAATGACATTGCTCCATTTGTTAGGAAATGGAAAGACTTGGAAAAAATTATATTAAGTGAAGTAAGCCAGGCCCAAAGAAACATAGGTCCCATGGTTTCCCTTTTTTGCAATATCTAGTATATATCTGAGTCAAGAAGAAAAGGTCAGATAAGGTGATGTTAGGGAAATGAACCCTAAGATATGTATTCAAATGTTTTTTTCTTTCATGCGATAGTTTCTAACACATTTATAAGAATATTTCTTTGTTGCTTTGTATGTCCCTCCCCCACAGTATAACCCCTGCTTTCACTGTATTTGATGTCGGTATAATTTGTGGAGGGGAAGGGGAAAAACAAATAATTTAAATGGAGATACAGGTGGGCCCAGTGCAACAATGAGATGTACAAGCCATTATGTCGAAAACTAACTTTACACGTTTGGTGTGGGGGAGGGGGACCGGGGAGGATTGGGTGGGGGGACAGGGGGAGGATGGTAAGGGATGTGAAGGGGAAACAAAGGAGGAGGCTACAATTCTTGATAAGAAATGTACTCATCATCTTGCCCATGTAATTGTAACCCCTCTGTACAGTATTTTCACAATAAAAATAAATTAAAAAATTTAAAAAAAGAAAGCATAGACCAAGTAAACAATGTTATGATGCAATTAAACTGCTAGAGAAACAAGAAAAAATTGAACCTAAAGTTGCTAGACAGAAAAAGATAACTGAAATAAGAGCTGAAATTAATGAGATACAAAGAAAATTATAAATGAAATTAATAAAACAAAAAGCTGTTTTAAAAAAAATATCTCAATAAAGCTGACAGACCGCTGGCAAGAGTAATGAACAAAAGAGAGGAGACCCAAATCAATAATATCAGAGATACCACAGGAAAAGTTACAACAAACGTCCAAGACATCTAATCATAAAGAAATAATTATAGACTGTACTCACAAAGGAAGGAAAGCCTAGCAGAGATGGATGAATTTCTACCGAAATACAAATTGCTATCTCCTCTCTTTCCATTTCAGACACGCTTTTCCACCATGTATGGTTGGGGCAGCAGTCCGGTAAATAAATTTCTTTTCCTGCCTGAATAGCTTGTGGTGTTCTCTTCATCCACTACCTAATGAAATCTACCTATTTAATATACCTTACATATGATGCCGTGACTCAGATGGGGTTTTTGAGTTGGAAATGTTAGAATTTCCCAACCACCCTCTTCTGCCAACCAAACTGCTTTGAACACCATGTGAGACTTTTCACCAATACCATTGCTGGCCTTCATATCCACGTCCACACCAGTTCTCTACTCTGCTGAGTGCAACTACTTTCTATGGCTCTCTGCTGCTCAATCTCTGTTCAGATGTGGTGTCATGCCAGAGAGCCTTTAGCCAAATGGCTGGTAACCTCCGATGCTGAGGATGCTTGGTTTGGGTGCTTGGCCATGTCTCTCTATAGGGCTCTGGGGGAAGTAGGAATGCTGCTTCTGCCTGGTCAGCTTTCCTTCACTCTCCAGACTGACTCTCCTACACATTCAATGGGGTGCTGCGAGTCATGCTCGAGCTGTGAAACCCCTCTGAAATGCCTCCTGCGCTCCCTGGATAGACAGAGCACCTAGTATTTTTATGCTGTTCTCAGATTCTGACAATTTTTGCCTCTGCAATGGTACATGGTCAGAAGTCTGTTTACTTTCAGGCTCTCTCTGCTCTCTGCTATTCATGTTCAACTTTCTATATCTCTCCCTTTCTTTTCTAAAACATTTTGGATTGTGCCCTGAAGAATGTGACATGGCCTGGGTTCCGGGTAGCCCCTCTAAGTTCCCTCTCAAAGGCTTGTTGTCAAACATTTTAGGTTTTGAGTTTTGCCTTTTTTGTTTTGTGTTGTGTAGTTTAGTACTAAGTACGTGATTCTAAAATATTAGGCATATCTGTGCTAAGATTCTCATATTTAATGAGTTTTGTCATTGCAGAATATTTGCTCAATTCTTGATAAGGACCAGGTAAGCTCTACTTATTCTATTGATCTCCTTGTTGCTTTAATTGGAAATAACAAAGGGCTTTTGTGGCAAAGATTACAGTTCAAAGCCAGCCTGAGCTGAAAAATCCCTCAGACTCCATCTCCCAACTAACCTGCAAAGAGCCAGGCTGGAAGCATGGCTTGAGCCTCTTATCTCTAACCAGAAAACACTGCAAGTGGTACTATAACTCAAAGTGGTAGAGTGCTAGCCTTGAACAGAAGTGCTCCAGGACAGTGGCCAGGCCTTGAGTTCAAACCTCCTTGAATACCAACTGGGACAAATCATCTCAGCAATGAGCACGTAGACTCAGCCAGTCTGGGGAACAAGGGAACATGGAGAAGAGTAAGGAGATACTATCACATTATCCACTTTGTGCTTGTCCTTTCAAAATTAACCAGAGCCAGAAGGTCAATAGAAGTAAGAAGACTGCCCATCAAATATCCATACCTGTCTACCTTTCAACTGGACAGGAATCTATATTCTTGCCTTTGTCACTTGACTAGGGACATTTCTACCAACATTTTCAGCCTGAAGTCCTTCCTCTTGCCATTAATTTGCTCTCTAGTATTTTTTCAGTTTATGAATGCCTCATGAGACTTCTGCAGACTTCATCCAAGAGACTTGCCTCCTCCAGATTGCATCTAAGGACTCAATGCCCAAGTGAGAGCTGTTGCCTGCTGTCTTCTCCAAGAGGGGACCACATCTCAGCTTTTTACCCCTACTGTCAATGGCCCTTGCATACACGAGGTAGCCTGAGAGAATCTTCAACCTTTTTCTTAATTATTAAAAGGCTGAAATGTAAAGTCTGAACAGGGGCACCTCCCTCCCTCTTGGCTAAGTTTCCGCCCAGTATCTGTTACATAGGTAACTGTCAGACCTGGAAGCCATCACCTTCCTTTCCTGCTAGGTAACATGCTCTGCCACCTCTGGTCATATGCTTCCCATCTGACCTTAGGAGGGTCATGGATCCTGAGGTCACATCCAAATCCAGTGTGGCCACACCGGGGAAATCAGCACCATTAAATTATAAGACCAAGGGATCTTTATGCCCTGGAACTGTCTACTCGCTCGGGCCTGGTTGGTGGCATAGGGAGCTTGAGAGGACCTGGGGGTGGGGCCGCAGGGGGTGGGTCCCCAAGGGGGCAGAGAGCATGGCCAGCACTTAGTAAGGGTACAAGCCCTGTTAGTATGGAGCATATTGGTATGGGTTAGAATCTGGGTCTTCTCATCATGACGTCTGATGGGCAAGGCCAACCCTATTTTAAATCTTGCCCTCTGATCTTCAGATCTCAGCCCCCTGAGTAGATTGGATTATAGGCTTGAGCATCTGGCACTGAGCCTCTAATTCTTTTTGGTATATTAGGGTTTGAACTCAAAGCCTTAGGCTTGCCAATCAGGTCTTCTACCATCGGAGCCAACCCTTTCTCTCTTGGGCATTTCTGAGATAGAGACTCAATATAAGATCAGATGGAGCTGGATCGAGGTCCTCCTGTGACAGGCGTGCACCACCACCTGGTCCTCTGTAGCTGGGATCCTAGACCTGTAGCACCATGCTCAGTCATCAGTTTAGATGGATTTCCCAAAGTCTTAGTCCAAGGCAGCCGATTCTTGACCACAGTTAAAGCTCTTGGTTTAGCCTGTAACCATCGGACCTGAGCCTCCTCACAGGACAGTTGTGAGGAAACAAGGGATCAATGCAGGGGGATTTCTGGGCCAGGACCAGGCATAGAGGGAGTGGTCATCAGATAAAGTTCTTGGCAATTCTGTGAGCATATGACAGGAAGATACCTGGAAAGGGTTCAGATGGGGCCTGTTATTTATCATGCCACAGGTATGGGATTATGAAACAAAACATGACTCTCTTTCATCCTTACCCTATCCCCATGAGGAGGGGATCCTTCACTGTTCAGTTTGCAGCTGGGGAAAATGAGGCACAGAGAAGGTGGGTGAACTACTCATGACACCAGCTGACAGGAAACTCAGCCTGTCTTCTCAGCCATACTCCCTAGGACAATGGGTGCTATTCAGTCCACTATATTGTGGCGGGAAATCAACTTATTTTCAGTCGTGGGGCTTGAAATCTGGGCCTTGGCACTGTCCCCGAGCTCCTCAGATCAAGGCTAGCACTCTACCACTTGATCCACAGCACCACTTCCGGTTTTCTGGTGGTTCTTTGGAGATAAGAGTCTCATAGACATTCCTGCCTGGGCTGGCTATGAAACATGATCCTCATATCTCAGCCTCCTGTGTAGTTACCATTATAGGCCTGTGCCACTGGTACCCAGGCTTTAGTGTAACTCTCACTTTCTCTCTCTCTCTCTCAGGAACTTGTTGAATATGTGCTGGAGGAGGTGGCTCAGTATCCCCATGTTTCTAGGACCCAAGGTGGCCCTCTTATTCCGGAGGTAGGCTGTGAGTCTGAAGCTTTCTTGCTCAGCCTGTTGAACTCGCTCCTTCAGGTAAGCCCCCCTGTGCCCAGGCTAGACCATGATGATTATTCATTGTCAGTCCGTCTGGTGAATACTTTCTCACTACCCTCTGCTAAGAAAGGAAAGTGAATGAGGAGGTGTTGCATTGTCCAACCGCACAGCCTGACCCCGGGCCTCTGGTCCTCACCCCCACCTATCTGACCAGACCCTGATTATAAGAAAATGAATTCGCTCTTTCTACTTTGCTTTGTTGGGGTGTGTCGTTTCAGGGAGGGCAGGTGGTGTGCAGAGGAAAGACCCCAGACCTAACACCTCCTGGGGGACATTTGTTCTTGTGACAGAGCCAAGTCATTGCTGTGGACAAGGTGGAAGCTGCCATCAGACTGACCAAGAACAATGATCAAAGTAGGGAGGCTGTTGAAGTATCAAAACCACCCATGTCTGCTTCCCACTCACAGCAAGGGGGCGTGCAGTGCGGGTGCCACGGCACTGGTTCTAGAGGATTGTAAATAGATGGTGGCAGTCAGGTGCCAGTAGCTCTAGCCCATCATCCTGGCTATTGGAGAGGTTGAGGTCTCATGGTTGTGACTCAGAGCCAGCCCAGGCAGGAGAGTCTGTGAGATTCTTATCTCCCATAAACCACTCCCCCAATCACAAAAAGTGCCAGATGTGTTCTGTGGCTAAAGTGGTAGAGCCTCAACCTTGAGGAAAAGAAGTTCAGGGTTGACACCGATGCCCTGAATCCAAGCCTTGGGACTCACAAAAGTAAAATAAATGAATAGTGGGCACCTGTTATCTTACTACCAAAAAGGATAGATTCATTCTTCTCTCTGGTACTTGTAGCCAAAGGTAAGGGGCTTCCCTTGATGTTTCCCTAAACCTCTCCTTCTCTCTATTACCTCTCTTGGCTTCAGTTGCAGGATAGAATTCTGATCATCCCAATTGATGTGACCTTACATACTCTCCACTACACGCCTTCCTTGGGGTGATGATCCTGGATGTACTCACCACTGGGATAATGAAGCACTGGAGAGATGGGGATAGGTATCCCTGAAACTCATACTCTCACACACACACAATCCTGTAAGCCAACTCAGACTAGCCTTTTCCAAAGACATTTTATCTCCTTGGATTAACTGACCTAAGAGAGGAACTTTATCTCCTGTAAGTGACAATTTTAGCTAGGGCTTGCTAGTTGACACAAGATAAACAGAAACTCAAAGGGAAGGCTCTGATGCCTGTCACTTCTGGTTCAGGCTCACTCGTGACATCCTGGGTACTCGGGAGGCAAAGTTCTGAGGATCAAAGATAGATTGAAGCCATCAATAAGCTGGAAAGCCAGTGAGATTTTATTCTCCATAGAACCATCAAAACATTAGAGGTAGAGCTGTGGCTCCACCAGTCTTGAGCATGAAAACCCAGAGAGACAGCTCCCACATCCTCAGTTCAAGCCCACACAAAGAAATGACCCAATTTGTTGCCCCCAAACTGCCTGGGCCTCGTGTGCCCTCTCATGGAGTGTGATATATCACCGGTCCCTAGGTCCTTCCAGACAATTCCAGATGCCCACAATACAGAGGCACACACTTTAGATTCCAGGGCCAGGGAACTGGGGGATGAGAGAATGGTATGGCCAGTACTTCAATGTTCTGGGGCATTAGCCTTGACCTGGCTATGTCCCCTTTGTGTAAGTTTACTTCTTTGTGGCTGGCCACACACCAACCACTTGTGCTGTGAAAGTGGCTGGAGCAGAAGTGAGATCTAGGATGACCAAAATCTGTATTTATGGCCTGATTACTGTGGGGTTGTCTTTAAAAAAATCTTAGAGCTGGAATTAAGAGCTTCCACTGTCCCTGAGATTCCTTTGCTCAAATCTAACACTTGAACCATAGCTTATTTTTCATCTTTTTTAGTAGTTTAGTAGACAGAAGTGTCTCACATACTTTCCTGCCTGTGCTGGCTTCAAGTTGCCATCCTAAGATCTCAGCCTCTTGAGTAGCTAGGATTGCTGGTATGAGCCACTGGCATCTGCTAAAGATGTGTGTGTGTGTGTGTGTGTGTGTGTGTGTGTGTGTGTGTGTGTGTGTGTGTATGTGTGTACTAGGGCTTGAACTCAGAGACTAGGTGGTATCCTTTAGCTTGTTTGCACATGGTTGGTGCTGTAACACTTGAAATACAGTAGCTCTGCTTCCCATCTTTTTGGTGATTCATTGAAGATAAGAGTCTGCCCAGGCTAGCTTTGAATCTTCATTGATCCTCAGGTCTCAACTTTGAGTAGCTAGGATTATAGGCATGAGCTACTGGCATCCAGCTGCAAGGATGTCTTTTCATTCTCTCATCTGTTCTAACAGCTGTCTACTTGCCCTTGCCTAGATCTATGACCTCCACATAATCTCCGACCAGGCCCTGATTTTGTGGAGAACATAAAGCTCAAACGTGATCCCATTTCTTTATCCTCAGGAAAGGAGGTTATATTTCGTCTGAAGCCTGGGGTTGGAGGGGTAGATGGATGCTCGGCTGGGAGAGAGGTAGTCTGTGTTAGCCAAGAAGGAAAGTGTGACCAGATGCTAATAGTTCATGCTCTCATATTCCTAGCTCCTCAGGAAGCTGAGATCTGAGGATTGCCATTCAGAATCAGCCCAGCTAGAAAAGTCTGTGAGATTCTCTTCTGCAAATAACCACAAGAAGGCTGGAAGAAAAACCGTGGCTCAAGTGGTAGAGTACTAGACTGAATGAAAAAAAGTGAGGGACAGAGACCAGGCCCTGAGTTCAAGCCCTAGTACTAAGATCCGTAAGCCCACATGCGCGCGCGCGCACACACACACACACACACACACACACACACACACACACACACACACACACACACACACACACTGGATGGTGGTAATGATGAGCTGAGCCGAACTAGAACTGGGGGCAGTCCTGAGGCATAGTCACAGTAAACTCTCAAGGCAGAACAAGTGGCCCGGCTAATCTGACCTTTTACCACAGTGGACTAGGAGCTCCTGAAAGCTTTTCTTTATTTTTTTTCTGTGCCAGTATTTGATCCTGAACTCAGTGTCTGGACTCTGGTCTCTTAACTTCTTATCTCAAGGTTAGCACTCAACCACTTGAGCCACAGCTCCATTTCTGGCTTTTGGTAGTTCATCAATAACTTTCCTCCTCTAACCTGGCTTTACCCATGATCTCTATCTCAGTCTCCTGAAGAGGTAGGATTATAGGCAGGAGCCCCTGGCTCCTGGGTTTCTTTTCTTCTTGTTGTTCTTTTTTGTATTCATAACAATCTGAAATCTTCACGGTGTCATTCCAATGGTTTGAATTCAAAGTAAACTACCCAGTCCTGGAGTTCGAATGCCAGGACAGACACCCACAAATGGAAGGAGATTCTGACAAACTCATTCCTATTTATGTGAATGCTAATGGAATGTTATAAAAGTAATAATTAAATTTGCAGTTAATCCATGATTTTATTTTAGAATGCCACAGAATAATTATTGGATTTATGTCTTCCATTCTAGCACCATGGTATGATTCCCCTAATGGAAGGATATTGACTAATTTTTAATTAATGATTTTATAAGTATTCAACCTTGATAATTCATTAAATGAAGGTATAATTTAATAACTAGTAAAATTGGTAATATATGTATATAATGTAATAGCCTCACATTCCCTTTCTCTCCATATTCACATATATATACATCTATCTATCTATCTATCTATCTATCTATCTATCTATCTATCTATCTATCTATCTATCTATCTATCTATCTATCTATCTATCTATCTATCTATCTATCTATCTATCTATCTATCAATCAATCAATCTATCTATCTATCTATCTATCTATCTATCTATCTATCTATCTATCTATCTATCTATCTATCTATCTATATGGGGCACTCCTGTGGCTTGATCACAGGTCCTCAGAACTTCCTGGCAGCTCACTATGCTGGAGGCTGATGTTCTAAGACTGTGACCCCATTTATGGATTGGCCATTGTAGGCTATTAGTTGAAATCCCAGAGTCGCCAAAAATTTATTCGTGGAGTAAGAAGCCAGTTTTGACACATGATTTTTCATTCTCTGTGAAAGTCCAGGGTCTCAGTATGATGCATAATCCATATGCAAATATATCCTATGTGATATGATGTAATAAAAGCAATGTTGTATTTGTAATGATACTAAATAAATAAGGGTAATAAACATCATATGCAGTAAACCCATGTATGTAAATAGATATCATATATTAATATTGCTTTTTCCATCGTTGTGGTTTCAATTCAGGCCCTGGGAACTGGTTTAAATTTCTTGTCTTCAAGGACAGTGAGCCTTTCCCCTTCACCCACATTGCCACAGAGTTATCCAGACCCTGAGTTCAAATACAAGGCCTGCCAGAACAATGGTGCAAGTTCCAAACCATGGCCTTATTCTTATTATTAGCCAAGCACAAGGCTTGCTCATTTCTTGGCATCTCTGCCACAGCCGAGCCTTGGATCCTAGGATCCGAGTTCAAATCTTGGGGCTGGCAAAAAAAATAAAAATGAAAAGCACAAAACTGACAAGTTCAAGAAGATGGTTTTTACTTTTTTTTCCTTTTTATTGTGACCATCCTGGGTATAAATGACAAAGCCCAGAAAGTGTACATGACTCTGCATTGCTGATGTTTGGTGGGCTACTAAGGAAGCCATAGCTGAAACTGGCAACTTAGGTCTTGGGATTGTCACTAATGAATGGTGGAGATTCTAAGAAATCCTTTCCCATATACAGCCATATAAAAGGAATGTTATAAAAGTAACAATTAAAATAGTAATTAGTGTATGATTATGTTATAAAATTATACATAACAATTATACTACATTGACGAATTTTCAATTAATAATTTATTATGTATTCAATCATGATACTTAAAAAAGGAAGGAATAATTTAATTGCCAATAATCGGTAGAAATATCATATATGAAATTTCATAGTATACAGACGTGTGTCTCTTGTGTTATGCATCTACCCCTATCCATCCATCTATCTATCCATCCATCTATCTATCTATCTATCTATCTATCTATCTATCTATCTATCTATCTATCTATCTATCTATCTATCTGTCTGTCTGTCTGTCTGTCTGTCTGTCTGTCTGTCTGTCTGTCTGTCTGTCTGTCTGTCTATCTACAAATCTACACATTTTACTGTTTATACACTTGTCACTACTGGGGCTCAGTGGTAGAGTGCTCGCCTAGTATGAACAAGCCCTGGGTTAGATTCCTCACTACCGTGTGCACAGAAAAATCCAGAAGTCTTGCTGTTGCTCAAGCGACTGAGCACTAGCGTTGAGCATAAAAACTTAGGGACTGTGTATAGACTCCTACTCAAGACCCAGGAATGGCACCAAATAAAGATAGAATTTTTTACTGCAACTATATAATGATAGCAAAGCAAATACCTCATCACAGAGCAAGCCGGGAGTCTGTTGCTGACAGCTGCCATGTAACCTGACATAGCCAGAGATAAATGGCTCCACAGAACCAGATACCGTTGGTTTGCTAATCTCTGTCATCCAAGATACGTGGGGACTGAGATCCGACCCTGATGGGTTTAAAATCCAGTCCTGGCAGGAAGTCAGCAAAACTCTGATCTGTGGCTCAAAGTGGTAGCGCTCTAGCCTTGAGCAAAAGATCTTAGGACAGTACCCCCTAGCTTTCAATGGAATCCCTGTGGCTGACTCCACCTCCTCCAAAAACACCCCACCCCTCAAAATCATTAGATGCGAACTTTGTATGGTTTGTGATGTTATTCTGAAAGAATGGTTATACTGATGAAAGCACTATAATTCTAATAACCATGTGTGGGATACAGCTATTTGATGAGTCCTTTATGATGTTCTGTTTGCTGAGTCTTTACAGGGTGCATTTTTTCATCTGGTTCTTATAAGAGTTCCAAAAGTAAGATGATTGTGCAGATGAGAAACTTTAGGCTCAGATATATCCCCATATCAAGGCCAAAATTATGTTTGTACCTAACTCTAGTGAGTTGTCTCCTACAGACAATTGTTTGGGTTTATTTTTCTTGGTCATGAACTTTGAACTCAGGGCCTAGCCACTGACCCTTCCCTGTTGGGCTCATGGCTGGCTCCCTACCACGTGGAGCCAAGAAACCCTTTTAAACAGAGTGTTACAGTCCAGGTAACAGGATGACAGCTTAGGTCTGTCATCCTGTCTACTCAGGAAGCTGAGACCTGACGATCTGGGTTCCAAACTATCCCATACACAAAAGGTCCTAAGAGACTACTGTCTCCTATTCACCACTTAAAAACATGAAGTGGAAGCTGGGCGCCAGTGACTTGCACCTGTCATCCTCGCTACTCAGGAGCCTGAGAGCTGATGATCACAGCCCAAAGCCAGGCTGGACAGGAAATTCCTTGAAAGGCTTCTATCCAGTGAACTACCAAAAACCTGCAGGGGTGGTAGCTCAACTTATAGAGCACTTTGCTTTAGCTGAAGAGCTCAAGGACAGAACCCAGGCCTAGACCTCAATTCCTCCAACTTCCAAGAGAAGAAAGAAATAAACCTGAAGTTGAGGGCTGGCAATGTGTCTTAGGGGTAGAGTGCTTTGCATGTATGAATCCCTGGGTTTGATTCCTTAGTACCACATCACTAGAAAAAAGTCTGAAGTGGCTGTGTAGCTTAAGTGGTAGAGTGCTATCCTTGTACCAGAGAAACTCAGGTACAGTGTTCAGGTCTTGAGTTCAAGCTTCAGGACAAGTGTATGCACACACACACACACACACACACACACACACACACACACACACACACACACACACAGATACCAGAAGTGAAGCTGTGAAACCAACTGTTAAATCACTGAACTCCTGTTCTGAGCTCATGGTCAGCACCCAGACCCTGTGTTCAACCCTGAAACCTAACCACCAAGGGTCTAACTAGGAGAGGTCAAAGGTTTCAAAACCTGATGAGCTTCACCAGCCCTAAATGACAGGAAGCATTGTGATATTAAACATGTGCTTAGATTTAGCAAGCTTCCAGAAACCTAGGAATACACCATTGCAAATAATAAATCATTTTATTAGGTTCACTTCCCTTGTTGTCTGCCAGAAGGACCCTTGAATTAATTGTAGCAGGTTATTTCAACACTAGAACATAGTCTAACAAAAAGACAGTATGAGTGCATGGAACTTGGCCTGCCATGGGAGGTGGCACAAATGAAGGCTTCCTGTCAAAACAACACTAGGGAGAAGAGATAGCTTGGGGTACAAAGAGGCCTTTTTCTCCTGGCCTTCAGAGCCTGCCCACACTCCACCTCACTAATTGGCCTCGATGGAGTTGCTTGTTACACAACTGTACAAGAGTGAGGCCTTTTGTCTGCCTGTTCCAACGATGAGTCAAACTTCCTTCAGCAGTCCCTGGTGCCGAGAAAACCTCAGGCTACAATGGAACAGTGAGGGGAGCCGCGGAACATGCACTGTCTTGAAAGCACTGTCTCTGCTATGAAATCATTCTATTCAAAGCAAATTTCCTTGCTGGGTGCCTTTCATCTTAGGGACTCTGGACTTTCACCAATAAAAATAAATCCAACATACATGGGGAGACATGGAGTCACTTGATTTTTTTGTTATTTGTTTTTAGGCAGGTCCGGGGGTTGTTTTATGAGCCTAGGCATTGTGCCTGAGCTCTTTTTGCTCAAGGGTAGAGCTCTGCCCTTGAGACACAGCTCCACTCATGGGTTTTTTTATTCCTTTGATCACTTCGAATAAGAGTGCTGTGGGCTTCATGTCCCGGCTGAATTCAAACTGGCATTCTCCAGCTCACACTCCTGAAGAGCTAGGATCACAGGCAGGAGTAAATGACACCTCCCTTTCTTTTCTTCTTGTTCTTTTTTTCATTGTTACAAACTGAAATCTTCACAGTGTCATTTTAATGGTTTGCATTTCGAAGTAAACTACCCAGGCCTGGAGTTTGATTGCCAGGACTGCCACCTACAAATGGAGGGAGATCTTGAGAAAATCTTTCCTATTCATGTGAATGCTTAATGGAATGTTATAAAAGTAACAATTAAATTTGCAATTAGTTCATGATTCTCTTATAGAATGTCACACGAAAAATATTTTATTATGTCTTCCATTCTAGCTCCTTTGTATGATTCTCCCAATTAAAGAATACTGACTACTTTTACATTAATGCTACTTCTTTAAATGGAGGCATAATTTAATAATAATTCATAAATATATAATTTAATATCCTCACATTTTCTCTCTCATATATATTGCAAACTACACATCTATCTATCTATCTATCTCTCACTTTCTCTCTGTCTGTCTATCTATCTGTATCCACATCTTTATCCATATCTATATCTATCAGCCATTACTATGGCTTATTCCACAGAACTGGCTGGCAGCTCAGTTTGCCAAAGACTTTTGTAGTACAACTGACTCTCATGAATTGAGCATTGTGGGCTGTGAATTCAAATCTCAGCATTGACAGAAGTTATATGTGGAGTCAGAAGAAAATTTTGACACATGTTTTTCCTTCTCTGTGAAAGTCCTGGATCTCAGTATGATCTATAATCCTTATGCAAATACATCCATGTGATAAGATGTAATAAATGAAATAAATATTATATATGTAATAATAATAAATAAAATAAAAAAATAAGGGTAATAAATGTCATATGGAATAAACCCATGTATATAAATAGATCTCATATACGATTATTTTTTTTCAGTGCGGGGGCTTGAATTTGGTGCCTGGAAACTGGGCTGAAATTCTTGTCTTCAACAACGGTGAGCTTACTCTCCCCAACAGTGCCACAGAGTTACCCAGACCTTGAGTTCAAATCCCAGGCCTGCCAGAAAAATGGTGCAAATTCCAAGCCAGAGTCTTGATTTTTTTGGCCAGGACTGGGGCTTGAACTCAACTCTTGACTACTCTGCCTCAGCTTCAATCATCCTAGGCTGGGGTGCAGCCTCTGGACCCACAGCCCATCCTGAGATCCTAGGACGAGTGTTCAAATCTTGGGACTGGCAAAAAAGAAGTGTTGGGAAGGAAGCTCAGTAATAGAGTGCTTGCCTTGCATCCATAAGGCCCTGGGTTCGATTCTTCAGCACCACATAAGCAGAAATAAGTGAGAAGTAGCGCTATGGCTTAAGTGGTAGAGTGATAGCCTTGAGGTGAAGAGTTGAGGTACAACACCAGAGCCAGTGTTCTGGCCCCAAATCCAAAAAAGAAAAAAAAGAAAAAAACAGGAGGGGAAAAAAGGAGAAGTACAAAACTGGGAAGTTCCAGAAGGTGGTAGTACATTGTTTTATCCTTTGCATTGCAACCATCCTGGGTCTAAATGACAGGGCCCAGAAAATGTACATGACCTTGCACTGCTGAAGTTTGGTGGGCTGTCAGGGAAGCCATGGCCCAAACCAGCAACCTAGGCCTGGGGTGCAAATCCCAGGACTGCCACCTATGAATGGAGAGAGATCCTAAGAAACACATTCCAATATACATCCATATGAATGGAATGTTGTAAAGTAATAATTACATTAGTAGTTAGTATATGATTATATTATAAAATTATACACAATAATTATAGTACATTGACTAATTTTCAATTAATACTTTGTTATGTATTTAGCCATAATATTTAAATGAATGAAGGAATAACTTATCAATAATTGGTAGTAATATAGTATATATAATTAGATAATATACAGAAATCTGTTTTGTTTTATACATACATATATATATATATGTGTGTATATATATATATATATATATATATATACTTATGTATATATGTGTTACAATCTACATATCTATTTCTACATTTGTCATTACTTGGCTCAGTGGTAGAGGGTTTGCCTCATATGTATGAAGCCCTGGGTTCAATTCTACACTATCACATGCACAGAAAAACCTGGAAGTCTCATGCTACTTGATTTAAAACAAATACACATTAAAACGGTTAAAATCAAATGGCAATTTATTCTTTTTTTTCTTTTTTTTATTGTGAAAATACTGTACAGAGGGGTTACAATTACATGGGCAAGATAGTGAGTACATTTATTATCAAGCATTGTAGCCTGCTTCTTTGTTTACCCTTCCCATCACTTCCCATCCTCCCCCCCAACACCCAATCCTCCCCCCACAAGTTGTAAAGTTCGTTTTTGATATGACAACTTGTACTTCTCATTGTTGCAACAGGTCGACCTGTATCCTTATTTAAATGTCTTGTTTCTCCATTTCCCCTACACAAATTATAACGGCATCAAATACAGTGAAAGCAGGGGTTATACTGTTGGAGAGGGACATACAAAGCAACAAAGAAATAATCTTATAATTGCGTTAGAAACAAATGCATGAAAGAAAAAACATATAAGATACATATCTTAGGGTTCATTTTCCTAACATCACCTTATCTGAACTTTTCTGCTTGACTCATACATATACTAGATATTGCAAATAAGAGAAATCATGGGACCTATGTTTCTTTGGGCTTGGCTTACTTCACTTAATATAATTTTTTCGAAGTCTTTCCATTTCCTAACAAATGGGGCAATGTGATTCTTTCTGATGGAGGCATACAATTCCATTATGTATATATACCACATTATCTTGATCCATTCTTCTACTGAAGGGCATCTGGGTTGGTTCCATAAGGTAGTTGTAGTAAATAATGCTGCAATAAACATAGTTGTGCTGGTAGCTTTAGTGTGGTCTTGTTTGTAAACATTTGGGTAAATGCCCAAAAGTGGGATTGCTGGGTCATAAGGGAGCTCTATGTGGAGTCTTTTGAGGAACTTTCATACTACTGTCCAAAGTGGTTGAACAAGTTTACGCTCCCATCAACATCCCCTCCAGCATCTGTTGTTGTTAGAGTTCTTGATTCTTGCCATTCTAACTGGGGTGAGGTGGTATTTCAATGTTGTTTTGATTTGCATTTCTTTTATGGCTAGGGAGGTTGAGCATTTCTTCATGTGTCTGTTGGCCCTCCGTCTTCCTTCTTCAGAGAAGTTTCTCTTTAAGTCATTAGCCCACTTATTTATTGGGCAGTTGTCTATTCGAGGATTTGTTGTTGGGGGATTTAATTTTTTGAGTTCCAAGTATATGAGACCCTTGTCCTTTGTATGGCTAGTGAAGATCTCCTCCGAATCCGGAGGCTTTCTGTTGATCTTGCTAGCTATGTCCTTTGTCATGCAGAAGCTCTGCAACTTCATGCAATCCCATTTGTCCAACCTTTCTTTGATTTGTTGTGTTTCAGGGTCTCTATTAAGAAAATTTCGGTCTGAGCCAAGGAGACCTAGGTTTCTCTTATTCCATCCTGTAAGGTTTTCAGAGTGTCTGCTTTGACTCCAAGGACTTTGATCCATTTGGAGTTGATTCTGGTGCAGGATGTTATATAAGCATCTAGCTTTAGTTTTCTACAAGTAGTTAACCAATTTTGCCAGCACCATTTACTGAAGAGGCTGTCTTTCTTCCATTCTATTTTTTTTAGCTCCCTTACCAAAGATTAGATGGCTAGTCTGTAGGTTCATTTCTGGGTTTTCAATTCTATTCCATAGGTCCTGAGGTCTCTTCTTGTGCCAGTACCAAGCTGTTTTGATAACTATGGCCATATAGTAGAGTTTGAAAATTGGTATTGATATTCCCCCAGCAGTGTTCTTTCCGTTGAGGAGCGTTTTTGCTATTCGGGGTCTTTTATTGTTCCATATGAATTTTTGGATTGCTTCTTCTATTTCCTTGAAAAATGAGGTTGGAATTTTGATAGGTATCACATTAAATTTGTAGATAGCCTTGGGAAGTATTTCCATTTTCACGATGTTAATATTTCCAATCCAGGAGCATGGGAGTTTTTGCCATTTTCTAAGTTGTGATTCGATTTCCTTTTCAATTTTTTAAGTTTTAATCTTAGAGGTCCTTCACTTCTTAAGTTAATTCGTAGTTATTTTATTTTTTGTGGGGATATTACAAATGGAGTTGCTTTCCTAATTTTAGCCCCACTTTTCTCATTGTTGGCATACAAAAAAGCCATTGATTTTTGAGTGTTAATTTTATACCCTACTACTTTGCCAAAATTTTGAATCAGCTTGAGTAATTTGGGAGTGGAGTTTATGGGATTCTTTCAATAAAAGATCATGTCATCTGCAAAGAGGGAGAATTTTATTTCTTCTTTCCCTATTTGGATCCCCTTTATGTCTGCACCTTGTCTTATTGCTGTAGCTAGGAATTCTAATACTAGGTTGAAGAGAAGTGGAGAGTGCGGACATCCTTGTCTTGTTCCTGAGTAAAGAGGAAATGACGTTAGTTTTTCACCATTGAGTATAAAACTGGCTGTAGGTTTGTCATATACAGCTTTATTGTATTGAGGAATGTTCCATGGATTCCTAATTTTGCCAAAACCTTCATCATAAAGGGGTGTTGGATCTTGTTGAATGCTTTTTCTGCATCTATTGAGATAACCATGTGGTTCTTATCATTGCTCCTGGTGATGTGATGAATAATATTGATTGATTTGCCTATTTTGAACCAGCTTTGCATCCCTGATATGAATCCTGTTTGATCATGCTTTATGATTTTTTGGATGAATTGTTGAAGTTGATTGGGTAAAATTCTGTTGAAAAGTTTTGCATGAATGTTCATCAAAGAAATGGGTCTATAGTTCTCTTTCTTTGATGAATCCCTGCCTGATTTTGGTATCAGGGTTATGATGGCTTCATAGAATGTGTTCCGTAGAGGACTTTCTATTTCAATTTCATTGAAGATTTGGAGGAATATTGGTGTGAGCTCTGCTTTGAAGGCCTTGTAGAATTCCGCTGTAAAACCATCTGGTCCTGGACTTTTCTTAGTTGGGAGGTCTCTTTTTGCTGTTTCTATTTCAATGCTTTATGTGGGCCTGTTAAGATGGTTTAACTCATATTGGTTTAGTTTTGACATATCAATATTTGCTAGGAAAAGGTCCATTTCTGCCACGTTCTCAAACTTATTAGCATAAAATTTTGAGAAGTTATTCCTTTAAAGTGTTCTGCATCTTGATTGTTTCCGTGGTGATGTTTCCATTCTCATCTCCGAGTTTATTTATTTGGGTGTGTTCTCTTTTTTTCTGATAAGATTTGCTAAGGGTCTGTCAATTTTGTTAATTTTTTCGAAGAACCAACTCTTTGTTTTGTTGATCCTTACTATAGTTTATTTGGATTCTAATTCATTTAATTCTGATTTAATTTTAATTATTTCTTTCTGTCTACTGGATTGGGGTTTATCTTGCTGCTCTTTGTCAAGGAGGCTCAGAAGTCTCATGAAATTTTTGGTTTCAGATCTCTCTAATTTGTTGATGTAGGAATTCAGAGCTATAAACATGCCTCTGAGGACTTCCTGTCCTGTGTCCCAGAGGCGCTGGTAATTTTTGTGCTTGTTTTTGTTGAATAGCATAAACACTTGAATTTCCTTTCTGATCTTTTCCATGATCCACTCATGATTCCGCAGTGTGTTGTTCAGCCTCCATGTGTTACCGGACTATCTTTGGTGGCTTTTGTTGTTGAGTTTAATTTTATTCCCTTGTGGTCCGAGAGAATGCAAGGTATAACTTCAATGTTTCTGAATTTGGACAAGTTTGCTTTGTGGCCTAAAATGTGGTCTATTTTAGAAAATGTTCCATGTGCTGCTGTGAAAAACGTGTATTCTGATGCTGCTGGGTGAAATATTCGTTAGATGTCTGTTAAATCTAGTTGATCTATGCAGTTGTTTAGATCTGCTGTTTCTCTGTTGAGTTTTCGCCAAGTTGATCTATCTAGTGGGGAGAATGGTGGGTTAAAATCCCCAACTATTGATGTCTTTGGATCTATGTGGGATTTGAGGGAATGTAGTGTTTCTTCGAAAATTTGGGTGCTCCGTTGTTTGGCGAATAGATATTAAGAATTGTAGTATCCTTCTGAAGGGGAGATCTCTTAATTAGTATGTAGCGACCTTCTTTTTCTCTTCTCACAAATTTTAATTTGAAGTCTATTTTATCTGATATTAGGATTGCAACTCCCGCCTGTTTATGGGGGCCGTTTGCTTGGTAGATTTTGTTCCAGCTTTCAACATTGAAAATGTGTTTGTTTTTATGGGCAAGATGTGACTCCTGAAGGCACCAGATAGAAGGACCTTGTTTTTTAATCCAACTAGACAGTCTATGTCACTTAATTTGACAGTTGAGTCTGTTAATGTTAAGAGATAGGACTGAGAGGTATTTGGGAGTTCCTGCAATGATATCAATCTTCTTGGGGGCTGTGAAAACTGGGTTCTTCCTATGGTTCTTGGATTCTCAGTTTGGGTGCAGTTTCTTGACCTTTATTGTGGTCTTGTTGGTTTTCTATGTGTAGAACATCATTAAGAATCTTGTGTAGGGCTGGTTTGGTGGAGATGTATTGTTTCAATTTTTCGTTGCTATGGAAGGTTTTTATTTGGCCTTCAGTTATGAAGGAGAGTTTAGCTGGATACAGTATTCTTGGTTGATAGTTGTTTGTTTTTAGGGCATGGCATATACCATTCAAGGCTCTTCTTGCTTTGATTGTCACTTCTGAGAAGTCTGAGGTGATTCTAACTGGTTTCCCTTTATAGGTGATTAATCTTTTCTCCTTGACAGCTTTAAGGATCTTTTCCTTGGTCTGAGTTGATCCTGTGTGGATTATAATGTGACGGTGAGATGTCATATTCTGGTCTGGTCTATTTGGAGTTCTAAAAGCTTCTTGTATTTGAATAGGCCTATCTTTTTGCATGTTTGGGAAGTTCTCTGCTAGGATCCTGTTAAACAAATTTCCTAGACCATTAACTTCTGTTTCTAGGTGCTCCTCTACACCCATTATCCTTAGATTAGGCCTTCTGATGGTGTTTTCCAAATGTTGGATAGATCTCTCATATTTCTTGGATTTCTCTTGGATGGTTGTTTGTTCTTTCTCTACAATGTCTAGGCTGTCTTCATTCCCCAAGATTCGATCTTCTGGATGGTCTAACTTGCTGTTGAGACTTTCTACTTTTTTTTTTATTTCTTTTACTTCTATTTGGTCAGCTTTGATGGCTTCAAATTCTTTGTTGAAGCTTTTTCTTAGATCTTGTATGAACTTCTTTACTTACTTAATTTGGTGTTCACTGTTTATTCTCAAATCATTTAGTTGATTGGTTATGGTTTCCTTGGACTCCCATTCCTTCTGTTGGGTTCCATTCAGCATTCCGTTTGTGGTCTCCCTGACTTCCTTCAGCTCTTTGTTAATGGATTCCATGAATGCCTTTAGTGATCTTTGTGTATTTTCATCCTGCTCTCTCAATTCCTATATTACTCTTTGATTAGCTTCCTCCCGTTCTTGAGATTCTTATAGTTCTCTTTGAGTGTTCTTAAGCTGCTGTGTTAAGTGTGTACACAATGGGGGATAAGGTCTAATAATCGACTACGGGTTTATCTGAGGATGTGCAGAAAAGCAATTAAGTCACATAAAGAATGAAAGAGAAGAACAGGTGAAAAGGATAAGAAAGAAAGAAAAAAAGATCAGAAGTTCAGTAGAGCTAAACAAAAATCAAGACAAAACATTAAAAAAACAAAAAAAGAGGAATAAAAATGCACACACACTTATACCCCTAAAATAAAATTCTGAGAGGAAAAAAAATTACTAGAAAAAAATTTTTTTCAAAAAAAGTAAAAATTAAATTTAAAAAAAGCATTTTTAGAAAAAAATTTTTTATAAAAGATACAACAACAACAAAAAATCTTCTTTGATTTTTTGGAGATGGGTGGGAAAAATCCTGTGTCTCCCTTGTGTCCGTAACCAGCCTCTTGTTGGAGTCTCTGGTCTGCTTGTGTTCCTGGGGCTTGGTTGGTTACTTAATCAGTTTCTTTGAACAGGCAGAAAAATGCTCTGCGATCCTCCTCCCAGGTGAGTTCAATGGGTGGAAGATGGCTTTTTCCTCGAGTTTGGAGATGCTGTGATGATGCTAGGTTCTTGGTAGAATTGAGGCCTTTCAGCAAACATTAGCTTTTCCTGGGGGCTGGTTTGTGAGAAACTCATAGAGTCCAGCCTGGAGTCATTCTCAGGGTTTCTGTTTACTGAATTTCAGTTGATTGTCGATTCTGCTAAAGGGAGGGGCAGCCTCTGGCTCTGATTACCAGGTGAAGAAAGCCACTCCTGGTGCTGGCACCTGAGCTAGGTGACTTTTCCCTGGGTGGAGTTGAGTCTGGCAGGTGAGGTAAGGCTCTTGTGACCTGCTAGATGACCCTAGATTTATTCCAGGGCCTGAGTTGGAGCTAGCAGCTCCTCAGAGCTTTGTCAGTATCCAAGATGGAGATCTCCGGTACTGGGGGTGGGGAGGGGTGGCCTTCCTTCCTCTGCTCCCTGCGAAGGAGTGAGGACATCAGGCTTCTACTCACGCTGAGCCTTGGTTCCTGGGTCGTCTCTGGTCTGCGAACTGCAGGATAAAGATGTCTGCTCCTTGTCCGTTCCTGTTGGTGTTGAGTGGAATCCACTCGCCCACCAAGTCTGGCTCCTTCATCCCGGACTCTCTGTGATTCAGGTATCACGCCTGCTGTCGCTTCCGCCACTGCTGCCGCGGCTGTGGTGGCTGCTGGCAAGTGCCCAGGGCTGTCTCCTTGTCTGTATTTTCTCTCACTGTCCTCACTCTCTGTCCTGTGAAGGCACACTTGTTGTGATTCTATGGCTTAGGACTGTTCCCTGGAACTCTAAAACTGCTTTCTATGCCAGAGCTTGTTTAGCCTACAGCTTCTCTTCCGCAATCTTCCTGGAACTTCCTGGCAGTTTATTCTTAATGCAAGAATTACAATCACAATTCACCAAACAACAGAGCACCCAAATTTATGCAAGAAACACTATTTTCCCTCAAATCACAATAGCTCCAAAGACTTGAATTGTTGGGGACGTTAACATACCACTTTCCCCACAATACAGATAAACTCAGAAAAACTCAACAGAGAAAACACAGATCTGAACAACTGCATAGACCAACTAGATTTAACAGACATCTATTGGATATTCCAACTAGCAGCATCAGAATATACGTTTTTCTCAGCAGCACAAGGAATACTTTCCAAAATAGAACACATTTTAGGCCACAAAGCAAACGTCCAAATTCAGAAACATTGAAGTTATACTTTGCATTCTCTCGGACCACAAGGGAATAAAATTAGAACTCAACACCGAAAGCCACCCACTAACACATGAAGGCTGAACAACACACTGCTGAATCACTAGTGGGTCATAGAAAAGAACAGAAAGGAAATTCATATATTCATGATATTCAACAAAAATGAACACGCAAATTACCAACTTCTCTGGGACACAGCAAAGGCAATACTCAGGGGCAAGTTTATAGCTCTGAATTCCTACATGAACAAATTGGAGAGATTTGAAACCAACAATTTCATGAGACATCTGAGCCTCCTTGAAAAAGAGGAGCAAGATAAACCCCAATCCAGTAGACAGAAAGAAATAATTAAAATTAAAGCAGAATTAAATGAATTAGAATCCAAAAAATATAGAAAGAATCAACAAATCAAAGAGTTGCTTGTTCAAAAAAGTTAGTAAAATTGACAGGCCCTTAGCAAACCTTATAAGAAAAAGAAGAGAACTCACCCAAATAAATAAACGCAGAGATGAGAATGGAAACATCACCACAGAAAAAAACAAAATACAGAACATTATAAGGGAATACTTCTCAAAACTTAATGCTAATAATTTTGAAAACTTAGCAGAAATGGAACGTTTCCTAGCAAATACTGACATGCCAAAAATAAATCAAGATGAGTTAAACCATTTTAACAGGCCCATATCAAGCATTGACATGGAAACAGCAATAAGAGATTTCCCATCTAAGAAAAGCCCAGGACCAGATGGTTTTACAGGGGAATTTTACAAGGCCTTCAAATCAGAGCCCAGAGCCCACACCAATACTTCTCCAACTCTTCAATAAATTGAAAGAGAAAGTTCACTACTGAAATCATTCTATGAAGCTATGATAGCCCTCATCCCAAAACTAGTCAGGGACTCATCAAAGAAAGAGAACTATAGACCCATTTATTTGATGATCATTGATGCAAAACCTCTCAACAAAATTTTGACCAATCGACTTCAACAATTCATCCAAAAAAAGTCATACACCACGATGAAATAGGTTTCATTTCAGGGATGCAAAGCTGGTTCAGTATACACAAATCAATTAATTCATCACATCAACAAGAGCAAGGATAAGAAACATATGGTTATCTCAATAGATGCAGAAAAAGCATTTGACAAAATCCAACATCCATTCATGATGAAGGTTTTGGAAAAATTAGGAATCCATGAAACATTCCTCAATACAATAAAGGCTGTATTTCACAAACCTACAGCCACCATTATACTTAATGGTGAAAAACTAAAGCCATTTCCTTTTAACTCAGGAAGGAGACAAGAATGTCCCTTCTCCACTTCTCTTCAATCTAGTATTAGAATGCCTAGCTACAACAATACGACAAGATGAAAACATAAAGGGGATCCAAATAGGGAAAGAAGTAAAACTCTCCCTCTTTGCAGATGACATGATATTGTATGTAAAAAATGCCAAAGTCTGTAATCCAAAATTACTCAAGCTGATTCAAAACATTGTCAAAGTAGCTGGGTATAAAATTAACCCTCAAAAATCCATGGCTTTTCTGTTTGCCAACAATGAGAAAAGTGTGGCTGAAATTAGGAAAGCAATTCCATTCGTAATAGACCCACAAAAAATAAAATACCTAGGAATTAACTTAACCAAAGAAGTGAAGGACCTCAATGATGAAAACTTTAAAAGTTTGAAAAAGGAAATCAAAACAGAACTTAGAAGTGCAAAAACTCCCATGCTCCTGGATTGGAAAGATCAACATCTTGAAAATGGCAATACTTCCCAAGGCTATCTACAAATTCAATGCGAAACCTATCAATATTCCAACCTCATTCTTCAAAGAAATAGAAGAGGCAATCCAAAAAGTCATATGGAACAATAAAAGACCCCAAATAGATAAAACTATCCTCAACAGAAAGAACAGTGCTGGAGGAATATCAATACCAAATTTCAAACACTACTATAAAGCCATAGTAATCAAAACAGCTTGTTACTGGCACAAGAACAGACCTCAGGACCAATGAAATAAAATTGAAACTCAGAAATGAACCTACAGTCCTATAGCCCTCTAATCTTCAATATGGGAGCTAAAAAAAAATAGAATGGAAGAAAGACAGCCTCTTCAGTTAATGGTGTTGGCTTGGTTAACTACTTGTAGAAAACTAAAGCTAGCTCGTTATATATTACCCTGCACCAAAATCAACTGTAATGGAGCGAAGACCTCGGAGTCAAAGCAGACACTCTGAAAACATTACAGGATCGAATAAGAAAAACCCTTTTTCTCCTTCGCTCAGGCTGAAATTTTCTAAATATAGACCCAGAAACACAACAAATTAAAGAAAGGTTGTACAAATGGGATTGCATGAAATTGCAGAGCTTCTGTATGACAAAGGGCATCGCTAGCAATATCAATAGAAAGCCCATGGATTGCGGGAAGATCTTCACTAGCCATACAACGGACAGGGGTCTCATATTTAAAACATACCTGGAACTGAAAACATTAAATCCCCCAACCACAAATCTTCAAAGAAACAACTGACCAATAAATAAGTGGGCTAAAGACTTAAACAGAAACTTCTCTGAAGAGGAATGAAAGATGGCCAATACATACTTTAAGAAATGCTCAACCTCCCTAGCCATAAAAGAAATGCAAATCAAAACAACACTGAGATATCACCTCGTCCCAGGTAGAATGGCTATAATCAAGAACTCTAATAACAACACATGCTGGAGGAGATGTGAACAGAAGGGAACCCTACTGCATTGTTGGTGGGAGTGTAAACTTGTTCAACCTCTTTGGAAAGGAGTATGGAGGTTCCTCAAAAGACTCCAAATAGAGTTCCCCTATGACCCAGCAATCCCACTTTTGGGCATTTACACAAATATTCACAAACAAATCACACTAAAGGTACCAGCAGGATATGTTTATTGCAGAATTATTTACCATAGTTAAGATATGGAACCAAACCTGACGCCCCTCAGGAGATTAACGGATCAAGAAAATGTGGTGTATATATATATATATATATATATATATATATATATATATATATATATATATATATACACAATGGAATTCTATGCGTCCATCATAAAGAATGGCATTGCCCCATTTGTGAGGAAATGGAAAGACTTGGAAAAAATTATATTAAGTGAAGTAAACCAGGCCCAAAGAAACATAGGTCCCATGGTTTTCCTTTTTTCCAATAAATAGTATATGTCTGAATCAAGCAGAATAGCTCAGATATATTGATGTTAGGGAAATGTACCCTAAGATATGTACTCAAATGCTGTTTTCTTTCATGCGATTTTTTCTAACACATTTATAAGATGATATCTTTGTTGCTTTGTATGTCCCTCCCCCATGGTATAACCCCTACTTTCACTGTATTTGATGTTGTTATAATTTGTGGAGGGTAAGGGCAAAAACAAATCGTTTAAATAGGGATACAGGTGGACCCATTGCAACAATGAGATGTACAGTCGTTATGTCGAAAACGAACTTTCCAACTTTGGTGTGGGGTGATTGTAGGCTTGGGTAGAGGGATGGGGGAGGATGGGATAGAAAGGGGAAACAAAGGAGCAGGCTACAATGCTTGATAAGAAATGTACTCATTATCTTGCTCATGTAATTGTAACCCTCTTGTACAATATTTTCACAATAAAAACAAATAATAATCTAGAAAAAAGAAAAGAAAAGAAGCTAGGCTTAACACCTTTATAACTTTTAAAAACATCCTAATTGTAGAACATCATTGAAAGCAAGTTCCATTATACAAATAAACTTTTTAACCCTCCTTTGAAGGCCTTTTTAATTGTAATTTTAACACATACAAGGGGCAGTTTTAGCAATAATAATCAGATCATCACATCACTCATTTTAACCATCATGTTTTCAGTGTCTATCTGCAGGGAAAAAAGACCGAACAAAGATGGGCCACTCAGCCCCTCCTATGGAATGGGCACACACCCAATCTGACTCTTTAAGGTTAGATGAACTGCGTTTATGCCAGTTTGCCCTCCTTTACCATGTGTGGACTCCTCCCAGGGCCAGTCCCACCATCTATGAAGCCCCCCCAGGGTCGGTCCCACCATGCATGACCCGCTTAACTGCACTTCTGCCTGCTCATCCTCACCCCTAAATGTAGATCTTAGGTGGTCTTCTAAGTTTTCCCATTTTTGGTGGGGAGGTTTGAATAAAATACTGCTTTAGATAGACAGAACGGGTCATGTTTTGTAACAGTGCTAAATTGGCCTTTACATTTAAATTTTTAATATTTATCCTGAAATTTTAGCCAAGGGAACTAAATCCCAAACTGCCAAAACATTTTAAAATATTAAATTTTAAAATAACAGATTTTCTAATTTCTACATTAAAGAATCCTTAAAAACCATTTAAAACAATGTGAAAGATTTTTTAATTTTTAGTAATGTCTAAATCCCTTAACCTTTTACATTTTAAACTTAAACTCACCCAATTTTTACAGCATGTTGACAATTTTTATCTTGAACATGTTTACAAACACATAGAAAACACACACATCTTAAAGCGTGCAAAAATCAAAATCAGTTGTACATAGATTTTTTTTTAAGTTTTTTAACAAAAATTTAATACAGTATTTTTTTTAACTAAGTACCTTTGTTAAGCTTCATTTTCCCAGGCTTGCTTGTTTAGCAAGGCAATTCACCAACGGATCTTTTGAATACCTTCTGTTGCAGAAGGGCTGGTTGACGGGGTCACCTGAAACTAAACTGGCCTGAATTTTATCCAATATTAGACAAGAACACTTTACAAATTGTTACATTGTCAGGACTCGCTGAAAAGTCCAAACCAGGTGCTTAGCCTTCCAGACCCTCCGCTCAGGCAGCCTCCACAAGGAGAAAATGCATCCCAAGGCCTGAAAGGTACCAGCCTAGTCCAGTAACCTTTCACACCTCACAGTGAGGGGAGCATAACAGGTCTGTGGCTGAGCCCAGCCAGAGGCTGGAACTTTTATTTCCCCAGAGTTGTTCAAATAAATAACAAAAATATAAATAAACACAAAAACCAAGAATCCACACTCAAAACAGGTACCAATTCTAAAACAGAACTAGACAACAAAGGCTGAGTTGGGGACTAATGGACCCTCAGTTCAACCCTACCAGAACTGCTCCATTCTCACTCAGCAAGCTGAAATCAGAGTCTGCTGAGTGAGCTGGCCACCCTCACCCAGAATTTCCCCACCTCAAAAATAGAACAGAAACGACACCAAAGTAAACAAGACAGACAAGTGGCCACAAAGACAAAATCAGATCTCCTTGAATTTGGCAACATCTCACCACCAGAGGATTTCTTTCTTTCTTTTTTTTTTTTTTTTTTTTTAGATAACTGCAAATGTTGACCCAGGGGCCTTCCAAGGTGGAGGAGAACTCCCAATCATCTTGGGGCAAGGGAAAAATGACCCTGGAAGCTATCCCCTCAGAATGACAGTCTCCCCCCCATACTCAGAACCTCTGGGCCAAGTCCCGAGGCTAAGATCTTGCTGGAGGCACTTGGTGGTCAGTGGCAGATTCATCTGGCTTAGAGTTTTCCCTGCAGGCCCCTTTCAAAGTTATTGCTAGATCCTGCAGGTTCTCCCTTCCCCCACTGCCTCCTCTTCTAGAGAATAAGTCAACCCTTGATGTCATCCTAAAATTCCAAAAGTATTAAAATGGGAGAGCGCCTGAGGTGAAAGGAGCCTCTGGCCCCCACTTTTGTGGGGGCTCCAGGATGCTCACTGATCTGAAAATGAAATAAAATGAATCAGGAAAGGAAAGAAAGAGAGGCGCTGAATTAAAATGACAATGGCAACTACAAATGAGACAAAGAGAGCATGCATGTTGATCTCAAGCTCGAATCCACCCCTAAACCATGGTGGTGGAGGCCAGACGAGTTCCCGTCCCAAAGGATGGCAGAGGCCGGTGAGTCAATACCCAGGAGGTGGATAATCTACCCTTAACCCAGAGTGGCAGAGGCCGGACAAGTCATGGTCCAAAAGACGACAGAGTCCAGAGAGACCCCACTGGGCAGGGCTTCCCCAAGGGCCCATAAATGTCTTCCACCGGCCTGCTGGTTACCTTGTAGCACATCCGCCAACATTTCTTGCCAGCTCCAAAACCCTACTTACAAGTCAAACACAAAACACTCAACATAAAGCAGCTGCACCCCCTCTTACCGGCTAGCTGGACGACTCGCTGATCAGGTATTTGGGTGGCTTATGGGGGGGCTATCCCAGAGGAGCTCCCACATAAAGTGCCCAGTTTTTGGACGCCCCCTCTCAGAACACCAGAGACCATGATCAATGCAAACAGCAAAGAGTCGTTTATTGCAAGCTGGAGTTTGGTCCTCTGTGCACTAGGTAACCGGTGATGCTAAGAGGCCCCAAGCATAAAATTGGCACAGCTTTTATATTATCAAACAAACAAGTTTAGGGGGTTTCCACAGAAGCAAGTTCACAAGTTCAGGGGGTTTAAGTCCACCCTGATCGCACTTCCCTTTTTCAGCTGGAACACCTAGGCAACTGTTCTGTTTTTTAAGGGTGGGTAGGGTTGGTGGCAACCTGCGGTTTTTCTGAGAACTATTTTTCTCTTTGGCAGCACAGCTCTCTTTGGGGGTTACTTTGAGGGCAGCACAGCTCAGGGGGCTTGATCTTAAAATGGAATTACTTTAGTTCTTCAGTTAGGTCCTGAGTTCAAGCACCAGGAATGGTGTATGCACACACACACACACACACACACACACACACACACACACACACACACACACACCTCACATGGAGGCACCTTTGCCAAAAATGTATCATTCCATTATGTTCAGCTCCCCAATTGTCTGCCAGAAGGACTCTTGAATTAATTGTAGCAGTTTGTTTCAGTTACAAAGACAGCATGAGTGCAGGGAACTTGGCCTGCCACAAAAGGTGACACAAATAAAGTCTTCCTGTCAAAACAGACCACTGGGGAGAGAGATAGCTTGGGGTACAAACAAGCCTTTTTCTCCTGACTTTCAGAACCTGCGCACGTTCATCCTCATTAATTGGCCTGGATGAATTGTTTGTTATGCAGCTTTACAGGAGTGAAGCTTTTTGTCTGCCTGTTCCAACATCAAAGTCAACTTCCTCTGGCAGCCTGGGGTATGGAGACTCAGCAGGCTACAGTGGGAACAATGAGGGAGCCCCGGAACATGGATTGTCTTAAAAGCACTCTCTGTGCTATGAAATCATTCTATTCAAAGCAAATTTCCTAGCTGGGTGCCTTTCTTCATAGCAACTCTGGATCTTCACTGATACAAATACATGCATACATACACAGACACATGGAGTTGCTGGCTCTTTTTTTTTTGTGGCAGGTACTGAGGCTTGAACTGTGAGCCTAGACATTTTCCCTGAGCTCCCTTTGCTCAAGGAAACATTTTAGTGTGTATTAAACCATGATTACCCTAGGCTGGGGTACAGCTTGTACACCCACAGATGATCCAGGGATCCTAGGACCAGAATTCAACTCCCAGCACTGGCAAAAATACATTAAACCAACAAAAATGGAGGAGGAAAAACCAGAAAATGTTACACAACAGTTTTTACCTTTGTTTCCTTAGCACTGTGACCCTCCTGAGCCTCAATGACTTGGCTTGAAAATTGTATGTGACCTTGCATGGATGATGGCTGGGGGCTGTCAGTGAAGCTTGAGGCAAACCCAGACACCTAGGCCCTGAGATCAATCGTAGGACTGCCACCTACACACAGCTGAAGATCCTAGGAAACTCGTGCCTATCTATAGGAACACTAATAGAATATTTGACATATACTAATTGAATTACTAACTAGCTAGTCATTCTAATATAAGATTGTATGCAATAAATATAGGTCATTGATTAATTAGTACTTTATTAATTCTTCTACCATGATAATTGGAAGCATAATTTTATACCAAATAATTGGTAGTAATAGAATATATAAAAATAAGTTGCAGACATCACTCTTTATATTGGGTTATACACTAGAATCTACATAAATGTCTATCTGTGTCTCTCTGTATATATTTATAGATGCATATACATATGTAAATACATACACACATGCACACACACACACACACAAACAAACACACACACACTGCAATCTAAACATCTACCTGTTTATATATTGGTCATTCCTGTGGCTTGATCTGAGGTCCTCAAATTGGCCTGCCAACTTCATTTGCATCAGACTAGTGTGCTAACATGTAACCATTCATGAAGTGGGCCTGCTAGGCCCTGAGTTCAAGTCAGAGAATTGCCAAAAACTTAATCCTGTTGGAAAAGCCAATTGTTCCATTTGTTTTCCGTATCTGTGAAAGTCCTGGGTCTCAGGAATGATGTAGAATACATAGGAAAACCTATGTCTTATGTAATAGGATGCAAAATGTTATATGTGTAATCATACTCACTCTCAAATACATAAGAAATAAAACACAAAATAAAATGAATACACTAACTGCAATATGCAATAAACATGTGTATGTAAATATAAACCATGTATTTCAAATATATACGAATATTATATATATATTATTTTTTCAAGTGCTAGGATTTGAATTCAGGCCCTGGGAACAGGCCTGACTTTCTTGTCTTCCAGCACGGTGATCTTCCCATCCCCCACAGTGCTACAGATTTACTCACACCCTGAGTTCAAATCCCAGGCCTGACAAAAACAATGGCCTGAATTCCAAGCCAAGGAGCCACATAATATTTTAAATATTTTTAATGTATATATGTATGTATGTATGTATGTATGTATGTATGTATGTATGTATGTATTTTTATTTTTCAAGCACAGGGCTTGATCTCAGGTAGTGGCAATTCTGTCTCAGCATTGATCACTCTATGCTGGGGTGCAACCACTGGACTCACAGACAAACCTGGGTTCCTGGGCCTCAAATGCTGAGATGAAAACAATAATAAATAATGCGACACAGAAAAATAAAAACTGGCAACTTCCTAGTTTTACATTTGTTTTCTTTGCAAAGTGACCATCCTGGGTCTGAATGACACAGCTGCAAAATGTTGGTAACCTGCCATTTCTGAAGGCTGGTGGGCTACCAGGGAAGCCTTAGGCCAACACTGCAACATAGGCCATGTGTTTGAAGCACAGTCCTGACCCCTACCAATGGAGAGAGATCCTAAGAGTCTTGTTCCTATTCATAGTATTAGCGATGGAAGATTATGAATGGCAAAGTTGAATTAGTTGTTTCTGAATACTACTATACAATTAGATGGAGGGATTTTAGGAGACCAATGGATTTTAATGAATATTTTTGATACATTCAAAGAATACTATTAATTACATGGATGCAATAGTTTTGGGACAGTGGTTGATTTTTTAATAATTCATTAAGGATGAAAACAAGAATATTAATTACATGGACGCATAATAAATACCCAAGAATTGGTAGGAATGCAGTGCATATACCTGAATAATGTATAGACATCACTGGCACTCTATAAAGATCTATATTTATTTGTGTACTGCCATCTGCATGTCAATCTGTTCTTATTTTGTCAACCCCTGGGCTCTATCTCAGGTGCTAGAAATACTTGTCAGCTCAATATGTCCCAAGCTGGTGTGCTGACACTCACCCATTCATGAATTGGGACTTATAGGCTGTGAGTTCTAATGCCAGCACTCACAAAAATTGAATCGTGGAGTAAGAATCCCACGGTGACACATGCTTTCTGATTCTTTGAAAGTCTTGAGTGTAAGGTATGAAGTTTCATACACAGGCAAATCTATATCTTATGTAATATATGTAGTAAATATTTCATGTTTAATAATAATCAATAAAATAAATGGTAAATAAATTAATGAAACAAAAAATAAAATGAATAACTACACTAAGTGAAATATGTGTTCAACATATGGGGCTCGATATCAGGGCCTGGGAACAGCCTGGCAGCTGAATAGGCTAGAGGCTTCTGTGCTGACAGTCAGCCATTCATGAATTGAGCCTTCTAGGCCCTGAATTTAGATCCCAGTACTGCCAAAAATGTAATCGAGGAGGAAGAAGCCGAGCGTGACACATGTTTTCTTTTTCTTTGAAAGTGCTCAGTGACAGGATGTATAATTCAGAGGCAAATATATATGCTATGTAATAGGATGTCATAAATGTAAAAAATGTCATTGGTGGAAGAATTGTCACTACAATAAATGAAAAACAGATTGAATTAGTAGTGAATCATTCTAGGATAAAATTAGACACACTAGTTATAGGAGGTGGATTAAGTTTAATATTTTATTAAGCATTAATAGAATAAAAATTGCATGGAAACATAAATGCCTAATAATTGGTAGTAACACGTGATGTATAATTTAATTATATAGACATCTGTCGCATTCTATAAAATATGTAATTTATATACAGATGTATGTACATATAATTTTAATTAATGCTTTATTAATTGTTGAGACACATGATTAAATGGAGACATAACTTAATACCTAAAAATTGGTAGTAATATTATCTATAAATTAATAATGTACAGACATCTTTTGTGTATATAAAATCATATACAGCAACCTCTATCTATTTATAACTCTTTCACTCCTGGGGCTCTTTGGTTGAGTGCTTGACTAGTAAGCACGAAGCCCTGGGTTCGAGCCCTCAGTGCCACATAAAAAGAAAACCTAGAAGTTCAGCTGTCTTTCAATCAACTGAGTGCTAGCCTTGAGCACAAACGCTTAGGGACAGTGTCAAAGCCCTTACTCAAGTCGCCGGACTGTCAAAAAAAAAAGGTAGAATATACTCACTGCAACTATAGAAGGACAGGACATCAAATACCTCATCACAGAGAAAGCTAGGAGTCTGGTGCTGACAGCTGTCACCTAACCTGACTTAGCCAGATGTAAACTGCTGTATCCCAGCTCCATGGGTTACCCCCATCATCCTGGCTTACCCTGGCTTACCCCCGACATCTTGGCTGCTTGAGGGCTTTAAATCCTGGCAGGAAGTCTGCTAGAATCTTTGAAATATGGCTTGAAATGGTAGAGCACTAGCCTTGAGCAAATGTTAGTAGAAAAGTATCCCCATGTTTTGAGCTCAAGCCCCATAAGTAACCTCCCCCAAAATAAAAACACCCCACTAAACTATTAGTTATGAAATGTTCCTCAAAGAATGTGAAACCACCTTAATTCTAATGATAGCTTGTGGAACAGAGCTTTGTGCTGAGTCTTTCATAGGGTGATCTGTGCTGAGTCCTGCACAAGATGGAGTGTGCTGAGTCCTTCATTGGGTGCTGGGTGCTGAGACTTTCACAGGATGTTGTGTACTGAGTCATGCAAGAGTGCCATGTGCTGTGTCTTTCACAGGGTGCATTCTTTCAACTTGTTCTTGTAAGAGCTCCACAACTGAGATGATTATGCAGACAAGAATATTGAGGCTCAGATAGGTCCCCAATGCAGGGACTAAATTATGTATTACTGAAGACTAGTGAGTTGTGTCCTGGAGACAATTGTTTTGTTTTGTATTTTCTCAGTCATGAACCTTGAACTAGGGGCCTAGGCACTGACCCTTACCTCTTGGGCTCATGGTTAACACTCCACCATGTGGAGCCAAGGAGCCCGTTGCACCAGAAGCCATGGCCTAGGGTTCTATAGCTGAGGTATGTCATACTGCCTTCTCAGGATGCTGAGATCTGAGGACCTGGGTTCCAAACTATCCCAGGCAAAAAGGTCCTATGAGACTATCTTCAATTCACCACTAAGAAACCTGAAGTGGAAGCTGTGTGCTTGACGCTCATGTTTGTCACCCTAGCTACTCAGGAGGATGAGATCTGAGGATCATGGTTCAAAGCTAGCCTGGGCAGGAAAGTCCTTGAGACACTTTGCTCCAATGGACCACCAGAAAAGCTGAAATGGCGCTTTGGCTCAAGTAGTAGAGCACAAGACTTGAGCTGAAGAGCTCAAGGACAGCACCCATGCCTAGACATCAACTCCTACAATAAAAAATGACAGAAAGAAACAAACACACCTGAAATAGAGGGCTGGGAATGTGCCTTAGGGGTAGAGTGCTTTGCGTATATGAAACCCTGGGTTTGATTTCTCAGGACCACATCAATAAAAGAAAGCCTGAAGTGGTTCTGTGGCTCAAGTAGGAGAGTGCTCTCCTTGTACAAGAGAATCTAGGTACAGTGTTCAGGTCCTGAGTTCAACTTCCAAGAATGGTATATGGGCCCACACGCAGGCGCACACACGCGTGTGCACACACACACACACACCGACTAGGAGTGATGCTGTTACACAAAATGGTAAGGTACCGGGCTTCTTCACTGAGATCATGGTCAGCAAGTTAGCTCCGTGTTCCCAAAAGATAGCCACCCTGGGCCCAACTAGGAGAGGGCAAAAGTTTCAAAACCTGATGAGATTCACCAGCCCTAGAAGACAGGAAGCTTTGTGATGTCAGATATGTGCTTGGATTTCCCAAGCTTGCGAAAAACTAGGAGAGGCATCATAGGCCCAACATCGCCCTCAATGAAACATTTCATAAGCTTCAGTGCCCTAGCTGTCTGCCAGAAGGACTTTTGAATTATATTGAGAACTGTATCTGAACACTGGTATATAGTCTCACAAAGGCAGGATAAGTGCACAGAACTTGACCTGTCATGGGAGATGGCACAAATGAAAGCTTCCTGTCAAAACAGAGCACTGGGGAGAGAGATAGTTGCGAGTACATAGTGACCTTTCTCTCCTGACCTTTGGAGCCCGCCTGCACTCCTCCTCACTATCTGACCCAGATGGAGTTGTTTGTTACACAGCAGTACAGGAATGAGGCCTTTTTTTGCCTGTCCAGGAAATGAGAGAGATTTCATCCACAAGGCCTGGGATACAGAGAAATCCACAGGTTATACTGGGACCAGTGAAAGGAGCCCTGGAACATGCAGTGTCATGAAAGCAGTCTCTGTTATGAAATCATTTTATTGAATACAAATTTCCTAGCTTGGTGCCATTCATCATAGCTACTCTGGAGCTTCACCTATAGGAATATGTCCATACATACACAAAGATATGGAGGTACAGGCTCTTTGATGGGACAGTTCCTGGGGTTGAACTATGAGTCTAGGCATTGTCCCTGAGCTCCTTTTGCTCAAGGATAGTGCATTAACCTTGAATCACAGCCCCACTTTGATTTTTTCTGTGATCTCTTAGAAATAACAGTGTCATGTACTTTCCTATGCTGGCTGGATTCAAACTAAGATTCTCTACATCTCAGCCTCCTAAGGAGCTGGGATTACAGTCAGCAGCCACTGGTACCTTCTTTCTTCTTCATTTTTTAATCTGGACAATCTGACTTCTTAACAGGGTCATTCCAATGTCTTGAATTTATAAGTTAACTACCCAATGATCTTTATGGCTGTTTTCACTGAGAAGGATTTTCTTGCCTCATCTTCCCCTCTGGTCACAGGTTTGAAGCCAAAAGTGAGAAACGAGTGTCACAGGAATTGGGAGAAAATATCCACAGGACATGCCAGTTCTGTCACTTAGCATTGAGCTGCAGTGAATTTACTGTCTCAGGATGAGAGGACTGAAAGCTGCAATGATTCTCATGTCTGCATTGTTCCTTTTGCACATAAAATGATCTAATAATTATGTGTTGTGTGTCTCCAACCTTAAGTATCTAGAACACACTAGAAGCATTTTCATGTATCTCTTTTCCTCTAGTGCCTCTCGAGATTTACAATGAGGTTTTGTGTGGAGCACTCCTCTGTGTATCCTTGAGAAAAGCTGCTTGAATCCTCTTCGGGAAATCGCCATTCAAAGTCAGCCTGAGCAGGAAGTCTGTGAGACTCTTATCTCCAATAAACCACCAGAAAACTGGAAGTGGAGCAGTGGTCCAGAGGAAAGAGCTCCAGCTTTGAGAGAGAAAGCCAAGCAGGAAACACAGGCTAGAACAGGCAGGAAAGCCTGGGAGGTGCTTATGTCCAATTAATGACCAGATGGCTGGAAGTGGAGCTGTGATGGCGGTAACACCTCAGCCTTGGGAAAAACAGCCAAGGAACGCATCGGGCCCTGAGTTTAAGCCCTGGGATGACCACAAAAAAATTTTCAAAAAGAGAAGGCCAAGATTTTTTATCAACACCCTACCTACTTATGTGTGTATATTACCTCCCTGAGTGCAAACAGACTGTATACATTGCTTCTTCTTTTATTTACTTGTTCATTTTTTCAAATATGCTCCTAGTGCATACTGCACCATTTTCTTCATTTCAGACCCATGGCTTTTCTCTTCCAGGTTTCCAGTCCTGTGTCATTATATGATGAACACTGCAGCTCTCAGCAGCCTTTATTTACATTAATTATTAGGCCAATGCAGGACCAGTCACAAATCAGGCAGGGGAAAAGAAGATCAGGTTTTGTAGAAGTAACCAGTATTCAGAAAATTAAACTAGGGGACTTAAAATGGTAGCATACTTATGTAAAAACTACCATTAAGGAAAAGATGAAGGGGCTGGGAATGTGGATTAGTGAGAAAGTGCTTGCCTAGCATGCACGAAGCCCTGGGTACGATTCCTCGGTATCACATACAAAGAAAAAGCCAGAATTAGTGCTGTGGCTTAACTAGTAGAGTTCTACAGACAGTGCCCAGACCTTGAGTTCAATCCAAAAACTGGCAAAGAGATACCTAAGTAGGTAGGTAGGTAGATTAGATAGATAGATAGATAGATTAGATAGATAGATAGATAGATAGATAGATAGATAGATAGATAGATAGATAGATAGATAGATAGATAGATAGATAGATAGATAGATAGATAGATAGATAGATAGATAGAAAGTTGATAGATAAATCTGGTCTTGGATGTCAGGAGGAAGGAAGGGAACACTTCCCATTCATGAGGCCTTCTGCAGTGTGCTAGGTCACCAGCATCACCTTCACACAATGACAGAGCAGGAAGACTGTCTCTTTCCCACTTCTAAGGTAGCCAAAGGCCCCAGAGCCACGAGGGCAGAGCTAGATTCTAACTCAGGGGCTTGGAGACAGAAGAGAAACAGCCCTGCCTCTAGTTGGTCTGGGGATTTGCATTAATTAAATGGAGAATGAAGGAAGGAGAATGGACTGGCAGAGGTAGAAGGGCTTCAAATCTGACAAATGGAGAGTCAAAAACCCACTCCCTAAGACCAGAGAGCAGGGTTTTTCTACTCTGTTCCTCCCCTCTCCCTCACTAAACTGGCTCTCTATTGGTAACCTAAAGATAGCCTGAGGCTCCCTTCACCTGAAGGAGGAAGGTTAATTAGTCATTATTTGAAGAGGCTGATAAAAGCCTGACCCTGGTGTAACTCTAACAAATATTTCAGGTTTCCCTTCATTGCTGGTTGTTCCTGGAATGAATGAAGTGGTTTGGCAGCTCACTTCCCTGTTGAGTGTGTACATTCTGCCTCTTAATCCTGCAGGGCTATGTCTCGGCACCTAGCCTGGCTTTTGCAACTGTTTTCTTTCCTTCAAATACAGTGTTACACTGGATTTCATCCTGCTAACAGGGCTAGAGCTTGGATTCTGAGAACTTCATTTGAACCCCGGATGGGTCGTTGATGTTTCTTGCCTTCTTCTATAGCTCAGGAACTCTAAGAACATTTAGAGTGCAAGTAAATTCTCATCACCAAGGGAAACACAAGATGCTCTTGTACATCTGACCTTTCAGAAGTGGAAGTCAGATTGTCAAAGACTTCCCTGCCCTGATTGGCTTCACCTGATTGGCATGATGGGAGTAGGAAATGATAGGCAAGACTCATGGAGTATTGATTATTTGTAAAGAAGAGTTGATGAAGCATGATAATTATCATCACAGTCATGAAAAGGAGGCATCCAGAAAGATCCAAGAAATGGTAGTCACACAGAATGAATTCCATTACAGGTCACCATCTCTCCTACTCTACACAAATATGTACTTATTTGCATACTACCTTCAGCTTATGAATGGATGACTATTATGCAACCCAGTTTCCCCCCGCCAGGGGGACCTCAATCTCAGGTCCTGGGAATGGCCTAGGTCCTTCGTGGCTCACAGGCTGTTGTGCTCATGTGGACCCATTCGCCAATTGGGCCTGCTAGGTCCGGAGTTCAGATCCCATCCCTGCCAAAAGATTCATCTAGATGTCCAAAGCCAATCTTTGCACCTGTTTTTCTTTTCTGTGCAAGTCTTGGGTCTCAACTAGGATTGAGAATAAATGGGCCACCCTGTGGCAATGGGAATAAGTTGTTATCCATGTCAGTCCAGGTATACTTGTCATCATATACTCAAGAAAATACACAATATATCCATGAATAGCATACAAAATAAAGAGAATAACTACACTCAATGCACGATGAAGTCCACACACGGATGTGAATATACATCCATTGTTTCAATGATGCATTGAGGACTATTGAGGCCTCCCTGGGTCTCGATCTCAGTTCCAGGGAATGACCCAGCTCCTTAGTGGGTCACAGTCTGGTGTGATCACGTGAACCCATTGGGCAGTTGGACCTCCTAGGCTCTGAGTTCGATTCCCAGCACTGCCAAAATTTCACCCTGATGTGAAAGGCCAGTTGTTGCATCTGTTTTTCTAGGCTGTGAAAGTTCTGTGTCTCAGCTAGGATGGAGAATGTATAGGCAAGTCTATACTCATGGGAATAGTTTGTCATCCAGTTCACCAGAGTTATGTCTGTCATCCTATACTCAAGAAAATACATAATACATCAATGAATAAGACACAAAATAAAGAGAATGACTACACCAAACACAAGATGCCACCCACCAATGTTTAGAAATATAGATCCTCTGTTTAATTATGAATTTATGGCTGTATTGGCACCCACCAGGGCTGGAACTCAGGTCCTGGGAATGGCCTAGCTCCTTAGTGGCTCACAGGCTGGTGTTGTCAACATGTCCCTTTCACTCATTGGGCCTGCTGGCCCTTGAGTTCAAATCCCAGCACTGCCAAAATATTCAACCTGATGTGAGAATCCAATTGATCCACCTTTTTTCCTGTCCTGCAAAAGTCCTGGTTCTCAGCGCAGATGGAGAATGCTATATAGGCACCTCTATAGCCATGGAAATAAGTTTTCATCCATGTCAGCACAGTTATATCTGTCACCATACTCAATAAAATACACAATATATCCATGAATAAGACACAAATTAAAAAGAATAACTACAATGAACTCAAGATGCATACCACTCCTGTAGGTAAAGAGAGATCTTATGTTTAGAAAAGGTGGGCTTATTATTTTGTCCAGTGCTGGGCCTTCAAATCAGGCCCTGGACCAGGCCTGACATTCTAGTCTTCAAGGATGGTGAGCTTCAATTCTCCCACAGTGAAACAGAGCTACCCAGACCTGAGTTCAAATCCCCGCACTGACAAAAGATTCATTCTGATGTCAGAAGCCAGTTGTTACACACGTTTTCCTCTCCTGTGAAAGAAGAGGATGGCGAATGCATAGGCAACCCTACAACCATGGCAAAAGGTTGTCGTCCATGTCAGCACAGTTATACCTGTCACCATAGTTAGTAAAATAAACAATACCTCCATGAATTAGAGACAAAATAAGGAGAAGTGCACCAAACACAAGATGCTGTCCACACATGTATGTCAATATTGATCCTATGTTTAAATTATGAATGTATGAAATTATGAACTTATAGTGGACCACCCTGGAGATCAATATCAGATCCTGGGAATAACCTAGCTCTTTGGTTGCTCACAGGTTGGTGTGTTCACCTTGATTTATTGGCCAATTGGTCCTTCTAGGCCCTGAGTTCAGATCCCAGCAATATTAACAAGTGGATCGTCAAGTAAGAAGCCGAGGGTGAAACTTGTTTTCCTTTTCTCTGAGAATTCTAGGTGTCAAGCATGATGGATTACATTTCTACAAACCTAGTGCTCTGTGATAGGATGTCATCAATGTAATAAACGAAATGGGTTTCATATAGTAAAATCAATGGTAAATAAATGAATAAAACAAAAAATACAAGGAACAACCACACCAAACATGTATGGACTGAACATCTATAGGTAAGTATAAATCCTATCTTTACAATGTATATAAATAGTATGTTTTCCAGGGATGGGGCTTGAATTCAGGACTAGTGAACAGGCTTGATTTTCTTATCCTCAAGTACGGTGATCTTCCCCTTCATCCACATTGCTGCAGATTTACCCAGATCCTTAGTTCAAATCCAACACCTGGCAGAATAAATAGCGGGAATTGCAAGCCAGGGAGCTAATTTTATAAAACTTTTTCTCAGCACTGGGCTTGAACTCAGGTCGTGGTAACTCTGCCTCAGCTTCGATCACCCTAGGCTGGGGTGCAGCCACGGGACTCACAGCTGATCCTGGGATCCTCGACCCCCAGGCCTTTCAGGGAAAACAATGTACAGAAAAAACTGTGGCCTTTTTAGGTTTTCTTCCTTTGCACGTGACCCTCCTGAGTCTGAATTACACTGTTGCAAAAAGTGCTTCACCTTGCATTGCTGAAGGCTGGCAGACTATTGGGGAAGCCATAGGCTCACATGGCAATATAGGCCCTGTCCAACCAATGGCAGGAGATACTAAGAAATAGGTTTCCAACCATAGGAATAACAATGGAATGTTGTCAATGTCACAGAATGAGTTGTTCGTGAATAGTGCTCCATAAAATTAGGCAGCATGATTTCAGGAAGCTGATTGATTTTATTTAATATTTATGAAGCATTAAAATATTATTATTACTTACAGGAACACAAAGATATCACGACACTGATTTCTTTTAAGAAAGAAAACATTTACATTACTTACATGGACACATAATAAATACCCAAGAATTGGTAGGAATGTAGTCTATATAACTAAATAATGTATAGACATCTCTGACACTCTATAAAGATATATATTTATTAGCTTACTGCCATCTGCATGTCAATCTGTTCTTATTTTGTTAACTTCTGGGCTCAATCTCAGGTCCTGGGAACAGTCTGTCCGCTCAAATTGCCCCAGGAGGACATGCTGACACATAATTTCATTATGTGTCCATTTTATGAATGTGATTGTTTAAATGCTTAATAAAGTATTAACTTAAATTGATTAGTGTCCTATAATATAATTGTGTATAATTTTATCATAGAATCATTCAAGAAATACCCATTCAATCATGACATACACAATATTCCATTGGGTATCATATAGATAGAAACAAGTTTCTTAGGATCTCCTGCCATTTGGAGGTGGAAGGATCAGGATTCAAACTGTGAGCTCCAGCTCCCACCACATCAACCCGAGAATAGGGTACTCACCAGTCTGTCCAAGAACATCAAAAAGACCAATGATTAGGCAGGCACCAGTGGCTCTCAGCAGTCCTCCTTGATACTTACAAGGCTGTGAAAGGAGGATCATGGTCAAAGTCACCCAAGCTAAGAAAGTCCTTGAGACCCCTTTCCAACTTCATTGCCAACATATCAAGTGTGGAGGGCCAGCCTTAAGCAAAAGCAGCTCACAGACTGTGTCCAGATCTTTAGTTCAAGCTCCAGGATTGGCAACAAACAGACATACACAACAAACTGTGCAGCCATCCAGCTAAAGCAGGTTACCCTCTTGTCCCCAACTGCATTGGACAGAGTTCACTGGGAAAAAGGCTAGGGTAGCCGCTGTCATCTTGTTCTGCCCATACTGCCTGCATCACAGGATTCCCGCCACACCCCCATTCTTTCATGTTCCTTTCTGACCAATGGGATACAAGAATGGTGGCCACGCCCACATTCCATGCTGCTGGATAGCACCAGGATTCCCTCTGTTTGTTTACAACACTACCAGAAGTTGAGGAAGGTAGAGGTGGTTGATTGATCAGCAAGAGACTGGAGTATAGTAGGAAATTGATGCTCCCACCAGTGCCCCAGCTCCCTCCCCCCTTCTTGCGGTGCTGGGTTTCAAACCTCAGGCAATGGCGCACTACCATCAGGCATAAGGCCCCATCCAGGTCCCTGACTCTGGTCCTCTGCTCTGGGCCCATGTGTCCACAATGCCACCTCCATCACTGCTCTTCCCACCTGGAACGGCTGCCAACATCTTCTCCAAGCAGCAGAGGTGAGTGGCTGCCCCAACACCACCCCTGCCCCTGGTCAGACACTCCACTGGGGGCACCATGACCCCCTGCTTGTTTCCTCTCCCTGCCTCTGAGGAGCCAACTTTCTGTCTTGGGCATTTCTGAGAAAGAGACTCAATAGAGACTCAGGCTGTGCTGGATCAGGGTCCTCCTATCTGTGACAGGTATGCTCCACCAAGCATGGTCCTCTGTAGTTGGGATGGTAGACGTGTAGCGCCATGCTCAGTTATTAGTTTAGATAGATTATCCCAAACTTTTAGTCCATGCCAGCAGATTCTTGACCACAGGTGAAGTTCTGGATAGTGCCGAAACCATCGGAACTCAGTCTCCTCACAGGACAGTGAGGAAACAAGGGATTTATACAGAGGGATCTGTGGAGCATGGCTAGGCACAGAGGGAGCATCCTTCAGATAAGGTTCTCGGCAATTCTGTGAGCATATGACAGGAAGATACCCGGAAAGGGCTCAGGTGGGATCTGTTATTAATTGTGCAACAGGTGTGGGATTATGAAACAAAACATGGCTCTCATCATTACCCTATCCCCATGAGGAAGGGGATCCTTCACTCTGTTAAGTTTTGCAGCTGAGGAAACAGATGCACGGAGAAGCTGGGTGACCTGCTTATGACCTCAAGGTCACAGGAAGCTCAGCCTGACTTCTCTACCATGCTCCCTGGGACAATGGGTGCTATTCAGTCCACTTCATGTGGTGGGAATCCACTTCTTGTCAGTTGTGGGTCTTGAACTCTAGGCCTGGACGCTGTTCCCGAGCTCTTCAGCTCAAGGCTAGTGCTCTACCACTTGAACACACTTCCGGTTTTCTGGTGGTTGTATGAAGATAAGAGTCTCACAGACGTTCCTGCCCAGACTGGCTATGAACCCTGATCCTCATATCTCAGCCTGTTGTGTAGCTAGGATTAGAGTTCTGAGCCACCAGCACCCAACTTAAGCACAATGCTGATTTTCTTTCTTCGTCTCTCTCATAGTAACTGGCTGAATATTTTCTGAATGAGGTGGCCCAGTGTCCTTATGTGGCTAGAACCCAAGGTAGCCTTCTCATTCAGGAGGTGGGCTGTGGGTCAGGAGCAGTCTAGCTCAGACTGTTGAAACAGTTCCATGACGTAAGCCCCTCTGTGCCCTGTCTACACCATGACGGTTATTCATTTTCCATCCAACCTTCCTGGACTTATTGTATTGTATTGTTTCTTACATCATTTTCTATCACCTGGCCAAAATTATGATAAAGTTATGGAATGAAAATGTAATGCCATCTTAAGAAAGTCACTTAGGGCTCTGTGAATGTGGCTTAATGGCACGGTGATTGCCTAGCATGCATGAAACCCTGGGTTCAATACCCCAGTACCACATAAACAACAACAAAAAAAAAAACACGGGAGGTGGTGCTGTGCCTCAAGTGGTAGAATGCTAGCCTTGAGCAAAAAAAGAAAGACAGAAAGACAGAAAGAAAGACAGAAGGAAAGAAGGAAAGTAAGAAAGAAAGAAAGAAAGAAAGAAAGAAAGAAAGAAAGAAAGAAAGAAAGAAAGAAAGAAAGAAAGAAAGAAAGAAAGAAAGAAAGAAAGAAAGGAAGAAAGAAAGAGAGAAAGGAAGAAAGGAAGGAAGAAAGGAAGGAAAAAAGGATGGAAGGAAGAAAGGAAGGAAGGAAAGAAGGAAGGAAGGGAGGGAGGGAGGAAGGAAGAGAGGGAGGGAGGAAGGGAGGAAGGGAGGAAGGGAGAAAGGAAGGAAGGAAGGAAGGAAGAAAGAAAGAAAGCCCTGGTTTTCCCTTATTCGCAATAACTAGTGTATGTCTGAGTCAAGCAGAAAAGATCAGATAAGTTGCTGTTAGGGAAATGAACACTACGATATGTATTTAAATGTTTTTTTCTTTCATGTGATTGTTTCTAACACATTAATAAAATTATTTCTTTGTTGTTTTGTATGTCCCTCACCCAGAGTATAATCCTTGCTTTCACTGTACTTGATAATGGTATAATTTGTGGAGGGGAAGGGAAAAAAATCATCATTTAAATAGGGATACAGGTGGACCCATTGCAACAATGAGATATGCAAGTCGTTATGTCTAAGACAAACTTTACAACTTTGGTGGGGGTTGGGAAGGAGGATTGGGTCTGGGGGCAGGTGGAGGATGGGAGAGGGTGGGAAGGGGAACCAAAGGAGGAGGATACAATGCTTGATAAGAAATGTACTCATCTTGCCCATGTAATTGTAACCCTTCTGTACAGAAGGTTCACAATATAAAAAGAAAAAAATCAGTAAATGCAAAATAAAGAATCCATACTTTGAATATATAATTGCTCCTTACAAACTGACACCTGACAATAGTCTCTAATTCATGTGTTTTACTTATAATAATGTGTTAAAAAAAAGTTTTGGTTATTAGGTCACAGCAATTAATGCCAGGAATGTGCTTAGATGTCAGGTGAAGATTAATTCTGGAAATTCAAAGATTCCAGGATTTTGTGTGGTCACTGCTAATCACAAAGAGAAGGGTAATCTAAGTGACATTTAGAAACCTTTTTGGTCAGTGACCGCAACAAAAAGGCAGAGGCTAATTAATAGTTGTGACACAAGAGAAAAAATAACTCCAGAGGGAAGGAATGAATGATAGTAACTAAGGTATACCAGAAATTGTTCTACAAAAAAATTTTAGTTATTGAAGAACTAGTTTTCAACTAGGCTTATTCCTCATTGCCTTTAGCATTGTAAATCTCTTAGGCTAGTTCTTAATCTCTGTGTGATAAATATATCTCTCTCTATGCTGTTCTTTCTTACTCGATATGCTTTGCTTTCTAAAAATCTGTCTTTCTATATTTCTCTATGAACATTTCCTGATACTAAATACACCTATACAGGTGGTAGAGGATGCTAATGGAGGGGTACCATAGCTAATGAGGCATTAATGTAACAGAATGGAAAAGGAGGACATATTTATTGCTACCTCAAATTTTCTGAAAAACTGCAATGGCATCATTGGGTTCACATTTCCATTGTTTGTCTACATAGTGTCATTCAGTGCACATAAATGCAAATATGAGCCAGGTGCTGGTGGTTCACCCCTGTTATACTAGCTACTCAGGATGTTGAGACCAGAGGATTGTGGTTGAAAGCCAGCCTGGTCAGGAAAGCACATGAGACCCTTATCTTCAGTTAAACACCAGAAACCCGGAAGTGGTGCTGTAGCAAAAGTAGTAGAGCACTCAACTTGACCTGAAGAGCTGAGGGACAGCGCCCAGGATAAGAGTTCAAGCCCCATGACTAACAAATAAAGTGAAATATGACTTTGTTTTCCCCAAAGGAACGACAAGATTAATAATCTTCCCAAGCAGAAAAATAAATTCCAAAATGATTCAATAAACCTACTTTTTCTAAGTTATTTACTTTATGGCTTCTTTGCTGGCCATATTCTCTACTTTTAAAAATTGTCAAATATTAGCTTTACAAACTTCATCAAATATTAGATGTTTCAAAAGAGAAGTCTATTCAGTTGATGTCACTTAGCTTTCTTACTATCTTAGTTCAAAGCTAACCCAGGCAGGATAGTCTGTCACACTCATTTCTAATGAACCACCAAAAAAGAACAAGTAGAGTTTTGGCTCAAGCAGTTGAGTACTAGCTTTGGGGGCAGATGGGCAGGAAAGAAAACTGTTCAGGGACAGGGTCCAGCATTTGGGTTCAAGCTCCAGAACCAGCACAAACTAAACAAACAAGCAAACAAAAAAAACCCAGATATTTCTTTGGGACCCTCCTTAAAGGAGTACTCATTTGACAAGAGGCTCCTTTTGGTGATCATACTCACTGGATCCTGCTTTTTGGAATCCTTATTGCTCTGGAGAACTCAGGACCAGACTAAACAAATTGATAATTGACTCCTACAAATAGAGATTCATCTCAGGGGTGAAATATCCATCCATAAGGCACTTTAAAACCTCGATGTCTTTGTTTCTTTGCAGTAGAACACTTTTAAAACAACGTTATTTCCTTTTGTTCTATGATGGCTTTCAAATGGCACATTATTTCTTTTTGTAATACTCTCAACTATAACTTTACAGAAAAGTTTTATATGAGTAAAGAACATACTCAAAAAAGTCCAGGACAGAGTTTCCTTCAAGCCTGGGGATTCTTTTCTTGTACAGTAGAAAGGAAAGCACAAGTTAACTTGAACTTTGTCATTCCTCAATGTTCCGTTCCTCTCCTGGGATCAGTTTCCATATCCAGTTACCATTACTTCAAGTAATAATCGATGGCGCTGCTTGAGGTATAATGAATGTTTTCTGGCTTCACTGAAATAACACAAGGATACCTTTGGAACTGAGGTAACATGTGTTTCAGAGAAAACAGTAAAGAGAAAATAAGAAATTTATATTGCTTATAAGTATATTATCCATGAGTATATTGAGTTCAAACTTTGTAAGGTCTCTGTAAATTAAAGTGAATTTTAAATGGGAAGAAGGTTTTCAGATCATTCTTTTTGTGAGTGTATGTACAACACATTATTTCCCAGGTGTATATGAGTTAACATTAAGGGAAACTATAGCAATAAGAGGAGAAAGAGAAGTTCTGTGTTAAAATATATGGGTTCAATACACTATAGAAGACTCTACAAATAAGACAACATTGAAACAATAAAGCCAAGTCCAGTATGCAGATTTATGGGAGTGATATAGAGAAAGCATTACTCCTAGGTGGAACACGAAGTATGAGGCCACTCCCTTCCTAAATCACGCTTGCTAATCACACAACTCTGTAGAAAGTAGAATGGAAGTATAATTTTGGTTCCAACGCAAGTCAGATATAAGAGCATGGACTTAACTGGAAAAAAAAAATCCATCTTGAGAAAACAGGGCTTATACTAGTAATGAACTGCTGGCTAAGATGATATTTCTTTTTCTTTGCTTATATATTTATTGTTGTTGGTGGTGGTCTTTGCACTTGAAATCTGGGCCTGGGCACTGTTCCTCTGCTATTCAGCTCAAGGCTAATGCTCTACCATTTGATCCACAGTGCCACTTCCAGTTTTCTTGTAGTTAATTGCAGAAAAGTGTCTCCGAAACTTTCCTACCCGGGCTGGCTTTGAACCCCAATCCTCAGATCTCACCACCACTCAGCTTACTATCAAATTTCTAACAGTGTACACTCAGGATATGTAATGGGTATATTCATCTATCTTTATATGAATTCTTGAGTTAAAAAACTGGGCTAGAGCATAGACTTACACTCACAAAAATGATTATAGCTTAAAAGTTGATACTCCTAGAGAAATAAAACCTAAGAATGTAAAGGAGTCTGGGAAGTTCCGTTTGCATCCAGCTAGGGAAGAACAGTCTTTGCAACAGTACCTATAATTGAGGAGCCAAAAGCTGGATTGGAAGAATGGCTCAGGTGATGGAATACCAGTCATGAGCAAGATTGATGAATAAGAGCTTGAGGCTTTTTCATACAAACATGCACATACACACTGAGGCACTTATATGTGCACACACAAATACACAAATGAAACGACTCTCATAAGATGTAGAAAAGTTAGAAAACAATAGAAAATATGTCCTGAGTAAGACTAGAATCATGTGATAATTTTTAATATAAGAAAGGCCTCAAATTACTTTTTTGAAAAATGTTTGAGAATATTACATAGGTAGGGACCAGAGATAGTAAGAGAATCAAGTAATCATTATTAAAGTTATTGGATCCATTGAGGAATGAATCAGAGGCCCTGCAGGTGCATGTGAAAATGTTCATATCCTGTGTCAAATGTTAGAAAATGTTTGAAAATAGTACAGGAACAGTCTGCGCAGTGTAGGGGGTAATATCACTGGAGAAATTCAGAATTGCTAATTTGTAACTAGATTAAATAAAACAAGAAACTATGGCAGGGCAATATGATATAAGCCTAGAATTCTAGCACTCAGACTAAAACAGATTAGAGAGTAGAATTACATAGTGATACCTTCCCTGGACCAGGTAGTATAATTTTGTCTTAATAAAACAAACCAAACAAGAAAGGAATACACAGTTGGAAGGTTGGGCTAATTTTGTCATTTTTGAGAAGTCAAGTTACCTATTGAAATGCAACTCATATATAATCCTCACTTGTGTTTTAAATTCTCTCTCCATTACAGAACATTCTTAGATGCAAAATGACTCATGAATACCTTCCAAAATTTGAGAAAGTAAGTAATCATCATTCTGTTGGATTCCAAAGAAATAATGAAGGATTACAAAAGCTTAAGCCTGAGAAATAGCAAAGTTTATCTAATGTAGGACTTTGTAAATGTTGCTAAATTAGAATTGAGATTTAAAATAAATATTTTGGTTTTGTTTGTAATTTCATATTCTATTGGATACTACAAAATTCTTTTCTTTTTTGTCAGTCGTGTGGCCTGAACTCTGGAGCTGCACACTGTCCTTCAGCTATTCAGCTCAAGGCTAGTGCTCTACCACTTGAGCCACAACACCACTTGCGGGTTTTTTCGCTTATGTGGTGCCAAGGAATCGAACCCAGGGCCTCATGCATGTAAGGCAAGCAGCCTACCACTAAGCCACATTCCCAGCCCCAAAATTATTTTGAAGTAGAGGGTTTAATTGACAAATTCACAAATGATTCTTGCAGTTTACTTGCCTAGAATATTCTTTCAAGAGAGATAAAATTAGAAATTAGTTAATAGATAATTCCAACAATTCATGTATAAAATGATAATGTGAATAATGTAGACAGAGTTGCCAAGAAATGGATGATATTAATTTATAAATTTAGAAAAAGCAATTTTTTGAGGCTTTGGTATAACATAGTATGAGGAGAATAATTGTGTGACATCTTCTTTCTTCTACCTATGTAACACAGGAAGCAATTTCCTTAATTATGTGCCTCTGTATACAATGAGAAAAAATGCTAGGTTTGGGGTTTGTTTTCATTTTTTTTTTGTATTATTGGTTTGTCCTAGTGCTTGAACTCTGATCCTGAACACTGTCTCTGAGCCTGTTTATGCTCAAAGCTTGTGACCTACCACTTCAATCTCAGTGCCACTTCTGTCTGGCTTTTGCTGAGAAGTTTATTGGAGATAAGCATCTAAGGAACCTTCCTGCCTGGGTGGGCTTTGAACTGTAACATTGCACTCTTAGCATCCTGAATATCTTTGATAGTTAAAAAAGTATAAATATGAGTAATATTTGCAAATGTTCTGATCTCAAGAATACCAGTGGGGGAAAATGATGCAACCCAGTTTATTGTGGTGTTCTTTCCAGAACATAGAAAGCATCACATTAGCAGAGGTGTAGTATTTTTTCACAATAGAGATAAGCTATTCGTGATGTAAATTAAGGGAACTTTGAGGTGCACCCTATACCTTGGAAACTGTTGGGCTAGGATGACTTTATTTCATAAATCTTCTGATTAATGGTCACAGAAATAATAGCTTACTCTGATCAAGAATTGCTTACTCTTGAAGAATTAATTATTAAGATGCTTCATAGTTTTATCCTTTACCAGAATGTGGCTATTTTTCTGTTTACTTCTCAATCTGTAGCAACCCATTGGAATATGAATCTATTGCAGAATTACATAACATGCAAACAGGTACTGTTTTGAAGCTCTCAGGTAGGAATGTTCAGAATTTGAAAATGAGTAGTTATTAGTCATAGGAATTTTGAAGAACACATATATTCTGCCCTTTTAACAACTTATTTACTTTTAAAAGTTATGGGTTTCAATAGAATGAAACTGTTTTCTGTTTTAGTATGAGAAAGTTTAAATTTATTCTTTTTTCAAAGTATTGACAAGTATATTGTGAAAATATTGTCTAGGTAGATAACATTCAAGTTGATGGCCCTTTGATTAAAAAGGGGTAATTAATTCATATTTAATGCCAAATAGTATTGATTTTTAAAAGTTACTAAAAATAATAATATTTACTATACCAATACAGTGAAATTTTATTTCGTGTAGCTTATTTATTTAATTTAATTTTCTTGTCAAAGTTATGTAAAGTGGAGTTACAGAAATTGTAAGGTAGTGAATACATAATGTTTCAAACTTGTTATCCCCTTTCTCATTTTTCTCACAGTTTTCCTTCACCACAATACCCCTCACAAGTTGTAATGTACATTTCCATCATATTGTCTTGTGAGCATTGCTATTGTATTGGTTTGCCCTTTGTCCTGTTTCTCGCCATTTTGTTGTTCCTATTCCCTTCCTTAATTAAGGTAAATGTATACCAATACACAGGGTATCAAAATCAAATACAGCAGGGAATAAACCATAGGGAAAAATGCCAAAAGAAAATAGAAATCACATAGTACATTAAAAACAACAACCGCAAATAAAAATCTCTGTTTCCATATCTTGGATTACATTTTGCTTAGCATCAGCATATATGGTCATATATATAGCATAACAAAGCCCCTGGAAAATAAGAGTTGCATGGACACGATATTATGAAAACTACATGTTAACTGTTTTTGATGGTAAAGGTTGAATTAGGATTCTGTTAAAGGAATTTCAAAAGAGTTTTAAAGTTATGACAGGTAAATTTTAATTGTTCAAAATTTTTAACAAGTTAGCCTATTAAAAATTTTTTTTAATTGCCTGGGAGAAAAGGCTTTCACGCAAAGAAATCCATGGAGACTTAGCTGAGAGGGAGCAATGTGGGTGAAGATGGCTCTTTTTCACATGAAACAAACAAACCTCACAAACCTTGCTGTAAATCCTGTAGGTTACCTTGAGAATTGTCTTTACCCAAGAAATAAACTCTTACTGTGTGAAACAAGGTTGTAGTGGAATTTAAATTCAAACTTCTTTAAAAATAGACATCAAAATTATGATTTGACCTTTACTAACCAAACAATAATTCTCTGTATTATAATACATTCTACAATGTCTTTGCACATAAAGCACTGAAACACAGAAAAAAATCTGATTGAATACTTCAAACCAATGATTTCACATTTCTAAGTGGCTCAAAAATATAATATCATTATTAACATGAGACAGTGAAGACTTCTCTTATTACATAAGCCAAAAAGTTTTGGGATCAGAAAAGAAGAGCAAATGGAAATAGTAAGAAAACAGTGTTCTTAGAAGCCCTAGCTAAGCGTATTGGCTTCAGCAGTGGAGGGAGGCCAAAACTTTTTAAAATAGATTGTCTTAATATTTTTGCTACCTAAAGTGGTTTTACAGAGCCTATTTGGCTCACTTCAATGCACACTAGATCGAATGAAGATATAAAAATAAAAATAAATTCCACATCCAAATAAAACAGTTTTAAAAGAGAAACCATGAAGACGTAGCAGTGGGGGAGGCCTTATTGTCCTTCCACTTCACTAGACTTTAAGCCAAGAAGCTGTGATTAATTGGAAATCAGGTAAGAGCTAAGAGGAGGACATAGAAATAGGACATAGAAGTATTGTCCTTTGTAACAGACACTGTCATCCAAGGTATGGGTGATTTAACTCTATTCTTCTCCACACATCTCGTTTGTTTGTTTTTTGGGTTTTTTGTTGGGGGGGGGGGGTCTGGTCGTGGGGCCTGAACTCTGGGCCTGGGCGCTGCCCCTCAGCTCTTCAGCTCAAGGTTAGCACTCTACCACTTGAGCCACAGCGCCACTTCCGGCTTTTTTTCTTATGTGGTGCTGAGGAATCGAACCCAGGGCCTCGAGCATGCAAGGCAAGTACTCTACCACTGAGCCAACTTCCCAGCCCCTCCATACATCTTGTTAAGCAAATGCAAGACCAACAGAAAAATAATCTATTGAAGTAATTTTGCAAAGAATAACTTCACTGTTCCTGATATGGTATCTAACAAGAGTCTTAAGTGAGAAGATAAATGTGGAGTCTTCTTCGGTTTCCTCTAAGCATCTTGTTAGCAAACTATATCTTTAAGGTTAGAAGTAATTGAACCAAAAAGTGGTGGAGTACTTATTTTTGTGGGCACTTTAGACACAAGAAGACTTTCAAGGTAAAAGAACAAAAAAGTATAGCTAAATATTTGTGATCACAGCTTCTTGGACTGGTTTTGTGGAGACAACGTTTTACATGAGAGTTTGTCCTCATTATCATAGATGTTGGGTTTTCGTGGCAACCAAATACAAGAGGGAAGTTTAATGGACTCGCTTGGACAAGTAAACAGCATAATAGAAAAAATGGCAAATACTATTTAGTGAATTACATTGACCGATTACTTTGCCAGAACAAAGAAGGAAAGATATAATTCAAAATCACTTGACTGAAAAGTATGAAAAAGAGTAGTAAAGAGCGATGAGAGAAAACATAGAGGACTGTTTTTCTCTCCAATGGAGTAATGGGTTTTGTTCTTGTTTCTTCCATTCTATATTCACCAGCTATCAAGTGTATCTCAGGACTGGAATATCCAGTTCAGACAAAGAGATCTCCCATTAGAAAATATTTGCTGCAGATGTAGGTGATTTATAACGTTAGACAATCTATTTAAGTCTGTTCAAAATTCTCCCCTACCCCAAACTGCCCTCTTTGAACAGTTGGTTTGCTTTTCCCATACTGCTTTTGATTAACTATTTAAAATTTTGAGAGGTCATATTCATACTCTCTAGAGATTGCCGTTTGGTTGTGATTTTTGTGTGTTTGGTATTTGTTGTGTTTTTAACTGAATTTCAAAAGGTTGTGGTAGTGTGTTACAATTAAATATGTCCTTGTAATTGTCCAGTGCTCCTGGATCAGAGTCACTCCTTCTATCATTCTCAACCAAACTCTTCTCCAAGATTTATTTCAGATTTATCACTTCCTTTATCACATGTGTACATTGAGTATTCTAGTTGTACTTGCCATTTTTTCATTTTTCATTCATTCTATGTTTTTACTAATATTCTTCTCTGGTTTCAACTTCTTGATAGTCATTCTTTTAAACTGTCTGTTCATACTTTGACAGGTTTATGTACATTCCATGGCATTTCAATCCTGCATATACTTGAACTGATAACAGCTTATATTTCCATAATTAATTCATCTGCAATAACAATTTGCCAGACTGGAGACGTGAAGCACCTAGACATGATTTTATTCTTATCCATTTGGAAGATTAATCTCTAGTCAACAAGAAAGTTTAAAAATGGCTTAGAATGTTTTCCTAAATAGCAGTTTTTATAAATGGCTTCGTACAATGGTTTGTGATTATTTTGTTTTACATGGGATAATATTTTCTACTACCTATAACTTTTGGGAAAAGAAGAAAACTAAAATTTATTACTGTGGAGGAATATGATAGAAATAGAAGACAGATTTTATGTTTGTCACATTTCTAATGAGTACCCATATTAAAAACTTGAAGTCATCTTTATTAAGGAAAACATCAATCAACATGATAAGGCAAATATCCGTGATCTTTTAAAATGTACCTTATTATTTGATGAAACTTACTTTATTAGCTAATATTAGGCTTGAAATATGGGAGGCTGATCTATGTAACACATTTCTGGAAGGCATCTACTGAACAACACAAATGGAGGGGGCTACTATTTCTATAATTTAAGGAATGGTTGAACCTGTTTGGTATTAGTGCTGGATAATAAATAAACTCTATTGTAACTTGTTCCTTCCACTTGAAAAACTTGTAATGTCACTAAGTATCATCTACTCGTCAAATGTTATTTTGGAGAATGTGTCTTTAAAAAGTTTATTTGAGGGGCTGGGAAGGTGGCTCAGTGGTAAAGCACTTGCTTGCGTGCATGAGGTCCTGTGTTCAATTCCCCAGCATCACATGACCAAAAAAAAAATCTGGAAGTTGTGCTGTGAGTCAAGTGGTAGAGTCCTAGCCTTAAGCTGAAGAGCTGAGGGACAGCGCCCAAGCCCAGAGATCAGGCCCCACACCCGGACCCCCTAAAAAATTATTTGAAAAGGAATATATTTTCAGGAGATTAAATATAGGTTACCATTGATTTGAGAATGACAACCTTTTTATACTACATAACCAAGTTTTACTGAAGTACCAGTGTTTTGAAGCACTAAGGATCTTCTCAATTAATGTTTTTCTGAATGATATTTGACTTCTAATTCAAGTTTTCCGAGCGTTGGTAGACAAATTATGGATCTATCCTTCCAGGAACTATTTTTTGCCCTACTTATACTAGACTGAAATCTTTCATTAATCATTAGGAGAGGGGTATTAAAAATATTCTTGTGACATTTGTGATCATGTTCACTCATATGGGCTAGTCATCTGTAAATTGAAAGTGTGAATTACAGTAGTTTCTCTCAGATTTTGTGATCTCATCTTTCATTTTTAAATTGCCTTGCATTTCACAATTGCCTACTGCTAAACCCTGTGTAATTGGGGCACTAAATTATTATAGGAAATGAGAAGTTAAGATGAGTCTTCAATTACTTTCTGTTGGCATGTTGCATGGGCCTAGGTGGGAAGACTTGCCCTTGTTATCTGATGATGCAGATAACTGGGACCTGGGATCCTAGGATGCGTGCGTCCTGTAGAATAATAATACCTTTTGGACATCATATCAGCAAAATTTGGGTATGATCAGAAATATTTAGAAAACCATTCTGGGCCAACGAGTTAAAACAATATACAGAGCAGCAGAGTAAAATCCCTTGCAGATTAGAGGAAAACAACATTGTTTTTTACCATGTGAATTCAGTAGACTAAGAACACTTAGAAGGTATCACAAGTTTATACCGAAGACATTGCATTGATACTTCTTATATTCTAATATATATTCTAAACCTAATTATTTATATTCCAATCTATTTATTGTAATAAATATCAATTTATTTGTCAAATTATCGATTAATTCTAGTAAGTTTCATTGTGTGAAACATAAAATTAGCACATATAAATATAAAATATATAACTATATGTAATATAAAGAAATGTTTTTCATTGTTCTGTTGTGGTTAGGGTATCAAAGGCAACTCTGTTTTACAGTATTATTCCATTATCTCTACCCCAGAGTTTGGTAGAGTTAGACCTAAAGCTTTACCATTTGTAGATTTACAGCCTAGAGGCAAGAGGAAACACTGTGATTAAAACATTACCAATTTAAGGCCTAATATCAAGGAGAAAAATATGGACTTCTCCTGGAGCTATGGAAATATTTGGTGATAGAAATTCAGTAGTGTAAGTTCCTGCCTGGTTGGATGGTCAGGACATTAGGTAATCATGCATAAGAACAATTTTTTTCCACCTTCTTGGCTTTAGCTACTTTTGAAATGGTAGGTATAATAAACAATTATATTATGATAAAATACTTTCTAGTCAGAACTGTTTATTTCTCTATGATCCCTTGCAACTAAGATTAGTTTTTTTCCAGTAAGATAATCTTTGCTGTCAGGGTAAGATATTCTGTTTGGTCTGTTACTACATGGAAGAAGGGTAAAGGGTCAGTAGACACTTGTGCCAGTAAGACCTCATTTGGGAAATTTTAAGCTGCAAATGTTTAGAAGTAGCACTTCAGCAAGGCTTACTTTGAATCCATTAGCTCCACAAAGCTAACTCAGTTGATAAATAAGTACTTGAAAAGCCATCTCTTTGAACCTAGCCATAATGGCTTCAAAGTATGATCAAATTTAAAATGAAAATGACTTAAAATAGTCATTGGCAAAAAAATGCAAGTTTGAGCAATCTACCAAACAATATGTTTTTCCACTATACACAGAATTTCAGAGAAATAAGATCAATAACATTGTTAGTAACAATAAGGTTTCCTTGCTACAAATAGGCAACCAAGGATATATGCCTGTATAAAGATTGCATCATTAACAACTTAAATTTACAGGATACTACATGCTCCAGCAGCACGTATACATAAATTACAACAATATAGAAATTAACATGCCACTTGTACAAGGATGATATGAAAATATGCGAATTATTCCATATTTTTCATTCTTCAGTTGCTAGAAATGAAAAACAGTTATTAAAAAGTTGATTACAAAAATACAAGTGTAACAACATATGTGATTCATATAATTAAAAGTTAGTTTGACATCAGTGTATTAAATCTTCAATTTAGAAAGGTCTTTACATAGCATAACCTTTACAAAACTTTTGAAATTAGATAACATTTTAATTTTATCCCAAAGAAATAAAATACTATAAGGACCTAGGAGAAAAAAGAATCTTAAACTGTCTTTATATGGAATGCAATCTGTAAGGACACATTTATTAATGAATTTATATAATATATAATAATGTAGTATTCAAAGCATTATATCTAGGAGAGAATGAAATAGATTATGGACATTTTACAAACAGAATACAGAATATGTTAAAATATACTTTCTTCAGACAAGCACCGGAAATGTCTTTAGGTTCTGTACTACTCATTTCAACAGAAAATTATTTCTGATTTTAAAAATCACAAGCTCTACAGAAATCATTATAGATGTATACAAACAACTCTTGAATATATTTTGACATCAAAGTCAGGCAATTCATTTGGAAGAATACCATGGAGTCCATGAATTTTTAAAGTAAGATATTGCTGTTGCTTTGTATTGTGAAAATATTTTGTACAGAGACAACGGATGGACTGGCATTTTTGAAATTTAAGTAACTTAACCAAATCATTAAGACGTAGGAGAACAATTTGTATAGCCTTTCACAACTTCAAAGAGGTAATCATACATACTTATCTTTTGGCAGTATCAAATGCAGTTTCTTCCAAGTTGTTCTTCAGACCTGGTTTAATATAATGGTTCAAAAGAAGGAGATCAAACGTATCTTTGCTGTTTCTGTTCCCAGCAGCAAGATGCAAGGGGGTCAAGAGGCCTTTCGTTTAGACATTGGTATCTGCATCATGATGAAGTAAGAAAGAAGCCACACTGGTATTATTCCACGTATAAGCACTGTGCAGGTGTGTCCAGCCATTCACAGTTATTGCATGAATATCTGCCTCGAGCCACCAACTCATGGACAATGTGTCAGTGTCAACTGTAGGTTTCCTGATGAAGAGCGGTATACTCATCGTCATCCCTAGTGGCCTTTTTGGAAAGGTTTCACCACACTGTAGAAAGCCGATTAATTTCGGCAGCCCAAAGAAGAAATTTGCTTGGATCCTTCTCCATTTTTTTTCTTGCAAATGATACCATTCCTCACTTTTTCATCTTCTTCCTTGTCTTCATCAGAATTGCCTAACCAGAGACTGAGTACCGGTCGGAATGAGGTGTCTATGTATTTCCCCAGTAGTTGACGTTGGTTGAACTGTTCAGAAAAATCCAGTGAATTTTCTGCATCTTTTTTTTTCACCATGACTTATTTTCTCTTTTTCCATTTTTACTATTCTAAATTATTCTAACTGGAGAGTAGAGAATTGATAGAAAGCAGAGGAAAGGTTTTCCTCCGTATTAAAAGGTACAGAATGAAAATGAGGACCATTGGTGTCTCCATGTGCAGCTTATTCTAGGAATGAAAACATAGGAAATAATACTTTCTATGTAAATGATTTGGGAAATGGCAGAGCAGAAAGTGAAATGATGCAACCAAAAATATAACAACAAAATAAATTAGGATAATTATGGAACAATCATATGAGAACCATGAATGAGAGAGAGGAAGAGAGAGACAGATGTTCAATGAACTAACTAGCCACGAAATCCATGCCTCTGATCAATTTATAGAGCAAACAATTTTATTTTTAAAAGAGATGGAAATTGAATTTATAGTGTGTCTCTTTATGATGTGCAATGTGATGGATTGATATACATTGTGCTGATCACTTTTCTGTTAATGTGAGGAACATACCTGCAAAGAACATTTCTGAGGAGGAAACTATTATATTGACTCATGGTTTAAGAGAACACAGTTTAAGATAAAATGTCTCCCTTGTTTTTAATTATATTTTTATTATCTTAAATAATTGTACAAGAGAATTTCCATTCAACAAATCAGTTTTTAAGTACAATGGATCTTTACATAACTTCTCCACACCCTTCCAAATCTCACCCCACTTTAATTTTTTCTACTTTCATACTATCTGTATTGAATATTATGCCTTGACGCTCTTCCTCCATAACTCTTTTTATTCCTTCCCTTTGAATTCCCCTCACATTTTAAGTGATAGTTTCCTGGTATTCATTTTGTTGGATTAAAAATTCAATTTTATAAGAAAATACACCTTTGAAATTCTCCTCTGCAAATAGCATGCTTTGGTTAATATTGTTGTGAAAACTTGCATAAAGTTCTATCTTCCAAATATGAGACAGAACATGGGTCCTTTGTGTGTGTGTCTTTGACTTAGTTTACTTAACATATTTTTAGATCTATCCATTTCTTTGCAAATAATGTAACAGTCTTCATAATGGATTTGTGCAATCCAATTGTGTACATGTGCCACACTTTCTCTAACCATCCCTCTGCCAAAGGGAATCTGGGCTATTTCCATCAGTTTTCTACGGTGAATAGTGCAGCAATGAACATGGTTGTGAAAGTGATTTTACTGTAACCTTTTGGAAGAATTCATCACTATCTTTCTGGGAACAACCCTCTAGTCACTTTTCCAGAATAATCACATCCCTCTCTTCATCTCCATTAGAACGTATTGCAAATCCTCAAAAACACACTACCCCCTACAGGTCACAATAAGCTAAAACCACACTGTGTCCATATTTTTTCAATACTTTTTTTCATAATTGTACATATAATTTAGTGAGAACCTTCTATGTACTTTTCTAATGTGGCAATGAGGGACATGACAATAGAGTAAAAGTAAGAAATATGCAATTTAATAAGCTATTATCATACTTAAAATCATTTTCAGCTTTAACTCATAGCCTCACATACTATTATTTTAATCTTTATTTGATTACTTCATCTATCCTCTAACTTATAACAGGTGAGTTAAATACAATGGCAGAAACTGTGGTTTGATTTTGACACTCATGTGTGAGGATGCACAATATGGGCAAATAGATGGATTGGATTTAATAGCTATTATCCATTTTGTTAAAGTAGAGATGATTTTGCCAAACTGATTCTCACAATTCATATTACATTCAACAACAAGAAACCTGTGACAATTCTCTTTGTTTTGCTCCTTATTAACTTTTGTTTCCATTTTATTTTATTTTTCGTCTGTCGTGGGGCTTGAACTTGGGACCTGGGCGCTCTCCCTCAGCTCTTCAGCTCATGGCTAGCACTCTACCAATTGGGCCACAGTGCCCCTTCCGGTTTTTGAGTGGTTTATTGGAGATAAGAATCTCTCCAACTTTCCTTTCCTGTCTGCTTTGACTTGCGATTCTCAGATCTCTGCCTCCTGAGTAGCTAGGATTACAGGCATGAGCCACCGGCGCCCAGCTACCATTTTATTTTATAATGAAGGATGATTTCACAACTCTATTTTAGATACAAAAATATGCTAAAATATTTCTATCCGTATGCATTGATATATACACACACATATATTACACAGGTTATAAGGATAATTTATAACTTCTGTAACTGCACAATTTACTAAATTATTAAAATCATTGATGACTCATGGCTGGAATTCTGGTTACTCGGAGGGTGAGATCTGACGATTGTGGTTTGAAGCCATCCTGGGCAGGAAAGTCCATGAGCCTCTTATCTCCAAACAACCAACAGAAAATCAGAATTGCAACTGTGGCTGAAAGTGGTAGAGTGGTAGCCTTGAGAGAAAAAGCTCAGGGACATCATCTAGGGTCTTAGTTCAAGAAGTACAATCTACCCCCAAAAATCTATTTAATTTACCCCTGTGTAAGTAGAGTATTTCCATCACCCAAGTGCAAATCCATACTCACTAGCAAGGTAACTGTTTTGTCTGAAGTACCACAAAACATTATCATTTAAGTAGAAAGTATTGCAATGTGGGTTCATTCTATCTCTCTCATGGATTTTTCTCCACTCAAATACTCAAATCTTACCATTATTCCAATTATTTAAAATCATAGTTTTTTTCTTTAATACCCATAATATTAGAGTTTGAATTGAGTGTCTTGTGCCCCCGAAATGGTTGTTCTTACCATTTTGTCATGTCCTCAGACTTAAATTATCCTGATTATTTTTCAGATAGAATCTGGCTTCCTACTTGTATCTGATTTGGGGCTCAGTACACTTTATGTTATTCTTCCTGGAATTTAAAATAACAGGTGCGTGGCATTGTGTACAGATCTTTCTGTCCAGTCTGGGCTTTAAGCACTATCCTTAAAACAGTTCACTCCCATGGATTAAGGATATTCATAAGCTTGTCATAGTTGATTTTTTTAATATTTGCATTTCCTGCAGGTTCTTGAGTACTGAATTAATTTTTGTTTTCTTGGGTTGTTTTGTTTCATTTGAATATATGGATTATTGTTCTTCACTTTTCCTTTTGTTTCTTTCACTCATGTTCTTACCTGAAGCGCTGAGAAACTAATTTTTCTTTCTCAAGATAGTCAAGATGAATATTATTTATTCCAAAAAAAATTCAGTAATATTTAAACACCTCATACCTATGAATAGTATACAAATGCTAAGTTCTGAGAAGGGTCTTTTTATTTGCCCAGCAGTCTTTGGCATACACAGACAGATCATGAATTTTATGAAGTTAGTAAATACAGATGTTCGCCAGGCGGAGAAAAACCTATTATTAATTGTTTGACAGGGTTATGTTGCTTCATGCAGGATTACACAAAATCATGTTCCTAGGAGGAACATAAAAATTATCTAATACAACAGACTTGAGAGAGATGAATTGACTTCCTGAATAATTTACTTTTGAGTCAAATAAAAGCAGGCTTCCAAAAAGAGAGTAGACTTTAAAGAAACATGAGTTGTATGTAAATAGGTGGTTAGCTGATTTTGTTAATTTGTGAACTAATACAGGGAAATAAAGTAATACAAGGTTAAAATGAAAGAACTTCACATTGAAATACTCATTTGTGTGTGTTTGTGTGCATGTGTGTGGACGCTCGTGCGAGTCCCCGCACACACATGTGCATGTGCTCATGAATACATTCATTATTCTTGAGGCTTCATACTGCGCAAGCATTATTCCTCAGCTTCTCTGTCTAAAGGTAATGGTCTACCACTTGAGCCACTTCCACTTCTGGTTTTTTGGAGATAATCGCATGTATTTTCATGATTTGACTGGCTTTGAACAGTGGCCTTCAGATCTCAGCCTCTCGAGTAGCTACCTAAGCTGATTCAGCCTCTGAGTAGCTAGTTAAAATTCTGTCTGTCCTCTATGCTTCACTGCTTTTTTATTTTTTTCCTGAGGTAATCACAAGTCATATATATGTCTAGTTACTTTAGAAAATACTCTTACTGCTTGGCACCATGGGCTCCCACCTCTACTCGTAACTACTGAGGAGGCTTGAGAATAGAACCAGGCCGAAAGTTTAGTGGACCTCTTTCTCAATCTACAGCTGGGTGGATTGGATCATTTCCACCACACTGCACTATCTACAGTCTAAGATTGGAAGGACTGCAGAATCCAGGCCAGGCAAGGTAGGAAGCTAGACAAGTTGGTCGGCAACTCTGATTCCATTGATGATGGGAAGGCTAAAATGACAGATCAGATGCATGTTCTTGTGGAAAGGGAACCCCTATCCTAAAATTAACCACTGATATGACGCCAGCCTAGCATGAGCAATAACTCAAGTCGAAATCCCCACAGTTTCCCACAACCAAAATAAGTATATACATTAACATACAAAAACTTAGTAGAATCTGTTCTTTGCTCTAATATCAGCTTTATCTGATTATCATATGATGTGACAGAATAGCTTCTTTATTAAATTTAAGATATATTTTAAGTTTTGAGTATTAAGCTTAAGATATATTTAAGACCTAGAAAATTCTTTCTCACATATTAAGTGCAAATGTATGGCAAATTGTCTCATTTCTTACATATTTGACTATCCCTATAAATTCAGCTTATGATTATTATGAATAGTAACATATTCTGATTAATTACTTTACTTTGTAACAGATTTTACACTTTTTGCTTCTCTACTGAAGATTAATTATTAAAGTAGCATCATCAAAATATATTCCTTGGGTACTTAGGGCAATTTTTTACAAAGGTTTTAACCAATGGCTTATAAGAATTCTTATTGGTATATTGTTTGGTTTATTTTTAATTTCAATTTAATTTTATTGTAAAGGTAATGTACAAAGGGGTTACAGTTACATAAATAAGTACATTTCTTTTTATTTATTTATTTATTTATTTTTAAAATTTTATTTTATTTTATTTGAGAGCATACTGTACAGAGGGGTTACAATTACATGGGCAGGATAATGCATACATTTCTTACCAAGCATTGCAGCCTCCTCCTTTGTTTACCCTTCACCTCCCTTCCCAGCTTATGGAAGGAACGTTGTTATCTCTTCCATCGATTTTTTTTGTATGCTCAAAAAAAGAACTACTGATGCTTTTGCTGTTGCTATTGATCAATGAGTGCTTTTGCTTTCTTTGTTCATGCATTTTTATAAGAAAATTTGTATGCAGAGGGTTTACAGTTACTTTAGTCATCTAAAAAGTACATTTCATTTTATTTTCTAAATTTCAAATTTTGAACTTAAATATTTTCTTCTGTTTCTTCAGGGTAATTCTTTTTTCAGAGTTGTAGGACTAGTTAATATAATTTTGCATGATTTTTACACATGTAAATTATTCAGACAAATATATTTTGTTTTTAAAATATTTATAAAGTGAATATTTAAAAATTATTTTTTGAATTTTTATACGGTTGGTAAATTTAAAAAATTTATTTCTTATAGATGTAAACATATTTGTCCAGGTAGCAAATACTGTATTTTTAAGAAGCACATACTTTATTAAGAAAAGTTTCATTACCTGGTGATTTTTGGAAATATTTTTACTTAACTTAAAAAAAAATGTTTGAGCTGGGCATGGTGATTTGTGGCTGCTATTTTCTAGCGATGGTGGGAAATGTAAATAGGGTTTGTAATTCGGGAGAGACTGAGCAACTATAATACCTTATTATAAAAATATTCAGAGAGAAATGATTAGAGATATAGCCACCCCTAGCGAGATATAGAGCACTTGGTTATAATATTCTAAATCTTGATTTAAAACACCACTAGCATCAATTTTTTGTCAAAATGAAAGGATACATGTGTCAAAATGTTTATTATTTAAAACTTATTTGAAAATGTTCTCATGTCTTCTATTGCTTAATTTTCAGTTTACTTAATCTATTAGAAGCTATTGTGATTATTTTATTTCTACTAAACTTTTAAATAGGATGAGAAATATTATTATTTCATATATTAACCTACATTTTCTATTTGTGATAATTTCCTCTGTTTAATATGATAATATCAATATTCCAAACGTGTGTATGTGGTGTGTGTGTGTGTGTGTGTGTGTTCTTGTGGTTTTTGTGTGTGTGCTTTGTAATGCTTAAGAGATCACACCATTGCTTCACATATGCTAGGCCAATGATTAACCACTGAGCTATACTGTGTAGTTATGATCCAAATAGTGTTTTAAATTTTGACTTTTACATTTTCATTCCTAGTATGTTTTTTTCAAAATTATATATGACAAAATGTGATCCATCTTCTATCCATGTTAGCAATTTTTATTGTTATTTAGAATATTTCCACTTCCAAACTCTTGTGTTTTTAATTGATAAAGGTTTTACTGCTTCTTTTCTCTCTTCATTCTTTTTCCCTTTAGAGTTGACCTATTCTTTCTCTTTCCCAGATGTCATGCCACATTGAGGCTCCTGCTACCCACAGCACAGTCAGAACAGGGCAGTGCCCCCAGGATCCAACACAGACTTCTGACTTGGGTAAATAAAGAGGCTGTGCTTGAGTCGCCCACATTCAGCAGTCAGCAGTCCGGGCACATGAGCATCTACTAAGGCCACCCCAGTAGCTATGGGGACTCTGACCTCAAGAAAGAGGCAGGCACTCATGCAGGCTGACTTTGTAGACAGCTCCTCTTCCAGGTGCAGCATGGTGACCTTTGAAGCAGAACATGACTGTGCGCCCACTAGTAGATCACAGCACACAATAATAAAACTTGGTAAGCAATGGTCCTGTGCTCAGAGAGCTGGAAACAGAGGCAGGAAATCAGAAAGAGAGAGAGAAAGAGACAGAGAGAGAGAGAGAGAGAGAGAGAGAGAGAGAGAGAGAGAAACTCAAAGCTAGCTCTTATTTGTACCGGTTTTGATATCCTTGCTGAGAAATGCATATTTTCACCAAGAAATAAAAAGGAAAACTCCTAACTCTAACTCTGATGGAGTAGCTGAGATCAATCTAGACTTCCTACCATAAACAATCACAAAAGTGGAAGTTATGTGAAAAATATACGTATATAAATGTATATATAATATAAATATGTAGGCATATATATGTATATTCAAATATACAATGTGAATATGTATTGTATGTACAATGTATAATGTATATATGTATAACATACAGGGATAAAAAAAACGAAATACATAGTATTTGAAGGAGTAATGACCAAATCCTTCCCAAATTTGATTGAAAACATTAACCCTTCTATCCAGGAATCTAGCAGCTTAAAGAAGATAATTAACATAATTACACAGGTCCACACTAAGACACATTCTAATTAAACAAAGACAAGAAACCTCCCAAAGCACAGAGACACAACTCATCACACAAGGGATCTTCAATCATATAATGACAAATTTCTAATCAAACACTAGATTAAATATTAGACAGCAAGGGCAACACATTTAAGGTGTTAAAAGGACATATCTAATACCAACCTTTTTAACTAATATATATATACTTCCCCCAAATGTGAGAGAGATGAGCTAAGTACGTAATGATGGCTCAGGCATATAACCTTAACTACTCAGGAAGGTGAATTGTGAGGATTGTGGCTCAAAGACAGCCTGGGCCTTGTAACCTCAGAAGCAAATTGTAGGAGAGCTGTCCTTGAGTAGGACGGAGGTCTTCTTGCCATGTCATTGCTGGAACAAATATAGGATAAGGTGGCCATCAAGCATGGAGGCTATTGGCCAGTGTCTCCACAGAAGCAATTTATGAAATTCAGGAGTCCTCTACAAGATGAGAGGACTTTGACCACTGTCCTAGTAGTTTCAGGAATGGCATAACAATGACCAGAGCAACCTCAAGCCCACATGGAGTCGTTAGCAACAGTCTTTGAAGCTTATGGGCTAGAGTATCAATGCTGGCAAGCTATGATTGGTCTACTTTTTCTCTGACTTCACTGGCCCAGACTCTGATTGGTCCATTTCTTCTATGATGTCACTGTGATGGGCTGCGATATCTCCCTTTTGAGAGGTCATGCAGTGTATATAGGAAGCCACTGTGCTCCAACCTATGTGAGTTAACACCTCTAGGAGCTCTTGATTGGTGACATGCTGGACTGACTCAAAGCAAAATTCATGATTTTTCTGATATGGTGGGGGGGGGGAGTTGTCATTTGGTTTTGGTATTTCTTTTTATTTTTTCTGTGTTTCCATTATTTTATTTAGTTAATTTTAGGTAGACTTGCTACCTGCCATCATAGCAGAAGGATGGAAGAATACAAAGAATCATCCTCCATATCCTTGAATGAAGAGATCATCAGTCAATACCAGATGAAAGAGCTCATTGACCATGGTACCAATGGACAAGTGAAGCTGGCTATCCACACCTCACACACATGGAAGTGGCAGTTAAAATACTCCTGAAGGGATGAAAGGTTAAAGTTTGAGGCAGTGACCACTTGTTGCTTGTTTCTGTCTAGCAAAGCAACACGTGGTGGTAATCGGAACACCTGGTTGATTGTGTGCCTTTATAAGACCTGCAAATACTTAGCTCATGGCTCTCTTCCTAGGCTCCGCTGTACCGAAGTGTAGGACGAGGCCCAAGATGCAGCCCGTTTAAATAAAACAGCTGTAGAGTCTGACATTCAGTGGTCTTTTTGCGGGGGGGGGGGGTTCCTGCAACCATGGCATAACATATTAGTGGGGGCTGGTTCGGGATACCCCCCAAAGACCCCGGAGACCTCAGACTCCAAAGGTAAAACAGCGCTGTCTTGGTTAATTTGCCTTGTCCTCTCGTTTGTCTGTTTTACTTTCATTTTCCCTTGTGAGGATGGCCCCTCCAATTCGTAAAGGGTTCTCAAAGTGGACCCGCTTGCACGACAACACTGGAGGAACTGGGAGATGTCCCAGATCCTCTTGTGGGGAGGGGATAACCCTGCTGTGTGGAGCAGGGGTCCTTGGAACCCCACCATGTGGAGTGGGGGGGGTCCTTGGAACCCCGCCGTCTGGGGCGGGGGTACTTTGAACCCTGCCGTGTGAGGCAGGGGTCCTTGGAACCCTGCTGTGTGGGGCTGGGGGGGGGGGGGAAAGGGGTCCTTGGAACCCCGCCGTGTGAATTGTGGGGCGAGAGTTGGTTTGGTGTTGGGCCGGAACTGACCAAGAGAGCCTTCTAACAGAAGCCCAACTCGCCCACTGTGGGTCTGTTCCTTCTGCTGTGGGGCATGGGTATGGAACGCCACCATGACAGGAGTCAGTGGACCAATTTGGGAGATCTCCACTTTGTAAGCTTTTTTTTTGTAACTGTCAGGCCTGCATGTGTTTTGTTTGTACTGTTTATTGTTTTATGGACTGTATGACTGACAGGACTGGAAACCACGGGCAACACTCCATCTAGCCCCCTAGACTTACAAAAAGAAACTAAGAAAGAGGAAAAGAAGTGTACCCCTGGTTTTTCAGGGAGATAACTTGGAAGAAGAAATGTTTCCTCCCCCATATTCCCCTTCCCAGGTTCCTTTTGCAGAACCTGAGAATGATCAAGAGGAGGAGGGAGCTATAGAACACTTGGCACCTGCCCTTCAAGTTTCTGAGGGGCCAGTCACTCAATGCCGCAGTGGGATCAACCCCCCATCTAATGCAGCTGTTATTTCCCTACGTGCCATAGGTACTGTGGATGTGGATGGTCAACAGCAACACAATAGTGTCCATTTTCTACCAATGCTCTATACAATTGGTGCATCCAAAATGCCCCCTTTTCTGAGAAACCCTAGGATTTAATTCGTTTGCTTGAAACTATTCTCTTTACTCATCAGTCCACTTGGGATGATGGCAGTCAGCTTTTACAAGTTCTTTTTACCACTGAATTGAGAGACCATATCTGAGAAGCGGCCCAGAAACATATCTGTGGCCCCACGGGAGTGCCCATCACGGATCCTGCCCTGATCGCTGCCTATTTTCCTGAGATCCAACCAACATTGGACTACAAGACAGTTGAAGGTAGGGAGCATCTCCTCATCTACCGCCAGGCTCTGTTGGCAGGTCTCAAGGTGGCGGCTTGCCAACCTACTAATATGGCCAAGGTTTATGATATAAGACAGGGAGTAAGTGAAAGTCCAGCAGCATATCTTGAGCGGCTCTTGGAAGCTTTTAGTCAATATACTCAATATGATCTTGAGACACAGGAGTCGGCTCAGATGATTATGTTTGCCTATATAAATCAAGCTGCACCAGACATAAAGTTGCAGGCTCTAGACAGTCTATAATTAGGGATCTAGTAGCCGTGGCAGGAAAGGTTTACAGTAAGAGAGACAGAGGAGCAAAGACAGGAAAGGAAGGACAGAGAACGTAAAATGGAGCATGAAAAGAGAAACCGGGCCAAGGAAAAGAGGCCAGATTTGTTGGACTCACCACTACTGCATGCTGAGCATACCTGGTTCACAGATGGCAGAAGTTTCATTCGAGATGGAAAAAGGTATACGGGCCCAGCAGTCACCATTGACACTGTGATAGCGTGGGTAGAAGCACTCCACCAGGGACCATCTGCACAAAGAGCAGAGCTAGTGGCACTAACAAAAGCCCTACAAATGGGAAAAGGGAAGAGACTAAACATTTACACAGACAGTCGGTATGCTTTTGCCACCGTGCATGTCCATGGAGCCATTTACCAAGAGAGGGGGATGCTGACAGCTGAGGGAAAGACTATTAAAAACAAGAAAATTTAAGCCTCATCTGTGCCCAATGGGAAACAGCAAATATTGCCATTATGCACTGCCCAGGCTATCAAAAGGGAACTGATTCAATAACCAAAGGAAATAACTTGGCTGATCAGGCAGCTAAGGAGGCGGCCCTCCAGCCCAGAGCTTAAGTACTGACTCTAGTAGACCCAGGGCCACGAGCTTTGCCTCCTGAGCCTCAGAACTCCCAAGAATACTTGGAGTGGATAAAGAAAATTCCCATGGCCTATAAACCCCCTGGCAGAGAAGGAAAAAAAGACTAGTGGAAAACTGGTGAGGGAAAACTTACCTTGCCACAAAGATTGGGCAAGGGGATTCTTAGGAGAATCCATCGGGTCTCTCACATGGGAACCTGAAGAATGCAGGACATGCTCTGACACTCAGAAGTAAAAATTAGGCAAGGGAATCAACTCTTGAGGACATTGTGAAAAATTGTAAAGCCTGTCAGCTCACCAATGCCCCCAATCAGCCAGTTACTAAAGGAGCTTGCCTCCATGGAGATAGGCCAGGTGTGTATTGGGAAATAGACTTCACAGAAATTAAAACTGGAAAATTTGGATATAAAAATTTGCTAGTTTTTGTAGAAACCTTTTCAGTATGGGTTGAAACCTACCCAACAAAGCATGAGACCACAAATGTCGTGGCTAAGAAGATCCTGGAAGAAATTCTACCGAGGTATGGCTTCCCATCCCCCAATAGGTCAGATAATGGACTGGCCTTTGTCTCAAAAGTAAGTCAGCGAATAGCTCCGACATTGGGGATGGATTGGAAATTGCACTGTGCTTATAGACCCCAGAGTTCAGGGCAGGTATGAATCAGACTCTATAAGAGTCCTTAACTAAATTGGCCTTGGAGACTGGTGTAGACGGGGTATCGCTCCTTCCTTTTGCTTTGTTTAGAATAAGAAATTCACCCTATCGGCTTGTCTTTAGTTGCTTGCTGATTTGGATGATACTGAATTTCTGTGTAAGCTTGACTATTTAAAGCTGGTGCATAATAGTATGCGGCCCCAGCTTAGAGAATTATATGATTCTGCTTCCATTCCTATCCCACATTTGTTTAAACCAAGGGACTGGGTGTTTGTTCGAAGGCACAACTTGAGATCTCCGGAAACATGATTGAAGGGACCTTACATGGTGCTACTGGCTACACCCACTGCCCTTAAAGTGGACGGCGTTGCTGCTTAGATCCACTGCTCCCATCCCAGACCAGCTGACCCCTTTGCCCTGGATGACCATCAGGAAACATGGGAAGTCTCCAAGCATCCGACCCAACCACTCCGCATACGCAAGAAAAGATAAATGGACTGATTGTTATTGGTATACTCGTTCAAGATCAAGAGCTGTTGAAGTTTAGTTTTGGGCCAGAGCCACAAGATTGTGGCTCAGGACCATAAATCAAGCGCGGGGGGGGGGGGGGGGGGGATTGAAAGGCTAAAGTTTGAGACAGTGACCACTTGTTGCTTGTGTCTGTCTAGCAAAGCAACATGTGGTGGTAATCCAAACACTTGGTTGATTGTGTGCCTTTATAAGACCTGCAAATCCTTAGCTCGGGGCTCTCCTCCTAGGCTCCGCTGTGTCAGAGTGTAGGATGAGGCCCAAGCTGCAGCCCATTTAAATAAAACAGCTGTAGAGTCTGTCTCTCAGTGGTCTTCTTGCGGGGCGTGAGGGGGGGGGGTCCTGCAACCATGGCATAACAGCAAGAGTCCTCCAGTCATCAATTAAAGAATGAAGTGGACATTTTTAAGAAGGTATGGCACAAACACACCATCAGGTTGTACCAGGTGATGGAGAAGGAAGAGTATATGTATCTCATCAATGGAACTGGCCAGTAGGGGATACCTTCTGGGGTGGATCTCAAAATCCTGCCGCCTATATGAGGATGAAACCAAGAGGCTCTTCACACAAATTGTAAGTGCTGTTCACTACCCATACCAGAACAGAATCACACACAGATACCTTAATTCCAACAATATCCTGTTGGATACCAAAGGCAATATCAAAGTCAGTGGCTTTATCTGAGCATCTGGTTCACCCTGGGGCAATTGCTATCAAATATATGTGCTGCTGTGCTATTCCACCCCCCTAAATTTTCCTGGAAGAAAGAAATGATGGCCGGGTGCCAGTGTCTCACTCCTGTGATCCTAGCTATTCAAGTGGCTGAGGTCTGAGGATCATGGTTCAAAGCCAGCCCAGGCTGGCTCTATCCTCTGACCTGACTCATACTGATACCAAAAACTAATTTGGGGTGGAGATGGCAGTGGATAGAGATGGCTAGCAAATAGTTACAACTCTTCTCAGAATAAGCTGCTGAATGTGGACCCAGGAACAGAGCAGTTCCAGACAAATGGGAGGAGAACCCTAAGAGATATCAAAGATAAATTCACTTGAAAGCCAGAAGGCCCTGTTATTGAGATGGGAGAGATTTGTAGGTGGTGTATTAAAAAAAAGAGTTGTAAGTGGGATCCACGAATTGAGTCAAAACACTGTTTGCCTAGCAAAACCCTCAGTCCAGCCAAGAATACAAGTGCATCAACTGCCATAGAGTTCCTCAGGAGGGATTCCAGCCACTGAACACCTTGTACTGCAGTGTAAACTGAAAGTTGTAGTTATCAAAGCATGTAATTTTTGTGCATACAAAAACTACTTTAATTACACTTCAACTACACCCTAGTCATTAAAATTTTTGTTTGATTTATTTTATTCTATGTTATTTAAGATGTAGTCTCATTATGTAGCCAAGTGTGATCTTAACTTCATAATTCTACTGCTTAATCTCCCAAGTGTTGTGATTACAGGTGTGTCCTTCTTTGTTGTCCATCATATTTTATCTGCATGTTTCCTTAACTTTAATACTTTATTTTATCCCTTGGCAGTACTGTGGTTTTGATTCAGAGGCTGGTGCTGGGCAACCTAGTGCTCTACCACTTGACCTCTGCGCCTGGCCTTACTCTTCATTTTACTTTAGATGAGCTCTTATTGTATTATTTTTTGTATTGTATTGTATGTGCTTGGGTCAGAATCAGACTGTGATTGTAATGTATTTTCCTGCTGAGAAGCTTTTTTGTCCTTTTATATTTTTTGTAAATATAATTTTTCTTCTTAATAAAAAAGAAGGTACACAGAGGTGTTACATATATATAAGTCATTTTAAAATTCAAAACCTTATTTTAGAAGAGTAAAAATGCATATAATCAGTAAATTTTATCTCTAGGAAAAATGGCTACTAGATTAAATGTTTTTGGAGGCTAGGTCAGTGGCATTTGGTATTGTTCTCACTTCAGCTCTAGACAATGCTACATAGGTCCAGGCCTGCATGGCCTAAATAAAAGCAAGTAAAAAGTAAAAAAAATGATTTTTTAGGGCACATCTGTGGAAGGTTTGAAATACATTTGAAATACATTTTATTGACCATTTGTACATTTCTGTGATGATGAAAAGTGATATAGCAATTATGGTACAATATGACCCATTCTTCTAACATAACATAGCATTACCACATTACCCAGCAATTCCATTGCTCATTGCATAATCCAAAGAACTGAAAAGAAAAAACTAATAGCTCATATGCCAATAATAACAGCAAAGTTCACATTAGTCAGAAGCTGGAATTACCTGGAGTGTCTATCAGATATACAGTTTTACAAAATATGAGGTAAGTATTAATGGATTATGCCATCCACAAAAATGCTGCATTTAATATATATCTGTCACGGATGGACACAAAAAAATAATCTACTATTTATGTGAAACATTTACTAAACCATTTTATAAGAGAAAATGGAAGATTAAAATTTCTGGGGCAGGTCATTGGGGTGATTATTACTCAATGATTGTGTGGATTCCATCAGTATCAACAAGATAGCTCACAAATAGAGGTAATGGTGTGCATATAATTAATGTCACTGAATTTTATACGTGCCTAACAAGCCTGAGGCCCTGCGTTCATCCCCAGCACATCCAAAAAATGCTAAATCATCTTTTTGTTACCTACCTTGAGTGGAAGGTGCTTTTCTAATATTTTGATTGTATCCCTCAGAGGATCTCTGGTGGATCTCTGATGTTTAGTCATGCTTTACAGACAATCCATTATTTTAATATTAATTTTAAATTTTAAAGGAAACCTCATATATTAAAATGAGGGCAATGCCTGCAGATCTAATTCAAGAGGCTAAAACAGGAAGACCCTTACACAGTCTAGGCTGCATAGAGAGGTCATGTCTAAATTTCCATGGTTACTGATGAAACTGGAGGGACAATTATTTGTAAGTAATTGCAAGTGATAGATAACTGAGAGATAAGTTTCTGATCACATTATATTTTGGTCATGTCAACTTGTATTTAATATTTACATGAATTTTTAAATTTTTCCTTTTTCCCTTACTCTCAGCATGTCATTTTGAAACTTTATACTATGTTCTCATTTGCTACATTTAAAAAGAAACATAGTTTTCCTTTGTATCATATTAAACATGGTTTTTGAATATTTTCTATATTATACAACTACTATTATTTACTTTTGAAAATGTTAGGGAAATGAACCCGAAGATATGTATTCAAATGTTTTTTTTTTTCATGCGATTGTTTCTAACACATTCATAAGATTATTTCTTTGTTGCTTTGTATGTCCCTCCCCCACAGTATAACTCCTGCTTTCACTGTATTTGATGTTGGTATAATTTGTGGAAGGGAAGGGGAAAAACAAATCGTTTAAATAGGGATACAGGTGGACCCACTGCAACAATGAGATGTACAAGTCGTTACATCGAAAAATGAACTTTACAACTTTGGTGCGGGGAAACGGGGGTAGCGGGGAGGATTGGGTGGGGGAGTGGGAGAGGATGGGAAGGGGTAGGAAGGGGAAACAAAGGAGGAGACTACAATGATTGATAAGAAATGTACTCGTTATCTTGCCCACGTAATTGTAACCACTCTGTATAGTATGTTCACAATAAAAAATAAAAATTAAAAAAAAGAAAATTTTTATGTTTTTTTTTCTGCATGTAAGGACTAGCCACTGTCTCAGAGATTTTTCTTAGTTCTGCCAATTGAGCCAGAGATAAACTTCCAGCTTCATTCTTTTGAAAAGTCTCATGCAAATCCCAGTACAACTAAGGAGGCTGAAATCTGATCTTGATTTGAAGCCAGTCTGAGCAGCAAAGTCTGAGATTCTTATCTCCAATTAATCACCAAAAAGCTGCGGGTAGTAGAACGGTATCTAGCCTTGTGTAAAACAGGGCAAGTTCAAGCCCTAGTATTGTAATTACATTAACAAGTCTCATGGACTTTCTTGCTTGGGTTGGATTTGAACTACAACCCTTAGATTTCAGCCTCATGGGTAGGTAGGATTTAAAGGCATGAACAATCAACCGCAGACATTTTAATTTTTTTTGGTCATTCATGGGGCTTAAATTCTGGGTTAGGTGCTGTCTCTGTGCTCTTCACCTCAAGGCAAACAGTCTACCACTTGAGCCATAGAACCACTTTCACTTTTCTGGTGCTTTATTAGAGATAAGAGTTTCACAGAATTTCCTGTCTGGGCTGGCTTGGAATTGTGATCCTCAGATCTCAGCCTCCTGAGTAGCTAGGATTACAGGCATGAGCCACTGGTGCCCATCTTATTTTAATATTTTTAACCAGCTTTTTCTTGCCTTCAACCTCAGTACATTTTATTTTGTCCAGTAGACCTGTTCTTTGGGCCACATTTCTGTTCCTTAGTTGTTATGAATGGGGGTAGGGATTGAACACTCAGAATGGGTGCTGTCTTTGTGGTCTTCAACTTAAGGCAAATGCTCTACCAGTTGACCTACAGAGCCACTTCAGGTTATCTGGTGGTTAATTGGAGTACAACAGACTCATGAACTTTCCTGACCAGGCTGGATTTGAACCATGGTCTTCATATATCAGCCTCCTGAGATTACAGTGTAGAGGCAGCAGTGCCCTTCTGTTTCTTAGCTTTTTGACTCAAGGACGATGTTTTACAAATTCAACCACAGCTTCACTTCTAGCTTTTTTTGTTTATTTGACATTAGTTTCTAATGTACTTTTCTGGGTAGTCTGGCTTCAAACCGTGATCCTCAGATTTCAGCTTCCTGAGATGCTCCAATTACACACATGAACCACAAACCCATTGGTCATTTTAAAATATTAATATTTTTTCCACTTGTTAAAATTTTCCTTGTTTTTTTTTTTTTTTTTTTTTTTTACTTTTGTATATGTTTTTGTCCTGGGGCTATATTTCAGGGCCCGGATGCAATGCCAGAGCGTTTTCTTCAAGAGTAGTGGCTTTGCACATAAGCCAAAGTATAGCTTGTGGCAATATTTGTTTTGTGTTTGTGCTTGAACTAAAACCCTGGGTGCTGTACTAGAATGTGACTGCCCAGTTTGCATCTTGGGCCACACCTCAACTCCAGGTTTTTTTTTAACTCTTGGTAGTTAATAGGAGATGAGTCTTATGCAAAGCCCAGCATGAATCAGTTGGCTGAAATCTGAGGATCATGGTTTAAAGCCAACCAAGGCAGGAAATCCCATGAGACTCTTAACTCCAGTTAATCACTGAAAAACTGGGAGTGGTAAAGCTCTATCCTTGAACAAAACAGCATAATTTCAAGCCAAACATAGCACACAGATGCATACACAGAGAAAGCCTCATGGACTTTCTTGCATGGGGTAGCTTTGAACAATGATTCTCAGATTTCAGCCTATCTTCATCCTCTCTCCTTTGAAAATTTTATGGGTCCTGTGGCTTGACCTCTGTCTCTGGGGCCTATATCTTAGCTTTTACATTCAAGATTGGTGCTTTACCACCTCAGCCACAGCTCAAGGCTTTGTGCTGTGTAGCTGGGGATAAGAATCTCAAGCATGTTCCTTCCTAGACTGACTTGACTCTGCAATTGTCAGTTGTCAGCCTCTTGTGTAAAAAGGATTACACATATAACCATCAACATTTGGGTCACTTTAAAACATTAATATGTGCTTGCTTCCACCTTTTTTCTTTTTTTTCTTTTTTACTTTTCCTGGGAGTGGAAATTGAAGCTCAGATGTTGTCTCAGGGCATACATGGGACCAACCACAACATTTGGCTTTTGTGGGGAGGTTAATTGGAGAGAAAAGAATCATGTATAGCTAAGCCAGATTCAGGAGGCTGAAAATTGAGGAGAGTCCATGACACTCTTTTCTCCAATGAACCACTAAAATCTGGAGTTGTAGATTATTGAGCAAAATAGTGCAAGTTCAAGCACCAGGACTGCCAAACACACACACACACACACACACACACACACACACACACACACACACACACACACACACACACACACACGTCTTATGAACACCTCTACTTGAGCTGAGCTTTAAACAGTATCCTCAAATTTTAGCCTAAGTAGCTAGAATTACAAATATGAGTCCCCAATGAAACTTCTGTTACTTGGTCTTTCTTGTCTTCTTCCACCCTTCTTTTCATTTATTTCATTCTTTTTGTTTGTGTTGGGCCTGGAGCTCGAACTCATGCAAGTATTGGCCTGACTCAGGAGGCTGAAATTTGGCCATCATGGTTTGAAAGCAGCCTGGACAGGAAAATCCATGAAATTCTTATCTCCAATCAATCAACAAAAACCTATCCCCAGTGTGGCCACCACACACAAAACAGTCTCCTGGAATTTCTTGATTGGGTGTGCCTTTACATAAGATCTTATATTTCAGCCTCCTGCATTTCTAGAATAACAGACATGAACCAAGAGTCCTGGGTTCTCTACTTCCAACCATTTAATTTTCTTATTGTGATGCTGAGGCTGGATCTCTGAGCCAGGGCATGGTTTCAATTGGCTTTTCATTCAAGGCTGTTGCTTTACAACTACAACCACAGTTTTATTTCTGGCGTTTTTTGCTGGTTAGTTGCAGACTTATGCACTTCCCTGTCCAGGCTGGCTATGAACAACAACCTTCAGATTTCAGCCTTCTGACTCACTAGGATTACACATATTGACCAAAATTTCATGCATTGCTCATTTTGAAACTTTAACTGGATTTTCTCACAACATTTTTATTCTTTTTCATAATCCTGAGGCTTGAATTCAGGGCTTGAGCACTGTCCCTGAACTTCTGTTACTCAAGGTGAGAACTCTACTACTTGCGCCACAGTGCCACTTTCATTCTTTTTTATTTATGAGGTACTGAGGAAACAAACCCAGGGATTCAAACATGGTAGGCAAGCACTCTGTTACTAAGCCACATTCTCCGCCATTCTTATACCTTTTTATTTGTATTTTTATTTCCTTGTGTATACTGGTCCTGGGTCTAAAAATCAAGTGCTGGCCCAGAAGTTTTTATTCAAGATTAGAACACTAAGACATGAACCACCACATAACTTGTGGCTATTACTTTTTGTTTTGTTTTGTTTTAATAGCTACTTAGATTTGAGTCCATGAATTTTACCAGGGCTGGCTTTCAAATGTGATCCTCAGATTTTAATCTCCCAAGTGGCTACCATCAGAGGTGTGTGCCACCTATGCTTAGCTCATTTTAATCTCTGAAATTGTCTTTTTCTTATCCTACCTTCTCTACATTTATTTATTTTATACTTTGTGTGTCTGTTGGTGTATATCAAGGTCTGGATGCTGTCCCAGAATATATTTTCTCATTTCTGCCATTGGAGCTACAGTTCAAACACCAGGTTTTATTTTTCTTCCTTTTGGTGGTTAATTGGAGATAAGAGTCTCATGTAAAGCCCAGCAAGACATAGGAGGCTGAAATCTGAGGATTGTATTTGAAGTCATCCTTGGTAGGAAAGTCCATGAGACTATTTTCATCAACTAAATACCAAGACTTTGGAAGTGGTAGTGCTCCTACATGAATTCAAGCACAAGGTTGGCACACACATATAAAAAGCCCCATAGACTTTCCTGTTTGGACTGGCTTTTAACTGGTAACTTCAGATTTCAGCCTCCTGAATAGCTAAAATAATAAGCAAGAACCACCAGTCCCAGGCTTAAATTTCAAATGGTAATTTCTTCTCTTCTTTCAGTTTTGTTTTTGGTCGACTTAGGGCTGAATTGGGAATTGTTTCCCAGGTTTTTCATGGAATTTCCGTACTTTACAACTACTATCACACCTTCATATCCAGCTTTTACTGGGTACTTAGAGATAAAAATTTCAGTCACTGCCCTGCCCAGGCTGGCTTTGAGCTATCATCCTCAAATTCAACATTCTTAGTAGCTAGGAATACACACATAAACCAAAAACCCATGACTCATTTTGAAATTATAATTTTCGCTTTCTCCCATATTTTATAATTTGTGGTCATTTTTCTTTCTTTTGTAAGTGTCTTTTTGAAAGTGAATAACTAGGAATAAACATGAACCAAAACCCATGATCATTTTGAAACTTTATGTTTCTCTTTACCCATCATTTTTATTTTCTGCTTTTTTGTTTCTGGTTTTGTTTTCTGTTTTTGTTTTTGTTTTTGTTTTTTTTTTTCTGTCGGTCATGGGGCTTGAACTCTGGGCCTGGGCGCTGTCCCTCAGCTCTTCAGCTCAAGGCGAGCGCTCTACCACTTGAGCTACAGCGCCACTTCCGGTTTTCTGGTGGTTTATTGGAGATGGGAGTCTCACGGTCTCGGTCTCTCCTGCCCGGGCTGGCTTTGAACCGCGATTCTCAGATCTCAGCCTCCTGAGTAGCTAGGATTACAGGCGTGAGCCACCAGCGCCCGGCTTTCTGTTTTTGTTTTTGAAATGTGTGTCTAGGATTTCAACTTAGGACTTAGGTGCTGTTCCAAGCTTTCTGTTTAAGACTACCACTCAACCGCATGAACCAAAGCACAGCTTGTAACTTATTTTTGGTGCAAATTAGATATATGTGTCTCATAGACTTTCCTGCCTGAGCTGGTCATGAACCGTGATCCTTAGATTTCATCCTCCTGACTAACTCGTATAACATGTGTGAACAACAAATGTTTGATTCATTTCAACTACTCTCACTGACTCTTCCTTTTGTACTTCTGTTCTCCTTTTATTTCTTCTGTGTTTGTCCTGTGGCTTGAACTCAGGGTCTGGGTGCTGTCCCGGAAATATTTTCCCAGTTTTGCCAGGAGAACTACAGCTCAATTCCTGTTTTCTTTCTGTTTTGATGATTAACTAGAAATGATTATCATGTAGAGCCAGACCTGATTCATGAGGATGCAATCTGAGGATCAAACTTTGTACCAGCATGGGCAGGAAAGTCCATGATATCTCCAATTATAACCACTAAAAAGCTGAGATTAGTAGAGCCTTAAGCAAAACAGTACAAGTTCAAGCAACAGGTCTCACACACAGACACACACACACACACACACACACACACACAAACACACACACACACACGTCTTATGAACTTTCCTACATGGTCTGGCCTTTAAATATTATCCTCAGATTTTAGCTTCCTTTGTAACTAGAATTAGAGTTATGAGCCATCAGTGATTGGCTGTTTGTCTCATTGAAGCCTCGGTTATTGGTTCTTCTCTTCTTCTACCCTTCTTTACATTTATTAATTTCATTGTTTTGGTTGTGCTGCTCCTGGAGCAGGAACTCATGCAATTCCTGGACAGTTTCAGGAAGCTGTGGTCTGACCTTCATAGTTCAAAGCCATGTTGAGAAGGAAAGTCTAAGATCCTTACCTCCAATTAACAGCCAGAAACCTGGGAGTAGTACAGTACTAGCCCCAGGATGGCCCACAAACAACTGTCTTCTGGACTATCCTGCTTGGATTGGCCTTTACACTGGATTCCCATATTTCTGCCTCCTGATGTTTTAGAATTACAGGAATGAGTCACCAGCACCAGATTCTCTTCTTATGACTATTTTTGTGATCCTGAGGCTGGATCTCTGCGCCAGGGCACTGTTTCATAGCTTTCTCACTCAAGACTGGTGCTTTACACCTCCAATCACAGCTTCACTTCTGTTTTCTTGTTTGTTTGTTTTGCTGGTGATTTGATGATGAGACACCATAACCCTCAGATTTTTATCTATCTTTGTATCTAGGATTACACACATGAAACAAAAACTCATGCTCATTTTGAAAATTTAGTTGGATTTTCCAACACATATTTTAATTTCGATCTTTTTTATTTCCACATGTATGCTTAGCTTGGGGCTATAATTCAGAGCATATGTATTGTCCCAGTAATTTTTTTTCTAGTCTATCTTTTTTATTTATTTATTTTTCTTTTTACTGTGAAAATGCCATACAAAGGGTTCACAATTACATGAGCAAGTAATGAGTACATTTCTTATCAAGCATTGTTACCTCCTCCTTTGTTTCCCCTTCCCATCCCTAGCCATCTTCCCACCCCCCCCATCGCCCTGACAACCACCCTCGTGAGCCAAAGTTGTAAATTTGTTTTTCAACATAACATCTTGTACATCTCATTGTTGCAATGGGTCCACCTGTATCTCTATTTTTTTTTTTTTTTTTTGCCCATCATGGGGCCTGAACTCTGGTCCTGGGCCCTGTCCTTCAGCTCTTCAGCTTGAGGCTAGAGCACTACCATTTGTGCTACAGTGCCACTTCTGGCTTTTTCTGCTTATGTGTTGCTGAGGAATTGAACCCAGGGCATCATGAATGCAAGGCAAGCACTGGGCCATTGAGTCAGCTTCCCAGTTCAGTCCCACTATATTTTTAATGCTAGACCTCTAATATGTGAGCCACAGCTCAATTCGGGGCTTTGTTTTTAAACCATATTTGCCTAATTAGAGTTGAGTCCATGGACTCCCCTGTCTTGGCTGGCCTTGAACACTGATCCTCAGATGTGAGACCCTTGAGTAACTACAAGAACAAATGTAACCTATTTCAGTTTTGCTCATTTTAACCTCTGAAATTGGCTCTCTCTTTTCTTCTTCCACCTTTCTTTTCATTTATTTATTTTATTCTTGTGTATACTGTTCCTGGAGATTGATCTAAAGGTGTCGGTAATGTCCCCAAATCATTGTCACATTTCTGCCATTGGAGCCACACGTCAAGCTCCAGCTGTTTTTTTTTTCCTTCTTTTGCGGGGTTCATTGGAGATAACAGTCTAATGGAAATTACAGAATGATTCAGGGAGCTGAAATCTGAGGATCAAAGTTTGAAGCCAGCCTGCAAAGGAAATTCCATGATACTCTTTATCTCCAATTAGCTGGTAGTGATTCCACTAATGAGATTGATAAAACTCCAACCTAGAGTAAAGTAGAACAAATTCAACCCCCATGACTAGCACACACAGAAAAATGGCCAATCGAATTTCCTGTTTGGGCTTACCTTTACATATTATTTTCTGACTCTATCCTCCTATGTAGTTAATACAACATGGGTAAGCCACCAATGATTGATTAATTAATTTATTTTTTTTAATTTTAATTTTAATTTTTGTGAACATACTGTACAGAGGGGTTACAATTACATGGGCAAGATAGCAAGCATTGCAGCCTCCTCCATTGTTTACCCTTCACATCCCTTCCCAGCCTCCCCCAGCCACCCCAACCAATCCACCCTCACTCCCCGCACCGAAGTTGTAAAGTTCATTTTCGACATGACAACTTGTACTTCTCATAGTTGCAGCGGGTCCGTGTATCCTTACACGACTTGTTTTTCCCCATCTCCTCCACAAATTATACCGACATCAAATATAGTGAAGGCACGAGTTATACTGTGGGGGAGGGACAAAGCAACAAAGAAATAATCTTATAAATACGTTAGAAACAAATGCATGAAAGAAAAAAAACATTTAAATACATATCTAAGGGTTAATTTTCCTAACATCACATTATCTGACCTTTTCTGTTTGACTCATACATATACTAGATATTTCAAATAAGGGAAACCATGGGACTTATGTTTCTTTGGGCTTGGCTTACTTCACTTAATATAATTTTTTCCAAGCCTTTCCATTTCGTAACAAATGGAGCAATGTCATTCTTTCTGATGGAGGCATAGAATTCCATTGTGTATACATACCACATTTTCTTGCTCCATTCATACACTGAGGGGCATCTGGGCTGGTTCCATATCTTAGCTATGGTAAATAATGCTGGAATAAACATAGTCGTGCTGGTAGCTTTAGTGTGGTCTTGTTTGTAAACATTTGGGTAAATGCCCAAAAGTGGGATTGCTGGGTCATAGGGGAGCCCTATCTGAAGTCTTTTCAGGAACCTCCATACTGCTTTCCAAAGTGTTTGAACAAGTTTTCACTCCGACCAACAATGAAGTAAGGTTCTCTTCTGTCCACATCCCCTCCAGCATCTGTTGTTGTTAGAGTTCTTGATGATAGCCATTCTAACTGGGGTGAAGTGGTTTCTCAATGTTGTTTTGATTTGCATTTCTTTTATGGCTAGGGAGGTTGAGCATTTCTTCATGTGTCTATTGGCCATCCTTCTTTCTTCTTCAGAGAAGTTTCTATTCAAGTCATTAGCCCACTTATTTATTGGGCAGTTGTTTCTTTTAGGATTTGTTGTTCGGGGATTTAATTTTTTGAGTTCCATGTATATTTTAGATATGAGACCCTCGTCCGTTGTACGGCTAGTGAAGATCTTCTAATCCATAAGCTTTCTACTATTTTTGCTAGCTATGTCCTTTGTCATGCAGAAGTTCTGCAAATTCATGCAATCCCATTTGTCCAACCTTTCTTTGATTTGTTGTGTTTCCGGGTCTGTTTTGAGAAAATTTCGGCCTGAGCCAAGGATATCTAAGGTTTCTTCTATTCCATCCTGTAATGTTTTCAGAGTGTCTGTTTGACTCCGAGGTCTTTGATCCATTTGGAGTTGATTCTGGTGCAGGGTGATATATAAGGATCTAGCTTTAGTTTTCTACAAGTAGTTAACCAATTTTGCCAGCACCATTTACAGAAGAGGCTGTCTTTCTTCCATTCTATTATTTTAGCTCCCTTATCGAAGATTAGTTGGCTATAGGTCTGCCGGTTCATTACTGGGTTTTCAAATCTATTCCATTGGTCCTGAGGTCTGTTCTTATGCCAGTACCAAGCTGTTTTGGTTACTATGGCTTTAACAGTAGAGTTTGAAATTTGGTATTGATATTCCTCCAGCAGCGTTCTTTCCGGTGAGGAGCATTTTTGCTATTCGGGGTCTTTTATTGTTCCATATGAATTTTTGGATTGCCTCTTCTATTTCCTTGAAAAATGACGTTGGAATTTTGATAGGTATCACATTGAATTTGTATATACCTTGGGAAGTATTGCCATTTTCACGATGTTAATCTTTCCAGTCCAGGAGCATGGGAGGTTTTGCCATTTTCTAAGTTCTGTTTGAATTCCTTTTTCAAGATTTTAAAGTTTTCATCATAGAGGTCCTTCACTTCTTTGGTTAAGTTAATCCCTAAGTATTTTATTTTTTGTGGAGCTATTACAAATGGAGTTGCTTTCCTAATTTCAGCCACACTTTTCTCATTGTTGGCATACAGAAAAGCCATTGATTTTTGAGGGTTAATTTTATACCCTGCTACTTTGCCAAACTTTTGTGATTGATTAATTTAAAACCCTGTCACTGAGTATTTCTTCTCTTCTTCTACACTTCTTTATTTTTTTTTGTGCTGTTCCTGAAGATTGAACTCGGGGCCTTCATGTTTGTCTTTATATATCTTTTATATAACTTGTTTCAGTTTTGTTGTTCTAATGTTTCGTTTGTTTATGTTGCTTTATATATCTTATTTTTATATCTCACAAAAGTAACTTTTAGCTTGGTACTGGTGGCTCATGCCTGTAATCCTCCTCAGGAGGCTGACATCGAGGATCACAGTTTGAAGCCAGCACAGGCAGAAAAGTCTGGGAAATTCTTATTACCACTATACTATCAAATATACAAGAAATGGAGCTATGACTCAAGCAGTAAATTGTTGGCCTTGAGCAAGAGAACTCAGAGCTCTGAGTGCAGGTTCAAACCCCTGGACTGGCACAGAAATAAAACTTTCATTACCTTATATTATATTAGGATTACTGGTGTCAGAGTCCAGTCCTAGTTTTAAGGACCAACTTTTGTAGGAGATGCAACTATTGATGTTTTCCCTAGGAAATTTTATGCTTGTTTTATTCCTTGCCTTGTGTTTACATTCCACTAATGGCATTCTTATTTTTTTGTTTGGAAGGACATTTCCATAATTCAATAAAAAAGCATGTCTTGAATTTTTCTTTATTTTAAATAGGAAAGGGAAACACTGTCTGAATCTAGCAGAGAGCGAATGATGGTTTGATTGCAGAGCTGTTAAATCTATTCCTGAATGTGGGAGGCTACGATTTGCAGTGCTTTGGTAGATGAGTCTTCATGCAGCTTCACAATAAACTTCTATGATATCACTGTCAACTTTGCCATCACAACAGATAGGTGTCAGCTACTGATCTCACCCTTACGTGGACTTTAGATACACAAAGAAGAAAAAAATAATTAGAAGAATTAACTATTAACCACAAGATCACAGCTTGATGAGCTTTCCTGACTGAATTCTGAGATTACATGAGCAGGGCAGTTTCATCTACACAAGGCTACTAAGCACTAAGTACCAGGCAATGTTGTAGACAACTGGAGAAACAGATGTGAATACAGCTGCAAGTGGCCTGCTCCATGAACCTTTCATGCTGAAGGAGAAAACCAGAAATTACAATGATAATGTCAATATTTCAGAAGGATGATAATTTGGGGAGACAGCTTCACACTGAGGATGGGAGGAAGGCACATATGATCTAACAGCAGGGGACATCATCCATGCAATTATTGCTTTTCCATGCTGGCTCCACTCTCAATCCCAGATCTCATCCTTCTGAGTAACAAATTATAGGTATGAGGCACCTGCAGTGAGCTCTTTGATATAAATATCTATAACCACTTTTTGCTAAGTTTCTTGAAAGTTTCTTGAGAAGAAGGTTCAAAATTAAATACATTATGTGTCTTAAACATTCTTTTCATTATCTTCTAATTATTTGAATATGAGCTGTCTTCCTCACTTTTGAGAAAATTTTTTTTCATTGTTCAAATCCTGGAGAGGGAAGGAAAACCACAATTTCTTTGCCAAACTTGAAAAAAAAATAGTCATTTCAACTTACGAGTTTTGCCAAATAGTATGTCATGTCCTTGATGGATTTTTCATCTTCAACAAGGTTAGATGAATGAAATTATAAATGGGAGAAAATCAACCACATAGTAACAAGTTTATTACAATGACAGATATAAGCTCTCCACTTTCTACCGGATAAATCATTTGCCACAAGCATTAAAAATCTTGAATAAAGACGTGGAGATTCTTCCTCTTTATATAAAGTTGGATTTTTGTTTTGTTTTGTTTTGTTTTTGGTTGGTCATGGGGCTTGATCTTGGGGCCTGGGGGCAGTCCCTCAGCTATTCAGCTCAAGGAAAGCACTGTACCGCTTGAGCCACAGCACTGCTTCTATTTTTCTGGTGGTAATTTAGAGATGAGACTCACAGAGTTTGCTGCTCAGGCTGACTTTGAACTGCAATCCTCAGATGTCAGCCTCCTGAGTAGCTAGAAATACAGACATGAGCCACCAGCCCCTGGCCAAAGCTGTATTTTATCAGTTTTGTTGGCTTGAATGATTACCAAGGAAAAAATAGAAACTAAAATTGTTAGCTTGTGCTAAAATTTGCAATAGTTTTACCATGAATAATAGTGAAATATTTAGAATTATATATTTTGAGAGTATATAACTAATTAAATTTTATTGTTTTAAAATAATTAAATATATCTCTTTTTTTATAGACACTGAAGTCTGAGTTCAGAACTTGTACTTGTTGGCAGGCACTCTCCTGTGTGAGCCACATCCTTCTGATCATTTTTAATCAATCATCTATTAAATAATTTGAAGCTCACAAGTCATCTTTTGCTAAGATTAAGTAAAATAAGCCTAAACTCCTGCCTTTTGAGTAACAGAAGAAATCCTAATATCTAGATGTATAGACTCAAAAAAATGAAACAAACTAAGAACAATCTTATCAATAAATAAGCAAGTGAATTCACTAGATCATTCCCCAAAACAGATATAGGTGTCTAAGGAATACATGAAAATATTCAACATCTTTAATAATCAAGGAAATGCAAATCAAATCTATGTTGAAGTTTCATGTCTGCCTAAGCACAATGCCTATTAATCCTACATATACACCTGAAGAAATGTAAGTCAGCCTTATGGTAGAGCTATCTGCACACACATATTTTATAGCAGGATTCAAATAATCATATTCCAGAATCGGCCTCCACAGGCAGAAAAGTGTGTAAAACTGTTATCCCCAAATAAGAATTAAAAAGATCTGGGAGTAGAGCTGTGGACCAAGTGGCAGAGTACCAGCCTTAATGGAAAAAATCCAATCAAGAGATTAAGGCCCCAGGTTCAAGCCTCAGGACTGGCAAACACACACACACACACACACACACACACACACACACACACACACACACACACACACACACACAATGCTGCCTATATTTTTAGCTAAGTTTCTTAATACCCTAAAATTCATGTACCTATGACAGAGCTTAATATAATGGGAAAGTGATATTTATAATGATAAACTCTTACTGAAGAACCCAGGTTTTTTTTCTTGATTTGTTTTGTTTTTGTGCTCATTGGACTTGAACTCACGGCCTAAGTGCTGTCCCTGAGCGTTTTTGTTCAAGGTTGGTGCTCTACCACTTAGTTACAGTGCCACTTTCCAGGTTTGTGGTAATTCGTTGGAGATAAAGAGTCTCAAGGACTCTGTCCTCCACACACTGATTTCAAACTGCCATTCTCAGATTTCACATTTCTGAATTGGTAGAATTAGAGGCCTGATCCACCAATGCCAGGCTAGAACCTGAGTATTTTCACCACTGCTCATTTGAAGAGTTCAAATCTTTTTACTCCAGAATACTTACCAAGCACAGTTCTCTCTGGATGGCAATCAAGCAAATACAGAGGCGCCCATAGTTCACACCTGTAAATCCTAGCTACTGAAAAGTCTGAGATCCGAGGATCCTGTTCAAAGCCAGTCCAGACAGGAAAATCTGGGAGAATTTTAGTCCCAATTAACCACAAAAATGCCATATGTTGAGCTGTGGCTCCAGTAGTAGAGCTCTACCTTAATCAAATATCTCAGATTCACTTCAGACCCTGAGTTCAAGGCCCAAGACCAGTGCACATGCGCGCACACATGCACAATTTTATAACATAGTTCTCAAACCTTAATGTCATGCTTTGCTATGAGAATTGGAAAAGTCTAACCTCTGGTATGGGCTGCAGTCCATGATGGTAAAACAGCATCTGGAGAGAGTAATTACCTCAGAGCCAATCAGACCGACCCAGACTGGAAGTACGAGTGAGGTGGTGCGAACACATGGTCATTTGAAATAGAAAATTCATGACATTTGTACTGTATCTACTAACAAAATTGTGCAAAGATCAAATAACTTACAACCCAGTTGTTAAAAATATAGCCTGAGATTCAACTGAATTTCAAATTCACTTTTGGTTATTTATCTGCTTTTGCTTAAAGAGGAAGACACTTTATCACTGAGCTTTATTCACGTGTACAAAAATGTGGATTGAGCCATGGACAGATGGCTCATGACTATAATCTTAGTCAGAAAGTTGAAATGGAAAGATTATGTTTTAAACCCATCCCGGGCAGAAAAGTACCTATGAGATACTTATGTCCAGTTAATCACTCAAAAACCGGAAGTGGGGGGCTAAGAATTTGGCTCAGTGGTAGAGTGCTTGCTTTACAAGCATGAGGCCCTGAGTTCAATTCCTCAGCACCATATAAGCAGAAAAAACTGGAAGAGGTGCTAAGGCTCAATTGGTAGAGTGCTAGCCATAAGCTGAAGAACTGAGAGACAGCGCCCAGACCCAGATATCAGGCCCCATGAACAACAACAAGAAAAAATCAACACAGAAGTGGGGTTGTGGCTCAAGTGGTAGAGTGCTAGAAAATGGATCAGGGACTGTACCCAGACCCTGAGTTCAAGTACCACAATGAACAACAAAAAAATGTGATTGGATTGTGGTATTTTCCATCTCCTAGGTTTATGATTATTCAATAATCAGAATTTATTGAGCATTTCCTATGGAAAAGAGGTATTTTTCCTCACTAGCAAGTGATTTATGATGCTGCAGAGCATGCAAAGGATACCCTCTACTTCAGTGGAGAATTGAATGTGAATTTTGTGGGGTCCTATTAGAATAGCAGGTCAGGAGCAAAACTGATAAGGATTCAAGCTCTCTGTTAAACCATACTGTAGCCATTTTGATTTTTGTTAAAGGAATAATTGATTTAGACATTGGTGGCTCATGCTTATAATCCTCACAGCTTAGGAGGCTGAGATCTGAGAAGCATGATTTCAGGGCAGCCCAAGCAGGAAAGTCCATGAGACTTGTGTCCAATTAATCAGTGATAAACCCAGAAAAAGAGGTATGGCTTAATAGAGTATTATTTCTAAGAAAAAAGCTCTATTTAAGCTGCCCTATCCTTCCAAGTCCTATTTTGAGACATTACCACCTACAATGCTGCTGGACCATGCCTTCCCTTGTATGTTTGCCTACAGCCTATAAGCTGTTTAGCCCTCAACTTTGGTGGTGGCATGATTCGTGTATGGAATATACTGCCCAGAAAAAAACAACTATGATATAAGCAATGTTTGACAATGTGTTAAATCCAAAGTTGCAATGGTAAGGATGTTTTCTGTTTAACTTTTTTCTTTAGTTAATTGCTTTTAAAAGTTTGGGCTGGGAAGGTAGCTCAGTGGTAGAGTGCTTGCCTTGCATGCCTGAGGCCCTGGGATCTATTCCTCAGCACCACATAAGCAAAAAGAAAAAATCCAGAAGTGGTGCTGTGGCTCAAGTGGTAGAGAGCGCTAGCCTTGAGCTGAGGAGCTGAGGGACAGCATCCAGGCCCAGAATTCAGGCCCCACGACCGGACCCAAAAAAATAAAATAAAATAAATTATCTGCTTATTTAATTTACTCGAGGAAATCAAAAGTTAACGTTTGGGACTTTTGGTGAAATTTGAAACTAGGCAAGTAAGAGCACCCATTGTCCCCAAATTCATCATTTGAAATTATTAAAACTTTATTCATATGTTTTAATAGTCAGAAATTTGAGCCAAGCATGGGAGCTCACACTTGTAATGCTATCTGCTGTGTCTTGACTAATGCAGAGAGGACCATGATTTGATGCTAGCCCAGGCAAAACATTCACAATATTGGATCGCAATCAATATCTGAAACCAATGCGTTGTGCTTTTTATTTCATCTACTCAGAAAGAGTAAAAAGAAGGATTGTGGTCCATAATGGCTTGGTCATAAACATAAAACCATACCACAAAAATGTCTCAAGCAGAGCTGGTGCAGGTGACTCATGCCTGTAGACTTAGCTACTCAGGAGGCTGAGATCTGTAGATCACAGTTCAAAGCCATCCCAGGCAGGAAAATCCGTGGGACTCATCTCCAATAAACCATTAGAAAACCAGAAGTGGTGCTGTGGCTCAAGTAGTAAAGCATTTGCCTTGAGCTGAAGAGCTCAGGGACAGCGCTCAGGCACAGAGTTTAAGACACATGACCAACAAAAACAAAAATGACTAATGCAAAAAAAGCAGGTGTATGGCTCAACTGGTAGAGCACCTACCTAAAGTGCATGAGGCCCTGAGTTTAAGTTCTAGGATAAAAACGAGGGAAAGATGTGAACATATGGAAGGAAGAAAAGAACGAAGGGAGGAGTTATTCTGTATATTGTACTTGTCTAGTTGTTTCATTAAGGTGGCTTCTCATTCCTTTTTCTTTTTTTTCTGTCAGTTGTGGGGCTTGAACTCAGGTCCTGGATCTTGCCCCTGAGCTTTTGTGCTCAAAGCTAGTGCTCTACCACTTTGAGTTACATGGTCACTTATGGGTTTCAGTGGTTAAATGAAAATAAGAATATCATATATTTTCCTGACAAAGCTGGTGTTGAACCTTGATCCTTAGATCTCAGCCTTCTGACTAGCTAGACTTACAGGTATGAGCCACTGGCTCTGGGCACTCACTTGTTTTCTTTCTTTCTATTTTTTATCAGTCATGGGACATGAACTCTGGGTGCTGTCCCTGAGCTCTTCAGCTGAAGTGAAGCACTCCACCAGAGTCCACTTCTAGTTTTCTGATTGCTAATTAGAGATAAGAATCTCATTAGAGAAGTTCCGAGGCAGATGGCAAAGGAGAAGCTGGAGGCTAAACAAGCTCCAGCATAGAAAGCAGTTTTAGTGTTGCTAAACACTGTTTAGTGAACAGTCCTAGGCTACAGAATCACCCCAAGTGTGCCGTCAGGTACAGAGAGCTTGGCCAGAGAGGGAAAATCCACACAAGGAGGCAAAACTGAGCACTTGCAGGTAGCCAAGCCTGCAACGGATGCAGCGGCAGTGACAGTGGCGGTAGTGGCCATACCTATAACAGAGAGAGTTCAGGAAAACAGCACCAGACACAGCGGGTGAGTAGATTCTACTCATCACTAGCAAGAACTGACAAAGAGCAGATATCTTCATCCTGCAGATCACACACCATAGACAACTCAGGAACCAACACTCTTGCATGAGTAGAACCCTGACATCCTCACTCCTTATCTGGGAGCAGAGGAGGGAAAGCCATCCCTCCCCAACCACCAGAGATCTCCATCTTCCATACTGACAAAGGCCCCTGTGAGCAACTAGCTACAACTCAGGCCTTGGATGAAAAGAAAAGAGTCATTTAGCAGGTCACAAGAACCTGACCTAACCTGCCAGGCTCAGCTCCACCCAGGGGAAAATCACCCAGCCCAGACAGAGGAAGATCCACCTCCCACCTTAGGAGAGATTTTCTTCACTGTGTAAACAGAGCCAGAGGCTGCCCCTCCCTACAGCAGCCTAGAAAATCAACTAAAATTCAGTAAACACAAACCCTGAGAATGGATCCAGGCTGGGCTCTGTGTCTCTGGATCTAGACCCTCAGGGAAAAGCTAGTTTGCTGAAAAGCCTCAACCCTACCCAGAACCTATCCTCAGAACAGCATCTCGAAACTAGAGGAAACAGCCATCTCCCTCTTTTGTGATACTCAAAGCAGATCTCTCTCCCATTGAACTAGCCTGGGAAGAGGATCACAAAATCCTGGGTAAAGCAGAGCATTTTTCTGCCCGTTCAAACAAACTGACTTAAGAATCCAATCAAGCCACAGGAAAACCAAACACCACAAGCAGACCTGAGACAGCACCAAGAGAGTGGTTATGGACACAGTGGAGATAAAGGATCTTCCCATCCCCTCTACAAAAAAGAACTCTTTTTGTACCTTTTTTTTAATTTTATTTTTTCATTGCTTCCTATTAATCTTTTTTTCCTCTCATAATTTTTATTTTATGTGTATATGTGTGTGCTTTTTTTTATATCTTCTGATCTTTTGGTACTTTTTTATTTTCTGGTTTTTCTCTTTCTTTCTTTTTTGAGTGACTTAATTGATATTGTGCTCATCCCCATATATATACCCGTCGTCAATTATTAGACCTTATACCCCATGGTATATACACTTAATCCACAAATTTATTACTCAATTCATAAGCTCTTAGGTTAAATACTTTAGTAGCAATATTATATCTTTATACCTATATAATTTCCTGTTTGTCTGTTTGTTTTTTGCTGGTCATGGGGCCTGAACTCTGGGCCTGGGCACTGTCCCTCAGCTCTTCAGCTCAAGACTAGTGCTCTACCACTTTGATCCACAGCGCCACTTCCAGCTTTTTCTGCTTATGTGGTGCTGAGGAATCAAACCCAGGGCCTCATGCATGCAAGGCAAGCACTCTAACACTGAGCCACTTTCCCAGCCCTAATTTTTAATAACTAATTTTAAGCACTTTTATTTTTTAGTTTTTCATGTCTCCTATCCCTCACCTCCTCTCATTCTATCCTTCTCTCAATACCATTTCTTTAAACTTACATAATTTTTAAGTGTTTCACTGTTTAAATTTAAATTTTTATTTCCATTTTTCTCCTTTTCTTTTAAATCACTCTCCTATCATTCTGTCTAATCTATTTCTCTCTCTAAGATAAGAACTTGGTTAAATTCACTCTCCTTTAACCTCTCCATAGCCCTCTAATCAGTGGTATTTCTCTGAGGAATTACTGTCAATGTTGCCACAGTGCCTAGTCCAAGGCCTCTCACAAAGGCTCCTAACCCAACCTGTCTGAGCCTCTGTGTGAGTTAATCATCATTGAACAACTGCGTTCCATGGTTTGTGAGACATTCGCTTCTGTGATCATATGCACATGAGGGCCCAAGAAGAGAGTTCCCTGGAAGGAATGTCCTAAAATGCAAAACGTCTACTAGGGCAATGGAAACCCATGGTTGGGCATGCTTAAATTTTTAACCTGTGCACTGAACTAACAGGAACACATTAAGACATACTAAGAAAACCTGATGTAAAGGATCAGAAGGGCTGAGGGGAAGGGAGCCGCATGCTCAGGAATATAAATGGAGCTAAGGGAGCTGCATGCTCAGGAATATAAATGGAGCTTACAAGTCACTGCAGGCTCTGACTTTCTATGTTGAAGTAAAGATTAACAGGCAGCCCAAGTTTCTAAGAACTCATTGTCTAGGCTATATGCCGCTTTCAGAACTTCTTTCCCTCCTCCTGTGTTTTGAGAACAACAGTTAGTATTGTGTTTCTGTCTCCTAGGGGCAATTTTTCTCTTCACACAATGCTTAAAGAAGATAATAGGAAGCTGAAATTAAAGTTAACAAGTATGAAATAGCACACAGTGCTTGCCCTGAATTCCTGGACCTAAAAAGTTCCCAGTTCTGAGCACAAAGTGATCATGAGTGTATCCTAACAACCTCCACTGAATGGAGAAATTTGAACAATTTTCCCAAGGCAGGTATTGTGCAGTACAGTAGTTACCACCTATAACCCTTGTTATTAGGATGGTTGTGATCTACTAGAACAATGAACTTGAAACTGGGCCAAGACGAGACAACTTATCGTTGCTAGAAACGGGGTAAGACAACTAGGAGAATGTTTCTCTGGCACAGACATGGATATAATTACAACAAAGTACTAAATTGTGGCTCATCAGCAAAGACTGTCAGTTAATACCTCAATAAAGGTAATAACTAAACATAAAAATTAAAAAAAAACTATTTGGGTTTCAGTACTAACATCTTTTTAAAGGTGTGTGTGTGGTGTCTGAGATTTTGTATGGGGCAGCACTGTTTCTTAAAAATCATCCTATTGGCACTATCTTTAGGTTTCCCATTCAAGTCAGGTGGCATTCTAGCTGTACCACTTGAATTACACAATTCTTGACTTCTGTTGGTTAACGAGATAAACATGTAAGGTATATGTCAACCTTGGTTGGTTTCAAATTATGATCTTCAGATCTCACTCTCTGGAGTAGGTAAGGCTATAAGAGTGAGCCACTATGCTCAGCCCAGTATTTCCAGGAAGTTACTTAATCTTTCTGAATCTCAGCTTCTTCTTGTGTGGAAAGTGAACAGAATTATTTTGTGGATCTTAGAATCTGGTGGGAGTTATGACTAGGTATAGGAAGTGTAAGTGTTCGGATGTGCAGACAGAGCCTGACAATCTCATAAAACTACTGATGTTTATATTGAAATGAATTAAAGGAATTGGAAACGATGGATTTTTCTTTTTTTGTTTATCCATTTCTGGGCAGTGAGGGAGCCACAGAAATTCAAGGAGAACAAGGAAACAAATGCAGAAGTGATACTCTGTAGATATTATGTTGACAATCAACTATACCACTTGTGGGCAGGGAAAGGAGGGAAAAACAGAGAGAGAGCAAAGAAGTGATGAGATTTTCGAACATGAAATGAACTCATTATCTAAATTACAAAATGGTGACCCGTATGTCCACTATATTAACAATAAAAATTTTTAAAAGTCCAGGTTGATGATTCTCTCCTCTAGTTTTAGTTAGAGGACCTTGAGAGTCAAGCCCACCTATAGAGTTTTCGAAGGTCAATTGATATGATAATTAATATAGAGCCAAAATCTCTTAACAAATGTTATAAAAAGTATTTCATTCGTAGTACTTCTTTCTGTTTGAATGGAGATTCTATATGTTATTGGCAGAGCTATGTTTTTTACTTTTTGTTTTTAGTATTTGTCAACTGTTGAAATCCTTCTTGAAGCTCTGGGACAGAGGTCTGCTATATCTTGGCACCCTGCCCCTAACTAAAATAGTAATCAACCTTTGAAATTAATTTACTTGTGTATGAGTTTGTTTTATTTCTTTATTCATTTATGTATTTATTTGTTTATTTATTTTTGTTGCTGGTGGTGAACTCTGGGCCTGGTCGCTGCCCTCAGATCTTCAGCTCAAGGCTAGTGCTCTACCACTCGAGCCACAGTACCACTTCTGGATTTTTCTGCTTATGTGGTGATGAGGAATCAAACCCAGGGCCTCAGGCATGCAAGGTAATCTGTCTACCACTGATCTACTTTTCAGAACCAATGAGGGGTATTTTTGTGCACGGGTCTATCACGGAAATCTATTCAGCAAATGTATTCATTTGCCACTAGACATTAATTATGAATTATCTGATAGTTAAAGGATAAATTGTTATCATTTTTACTAGGAATTGTTTGTCTTCCCATGCTAAAAACATGGAGGAGGGTATTTTAAACTTAAACTACAAAAGAAATTTAAGATCTTTGTGCTAACAAATGTGTCCAGTTATTACATTAAACAGAAAATTCAAACTTCATGAATACAGAGCTCAAACTTCTTATACTACTTATTTCAAAATGCAAATTAAAGGGAAAATAAGACAGGGGATAAAATTTACATTGCATGTTAATTTTTAAAGAGGAAAATAAGATCCTAGATGGCAGATTAAAGGCAAAGCAATATCAGAGCCCTATCTGCTCAATAAGAAATAAGAAGCATATTTGAAAAAAAAACTGCAAAGTGCACATCAGGCAAAGGCAAGCAGTCAGAGCCTACCACCAACACAGAAATACCATATATCTCAGAAAAAGTAAACAAGTTCAGACCAGTGCTCATCCTTATCCCTGATTTCAATAATACATATACACCCCCTATACACACACACACACACACACACACACACACACACACAATAAATGTATGCAACAGCTCAACCTACTCACATCCACTCAACATTAATCAAAGTGCTTACTGTAATATTTGAAACTTTAAGTTTCAGTCATGTAAATAATTGATAATAGATGCATAAGTAATTATTTTCTGAATAGGGCTCTGCTATGAAAGTGAGAATTCATGATGATTATAACTACTTAAAACATCTCTGAATCTCAAAAAAATTAAACAACACACAATCCGTATTTTGCGACTGCATTTCTACCAGCTATTCTGCAAAGGCTTAATAAGAAGATACTTATGAAATTTTGTGTACCAAAAATTAAATACTAAATTCAATTAATACCTGAGTAAGTGAAGAGAAAGATGATCAGAGAGAGGTCTCTCTGCTCTGCCTCCAGTTCTCAGCCAGCTGTACACTGTGGCATTTTTGCTGCTGCTGGACCTTTGTTGTCTTCTCCAGTGCAGTGGCCACACTGGGGTTGGATTGGGCGTGGTAGGGAGATGAGTTTGGCCACATGGGAGGCCACACTGGGGTTGGGGTTTGGGGCAGTGTGGAGGGGAGAGGAGGCCTTGGCAGAAGCTGGTGAAGCAAGGAAAGAGTCAGGAAGCCGGAGGCTTAGGATGCAGCATGCCCAAAGTCTGCCTGGTTCTGGAGAATGTCTGTGAGTGGGGTTGTTGGGGCGGATCCCATGGGGCCTGGTGGCCTGGTGAGAAGAGGAAGGAGTCTCAAGTACTGCAAAGGAGGACAATGAAAATTAAGATCACAGTGGCTGAACAATTTCAACAACAAAGGTGGGGACATGGAGGTAAACTCTGGGAATGGAGAGGACGGAAGCACTGGGCCAGTGGCGTTCAATCCTTTCTGGACATACCTGTAAGTGTGTGAGGACTGGCTCCACCACAGCTTTGGCCTCACTCGACTTGAACAGGCACCTGTAATGGTCACCTCAGCCTCAGCCTGCCCCAGAGAGCCACACTGGCATAGATGCTGAAGACCAGGCAGTGGCTGAGAGGCTATGCGCAACAGGGTGGAGGAAGCATGGCTGGTGGGTGCAGCTCCAGCCCAGCCAGGTCCAGGGCCACCGGGGAAGTTCGGACTGTAGATCTAGAACAGGCAGTTTGCCCCAGACCAGTGGGACTTCCAGGGACTTTCGTGGTGGCCAACACGTGCATGATGGGAACTTAATAAGCATGGCCCAGTGGTCTCCACGGAAAGGTGCATTCACTCCTGTGCCTCTCCTGTCTTCTGGACTCTCGCTGTCCTCCTGCTTCCTGCTGAAGTACCAGGCCATAGACCCCCCAAAGGCCAGCAGAGAGCCGTTGCCAATGTAAATGCAGGAGGCTCGTTTATTACAGCTCGAGCTGGACTCACAAATCTTCCCTGATACAGCAGGTCAGAAATTGTCAGTCTCAATCTCTTGTTCGGCAAGGTTTTTTTTATTGTGTATGAAGCAGGTGGAAGAATAATTACAACACTGATTTTGTGATAGGTCGGTGGTTCGTAGTAAATCTAGTCTTGAATTTATTGGTTGGGGAATGATCATTTCCAGTAAGGGCAGGGTCTTTCTAGCTTAGCAGTTACAGGATAGGTTAAATCATAAATAGCAAGCATATTATAAGTTGGGGTAGGTGGGGCCAATCACAGGAATGCTGAGGGCACTAGTCCTGGATTATTTCCGGACCTAAATTGCTTTCTGATAGAGTTGGGAGATAATCTGTCAGGGCAGTCTGAGATTCCTGGACAGATCAGGGCTGTCTGATTTCTTAGTTATTTTTACTGTTACATTTTCTTAGAACATGAACTGACACTCTTTTTCCAGTAGCAGATAACAGATATTTTCCTTAGATTTTCTGATATCACTGCCAACTTATTTGTCCTCTCACTGACACGTCCAACTACAGGAGTCAACTTCTCCACGCCGATGACAGGCCATCTCGGAGATATTCACAGGGCTATGTTTCCTCTCTCCATCTCAGGCCTTTCTACTGAAAGAACATCCTTACTAAAAACTTTTTAGTTGTTTCTAAAAACTTTTTAGTTGTTTCTAGTGAGGAAGAAAAGTAAGGCCTAGTTGCAGCCATGGAACCAAGAATTGAGGGCCATGGCTAGAGCAAAACGCCCTGAGAAAAGATGGATTCATTTTAGTCAAAGACACAAGTCTTTATGGGAACTCTCATTCTAACTGATTTTCTTCCTAGTAATATATTCACAGAATATGTAGACTATGTAATGAATGAACAATGACATATGCATAATATTTGCGAATATGGAGGGAATTAAGAAAAAACTGCAATGGCCCGAAGTAACTGGTTCTTTGAAAGAGAGCTGGTAGGTTCTTTGTTTGGCCTCTAAGCCTTTTAGCATAGTATTTTGTATTTCATTCAAATATATGAAGTTCTTAAAATGTAAAATCAGGACATATAGTTAAAAATAAGGAAATTTTCCTAATAAAGTATCACAAACTGCATCTTTAAATTCAGAGGTACTTAACTTGAAATTTTTCTCACGTTAAATTGCCTTTTGTTCTACCGAAGAGTTGATATTTCAAAATTCCTAAAGAGAATTATTTTGTTTTCTTTTCTTCCTTTTTAAGGAACCATAGTGAGGTCCACCTGTTTCTGCTGTGAGCTCTTTCTTCCACTTACTGCCCAGTTGCTGTCAATACTCATCCCCATACGAGACAAGCAGCTCACATACTGCCTTGATGACATGACAGGTTTGGTAGAAGATCTACCTGTGGTACTGAAATGCCCTCAGATTCTGATTCTCAGCATACCTGCCACAGTTCATATACCTAAAGTTGAAGCAGGCACAGCAAGGAAACCTAAGAGGGTAAGTTTCTGCTCTCTTTGGATCTACTCCTAATACTCATCCACTCTAGAACCCTAAGTGCACTGTTTTCAAAGCCCAGTTCCAGACTTCTCTTAATCCTTATTTGTCTCAAATAGATTGATTTCCAGATTCTCTAAATTGAGTTAAAGCTTATGTCATAGATTTGGGTGGGGACATGTACTCTGTTTCTAGATTAGCACACATCCTTTGACATTTGGCCCAAGTAATTTTCCTTAGATTGGACTCACTCATGCACCTGTCTCCACTATGTTCCCATAGAAATTCAGAGAACCCTTTGTCTTATAAAGACAATAGAGGGAAATTTGTTTATTCATGATGTCGTTTCATGATAAGACAATGGTTCCCCATGGCACAGGGCTGCAGGACATATCATAGACCCACTGCTTTCTGAACCTTACCACTGCTCCAACTCTGCTTCTACGTGTTTGAGTGTACCCTAATAGACTAAAGTTCTTTCTTGTAGGTTGTTAGGGCACTATGTACTTTGCAAAAACTAGGAAGAAAAATTATACTTAAATACTCCTACAATGAAATTGTCATTTCTATCTCCACATGTGTTTCGCAATTACTCAAGGAATATGATTTATTCAACTACTGAGGGTAATTCTTTGACTCATATACAGTATGAGCTTTATAGATCCAGGATCTATGAATGAAGTTAGGCCCTTTGGTTTTTCTTCTGATGTCTTAATTTTGTCTCATGGAAATTTTTATTTTAATACAGTACACATATATATATGCATACATACATACATACATAGCAGAGCTAATGATTGAACTCAGTAACTAAACTTACCTCTTGCAATAAAAGCACTCTACCACTTGAACCACTAGCCCTTTTTGTGTTGCTTATTTTTGAGGTATTTTTTGTCTGTCAAGTGGCATAAGCTCTGTGCCTGAATGTTGTCCTTCAGCTCTTCAACTCAAGGCAAGCTCTCTACCACTTGATCCACAGTGCCACTTTTGATTTTCTGGTGGTTTATTGGAGATAAGAGTTTCACAGCCTTTCTTCCATGGGCTGGATTAGAACCATGATACTCATATGTGAGCTTTCTGAGTACTTACTAACAGGTTTGAGCCACCAGTGTGCAGTTTATTTTTGAGGTATTATTTCCCCTGCTGTCCTGGGTTGCCATCCTGCTTGTGCTTGCCTGGGTTGCTGGAGATACTTCACTTTATCCAGCCATTGTACTTCCACTCTAGCTGGGATAACAAATGTGCACCAACGTGCTCAGCCATTGGTAGTAATCGGGGTCTTATAATCTTTTACGCTAGGACTGGTATCAAACTGAGATCTCATCATCTCTATCTCAAAAGTCCAAATTAAAGGTTGAGCTATGGAACCCAGCTATACTCTTTATATTTTATTTCTTTTCCCTCAAATAGTCATAATTTTGAAAGCACCAAGTACAGCAAAAGAAAAATGGAGATATGGGAATCCATTGAGAAAGGTGTGATGATCAGGGTGCAAGTCTTGTGAAGAGAATATCTTCTTAGGAACCATGAAAATGACTGCTGGACTCACTCCAGATGGCCTGGGATTTATCTTTTGCATCTACACATAGTAGTTTCTCCTTTTTGTGATCTGAGTTTCAGAAAGACAAGCTAAAGGCTTTTGAGTAATAATAGGCAAAATCACATTACTTGATTCCAGTGATGCTCTTTGAGCCTGCATGGATTGTGAACACATAGGATGCCGTCTACACATCTGAGGGGATTTGTCATAGTCCTAACAGAGGCTCCTTAAGCGTGAATGCACTTTGCCTCTAACACACTCTGTTTATATGCACTATACTTTGATCCTAAATCAGAATGTCCTTGTTTATGCAGATTCCACAAACACATACAACTATTTTGTCCATGTCCTAGCAATGTTTCATTGGAGGCACAGGGGGACACATGGAGTTAGAGAAAGGGGGGAAAGGGAGGGCATTTCTTACCATCCAGGAGTACCTATTGTCAGGATCTTTGTCTTCTATGAACAAGCCCTCATAGGGGCTAAAGTGCAAACCCAATGGCAGATCAGATTCCTCATTCCATACTCTAAGCCCAGCCTCAGGAATACTGTACTGATGAATTCTCAGCCCAGTGGGTAGATTGAGGACTGAATGGTCATAATGCCCCTTGTCCACCACATTATCTCTTACAAATATAGGTGGCCCATGAACAGTGTAGCTGTTGATGAAGAAGTTCTGACACTGCTCACAATCTGAGGCAAGACCAGCAAAAATTAGTAAAAAATATGTACATTCCCAGATTTAACAATCATGAGAAAGAGCACAGAATGCATATCATTGTCACTTAGTTCTTCATGTGAAGTTACTAGAGTAAACCAGTAATTGGGGGCCAAATGAAGTGATGAATTATTATAAAAGCACATTTGCCTTCTGTTTGAACAAACGCAGAGGGTTACTTACATAGGTAATCATCATCCTGGTGTTTACGGATATCTTCATAAGCATAACTCTTTCTTTCCTGTAGGCTGTATATGCTCATTTTTACCTCTTTTTTCCTACGTCCATGTTGAAAAACAATGGTTTGTTAAGTTTGGGATCAACAATGTTTGTCCCTATTTCTTCGGAAAAGTAAAATTTCTTACTACCAAACTATCATTTATTCTTCTCACATAATCTGGTCCCCCATTAACCTTTGACTCAGAGATGCAAAGACTTTACTTTAACACTAACTACAGGTTTCTAATTCAGTTTTAAGTTTTGGCCATTCCCATTTTCAGGTTTAATTTCTACTTCATTAAATCTCTTATAAAGTGGTCATTGTTGAATTTATTCATTCAGAATATTTGTTGAGGGTATGTTAAGTATTGAGCAAAGACCTGGACATACAGGATTGAAAATGTGTGGTAACAGATTTATTAGACACTTTGCATGTATCTGTTATTTTACCTTTTACTTATCGTTTTCAGACAACATGCAGGCTGTACACATTTTTCTTGCCAGTCCTGGGGCTTGAACTCATGGCCTGGGCACTGTCTCTGTGCTTCTTTTGCTCAAGGCTAGCACTCAACAACTTGAGCCACATTGCCACATCTGGCCTTTTCTGTTCATGTGGTTCTAAGGAATAGAACCAACGGCTTCATTCATATAAGACACATACGCTACAACAAGTCACATTCCCTGTGCAGTCTGTGCATCTTTATCCATGTTCTTCAGATTAACATTCAGAAGTTCAGGGAAATTGTAAAATGTGTCATGACCTAAGTGCCTCCATGTGGATAATAACCCAAGTGTGTAACTTCATTGTCAAATTCTTATGTGCTGCTCATTGGAAACCTAATTACTAGTTCCACAGCTAAGTTCGGCCTATGTTTGAACTTTCCAAAGTCCACCTCACATAGTCAGTTTACCCTCATCAACCTTGCTAGAATTTCCAAAATTAGTAAATTTCCCAAGTTATTTTCTCTTACCCAATTTTTGTTTGCAGTATTGTCCTTGTGCATTTGCTTCTCCAGGAGGGAACACTGGTTTCTGGGCCTCTTCTAATCCACTTGACTTTGAGAAATTTATAATTCCTGAGAACTTCTTCAAACTAGGTTCCTTACCTAAGGTTGTCTTGGGCATTCCCTTCAATGAAAGTCACATATAGAATTAGAATCTATTTCTTAAGGCTTTCGTCTCCTATCACTTTTCTCTCAAATCCATATAAGTTAGACTGCGGGAGGGAGAGCACTTGAGAATACAAACCGAAGAGCAAACAAGGTCTGTGAATGAAGGAAATGAAGCTTGGAAGAAGACAAGGCTAATGGAGACATTTAATGAAAGAGAACACGGGGAAAGTGGAGAATTACAAAACTTGGCTGGAAAAAGATATGACAGAGCAGTGAGAATAGGAAGAAATTATTGGCAGAAATCTATATGGACAATTAAGTACATTCAAATTGCAACTAGGTATAACAGATGACTGTGAAATTAGTTTGATTTTTTTCTATGTAATTTTGCCTGAAAAAGTATGTACCATCTAATAATTGTATAAATTGGTATACATGTCTGTTTTTCATGTGATAAGGTAAAAAAAATGTGATACGGTAAAAAAAGAAAATGTTCATCAGACAGACTATAGTGACTCATGATTGTAATTCTAGCTATTCAGTAGGCTGAGATGTGAGGATTAAGGTTGGAAGCCAGCCCAAGCAGTAGTAAGACTCATATCCACTTAACCACCATAAAAGCCAGGATTGGTATTGTGGTTCATGTTGTTGAGTGCTAGCCTTGCTAGCACACAAGGAAGGATCTGGAACAGTGCTTAGGTCTTGATTGTAAGTCTCAGGCCCAGAACCAAAAAAATTTCACCAAAGAATCTTGTGAATTATTAAAATAGAGCATCAATGGGACTAAGCATTTCTTTCTGCTTTTTTTTCCAGTCCACGGCCTGGGCCCTTTCTCTGAGCATCTTTGGCTTGAGGCTAGCACTTTACCACTTGAGCCAGAGCACCATTTTCAGCTTGCTTTTCCTGTTTATGTGGTACTCAGGAATCAAACTGAGGGCTTCATGCAACAATGCAACTATGCAACCATTAAGCTACATTCCAAGACCCTAATCATTTGTTTTTGAGCTCAGATATAAATTTACTTTCTCTGACATCTCTAGTTGAAATAAATTAGTTGAAATTGAATTTGAAGATGTTAACTTCAGTATTTCTCAAGCCTGTTGCTTTTACTTAAATTTCAAAACTGATTAATTATTTCATATATTGATTATAACTTATTGTTTAGCCTGAAAATATTGAGGGGGGTTCAGTTGAGACCTCAGACATCTGAAGAAAGATCAGTTATTGTCCAACCACTCAAAAGACTCACATGTAAAGGCTACAGCTAAACAAACAACTATGGAAAATTCCAGAATCAGCTAACTAAAGCTCAGAAGAGGGGACCAATCCTCCTCTTCCTCACAGAATTGAGATTTGAAATTAGCCTCAGAAGGATATGTATCTATGTGAAATATTAGGTCACTTTTTTTAGTTGTCACTTCTAAGCCATCAAATTTGAAACTCTTTAGGGCTGGGGGCTGCTTCTTAACAGAAGCGTCTTTTTTCAATAGAAGGAATTTTCTGGGTATCAGTAAACTTTCCTTAAAACTTACAAATAGTGTGGATTTATTGGTGCATCTATCAGTTTGGTATAAGAAAATGAAGAGAGGTTGGAACAGAGATTGGAACAATCATTCAGTGAATGGTGTGAAGGTGTATGGCTAAGATAGCTAAGACTTTATAATGCTGTGTAAGTATTTATGAACTTGTAAGTGCCTTTAGAGAAAATGTATTGGTAGACTTCACCACCACTAGGTGTTATCTCAGACACAATACATTTTTAGGTTTCAGGTTTCTCATCACGTAAGTGATTATAGTTTTCTATTTGCCTCATTATGTTGTGGTAATATTCAAATATATTTGTTCATGGGACATTTAAAATAAAGTCTAAAATATTGTGAAAATAAAGTAAGTGGTAGTGATTATTGTGGATATGAATTGAATCTTAGAATGAATATGATAAGAACAGAAGAGATCAGGAAAAGGAAGCAGATGTTCCTAGGGCTTCTTCTCTTACTTGGAACCATGAAGAAAGTTTACTCATCAATAGAATTTGGGAGACATTTATCTTCTGGCGCTTACTCTGTTCAGTTCTGAAGGTCACCCAAGAAGGTTTGACTAAAAGTGATGAGAAATCAGGATTTTGGTTACAAAATATCTCCAAACTGTGGATTCTCATTTTTGAGAGCAAATCTCAGCCAGAGAGAAAAGACTCTATTTTAGGAAAATGTTTTCTGAATTATCGTTAAGGCTTGTCCTTATATTTTTTTCTTAAATTTCTTCAATCCTAGACAAAACCCATCTTTGCTTCACTCTATGTTCATAAGCTATCTGTTATAATTTAATTGGCTTTTGGTGACAAGAAACACTAAGCAAATTAGGAACAAGAGGGAAAGATCATTTATTTAAATAGCAAACATCATGGTCAACTTAGTTTCATTTCAGTGATGAAGGATTGTTTAACACACATAAATCTGTAAGCATAATGCAACACGTAAGCAGATCAAGGACAAAAATCACACACTCATTTCTCTGGATGCAGAAAAAGCCTTTGAGAAAAGTAAACATTCTTCTTTTTTCATTTGGTCAGTTGTGGGGATTGACCTCTGGGCATGGATGCTATCCCTCAGCTCTTCAGCTCAAGGCAAGCATTCAATCATTGAGGCACAGCACTACTTCCAGTTTTCTGGTCGTTTATTGGAGATAAGAGCTTCACGGACTTTCTTGCCCGGGCTGGCTTTGAACTGTGATCCTCAGAGCTCAGCCTACTGAGAAGTCAAGATTACAAGTGTGAGCCACCAATGCCCAGCCAAAGTCAGCATTCTTTTATCATAAAAGCCTTGAAGAATCTAGTGATACTGGGTATATATCTCGATAGGATTATGGGTATATGTGAAAAATTAAATCATTTCTGCTAATAGCAGGAATGACACAAATGTCTATTTTTTCACCTTTTTCCCATATTGAATGCAATCAAGCCACAGAAATAAACAAAGAGAAAGAAATAAATAGGTCAAAACGGAAGAAAACTTTTAAATTATGCTTGTTCACAGATAACATGATCCTGTATTTAAAAGATCCTAAAAATTTATACAGAAAAATACTAGATCTGATAAATGCTATTGGAATTGTGCCAGAATATATGATCAACATGTAAAAATCATTAGCTTGTCTGCGAACAATGAACAGTCTGGAAAAGAAATCAGAAAAATCACAATAGTCTCAAAAAATTAGCTTAAGATTGTGCTTAACTAATGAAGTAAAAGACTTCTATAATGAAAAGTATAAAACCTCAAATAGAACTGAAAGCCAACCTGGGCAAATAAGTTTGTGAGACTCTTATTTCCAATTAAGCAGCAGAAATAGGAAGTGGTGCTGTGGTTCAATTGGTAGAGTGCTCACCTTGAGTTGAAGAGGTCAGTCAGAGACAACACTCAAGGCAACTGTCAGGACTGACCATGATGATGATGATGATGATGATGATGATGATGATGATGATGATGGTGATGATGATTAACTTAAAAATGGGCACTATGGATTGCATTTCATTCTTCCAAAATTATAAGTTGAATTCCCAATCTTCAAAATATTATTTGGAGATGGAGCCTTTGGTAGGTAATTAGGGTATGATGACATCATGGAGGTGAGGCCCCAAATGGATTTAACTTTCACAGATAAAGGAAAGAAAGATCCTTTCCATCTCAACTGTTCCTCCTTTCCCAGTGATGAACATACCAAGATTTCATGTAGATACACAATGAGATATAGGCCATCTACAAACCTAAAACAGATCCTTCGTTAGAACCCAGTCACACAAGCATACTGGTTTGAGCTTTCAAGCTCTCAGCACTATGAGAAATAAATTTTTTCTTTAATTAACTCACTGTATACTATTTTGTTATGGCAGACTAAGTTGAACACACAATGAGAAAAACACTGAAATTCACCGTTTTTACAAAGATACATAAATCTTTGTATGTGGCTAACAAATGTATGAAAATATGCTCAATATTACTAAGCAGTAGGAAAATGTAAGTAAAATGTCAATGACTGCTTAGGATGCCTACCATAAAAATAAATAAAAGGATGCTGAATGCTGGGCACTGGTGGCTCTTGCATGTAATCCTAGCTACTCAGGAGGCTGAGGTCTGATCATGGAGCAAAGCCAGCCTGGCCAGGAAAGTCTGTAAAACTCTTATCTCCAATAAACCACCAAACACCAAAGGTGCCGCTATGGCTAAAGTGGTAGAGCACTAGCTTTCAGCTAAAGAACTGAGGGACAGCACCCAGGCCAAGAGTTCAAGCCCCACGACCAACAAAATAATGGAACCTTTGTTCGCTGCTGGTAGAAATATAAAATAGTGCAGTTGCCTTGGGAAACAGTATGAAAAGCACTCTAAAAATTAAAAGCATAACTAGCTTATTATCTAGCAATCCAATTCCTGATATACATAGAGACAAGAAGGAAGGAGGAATGGAAAGAAGTAAGGAAACAAGGAATGTAAATAGATCCTAAATAGATATTGGCACATTCAGGATAACTACAGCATTATTAATACTATTGACAGTTGTAAAGAGGTTGCATAGGAAAACATAGACATTATATATGAGTTCCAAATTACATAACCACATAAAGGAAGAACAGTTAAGGTTCACCTGTCTTTTCCCAGGTTTATCCAATGTGAATAACATAGACAGGGGTAACATTTCCACAATCTATCATGGATCTTTGGCACAGAGTACATTGCAGATTCCATGTTCAATTCAAATCAAAGACATCAGGCTGCAATTCTGTGATTTCTGTCACCATTCTCTCTATCTGGTCTGTTCTTTCTATGTGAACTCTCCAAATGAAGGCATTTGACCACATAACTCCTCTGTGATATATAAGTGCATACCACACTGGAAACCCTTCAAAAGCACAATCTTACTTGCGTCAATTTGACCAACAGATGAATAATACCAAAATCTTGAACAGAGAATCAAGTAGAAATGGACCAATCTCTCCATGACTTTGATAGCATTTATTCTTCTCTCAACTTCATTAAGAAATTGGTTCTATTTTTGACAGTTTCCATTTTTGTTGAGATTGTTCAATGGCTTTCTCTGCGTGTTTATTTCACTAAATGGACTATCTTCCATGGTCTTTCATGAGATTGCAAATGACTGCAAATAAGTCAACAAATATATGTGTTCCAAGTGTTAGATAGAAAATCAATGCATCAAGAAAACATGGAATATAATATTGTATCAAATTGCTGTATGTACTTATTTACGCAATAGAAAGTGATGAGGATCACTTTTTACTTGAATTTTACCCTACTAAACATCTAGCAGAGTCCTACCTCTATGTCTCTCTCATCCCTTGGATTTTTGCAACCATCATCTAACAAGTTTCTCTTTTACCAAGTTTCTAATTTTTTACATTGCTATCAGAATTTTTACCAAAACTATTTTTAATAGTGATTTGATAAGTTATCTGAAGAGAGCGAGATTAAGGGACAGCAGTGGTGATAGAGAGATACTCATCTTCCTAACAACTCCACTTTCATCCTCCAGACGAGTGAGAAAAATCAAGCTCTTCCATCATCCATACTGATGTTTTATTATAACTCACTCAACAGAACATCAGAATAAGTTAAGAGTGAGTCAATTACAAGTGGCTCATCTCCAGTGATTAATTAAGCACTGAAATCATTTTGGTGTTACTCATCCATAACCAAATGCAGAATTCTCTTCTTTTTATTCACCATCCAAAGAAACCCAAAGTGGATCTATGGCTCAAGTGGTAAAGCAATAGCCTTGAGCCAAAATATTTAAAGGCAGTTCCTAGACTCTGAGTTTAAATTGTAAGATTTATGTCCGCACACAAAGAAAATATGTTCCCAAATATCTGTACTTCCATGTTCTTTGAATGTTATATGAATGATCTAGAGATAAATGGTGTCCAGACAGATTTTAGGCTCGTGCACATTTTGTAATAAACAAGATCTTCCATTCAAAAACTGAACTGGAAGTAGTGTCATCTGTGTTATGAGGAATGGACCACACATACTGTGGAGACTTTAGGGGAGCAGTGGAGAAATCTTTGCTCTCATGTCCTCGGCTTAACTCAGGACAGTCTTTTCACATCTATTGTTCCCCAAAGCACTTGGTGATCATCTGACTCCAGTCTCAAAGGGCTGGAACTCTTATTTCTGAGAAGAGTTTATAAAATTAACATGAGAAGTCATTGCTTATTATAGAGAAACAAGTCAACAACTTTATGCTTTTAATCACTCTGCATGCCTGAAAGTAATAATGCTCATCACTTGTGTCCAAATCCTTTGAATAATATTCAAGTATATATATCCTACTCAAAACAATGAAAGAATAAGAATTCTTGGTTCAGTGAATGCTTAAGAGTAAAGAAAGATTTCCCATTACACCTAGGTTACCTCTGCAATGAAAGATTTCTCTTTATAAATTACGGAGATCTGTGACAACAATTTTCCCACATTGGGTTTCTTTTCTGTGTTAATGTTTCAATGCTTGCTGAAGGTGGACATCCAGTCGATAGACTTCCTCTAATGCTTACTTTTATGGAGATTCTGTCATGTGTCCAAGTCTTTGATACCTGTTGAGATATATTTTTGCTGAATGTGTTTCTATATTTGTTGTATTTACGTTTTTTGTCGTGGATTTTCTCAATTTCACTGAGGACTGACTTCAGATTAAATGTCATTGAACATTTGTTTCATTCATTATGTTTCTTTCTCCTATATGTCAGTTCTCTGATCAACAATGAGGTATGCCTCCCAGATGCCCAGATGAAAGTCTCTACACACTGGTAATGTTCATCAGGTTTCTCTCCTGTGTGTGTTCTATAAATTAAAGTGAACATGTTTTCTCCTGTGTGTTTCTGATGCAAACAGAGGGATGAATTAAAAAAAAAACACATTTGTTGCATTCATAGAATTTCTCTCATTTGAATGTTCAGTGAAGAACGCTCAGCTGAGCCTTCTGGGTAAAGGGCTGTAAAGTTGCTGCATTCATGAGACTTCTCTCCTGTGTTGGTGCTCTGATGCAAACTGAGTTTTCTTCCAGGGGAAAGACTTTCCACATTTATTACACTCCTAAAATTTCTCACCTGTTTGAATTCCATTATGCTTACTGAAGTCTGGACTCTGGTTGAAGGATATTTCACACCTGTTATATTCACAAAATTTCTCTCCTGTGTGTCTTCTCTGATGATCAGTAAGTTCTGCTTCCGGGTAAAGACTTTCCACACTTAATACATTCAGAAGCTTTCTTTCCTGTGTGTGTGTTTTTGATGGACGTTAAGGTCTGCCTTCTCAGTAAAAGATTTTTCACACAGGACACATTCATAAGGTTTCTCTCCTGTGTGTCTTCTGTTTGTGTTAAGTAAGGTTTGCCTTATGGGTGAAAGATTTTTCACACTGGACACATTCATATGGTTTCTATCCTGTATGTGTTCTCTGACGTTTGTTAAGGTGTACCTTCCAAGTGAAAGAATTTCCACACGTTACAATCATAAGGTTTCTGTCCAGTGTGTCATATCTGATGGACAGTAAGTGCTGCCATCTGAGTGACAGACTTTACATATTTTTCGTATTCATAAAGTTTTTCTCCTGTGTGTTCTCTGATGGAGTGTAATGTGTGCCTTCTCGGTGAGATACATTCATAAGGTTTTTCTTATGTGTGTCTTTTCTGATGATCAGTAAAAGCCTTCCAGGTGAAAACCGTTGCAACCTCGATACATATATAAGATGTCTCTCCTGTGTTTTTTCTCTGATGATTAGTAACAGCTTCTTTCCAGGTGAAGGGTATTACATACTCAAAACATTCATAAAGTGTCTCTACACTATGGATTCTCTGATGGATGTGAAGGTCTGCCATTTGAATGAAAGATTTTACATACGTGATATAATCATAAGGTCTTTCTTCTGTGTGTCTTCTCTGATGAACGGTAAGGACTGTCTTCTTGGTAAAGGACTCTCCACACCTGTTAAAATCATAGGATTTCTCCCCTCTGTGTCTTCTCTGATGGATAGTAAGTAGTGCCTTCTGGTGAAAGATTATCCACATTTGTTACATTCATAAGGTTTTTCTCCTGTATATATTATCTGATGAAAAGTGAGGTATAGCCAGAAAGACATGCCACATTTGTTGCATTCATAAGTTCTCTCTTTTGTATGAGCTCTCTGATACATGCTGAAAGTTGACTTCTGGGTGGAAACTGTCCGATCCTCATATTCATAAGGCTTGTCTTCTGTGAGCATTTGAGGTGGGAAAGTGAGGTCTGACTTCCGAGAGATATAATTTTTTTCATTTTATATACTCATTGGAGTTCTCCTCTGCATATTTGCTCTGGAATTTTATAAGGTAAATTTCCCTACTGATAGGTTTTTCACATTCATTACCTGAAAAGGATTCTCTCTTGTGAATATTATCTGATGAGTAGTGACTGTACTTCTTATGTAGAATGTTTTTCCTTATTCAGGGCATTCGGATGTTTTCCTCTGTCCCTGAAGTATTTCTTGGGCAAAGAGAGGACACTTACCATAGCCTTCCCTATATTCATCATGGTTATAGGAAAGCTGTCCCACATAAGCCCAACTTTGTCTAAAGAATATTGTCTGTGACTGAAAAAAATCTCCTTTTTTACACCACATTCAAAATATTGCTACTCATCTTTTTGATCAAAATGCTCCAAATATCTCAGGGATTGTTCAACTACGGGAGACAGAGCAGGCCTATATGCACCATGCATCTCATCAGGTTCAATATAGAGAAGCATGTTCTGGCACTCAATGAACTCCATAATTTTCATCCCTAAAGACTTTCCATTACTCCCAAAATCAGCTCTGGGTTAGGTTTTGAAGTCATATGAAAAGTTCTTACTAATTTGTGACAGGTACTTCACAAAGATAGTCATGTGGACTTTCCTGGCAGGTCTTAATCATGTACTCCATTTCTTGAACATCTAAAATGAGACATAGAGCCAGGTGCTGGGATCTCATGCTTATAATCTTAGCTACTCAGGAGGCTGAAATATGAGGATCATAGTTCAAAACCAGCCAGGCAGGAAAGTCCTTGAGACTTTGCCAATGTTGGGATTTGAACTGATAGCCTAGCAGGCCCAATTGTTGAAAGAGTCAAGGTGAGGAAACCAGCATGTGAACAACTGAGGAGCTAGGCCATTCCTAGGACCTGACAATGAGCCCCAGGGATGACCAGGATAGACATAAATTCATACTTGAAATATAGGATCTGTATTGATATATATGTGTGGGCAGCATCTTGCATTCGGTGCATTTCTTCTCCTTAATTTATGTCTAATTCATGACGGTATTGTGAACTTTACTGAGTATGGTGACAGATATAACTGTACTGACATGGATGACGACCTATTCCCATTGTTATAAGGTTGCCTATGCATTCATTCTCCATCCTAGCTGAGACCCAGGACTTCCACATTTGAGGAAATCAGGTGCAATGACTGGCTTCTGACATCAGGATGAATCTTTTGTCAGGCATGGGATTTGAAGTCAGGTCTGGGTAACCCCGTTGCACTGTGGGGGAAGGGAAAGCTCATCATCCCTGAAGACTAGAATGTCAGGCCTGGTCCAGGGCCTGATTTGAAGTTCCAGCAGTGGAAAAAATAAGAAGCTTACCTTTTTTAAACATAGGATCTCTATTTACATACAGGTGTGGTATGCATTTTGCTTTCAATGTAGTTATTTTTTTAATTTTGAGTCTTATTCATGGATGTATTGTGTATTTTATTGAGTATGGTGACAGGTATATCTGTTTTGCCATGGATGACAACCTATTCCCATGGCTATAGAGTTGCCTATATAGCATTCTCCATCCTCGATGAAGCCCAGGACCTTCACAGGACAGGAAATCATGTGGATCCATTGGTTTCTCACATCAGGATGTATCTTTTGGCTGTGCTGAGGTTTGAACTCAGAGCTTAGCAGGCAGAATTGGGGAATGGGTCAAGGTGAGCACACCAGCTTGTGAGCCACTAAGGTGCTAGACCATTCCCAGGACCTGAGCTCGTGCCCCGTTAGGGTCAATATACACATGAAATCATAATTTAAAGACAGGAGCTATATTTCCATACATGGGTCGGTGGCATCTTGCATTCAGTGTACTCATTCTCTTGATTTCATGTCTTATTCATAGATGCAATTTGTATTTTACTGAGTGTGATAACAGTTATAACTATGCTGACATTGCTGGCAACCAATTCTCATGAATACAGAGTTGCCTACATAGCATACTCCATTATAGCTGAGACCCAGGACTTTCACAACATAGGAAAACTGGTGCAACCATTGGCTTCTCATATCAGGATGAATCTTTTGGTAGTACTGGGATTTGAACTCAAGGCCTAGCAGGCTCAAGTGGTGGATGAGGCATGGTGAGCACACCAGCACATGAGCCACTAAGCATCTAGGTCTTTCCTGGAACCTGAGATCAAGCCCCAGTGGGCGCTATCGTAGTCATAAATTCAGAATTTAAACAGAGGATCTCTATTTCCATACATGGGTGGGCGGCATCTTGGGTTCAGTGTAGTTATTGTCTTTATCTGGTGTCTTACTCATTGATATATTTTGTATTTTCTTGAGCATAGGATGACAGATATAACTGTGGTGACCTGGATGACAAGCTATTCCCATGAGTATAGAGTTACCTATGCATTTTCCATTCTAGCTGCGACCCAGAACTTGCACAGCACAGAAGAACAGGTGCAACGAATGGTTTCTCACATCAGGGTGAATTTTTGGAAGTTCTGTGATTCGAATTCGAGGCCTAGGAGGCCCAACTGCCCAATGGGTCCACATGAACAAACCAACCTGTGAGCCACTAAGGAGCTGGGCTGTTCCCAGGAGCTGAGAACAAGCACCAGGGAAGCCACAAGAGTCCTCAATCCATCATTGAAACATGGGATGTATATTCACAGCCGTGTGTGGACTGCTTCATGCATTGAGTGTAGTTATCCTCTCTATTTTGTATGCTATTCATGGATGTATTATGTATGTTCTTGAGTATATATGACAGGTGTAACTGGGCTGACATGGATGACAACCTTTTCCCATGGCCACAGGGTGGCCCATGCATTCTCCATCCTAGCTGAACCCCAAGACTCACACAGGAAAACAGGTCCAACGTCTGGCTTCTGACAGGATGAATATTTTGGCACTGCTAGGATCTGAATTCAGCACCTAGCAGGCCCAATAGGTGAATGGATCCACATAAGCACACCAGCCTGTGAGCCACTAAGGAGCTAGGCCATTCCCAGGACCTGAGATTGAGTCCCAGGGGTAAGGCAGGGGGAGCACAATAGTCATCCATTCATAAGCTGAAGGTAGTAAGCAAATAAGTACTTACCTGTATTGAGTAGGAGAGATGGAGAGCTGTGATTGAATCCAATCTACCCTGTGACTACCGATTCTTGGATCTTCCCCAATGCCTCCATTTAATGACTGTGATGATTATGGTCACACTTCATCAACTCTTCACTAAAAATAATCGATACCCCATGAGTCTTGACTATCATTTCCTACTCGAATTCTTAGGAACTACTCATTCAAGGAAGAGATTGGTCATATTTCATGGCTCTTCATAGGTCCGGAATTGAGTATCTCAGGAACTCCTGCCATTCCCTCAATGTAGGATGGCTGACCAGGATTCGACTTCGGGGCCTCCGTTGCCCGGTCATCCTGTGGCCCCCCGACAGCCAGCAGGCCTTCAGCCACACCAGGTCACCTTCAATCTGCAGTCCACCCGGTTTGTTCTTACCATGGTCAACATTCAAATGAAAATAAACCTAAAAATGCCAGTTGGAACTTCCCGCCATTTTTTTCTCCACTGGCTTTTTATTTTTTCCTACAACCCTGGGGTCCTAGGATCCGAGGATGGGCTGTGGGTCCAGAGGCTGCAGCCTAGGATGATCGGACCCGAGGCAGATTTGCCACAACTTGAGTTCAAGCCCCAGGTCTGGAGAAAATATTAAAAAATTGAAAAATTATGAATGAAGCTCCCTAGCTCAGAATTCGCGCCATTTTACTGCCAGAGATGGGATGTGAAATCAGGTCTAGGTAACTCTTTTGCACTGTGGGGGAAGGAGAAGCTCACTATCGTTGAAGACTACAAGGTCAGGCCTGGTCCCAGGGCTGAATTGAAGCCCCAGCTCAGGCAAAAATCATATGCCCACCTATGCTACACATAGGATCTCTATTTACATACATGTGTGGAATGCATCATGTTTTCAGTGTAGTTGTTCTTTTTATTGTGTGTCTTAGTCAGAGATGCATTTTATATTTTATTGCATATGATGACAGATATAACTGTGCTGACTTGGATGGCAACCTATGCCCATTTCTATAGAGCTTCCTACTGCTTCTCCATCCTAGCTGAGACTCAAGACATTCTCGAGACAGGAAAACAGGTGGATCAATGGGCTTCTCACATCAGGATTCATGTTTTGGCAGTGTTGGGATTTGAACTGAGAGCCTAGCAGGCCGAATTGGCAAAAGAGTCAAGGTGAGGACACCGGCCTGTTAGCAACTAAGGAGCTAAGTCATTCTCAAGACCTGAGGTTGTGCCCCAGTGAGGGCCAGGATAGGCATAAATTCATACTTGAAACATAGGATATGTATTGCCATATATGTGTGGATAGCATCTTGAGTTCCGTGCACTCCTCCTTATTTTGTGTCTAATACATGGAGGTATTGTGTATTTTACTGAGTATGGTGACAGATATAACTCTGCTGACATGGATGATGCTCTGTTCCCATTGTTATAAGCTTGCCTATGCATTCATTCTCCATCCTAGCTGAGACCTAGGACTTCCATAGGAGAGGAAAACAGGTGTAAAGACTGGCTTCTGACATCAGGATGAATCTTTTGTCAGACCTGGGATTTGAACTCAGATCTGGGTAACCCTGTTGCACTGTGAGGGAAGGGAAACCTCATCATCCCTGAAGACTAGAATGTCAGGCCTGGTCCAGGGCCTGATTTGAAGTTCCAGCAGTGGACAAAATAACAAGCTTACCTTTTTTAAAAATAGGATCTATATTTACATACAGGTGTGGTATGCATTTTGCTTTCAATGTAGTTATTTTTTTAATTTTGAGTCTTATTCATGGATGTATTGTGTATTTTATTGAGTATGGTGACAGGTATATCTGTTTTGCCATGGATGACAACCTATTCCCATGGCTATAGAGTTGCCTATATAGCATTCTCCATCCTCGATGAAGCCCAGGACTTTCACAAGACAGGAAAAGAGTTGTAAGGATTAGTTTCTCACATCAGGATGAAACTTTTGGCATTGCTGGGAGTTGAACTCTGGGCCTAGCAGGCCCATATTTCTAATGAGTCCATATGAGCACAACAGCTTTTGAGCTACTAAGGATCTAGGTCCTACCAAGGACCTGAGAGTGAGCTTCAGGGTGGGGTTTGTGCACCATATTTATCCATTCATAAGCTGAAGCTTGTATGCTAATAAATAACTATTTGTATAGAGAAGATGTGGCAAGCTGTGTTGGAATCCTATCTACCATGTGACTACCAATTCTTGGATATTTCCTAATGACTCGATTTCCTGAATGTAATTATTATTGTCACATTTCGTGAAGTCTTAATTAAAAATAATTGTTGTGCCAGAGTTCTTGCCTATCATTTCCTATATGAATTATGCATGAACTTCTCAGCTCTTCCCTAGGCCTGAATTCAAGCACTAGCCCGAAAAATATAACATTTATAGACATTTTAAATGTTATTTATATTTACATCTATATATTCAGTCTGTATCATGTTTGTTGTAGTGATTCATTACATATTATTATTGATTGATTGAATTAATATTTATTTTATGGACTGTGAGTGCACCTATATCATTTATCACATTTATTCCAATCTATTCTGTAGCATGTAGCTTTGCATACATATTATGTACATCATACCTGACACTCAGCAAGTGCACAGAAATGGAAAACAGGTGTCTCACTTGGATTCTTACTCCAAGATGAAATATTTGGCAATGCTGGTACCTGTACTGAGGGCCTAGAAGTCCCAATTCATGAATGGGTGAGTGTCAGCATGGCAGCCTCTAGCCCATTCAGCTGCCAAGTGGATCCCATGACCTAGGATGGAGCCACAGGTTTGGCCAAAATAGCAGTACCTTTCTATCTGGTATATATAACAGATACATATATATATATATATATATATATATATATATATATATATATATATATTATCTGGTATACAGATAAATATGTATTTAGATATTTTGAAACTGCCAGTGATGTCTATGTGGAATTAAATGACATATACTACATTCGTACAGATTCTCAGGTGTTTAGTGAGGACTCCATTTAATGAATAGTATTCCTCTAATGCATAATAAACTATGAATTGAAATCAATCTGTGTTCTGTGATTATTGGGTCTAAATTTATACTAGACTGATTGATGAACTACTCATCCAACCATGACATTGATCATATTTCTCTGGCGTTCCTATGGACAAACAATAGTTTCTTAGGCTCTCCAGCCCTTTGTATGTAGCATGACTGGGATTCAAACTCAGGGCCTAGGTGTCCAGGTTGGCCTATGGCTTCGCTGACAGCCTGTCAGCCTTCAGCAATGCCAGGTAGCCTACAGGTTGCACCAGTGTTATTTGGACCAGGGGTGGTCAACATGCAAGGAAGGAAAACCAAGGAACTGCCATCCGTAGGTGGTTCCTGGATTTTTTTTTATTGGTGCTGTTTTCATTTTGCTTTCCTGTCAGCCCCGAGGCCTAGTATCCCAGGATGGGCTGTGGGTCCAGAGGCTGCACCATCCAAGCCTAGGTTGATGTTAGCTGAGCAGAGTTGCCACGATATAAGTTCAAGCCCAGTGCTGGTCAAAAAAAATAATAATAATAAAAATAAATAATTAATTAAAAATAGCCTTGCATCAGCTATGGTTCATGCCTGTAATCTCAGCTACTCAGGACGCTGAGATCTGAACATCACGGTTCAAAGCCAGCCAAGGCAGGAAAGTCTGTGAGACACTTATCTCCAATAAACCACTAGAAAACCAGAAGTGGTGCTGTGGCTCAAGCATTATAGCACTCGCCTTGAGCTGAAGAGCACAAGGACAGCTCCCAAGTCCAGAGTTCAAGTCCCATACATACATATATACATACATACAATACTAATGAAGCTCCCTGTCTTGGAATTCATGCCCTTTGTTTTCTGCCAGGCCTGGCAATGGAACTCAGAGTCTGGGTAACTCTAATTCACTGGGGGGATGGGGAAACTCACCCTCTTTGAAGACAAGCAATTCAGCCCTGTTCCCTCGGCCTGAATTCAATCCCCAGCCCTGTTAATATAATATTCATCCACATTTGAAATAATGATTAATATCTACATAATTATGTTTATTGCAATTTGCTGTGAGTGTATTTATTTTATTTTTTGTATTATTCATTCATTATTTTATTAACTATTATTACACTTGTAACATGTATTAAACTTATTACATCTTATGAGAAATATGCAGATTAGCATATGTATTATATATCTTACTTCAGACCCAGGACATTCATTGAAATTCTATAGTAGGGAGAGTCCGGGAAGATGGCGGAGGAGAAGCTGGAGTCTAAGTAAGCTCTCGCATAGATAGCAGTTTTAGAGTTCCAGTGAACAGTCCTAAGCCAGAGAATTACACCAAGTATGCCATCACAGGACAGAGTTAGGCCAGAGAAGGAAACCCAGGCAAGAAGACACTTCTGAGCGGTTGCCAGCAGCTGCGGCGGCAGCGGCAGCTGTGGCGACAGCGGACGAGTGCATGAGCCATACCTGAGCAACAGAGAATCCGGGACAAAGGAGCCAGATGCACCAGGGCAGCAGATTCTACTCAAAACCAGCAAGAACCGACAAGGAGCAGACATCTTCATCCTGCAGTTCACAGACCAGAAACGACCCAGGAACTAAGACTCTGCGTGAGTAGAAGCCTGATGTCCTCACTCCTTCTCAGGGAGCAGAGGAGGGAATGCCACCCCTCCCCCCACCAGCACCGGTGATCTCCATCTTGGATGCTGACAAAGCTCGGAGGAGCTGCTAGATCCAACTCAGGCCTTGGAATAAAATGAGTCATTTAGCAGGTCATAAGAACTTAACGGCGGCGTGACCTGCCAGACTCAGCTCTACCCAGGAAAAAGTCACCCAGCTCGGGCGCCAGCCCTAGGAGTGGGTTTCTTCACTGGGTAATCAGAGCCAGAGGCTGCCCCTCCCTCTAGCAGCCTCGACAATCAATTGAAAATCAGTAAACAGAAACCCTGAGAATGGCCCCAGGCTGGGCTCTGTGAGGTTTTCACAAAATAGTCCCTGAAAAGCTACTGTCTGTTAAAAGGCCTCAACTCTACCCAGAACCTAGCCTCATCACTGCATCTCCCTCTTTTGTGATACTCAAAGCAGATCTGCCTCCCAATAAACTAGTCTGGGAGGAGGATCTAGAAAACCTGGGTAAAGCAGAGCATTTTTCTGCCTGTTCGAACAAACTGACTTAAGAAACCAACCATGCCACAGGACCACAAGCAGACCAGAGACTCCAACAAGAGGCTGGTTACAGACACAAGGGAGATACAGGATTTTTCCCACTCCTCCCAAAAAAATCAAAGAAGTTTTTTTTTTTCTCTCCCTTCTTTTTTTTATTTTTTATTTTATTTTTATTTTTATTTATTTATTTTTATTATTTTAATCTTTAATCTTTGCCTTTTTTGGAAAAAAAATGTTTTCCAGAAACTTTTTTTTTCCTCTTATAATTTTTATTTTAGGGATATGTGAGTGTGAGTTTTTCTTTCTTTTTTGGTCTTCTTTCTCTTTTTTTTTCTCTTTTTAATTATCTTTTTGTTTTTTGTTTAGTTCTACTGAACTTCTCATCTTTTTTTCTTCCTTTCTTATACTTTTCACCTTCTCCTCTCTTTCATTCTTCTTTATGTGACTTAATTCTTGTTCTGCACATCCTCAGATAAACCCATAGTTGACTATTAGACCCTATCCCACATTGTGTACACACTTAATCCACAAATTTATTACTCAAGTCAAAACCTCTAAGACTTAAATCCCTTAATAGCAGTACTACCTCTTTATACCTATATAATATTTTAAGCATTTTTATTTTTAAGTTTTTCACATCTCCTTTATATCCCTCCCCTTCTCTCAATAACTTCACGTTCTTATCTAAATAGATTGTTATTGAAACTACATAATTTTATTAATTTTACCTTTCTATTTTTTCTGGTCTCTTTTCTTTTCCAGTTCCCTTACTTCTTTTTTTCTCTCTCTCTACTTTCATCCTAAACAACCTATTTCCTGCTTTGAGATTAGGACTTAGTTAACTCTCCCTGAGCCTCCCCACACCAATCTATTCCTATTTTATTACCCACATCTCTCCCTAAACCTAATAATTTCTGGTCTTCCAAATTCTTCTTTGCGGTTTGTAGCCCATTAGCCTATAGTTGTTTGATGTTGAATAGATATATCTGTTGAACCAGATTGTATCTGTAGACTATTGACTGTGCAAATTCAGACTTGGGTTGATGCTTGCCTTAAGATAGTGTTCTAGCACAAAACTGGTGCTATTTTCATCTCAAATGAGCAGAGTAAGCTGGAAAAACAAAAGAAAAATGGCAAATCCGGGTATCTCAATTCCCAATCTTGATAATCAGGGGACAGAACAGATAATGAATAATCCAGAGGAGATTTCCCAAATAGCTCTACAAACACTGCTGGCAAACATGATAAATCAAAATATTGTAAGCATACAAAGGACTCTGTATGAGCGTGATAGGGAGAGAGAGGAGGCAACCAGAAGTTTAAACAGGAATATCATAAGCATGAGGCAGCTACTTAAAAGCTGATACAGGATTTGCATGAGCAGCTTGAGAATACTCAAAGACAAAGGCAGGAATGGTGCGAACAGGCTGAGAACACTCAAGGAGAACTACATGAATCCCATGAACGGGAGGAAGCTTATCAAAGATCACTAAAGGCATTCATGGAATCCATTAACAAAGAGCTGAAGGAAGTCAGGGAGACCACAAAGGGAATGCTGAATGGAACCCAACAGAAGGAATGGGAGTCCAAGGAAACCATAACCAATCAACTAAGTGATCTGAGAACAAACACTGAACATCAAATTAAGGAAGTAAAGAAGTTCATACAAGATCCAAAGCAAAGCTTCAACAAAGAATTTGAAGCCATCAAAGCTGACCGATTAGAAGGAAAAGAGATAAAAAACGAAGTGGAAAGTCTTGACAGCAGGTTAGACCATGCAGAAGATCGAAACTCAGGGATTGAAGTCAGCCTAGATATTATAGAGAAAGAACATACAACCATCCAAGACAAGTCCAAGAAATATGATAGATCTGTCCAACACTTGGAAGACACCATCAGAAGGCCTAATCTAAGGATAGAGTGTAGAGGTGCACCTAGAAACTGAAGTTAATGGCCTAAGAAATTTGTTTAACAGGATCCTAGCAGAGAACTTCCCAAACATGCAAAAAGATAGGCCTATTCAGATAAAAGAAGCTTTTAGAACTCGAAACAGACCAGACCAGAATAGGACATCCCACAGTCACATTATAATCCACACAGGATCAACTCAGACCAAGGAAAAGATCCTTAAAGCTGTCAAGGAGAAAAGATTAATCACCTATAAAGGGAAACCAATTGGAATCACCTCAGATTTCTCAGCAGAGAAAATCAAAGCAAGAAGAGCCTGGAATGATGTATGCCATGCCCTAAAAACAAACAACAATCAACCAAGAATATTGTACCCAGCTACACTCTCCTTCATAACTGAAGGCCAAATAAAAACCTTCCATAGCAAAGAAAAATTGAAACAATACATCTCCACCAAACCAGCCCGACAAAAGATTCTTAAAGATGTCCTACACATAGAAAACCAACAAGACCACAATAAAGGCCAAAAAACTGCACCCAAACTGAGAATCCAAGAACCATAGGAAGAACCCAGTTCTCGCAGCCCCCAAGAAGGTGGATAACATGGCAGGAACGCCCAAATATTTCTCAGTCCTTTCTCTTAATGTTAACGGACTGAACTCTCCAATTAAGTGACATAGACTGTCTAGTTGGATTAAAAAACAAGAACCTTCTATCTGCTAACTTCAGGAGTCACATCTTGCCCGTAAAATCAAACACATTTTCAATGTTAAAGGTTGGAACAAAATCTATCAAGCAAATGGTCCCCATAAACAGGCAGGAGTTGCAATCCTAATATCAGATAAAATAGACTACAAATTAAAATTCCTGAGAAGAGATAAAGAAGGTTGCTACATACTAATTAAGGGATCTCTCTTTCAGGAGGATATTACAATTCTAAATATATACTCGCCAAACAATGGAGCACCCAAATTAATCCAAGAAACACTACTTTCCCTCAAATCCCATATAAATCCAAAGACATTAATTGTTGGGGATTTTAACAAACCACTCTCCCCACTAGATAGATCAACTCGGCAAAAACTCAACAGAGAAACCGCAGATCTAAACAGCTGCATAGATCAACTAGATTTAACAAATATCTACCTAATATTTCACCCAGCAGCATCAGAATACACGTTTTTCTCAGCAGCAAAAGGAACATTTTCTAAAATAGACAACATTTTAGGCCACAAAGCAAACTTGTATAAATTCAGAAACATTGAAGTTATACCTTGCATTCTCTGACCACAAGGGAATAAAATTAGAACTCAACACCAAAAGCCACCAAAGAAAGAAAGCCAGGTATCACATGGAGGCTGAACAACACACTGCTGAATCATGAGTGGGTCATGGAAGAGATTAGAAAGGAAATTCAAATGTTCATGCTATTCAACAAAAATGAACACACAAATTACCAGCTCCTATGGGACACAATGAAAGCAGTACTCAGAGGCAAGTTTATAGCTCTGAGCTCCTACATCAACAAATTAGAGAGATATGCAACCAACAATTTAATGACACATCTAAACATCCTTGAAAATGAGCAGTAAGATAGATCCCAATACAGTAGACAGAAAGAAATAATTAAAATTAAATCAGAATTAAATGAATTAGGATCCTAAAAACTATAGAAAGAATCAACAAAACAAAGAGTTGGTTCTTCGAAAAAATTAACAAAATTGACAGACCCTTAGCAAATTTTATCAGAAAAAGAAGAGAACATACCCAAATAAATAAACTCAGAGATGAGAATGTAAACATCACCACGGAAACAACCAAGATTCAGAACATTTTAAGGGAATACTTGTCAAAACTTTATGCTAATAAGTTTGAGAACTTGACAGAAATGGAACTTTTCCGAGCAAATATTGACATGCCAAAACTAAACAAAGATGAGTTAAACCAGCTTAACAGGCCCATATCAAGCATAGAAATAGAAACAGAAATAAGAGTCCTTCCAACTAAGAAAAGTCGAGGACCAGATGGTTTTACAGTGGAATTCTACAAGGCCTTCAAAGCAGAGCTCACATCCATACTCCTCCAACTCTTCAATGAAATTGAAAGAGAAAGTTCACTACCGAGCACATTCTATGAAGCCATCATAACCCTCATCCCCAAACCAGGCAGGGACTCATCAAAAAATAGAACTATAGACCCATTTCTTTGATGAACATTGTTGCAAAACTTCTCAACAAAATTTTGGCCAACCGACTTCAACAATTCGTCCAAAAAATCATAAAGCATGATCAAACAGGATTCATATCAGGGATGCAAAACTGGTTCAATATACGCAAATCAATTAATAATATTCCTCACATCAACAGGAGCAAGAATAAGAAACACATGGTTATCCCAATAGATGCAGAAAAAGCATTCAACAAGATCCAGCACCCCTTTATGATGAAGGTTTTGGAAAAATTAGGAATCCATGGAACATTCCTCAATACAATAAAGGCTGTATATGACAAACCTACAGCCAGCATTATACTTAATGTTGAAAAACTAAAGCCTTTTCCTCTTAACTCAGGAACAAGACAAGGATGACCACTCTCTCCACTAATCTTCAATCTAGTATTAGAATGCCTAGCTACAGCAATAAGACAAGATGCAAACTTAAAGGGAATCCAAATAGGGAAAGGAGAAATAAAACTCTCCCTCTTTGCAGATGACATGATCTTCTATTTAAAGAATCCCATAGACTCCACTCCCATATTACTCAAGCTGATTCAAAACTTTGGCAAAGTAGCAGGGTATAAAATTAACCCCCCAAAATCAATGGCATTTGTGTATACCAACAATGAGAAAAGTGTGGCTGAAATTAGGAAAGCAACTTCATTTGTAATAGCCCCACAAAAAATAAAATACCTAGGAATTAACTTAACCAAAGAAGTGAAGGACCTCTATGATGAAAACTTTAAAATCTTGAAAAAGGAAATCAACACAGAACTTCAAAAACGGCAAAACCTCCCATGCTCCTGGATTGGAAAGAGTAACATAATGAAAATGTCAATACTTCCCAAGGCTATCTACAAATTCACTGCGATACCTTTCAAAATTCCAACCTCATTCTTCAAGGAAATAGAAGAGGCAATCCAAAAATTCATATGGAACAATAAACAACCCCGAATAGGAAAAACGCTCCTCAACGGAAAGAACACTGCTGGAGGAATAACAATACCAAATGTCAAACTCTACTATAAAGCCATAGTAATCAAAACAGCTTGGTATTGGTATAAGAACAGAACTCAGGACCAGTGGAATAGAATTGAAAACCCAGAAATGAACATACAGACCTATAGCCACCTCATCTTTGATAAGGGAACGAAAACAATAGAATGGAAGAAAGACAGCCTCTTCAGTAAATGTTGCTGGCAAAATTGGTTAACTACTTGTAGAAAACTAAAGGTAGATCCTTATATATCACCCTGCACCAGAATCAACTGTAAATGGATCAAAGACCTCGAAATCAAAGCAGACACTCTGAAAATTTACAGGATGGAATAGGAGAAACCCTAGGCCTCCTTGGATTCAGGCCGAAATTTTCTGAAAAGAGACCCGGAAACACAACAAATCAAAGAAAGGTTGGACAAATGGGGTTGCATAAAGTTGCAGAGCTTCTGCATGGCGAAGGACATAGCTACCAAGATCAATATAAAGCCCACGGACTGGGAGAAGATCTTTACTAGCCATACAGCGGACAAGGGTCTCATATCTAAAATATACTTGGAAGTCAAAACATTAAATCCCCCAACAACAAATCCTCAAAGAAACAACTGCCCAATAAATAAGTGGGCAAAAGACTTAAAGAGAAACTTGTCTGAAGAAGAAAGAAGAACGGCCAATAGACACATGAAGAAGTGCTCAACATCTCTAGCCATAAAAGAAATGCAAATAAAAACAACATTGAGATACCAGCTTACTCCAGTTAGAATGGCAAAAAACAAGATCTTTAACAACAACAGATGCTGGAGGGGATGTGGACAGAAGAGAACCTTACTTCATTGTTGGTGGGAATGTAAACTTGTTCAACCACTTTGGAAAGCAGTATGGAGGTTCCTCAAAAGACTTCACATAGAACTCCCCTATGACCCAGCAATCCCACTTTTGGGCATTTACCCTAATGTTTACAAAAAAGTCCACACTAAAGCTACCAGCACAACTATGTTTATTGCAGCATTATTTACCATAGCTAAGCTATGGAACCAACCCAGATGCCCCTCAGTAGATGAATGGATCAAGAAAATGTGGTATATATACACAATGGAATTCTATGCCTCCATCAGAAAGAATGACATTGCTCCATTTGTTAGGAAATGGAAAAACTTGGAAAAAATTATATTAAGTGAAGTAAGCCAGGCCCAAAGAAACATAGGTCCCATGGTTTCCCTTATTTGCAATATCTAGTATATGTATGAGTCAAGCGGAAAAGGTCAGAGAATGTGATGTTAGGAAAATGAACCCTTAGGTATGTATATTAATGTTTTTTTTCTTTCATGCATGTGTTTTTAACGCATTTATAAAATTATTTCTTTGTTGCTTTGTGTGTGCCTCCCCCACAGTATAACCCCTGCTTTCACTATATTTGATGTCAGTATAACTTTGGAGAAGATGGGGAAACAAGTCGTTTAAGGATACCGGTGGACTTGTTGCAACAATGAGAAGTACAAGTTGTCATGTCCAAAATGAGATTTACAACGTCAGCGCGGGGGGGCGGGGGGGGGGGAGAAGGATTGGGATTGGAGGTGAGGGGGGAGGCTGGGAAGGGATGAGAATGGTAAACAAAGGAGGAGGCTGCAATGCTTTGTAAGAAATGTACCCATTATCCTGCCCATGTAATTGTAACCCCTCTGTACAGTATGTTCACAAATAAAATTAAATTAAATTTTTTAAAGAAGAAATTCTATAGTACATCATCCCATGCTTAGAAAAACAGAAAGAATACGTCAAGCAAATTAATTTATCCCTAGGAACCCCAGTAGTTGATATGAGTAATCCCAGCTACTCAGGAGGTGAGAACTGGAATATGAAGTTTCAAAGTCAATCCAGGCAGCAAAGCCTAAGAGATATCATCTCCAGATAACTGACAAAAACCCAGTCTACAGGTATGGCTGAAGTGGTAGAAAATCAGCTACAAACAAACAAGCCAAGAAAGAGCAAGCTGAGTTCAAGTGCGTGGAGAGGGGGGTAGGGGGATAAAGGGGAAACTAATCCTCCAAAAACAGAGAACAAAACATCAGTACACAAATCCCATCTAATTTATGGTACCAATAAACTGAAAAAATATCAAGCTTCTGCATTTGTATAATTTTACATGAGCCCATATTTTCTTAGGTACACTTCAAAGCTATGTTTTTAATAATATGTGTATATATAAATTAATAATGTATATATATATATATATATATATATATAAACTAAGAAACCAGCCAATGAAAAAATACTTCTGAATTAGTGCCTTAATCATGGCATTATAAATTATTTGTACAAAAAGTACGTTCGAGGTTTCTTTCTATAGAATCAATCTTAAAATGTTTATTCATGTACCAGGCGTCAGTGGCTCACACCTATAATCCTAATTACTCAGGAGGCTGAGAGGTGAGGATGCCATTCAAGGCAAGCCCCAGGAGAAAACCGGAACCCGTAGAAAACCGGTATAAAACCGGAAGTGGCTATGTGGCTCAAGCTGTAGAGTGCTCGCAAAAAGCTGAAGAGCGCAGGGATAATGCTCAATCCCAGAGTTCAAGCCCCAAAACCGACAAAAAAAAAAAAGGAAAGAGGTTTGTTCATACAAAATTCTAACATTCTGAGCCTTAGGAAACTTTTCTTCCAGGGTCTTATGCTCTTTAGGCAACTATTCCACAACTGAGCTACATCTTAGTACCAATGTTTCTGTTTTTCATTTTAGAATCTAGTTTATTCCCAAAATGCTTACAAGTACCTACTCTCCTCACAGAAGTGAGTGTTTATTCAGAAGCTCAACCTTTGGTGGTATGAGGACTCCCCTAGTCTATTTCGTGGTAGGCACTGAGGAAAACTCACAGGACACAATTGCAGACATTTTATAATTATAAAAATAACTCTAAATAGAAATAACATCAACTGCCTGGCACGGGTGGCTCATGCCTATAATCCTAGCTACTCAGGAGGCTGAGATTTGAGGAAGGCGACTCAAGGCCAGCCAGGGAGCAAAGTCTGTGAGACTCTTATCTCCAATAAACCTCTAGAAAACTGGAAGTGGTGCTGTGGCTCAAGTGCTTGAGCGTTTGCCTTGAGCACAGGGACAGCACCCAAGCCCAGAGTTCAAGCCCCACGACAGACAATGAAAAAAATAGAAAAAATAAGAAATAACATCAACTGTCCCAAACTTCTAGGGAGAAATGATATCATCATTTTCATTCTCACTCTTCATGGCAGATGGTCAAAAACACCAATGTGTTATGCTGAAATGCAAAAGTTTAAACCCCTTTTTTGAAAAACTGTCATGTTATAAAATCAAAATATTTCAAATAAAGTCAAAGTGAACTTTAAAAAAATATTAAAAATGTTAATGAAACTCCTTGGCTTAGAATGTGTGATTTTTTTATCTGCAAGGCCTGGGATTTGAATTTAGGGAACTAGGACTGTGGGGGAAGGGAAAGCTCACTATGTTTGAAGACTAGAAATTCAGGCCTGTTCCCTAAGCCTGAATTCATGCTTCAGTCATACTCCTTATATAGATTTTAAAGATAGGATTGAGCTTCCATATACATGTTCAGTCTATATCATGTTTGGTGTGTTTATTCATTGTATTTGTTGTTTTATTCATTTGTTTACCGTTTATTTTACCAACTGTGAGGACACCTAAACATATATGACATTGTTTACATACTATCAAATTGCATCTAGATTTGTAGACTTGTTCTCCATCATGCCTCACACATAGCACTATCCTAGAAAATGAAAACGTGTCACACTTAGCTTCTTACTCGAGGATGAAATTCTTGGCAGGCTCTGAGATCAACCCTAGAGGTGGCCAAAATAGCCATGGATAGGCATGGATAGGCAGGTGGTAGTATGCCAATAAATGCGTATTAGTAGAGAGTGCCAGAACCATGTATCTAGTATTCAAGGATATCTACTATGTTCTTACTAAGTCTTAGGCATTGAGACAGCCTAGATATTATGGAGAAAGGACATACAACCATCCAAGAAAAGTCCAAGAAATATGATAGATCTATTCAACATTTGGAAGACACCATCAGAAGGCCTAATCTGAGGATAATGAGTGTAGAGGAGCACCTACGAACAGAAGTTAATGGTCTAGGAAATTTGTTTAACAGGATCCTAGCAGAGAACTTCCCAAACATGCAAAAAGATAGGCCTATTCAGATACAAAAAGCTTTTAGAACACTAAATAGACCGGAACCAGAACAGGACAACATAGCATCACATTATAATTTTCACAGGATCAATTCAGACCAAGAAAAGAACCTTAAAATGCCAAGGAGAAAAGATCAATCACCTATAAAGGGAAACAAGTTAGAACCACCTCAGATTTATCAGCCGTGACAATCAAAGCAAGAAGAGCCTGGAATGATGTATGACATGCCATAAAGACAAACAACAATCAACCAAGAAAACTGTACTCAGCTAAACTCTCCTTCATAAACGAAGGTCAAATAAAAACCTTCCATAGCAAAGAAAAAATGAAACAATATATCCCCACCAAACCAGTCCTACAAAAGATTCTTAAAGATGACCTACATAGAGAAAACCAACAAGACCACAAAAGGCCAAGAAACCGCAGCCAAATGAGAATCCATGAACCATAGAAAGAACCCAGTTGCCACAGCCCCCAAAAAGGTGGATAAAATGGCAGAATCTCCCAAATATTTCTCAGTTCTATCTCTCAACATTAACGGACTTAAATCTCCAATTAAGAGACAGACTGTCTAGTTGGATTAGAAAGCAAGAACCTTCTATCTGCTGCCTTCAGGGGTCACATCTTGCCCATAAAAACAAACACATTTTCAATGTTAAAGGCTGGAACAAAATATACCAAGCAAACGTCCCCCATAAACAGGCAGGAGTTGCAATCCTAATATCAGATAAAATAGGATTCAATTTAAAATAAGTGAGAAGAGTTAAAGGAGATTGCTACATATTAATTAATGTATCACTCCTTCAGGAGGATATTACAATTCTAAATATCTATTCACCAAACGGAACACCCAAATTTATCCAAGAAACTCAACTTTCCCTCAAATCCCACATAGATCCAAAGACATTAATTGTTTGGGACTTTAACACACCACTATCCCCACTAGAGAGATCAACTTGGCAAAAACTCAACAAAGAACCTGCATATCTAAACAACTGCATAGATCAACTAGATTTAACAGACATCTTCCAAAGATTTCACAAAGCAGCATCAGAATACACGTTTTTTTCAGCAGCATATGGAGCATTTTCCAAAATAGAACACATTTCAGGCCACAAAGCAAACTTGTCCAAAATCAGAAACATTGAAGTTATACTTTGCATTCTCTCAGACCACAAGGGATTAAAAGTAGGACTCCACACCAAAAGCCACTAAAGAAAGTCCTTTAACACATGGAGGCTGAACAACACACAGCTGAATCAAGAGTGCATCATGGAAGATATGAGAAATGAAATTCAAATGTTCATGATATTCAACAAAAATGAGCACACAAATTACCAACTCCTCTGGGACACAGCAAAGGTAGTACTCAGAGGCATGTTTATAGCTCTGAGTTCCTACACCAACATATAGGAGAAATCTGAAACCAACAATTTAATGAGACATCTGAGCCTCCTTGAAAAAGAGCAGCAGGATAAACCCCAACCCAATGGACAGAAAGAAATAATTAAAATTAAATCAGAATTAAATGAATTAGAAGTCAAAAAAGCCATATAAAGAATCAACAAAACAAAGAGTTGGTTCTTCGAAAAAAATAACAAAATTGACAGGCCCTTAACCAGTCTTATGAGAAAAAGAAAAGAACATACCCAAATAAATGAACTCAGTGATGAGAATGGAAAGATCACCAGAGAAACAACCAAGATTCACAACATTATAAGGAAATACTTCTCAAAATTTTTGCTAATAAGATTGAGAACTTGGCTGAAATGGACCTTTTCCTAGCAAATGCTGACAAGCCAAAACTAAACCAAGATGAGTTAAATCACATTAACAGGCCCATATCAAGCCCTGAAATATAAACAGTAATAAAAGATTTCTCATCTAAGAAAAGCCCAGGTCCAGATGGTTTCACAGCGGAATTCAACAAGGTCTTCAAAGCAGAGCTCACATTAATACCCCTCCAACTCTTCAATGAAATTGAAAGAGAAAGTTCACTATGGAACTCATTCTATGAAGCCATCACAACCCTCATCACAAAACCAGGCAGGGTCTTATCAAAGAAAGAGAACCATAGACCCATTTCTTGGATGAACATTCATGAAAAACTTATCAACAAAATTTTGGCCAATCGACTTCAACAATTCATCCAAAAAATCATATACCAAGATCAAACAGGATTCATTTCAGGGTTGCAAAGCTGGTTCAATATACACAAATCAATTAGTATAATTCATCACATCAACAGGAGTAGGGATAAGAACCACATGGTTACATCAATAGATGCAGAAAAAGCATTTGACAAGATCCAACACCCCTTTATGATGAAGGTTCTGGAAAAATTAGGAATCCATGGAACATTCCTCAATACAATAAAGGCTGTATATGACAAACCTACAGCCAGCATTACAGTTAATGGTGAAAAACTAAAGCTATTTCCTCTTAACTCAGGAACGAGACAAGGACGTACACTCTCTCCACTTCTCTTCAATCTAGTATTAGAATGCCTAGCTACAAATAAGACTAGATGCAGACATAAAGGGAATCCAAATAGGGAAAGAAGAAGTAAAACTCTCCCCCCGTTGCAGATGAAATGATCTTGTGTTTAAAGAATCCCACAGACCCCACTCCCAAATTACTCAAGCTGATTCAAAACTTTGGCAAAGCAGCAGGGTATAAAATTAACCCTCAAAATTCAATGGCTTTTCTGTATGCCAACAATGAAAAAAGTGTGGCTGAAATTAGGAAAGCAACTCCATTCTTAATAGCCCCACAAAAAATAAAATCCTAGGAATTAACTTAATCAAAGAAGTTAAGGACATCTATGAAGAAAGCTTTGAAAACATGAAATAGGAAATCAAAACAGAACTTAGAAAGTGGCAACAACTCCCATGCTCCTGGATTTGAAAGGTTAACATCATGAAAATGACAATACTTCCGAAGGCTATCTCCAAATTCAATGCAATACCAATCAATATTCCAACTTCATTCTTCAAGGAATTAGAAGAGGCAATCCAAAAATACTTATGGTACAGTAAAAGACCCCGAATAGCAAAAAAAATCCTCAAAAGAAAGAACAGGGCTGGAGGAATATCAATAACAAATTTTAAACTCTACTACAAAGCCATAGTAATCAAAACGACATTGTACCTGCATAAGAACAGACCTCATGACCAATGGAACAGAATTGAAAACCCAGAAATGAACCTACAGACCTATAACCAACTAATGTTCAATAAAGGAGCTCAAAAATAGAATGGAAGAAAGACAGCTTCTTCAGTAAATGGTGCTGGCAAAATGGGTTAACTCCTTGTAGAAAATGAAAGCTAGATTCTTTTTTTAATTTTATTTTATTTTATTTGAGAACATACTGTACAGAGGGGTTACAATTACATGGGCAGGATAATGCATACATTTCTTACCAAGCATTGCAGCCTCCTCCTTTGTTTACCCTTCACCTCCCTTCCCAGCCTCCCCCCTCCCTCCCACCCAATCATACCCCCCCCCCCACCGACATTGTAAAGCTGGTTTTGACATGACATTTTGTACTTCTCATTGTTGCAACAGGTCCACCTGAATCCTTAAACGACTTGTTTGTCCCCATTTCCTCCACATGTTATACTGACATCAAATATAGTGAAAGCGGGGGTTACACTGTGGGGGAGGGACATACAAAGCAACAAAGAAATAATCTTATAAATGCGTTAGAAACACATGCATGAAAGAAACAAAAACATTAAAATACATATTTGAGGGTTCGTTTTCCTAACATCACATTATCTGACTTTTTCCGCTTGACTCATACCTATACTAGATATTGCAAATAAGGGAAACCATGGGACCTATGTTTCTTTGGGCCTGGCTTACTTCACTTAATATAATTTTTTCCAAGCCTTTCCATTTCCTAACAAATGGGGAAATGTCATTCTTTCTGATAGAGGCATAGAATTCCATTGTGTATATATACCACATCTTCTTGATCCATTCATCTACTGAGGGGCATCTGGGTTGGTTCCATGTCTTAGCTATGGTAAATAATGCTGCAATAAGCATAGTTGTGCTGGTAGCTTTAGTGTGGCCTTGTTTGTGATCATTTGGGTAAATGCCCAAAAGTGGGATTGCTGGGTCATTGGGGAGCTCTATGTGGAGTCTTTTGAGGAACCTCCATACTGCTTTCCAAAGTGGTTGAACAAGTTTACATTCCCACCAACAATGAAGTAAGATTCCTTTCTGTCCACATCCCCTCCAGCATCTGTTGTTGTTAGAGTTCTTGATTTTTGCTGTTCTAACTGGAGTGAGGTGATATCTCAATGTTGTTTTGATTTGCATTTCTTTTATGGCTAGGGATGTTGAACATTTCTTCATGTGTCTATTGGCCATCCTTCTTTCTTCTTCAGAGAAGCTTCTCTTTAAGTCTTTCGCCCACTTACTTATTGGGCAGTTGTTTCTTTGAGGATTTGTTGTTGGGTGGTTTAATTTTTTGAGTTCCAAGTATATTTTAGATATGAGACCCTTGTCCGTTGTATGGCTAGTAAAGATCTTCTCCCAGTCCGTGGGCTTTCTATTGATCTTGCTAGCTATGTCATTTGCCCTGCAGAAGCTCTGCAACCTTATACAATCCCATTTGTCCAGCCTGAAAGCTAGATTCTTATATATCATTCTGCACCAGAATCACTCCAAATTGATCAAAGACCTCAGAGTCAAAGCAGACACTCTGAAAACATTACAGGGTGGAATAGGAGAAACCCTAGGTCTCCTTGGAGCAGACCGAAATTTTCTTAATAGAGACCCAGAAACACAACAAATCAAAGAATGGGATTGAACAAAATTGAAGAGCTACTGCATGGCCATGCACATAGCTAGCAAGATCAATAGAAAGCCCACAGATTGGGATAAGTTCTTCACTAGCCATACAACCGATAAGGGTCTCATATCTAAAATATACCTGGAACTCAAAAAATTAAATCCCCCAATAACAAGTCTCCAAAGAAACAACTTCCCAATAAATAAGTGGGCTAAATACTTACAGAGAAACTTCTCTGAAGAGGAAAGAAGGATTGCCAATAGACACATGAAGAAATGCTCAACCTCTCTAGCCATAAAAGAAATGCAAATCAAACCATAGAGATACAACCTCACCACAGTTAGAATGGCAATAATCAAGAACTCTAATAACAACAGATGCTTGAGGGGATGCAGAGAGAAGTGAACATTACTACATTGTTGGTAGGAGTGTAAACTTGTTCAGCCCCTTTGGAACGCAATATGGAGGTTCCTCAAAATACTCCACATAGAGCTCCCCTATTTCCCAGCAATCCCACTTTTGGTCATTTACCCAAATGATCACAAACAAGACTACACTAAAGCTGCCAGCACGACTATGTTTATTATTGCAGCATTATTTACCATAAGTAAGATATGGAACCAACCCTGATGCCTCTCAGTAGATGAATGGATCAAAAAATGTGGTATATATACACAATGGATCTATGCCTCCATCAAAAATAATGACATTGCTCCATTTGTTAGGAAATGAAAAGGCTTGGAAAAATTATAATAAGTGTACTTTTTAGATTGTTAGTAAAACAAATGATATTGATGTTAATATTAATTTTAATGCAATTTCAGGAAACTCTCCTGTCTCTGACCTCCTAAAACATGTATTTTGAGATTTGTCCCTCCAAATCTGGGATTTAGCATGACTCAAAATAAACCAAGATCTTGCCCATGTATTTGTAACTCCTTTGTGTGGTATTCTCACAATTTAAAAAAATAAGCCAAGAGTATTTGAATTCTACTATTAAGGTTTAATGATAGATCTCTACTGATCTTTCTCTTAAGTGTGTTGGAGAAACCAAAGCTGAAATTAACTTGGACTTTTGTGGTGGATGTAAATGTCTTAACTACCATCTCTGGTAGTTGGTACCATTAAATTTAAATTAGCCATCACAGGCTCAAGCCTGTAATACTAGCTACTCAGAAGGCTGAGATCTGAGGATCGTTATTCAAAGCCAGCTCGGATAGGAAAATCCATGGGACTCTTACTCCAATTGACTTCCAAAAAGACTAGAGGTGGAGACGTGTCTCAAGTGGTAGAGTGCTAGCCTTGAGGTTCTGAGTTCAAGCCTATATACTGACCATCAATTTACAAATTCAGAGTTTCCACTGTGAGTGCTATATTCTATTAGAGACTGAAGAATTTTTTTTCACATAGTCTTTCAAACACCAGCATCTCTAATGGAGAATCATTCTAGATCCTTCTTTTCCACTTGAATAATTGTTATTCTCCAGGAGTAGAGTGGCCAAGACGCTTTCAGATCAAGAGCTCAGACATTAAATTGGCTAAAAAGGAACAAATTAAAATGTATTCTTTGGTTGCAAATACCATATTTTTGGTATGTGTTTGCTAGCCCTGGAACTTGAACTGAAGGCCTGGGTGCTGTTCTTGCACTTTTATGTCCAAGACTATTGTTCTACCACTTGAACCACAACTCTACTTCGGGCTTATTGGTGGTCAGATGGAGATAAAAGTCTCACAGACATTCTGTACCTGGGTGGCTTCAAACTAGAATGCTGAGTAGCCACGATTACAGGTATATGCCACCAGCATCTGGCTCAAATACCACCTATAACGTTAAAAGTCAAGGATATCTGTTAACATCTATCTCTGACAGATGTACAATGTTTTACCCCTCACTGAATGAGTGTTCCTTTGAACAGTATTTCATCAAATGGAGTGGACTCAATTTAGGTCTTGAACACCAACAATCTGGTTTGATGGAAGTGGCCTTTTTTTTCTACACCCTATTTGGCCATTGGTGTGGATTGTAAAAAAAAAGAGACAATTCAGTAAAAAAGTTCAAAGAGTCTGAGACAGTTACACAAGTTCTGGACATCACTTCCTCATGGGCTGCTGTTGTGCAGGCCCAATATTTGATCTGAAGAGAAACTTGGAATTACAAAAGTTAAAACCCAAAGTCTAGTAACCTCTAAAAGGTCTGTGTCACTCCTTGATCCTCATACCTGATACTGTGACTTACTGGGAAAGTCAAAGGGCAGATTTCTAGCTATTGCAGACTTCTTCTCCCTTAGTGAACAATGAGTTACCACCTTCAGTCCTGGTTCCAGCACAGACTTGGCTCAGGTCTGTGAACATGAGTGTAGATGTTTGAATCTCCATAGTGTGAATGGAAATTTGACCTCTTACTTAGATAGCAGTTTTAGGGACTTGCAGAGCTGTGGGAAAGTCTCTTTTTAATAGCCTGTTCTTTGTGCACATGTGCTTTAGATGCAGGGATACATAACTAAGTAGTCGCAGTGGTCACCCCAGGGTAGTCCAAGAGAGACAGAGTAGAGGCACAGTGATCAAGCTCATACCACCTGCCATTTTATGCTGCTTTGACATGTTCTTCATGTATTTTAGTAATTAAAGAATAAAAATTAACATTACATACAGATTTTTTAAATGCCTCTTTGTTTCTGACAAAAATTAAAAGTAAAAATGAATTTGAATAGAAAGGCAGTATGGTAAGAGCAGGGAAAAGGAATGGAAAAATGATCATGGGCAGCTCCTGAAGTCCAACCTGGAGGTTTTGCTTACCAACATCAGGGAATAAAATGAAACTATGTAACAAGACAGACCTGCCTGCTTTTTCTCAGCAACAAGGCAGCCCTGTCTGCTTTCCTTAGCAACACAACAGCCCTGTCTGAGTTCCCTCATTTATGCCAGAGTCAAAGCGGTCAATAGACCATGACTAAGGAAGGAAATTAAAGCTGTCATTGAAAGATCAAAAAGAAAAAGCCCTGGATATGTCTGGAAACCTATAAAGCATCTGAAGCCTTAAACACTTAGACCTTTCAGAGAGAAAGCCAACATGTGCTCTGAGGTCTGTAGATTCCCTTAATCAGAGAACACAAAGAACTCCCAATGACAGAATTATCCCTGCCAACAATAGAACTTCCTAGTAAGGCTCAGTGAAAAAAAGACACATTAAACTTTAATCACTGCTAGAAACCAGCACACACTCAGAGGGCACCAGGACAATACGGGAGGGAGGCCTCAGCCCTATTGCAAACAATGGATGAAGCTCAGAGGTCCACACCTAATTGCATGATGTACTCAGACCTCCTAAAGGTCCAACAGCTTCCAGATGCTGTCTGCAGCCCTTCAAAAAGATCAGTCTGTGATGCCCTGCTATAAAGCCCACCCGGTGTTTAGGGGCCCCCTAAGCTCAACTTCTGCTCCTGAACCTGCCCATGTATTCTGTAAAGAGCCCAGAGAAACCCTTGGCATTTGTTGTACCCCAGAAGTCAGGCCACAGTGAGGCTTCTGCAGCTCCCACCCTTGCTCCAAGCATAGCCACCAACAAGGGAACACCCCCAGGTTCCACCGCAGACCTCTGATGTGTAATAAAAAGAGGCTGTGCTTGTGCTGGCATAGTCACCAGTCAGCAGTCTAGGCAAAAGGGCATTTGCTAAGGCCACCCCAAGTAGCTATGGGGCTCTGACATCAAGACAGAGGCAGGCAGGTGCACCCATGCAGGCTGCCTTTGAGAAGCTCCTCTTCCAAGTGCAGACCTGCATGGTGGGCTTTGAAGCAGAATATGACACTGCAAAATTTCACAGCACACTAGAAGAACCTGACAAGCAATGGCCCTGTGCTCAGAGACCAAACCAAGGCAGGAAATGAGAGAGAGAGAGAAAGAGAGAGAGAGAGAGAGAGAGAGAGAGAGAGAGAGAGAGAGGCTATCTGGGTTTAATACCTATTTCAATATCCTTGATGAGTAATGCATATTTTTATCAAGAAATAAAGAGGAAAACTTCAAACTCTAACTCTGATTGAGTAGCTAGGATCAATCTAAACTTCCTACCATAAACAATCACAAAAGTGGAAGCTATGTGAAACTATATCTGTATATAAATGTATATATAATATAAACATGTAGGTATATGTATGTATATTCACATATACAATGTGAATATATAATGTATAATATATATATGTATACAGAGGGAAAAATAGAAATACATAGCATTTGAAGGAATAAAAACCAATAACTTCCAATTTTGATTGAAAGCATGAACCCTTCCATGCAGGAATCTATCAGCTCAAAAATGTCAATTAACTTAATTACACAGGTCCACATTAAGACACATTCTAATTAAACAAAACAGAAAACCACCCAAAGCACAAAGACACAACTCATCACACACAAGTAATATTCAATGATATTAAGACAAATTTCTCATCAGAAACTAGATTCACTATTAGACAGCAAGGGCAACAAATTTAAAGTGTTAAAAGGAGAGATCTAAATACCACCTTTCTAACAAATATACGTGCTCCAAATGTCAGAGATGAGCTAAGTACCTACTGATGGCTCAGACATATAATCCTAACTACTCAGGAAGGTGAATTGTGAGGGTGGTGGCTCAAAGCCACCCTGAAACTTGTCCCCTCAGGAGGAAGTTGTAGGACACAGCTGTCCTTGAGAAGGACGGAGGCCTTTGTGCAGTGCTATTGCTGGAAAAAGACATTGGATAAGGTGGCCATCAAGAATGGAGGCTATTAGCTAGTGTCTACAGAGAAGCAATTTATAAGATTCAGTAGTCCTCTAGAAAATAAGAGTATTTTGACCACTGTCCTAGTGGTTTCAGAAATGCCACGAGAATGACCAGAGCAACCTCAAGCCACATGTATTCCTTAGCAACAGTCTTTGAGGTCTAAGAGCTAGAGTATCAATGCTGGCAGGCTGTGATTGGTCCGCTATTTCTCTGACTTCACTGGCCCAGACTCTGATTGGTCCATTTCTTCTATGACATCACTATGCCTGGTTGTGATTGCTCCATTGTGTGAGGTCATGAAGGATATATAGGAAGCCACTGTGCTCCAACCTATGTCAGTTAACAGAGCTTGGAGCTCTTGCTTGATGACTCGCTGGACTGAATCAAAGTTAAATGATTTTTTGGTAGTGGGGACGGGCTGTTATTTGGATTTTGGTATTTCTTTCTACTCTTTCTGGGTTTTCCTTTATTTAATTTAATTTATTTAGGTAGATTTGCTACCTGCCATTGTAGCAGAAGGATGGAAGAACAGAAAGAATGAATCTAAAGCTGCTTGATGGAGGAGATCATCAAACAATACCAGAAAAAAGAGCTCTTCGACACAGGTACCTATGGAAAAGGGAAGCTGGCCCATTCCCTCCTTACAGATAAGGACATGGGATTTAAAATACTCTGAAAGTGAGAGTACTCATCATTGGATAAAGAATGAGGTGGACATTTTAAGAAGGTATGGCACAAACACATCATCAGTTTGTACCAGGTAATGGAGAAGGAAGAGTATGTGTATCTCATCATGGAAATGGCCACTAGGTGGTACCTCCTCGGGTGTATCTGAAAATTCTGCCGCCTATATGAGGATGAAGCCAGGAGGCTTGTCACACATGTAAGTGCTGTTCATTACTTACACCAAACAAAATTATACATGAAGACCTTAAGACCAACAATATCCTTTTGGACACCAAAGACAGTATCAAGGTCAGTGGATTTGGTCTGAGTATCTGGCTCACCCTGGGGCAGTTGCTAATGAATATATGTGGTACAGTACTATTCCATCCCCCTGAAATGTTCTAGGAAGAAATGATGGCCTGGTGCAGTTGTCTCACACCTGTAATCCTAGCTATTTAGGAGACCGAGATGTGAGGATCATGGTTCAAAGCCAGCCCTTATGACTCTACCCTCTGAGCAGACTCATACGGATACAAAAGACTAATCTGAGTATGAAACGGCAGAGGATAGCGGTAGCTAGCAAAATAGCTACCATTCTTCTCAGAACAAGCTGCTGAATGTGGGCCCAGATGAATAGGTTTATAAAATGTGAGGTGTGCATAAATTATTACTCATCCACAAAAGGCTGCAATTAATAAATGTCGGTCATGGATGGACACAAAATAATCTATTTATGTGAAATATATTGACTAAGCAATTTCATAATGGAAAAAGGGAAGATTAAAAGTTTCTGGGGCTGGGGGACGGTGGCTCACACCTGTAATCCTAACTACCCAGGAGGCTGAGATCTGAGGATCACAGTTGAAAGCCAGCCCAGGCAGAAAAGTATGTGAAACTATTATCTCCAATAAAACACTAGAAAACCGGAAGTCGCGCTGTAGCTCAAGTGGTAGACAACTCGCCTTGAGCTGAAGAGCACAGAGACAGTGCCTAACCCAGAGGTCAAGCCCCATGACCGATCAAAAACAAAACAAAACAAAAGTTTCTGGTTCAGGTCACTCTGTGGATTCCATCAGTATTGAAAAGAAAGTTCACAAGCAGAGGTAATGGTTAAAAAGTAGTGTGGATGTAATTAATATCACTGAATTTTATACCTAGCAAGCATGAGGCCCTGTGTTCAGACCCCTGCACCTCCAAAAAAATCCTAAATCTTCCTTCTGTTACCTACCTTAAGTGGTAGCTAATTTTCTACTGTTATGATTGTATTGCTCAGAGGTTCTCTGGTGGATGTTTATTCATGCTTTTACACATAATCCATTATTTGAATATTGATGTTGAGTTGTAAAGTGTAATTTGTGTATTAAAATAAGGGCAAAGCCTGTATTTCTAACTCAAGAGGCTAAAGCAGGAAGATCCCTATTCAGTCAAGGCTGCATAGCGAGGTCCTTCCTAAATCTCGATGCTAGTGCTGAAACTGGAGGGACAATTGTTTGTAAGAAATTACAAGTGAGAGATAAGGTTCTGCTCATATTAGGTTGTGTCCATGTCAGTTTGGATTTAATATTTACATAAACTTAAAAAAATTTCCTTTTCCCCTTACTCTCAGTATGTCATTTTGAAACTTTGTAGTACGTTTTTGTTTGCTGCACTTAAAAAAAACAAGTTTTCCTTTGTATCATATTAAACATGATTTTTTCTGTATTACAATTCATTATTTATTTTTGAAAATGTTTTATGTTTTTTTTTCTCCATCTAGGGACTGGCCACTGTCTCAGAGATTTTGCTCAGTTCTGCCAATGGAGCCACAGCTCAACTTCCAGCTTCTTTCTTTTTGAAGTCTCATGCAAACCCCAGCACTACTAAGGAGGCTGAAATCTGAGGATCTTGGTTTGAAGCCAGTCTGAGCAGCAAAGTCTGAGGGTTTTTTTTTATTGTTATTTTGTCATTGGTTATGGGCCTGAAAACTAGGCTTTGGCGCTGTCCATCAACATTCTAGCTTAAGGTTAGTGCTCTATCAACTGAGCTGCAGCAACATTTTTGGCTTTTCCTGCTTATGTGGTTCTGAGGACTCAAACCCAGGTCCTCATACATGCAAGGCTAGCACCTACCACTGATCCAACTTCCCAGAAGTCTCAGTTTCTTATCTCCAATTAATCTCCAAAAAGCTGGGGGTTGTAGTACTCTAGACTTGAGTAAAACAGGGCAAGTTCAACCCCTAGTACTGGTAATTACATACACAAATCTCATGGACTTTCTTGCTAGTGCTGGCTTTGAACTGTGGCATGGGTAGCTAGAATCTACAGGCATGAGCAACCAGCCTCTGACATTTTAATATATTTACTCAGCTCTTTCTTGACTTCAACCTCAATGCTTTTTAATTGCGGTTAGTAGACCTGATCTCTGGGCCTCATTGCTGTTTTTTACCTATTTTTAAGGAGGGTGGAGTTGAACCCTCGGCCTGAGTGCTGTCTTTGAGCCCTTCAGCTTAAGGTGAATGCTCTACCATTTCAGCCACAGAGCCACTTCAGGTTTTCTGGTGGTTATTTGGAGATAAGTTCTCATTAACTTTCCTTCGCAGGTTGGTTTTGAGCCATGATTTTCATATCTCAAACCCCTGAATATCTAAGATTACAGGCTAGAGACTCAGTGCCCTTATGTTTATTAGTTTTTTGACTCAAGGATTATGTTTTACAACTCAACCATAACTACACTCCTAGCTTTTTGCTGGCTTATTGAATATAAGATTTTATTGTACTTTTCTGGATAGTCTGGTTTCAAACCATGATCCTCAGATTTCAGCTTCCTGAAGTGCTCTGATTATACACATGAACCACACACCGATTGTACATTTAAAAACGTTAATGTTATTTTTTCCAATTTTTCTTTTAAAAATTTTCCTTGTTTGTTATTTTTGTTTATGTGCTATTCCTGGGGCTACAAATCAGGGCCTGGATACAATACCAGAGCTTTTTCTTCAAGACTAGTGGCCTTACCACATAAGCCAAAATATAACTTGTGGCTATACTTGTTTTGTCTTGGTGCTTGAAATAAGGCCCTGAGTGCTGTCCTAGAAAGTGATTGCCCAGTTTGCCACTTGACTCACAGCTCAACTCCAGTTTTTTTTAATTCTTGGTACTAATAGGAGATAAGAGTCTTATGCAAAGCCCAGCATGGATCAGTTTTCTGAAATCTGAGGATCATGGTTCAAAGCCAACCAAGGCAGGAAAGTCCATGAGAATCGTAGCTCCCATTAATCAATGAAAAGTTGGGAGTGGTGGAGCTCTATCCTTGAACAAAACAGCACAAATTCAAGCCATAGGACAGCACACTGATGCACACACAGAGAAAGCCTCATGGACTTTCTTGCATGGGCTAGGTTAGAACCATGATCCTCAGATTTCAGCCTCTCTTCATATTCTCTTCTTTGAAAATTTTATTGGTCCTGTGGCTTGATCTCTAACTCTGGGGCCTATATCTTAACTTTTACATTCAAGGCTGATGCTTTTACAACCTTAGCCACAGCTCAAGGTTTTGGGCTGTGTAGATGAAGATGAGTCTCAAGCACATTCCTGCCCAGGCTGATTTGACATTGCAATCCTCAGAAGTCAGCCTCTTGTATAGTAAGGATTACATACATGACCAGCAACATTTGGGTCCTTTTAAAACATTAATATGTGCTTGCTTCCGCTTTCATTTCTTCATTTTTGCTTGTCCTAGGAGTAGAAATTGAAGCTCAGATGCTGTCTCAGTGCATATATGGGACTAACCATTATATTTGGCTTTTGGGGGGAAGTTAATTGGAGACAAGAGACTCATGTAGAGGTAGGCCAGATTCGGGAAGCTGAAAATTGAGGAAAGTCTTTAACACTCTTTTCTCCAATTAACCACTAAAAATCAGAAAGTAAGTAGGTCATTGAAGAAAAGAGTGCAAGTTCAAACACAAGGATTGGCACGAGAGAGAGAGAGAGAGAGAGAGAGAGAGAGATACAGAGAGAGAACTTATGAACTCATATAACTGAGCTGAGCTTTAAACAGTATCCTCAAATTCCAGCCTGAGTAGCTAGAATCACAGATATGAGCCACCAATGATTGGTTCATTGAAACCTCTGGTATTGCCTCTTTCTTCTCTTCTTCTACCCTTCTTTTCATTTATTTCATTATTTTTATGTTTGTTGGTCCTGGAGCTTGAACTCTTGCAAGGCCTGGCCTGATACACGAGGCTGAAATCTGCCCATCATAGTTTGAAAGCAGCCTGAGCAAGAACGTCCATGAAACTCTTATTTCCATTCAATCAAAAAAATCCTATCTCCAGTGTGGCTAACACACACAAAACAGTCTCCTGGAATTTCTTTTTTTTTCCTTTTTTTATTGTGAAAATACTGTACATAGGAGTTACAATTACATGGGCAAGATAATGAGTATATTTCTTATCAATAATTGTAGCCTCCTCCTTTGTTTCTTCTTCCCATCCCTTCCCATCATCCCCCTCCCTCCCACCCAGTCGTCCCTGCTCCACCTCCCCCGCCTCCACCAAAGTTGTAAAGTTCGTTTTCGACATAACGACTTGTACATCTCATGGTTGTAATGGGTCCACGTGTATCCCTGTCTAAACGATTTGTTTTTCCCCTTCCCCTCCACAAATTATACCGACATCAAATACAGTGAAAGCAGGGGTTATACTGTAGGGGAGGAACATATAAAGCAACAAACAAATAATCTTATAAATGTGATAGAAACAATCGCATGAAAGAAAAAAAAAAAAAACATTTGAATACATACCTTAGGGTTCATTTCCCTAACATCAACTTATCTGACCTTTTCTGCTTGACTCAGTACACCATGGAATTCTATGCCTCCAGCAGAAAGAATGACATTGCCCCATTTGTTAGGAAATGGAAAGACTTGGACAAAATTATATTCAGCAACGTAAGCCAGGCTCAAAGAAACATAGGTCCCATGGTTTCCTGGAATTTCTTGACTGGGTTTGCCTTTACACTGGATCTTATATTTCAGCCTCCTGCTTTTCTAGAATTTCAGACATGAGCCAACAGTCCAAGGTTCTCTTCTTCAATCATTTTATTCTCTTATTGTGATCCTGAGGCTGGATCTCTGAGCCAGGGCACTGTTTCAGTTTTTTCCTCAGGGCTGGTGCTTTCCAACTACAAGCACATCCTCATCTCTGGATTTTGTTGCTGATTAGTTGGAGACTTAGGCACTTCCCTGCCCAGGTTGGGTATGAACAACAACCTTTAGATTTTAGCCTTCTGAATCACTAGGATTAACCACAACAATCAAAAATTCATGGATAATTTTGAAACTTTAATTGGATTTTCTCACACCTTTTTCCCCCTAGTCTTGAGACTTGAAATCAGGGCTTGGGCACTGTTCCTGAGCTTCTTTTACTGAAGGTGAGGATTCTATTACTTGAGCCACAATGCCACTACCAGCCTTTTCTATTCATGAGGTACTGAGGAAACAGACCCAGGAATTCAAACATGCTAAGCAAGCTCTCTATCACTAAGCCATATTTCCTGCAATCCTTACACCTTTTTTTGTATTTTTATTTCCTTGTGTATGCGGTCCTGGGTCTACAAAACAGCCCAGGTGCTATCCCCGAGGGGTTTACTCAAGACTAGCAAATTAAGACATGAGCCAACACACAACTTGTGGCTATTTTTTGATGTTGTTTGGTTTTAAGTAGCTACTTAGAGTTGAGTATATGAATTCTCCTATCTGGGCTGGCTTTCAACTGTGAGCCTCAGATTTGAGCCTCCTGAGTAGCTACCATCTCAGGTGTTTGCCACCTATGCTTGGCTCATTTTAAACTGTGAAATTGGCTCTTTCTTCTCCCACCCTTCTCCACATTTATTTTATTCTTTGTGTGTGTGTTGGCACTGAAGTTAATATCAAGGTCTGGGTGCTGTTTCAGAAATTATTTTCTCATTTCTGCCATTGGAGCCATAGCTCAATCGCCAGGTTTTATTTTTCTTTCTTTTGGAGATGAGTCACATGTAAAGCCCGGCAAGACTCAGGAGGCTGAAATCTGAGTATCACAGTTTGGAGCCAGCCTGAACAGGAAAGTTCATGAAATTCTTTTCATCAACCACCAAGATGCTGGGAGTGGTAGAGCTCCTACACAAATTCAAGCCCTAGGTTGGCACAAAGAAAAAAAGCCCCATGGCCTTTCCTGTTTGGACTGGCCTTTCAATACTGTCTTCAAACTTCAGCCTCCTGAAATCTAAAATTATAAGCGTGAACCAATAGCGCCAGGCTTATTTTTAAATCTCAAATGGTCATTTCTTCTCTTCTATCAGTTTTGTTTTTGGTCGACTATGGGCTGAATTATGGACCAGGAATCCGTTTCCCAGATTTTCGCCATATTTCAGTACTTTACAACTACTATCACACCTTCATTTCCAGCTTTTGCTGGGTGTTGAAGATAAGAATTTCAATCACTTTCCTACCCAGGCTGGCTTTGAGTTGTGATCCTCATATTTCAACTTCCTCAGTAGCTAGGAATACACAAATAAACCAACAACCCATGGCTCATTTTTAAATGATAATTTTCTCTCTCATCTTTCATAATTTGTGTTCTTTTTTCTTTGTTTTTGTATACCACATGAACCAGAACACAGCTAGTGCCATATTTTTGGTGAGAAATGACACATAAGGGTCTCATGGATTCTCCTACCTGGGCTGGCCATCAATGGTGATCCTCAGATTTCATCCTCCTGAGTAGCTGATAGAACATCAGTGAGCTACCAATGCTTGATTTATTTAAACCTCTGTCATTGGATCTTCCTTCTGCACTACTAGTCTCTCTTTCTTTAATCCTTCTGTGATTGTCCTGGGGCTTGAACTCAGGGCCTGGTTGCTGTCCCAGAAACTGATTGCCCAATCCTGCCACTTGAGCCATAACTCAATTCCCAGGCTTTTTTTTTTTTCTTTTTGACAATTAATTGGAGATAAGAGTCTGAGGAAAGCCTACCATGAATCAAGCCAGGCTGAGAAGGAAAATCCATGAGACCATGACCTACAATTAACCACTGAAAATCTTGGAGTGGTAGAGCTATGTCCTTGAACAAACCATCACAAGTTCAAGGAGGCACACACAAGCTGCAAGATGGCACACAGATGCACACATACCAGAATGTCTCATGGATTTTCTTCCATGCATTAACTTTGAATTGTGCATCCTCAGATTTCAGTCTCTGTTCTTCCGCTCTCCTTTGTATTGATTGTTTGTTATTTGTAATTTTTAGTGGCCCTGCAGCTTGACCTCTGTCTCTGGGGACTGTTTCTTAGCTTTTTAACTGAAGGCTGTTGCTTTACCACCTCAGCTCCAGCTCAGGGCTTTGTGCTAGGTAGCTGGGATAAGCATCTCAAGCACTTTCCTACCCAGGCTAACTTGATACCACAATCCTCAGATGTCAGGCTCTTGGGTAGTTAGGATTATCCACATGACCAACAACCCTTGTGTCATTTTAAAACTTTAATATGTACTTGCCACTTCCTTCTTTTGTTTACTTTCTATTTTTTGTATGTGTGTGCTGTTCCAGGGTCTACAATTTGGGGCTCATATTCTGTCCTAAAAGTTTTTATTCAAAGATATCCTCTATTACATGAGAAACATCATAACTTTTTGGCACTTTTTGGGGGGGTTGATTAATTAGAGACGAGAGTCATGGACTCTCTTTCCTAGGCTGGCCATAAACCATCATCCTCAGATTTCAGGCTCTTGAATTGCTAGTAAAACATGTATGAGCCACTGATGCTTGATTGATTTAAGCCTTTGTCACTCGCTCTTCCTTGGTTACATGTACTCTTCTTTCTTTCTTCTGTGCATGTCCTGGGGCTTGAACTCAGGGTCTGCCAGCAGTTCCAGAAAATATTTGCCCAGTTTGCCACTTAAGCCACAGCTCAACTTCCAGCTAAATAAGGTAGCTAAAATCTGAGGACCATGTTTCAAAGCCAGCCTGGGCAGGTAAGTCCATGACATTCTTATCTCCAATTCACCACCCAAAAGCTGGGAATGCTAGGGCACTAGGCAAAGGATACTACAGAAACACACACATCACACATAGAAACACACACACACACACACACACACACACACACACACACACACAAACATTCACACATACACACACAAAGTCTCCTTGACTTTGTTTTTTGGGTTGACCTTGAAACTTGATCCCAAGATTTTTGCAGCCAAGAATCAACTACAGCCATGATCAACAAACACCAGGCTTATATTTAAATTTACAATTGGCCTTTTTCACTTCTCCTACAATTTTTTAGCACTAAGAATTGAACTCTGGGTCAGCAGTTTTTTTTAATTATCTTTTGCACCAAATACAGTGCTTTACATCTACAGTCATATCTGCACTTCCAGCTTTCGGCTGGGTAGTTGGGGTTAACAGTTTCATGTACTTTCCTGCCCAGTCTAGCTTTGAACCTAGAATGGATAGGAATACATACATGAACCAACTCAAACCTTAGTTTTCTTTTCCCATCATTTTTTAAGTCGTGGGGGTATTTGTTTGTTTTGAAATGTATGTCTAGGACTTCAACTCAAGGCCTAGGTTTTGTCCCAAAGTTTCTATTTGATACTAGCACTCAACCAAATGAGCCAAAGTACTAATTGTAGCTTATTTTTGGTGGAAAATTAGATATATGAGTCTCATGGACACTCCTGCCTAGGCTGACCAGGAATCGTGAATCTTAGATTTAATTCTCCTGAGTACCTTGTACAACATGTGTGAGAAACCAATTTGATTGATTTGTTTGATTCATTTCAACCTCTGTCACTGACTCTTCCTTTTGTACTTCTATACTCTTTTTATTTCTTCTGTGTTTGTCCTCCAGCTTGAACTCAGGGTCTGGGTGCTGTCCCAGAAATTTTCTCAGTTCTGAGAGTTGAACCACAGCTAAACTCCAGGATTTTTTTTCTGTTTTGGTGTTTAATTAGAATGAATATAATGTAGAGCCAGACCAGATTTATGAGGCTGAAATCTGAGAATCAAAGTTGGTACCAGCCTGGGCAGGAAAGTACATGATACCTCCAATTATAACCACTAAAAAGCTGAGATTAGTACAGCTTTGAGCAAAACAGTACAAGCTCAAGCAACAGGACTCACACACAGACATACTTACACAAACACAAGTCTTATGGACTTTCCTACTCGGTCTGGCCTTTAAATATCCACACGTTTTAGCCTCTTGAGTAAACAATTAGAGTTATGAGCCACCAGTGATGAGCTGATTGGCTCATTGCAGCCTCAGTTATTGGTTCTTCTTTCTCTTCTAGTCTTCTTTGCGTGTATTCATTTCATTTTTTGTGAGTGTGCTAGTGCTGGAGCCAGAACTCATGCAAGGACTGGCCTGTTTCAGGAGGCTGAAATCTGACCATCATGGTTCAAAACCAGGCTGAGTAGGAAAGTCTCAGATCCTTACCTCCAATTAACTGCCAAAAATCTGGGAGTACTACATTTCTAGCCCCAGGATGGCCCACAAGCAACTGTCTTCTGGACTTTCCTGCAAGAATTGGCCTTTATACTGGATACCCATATTTCTGCCTCCTGGAGAATTACAGACATGAGTCACCAGCCCCAGGTTCTCTTCTTATTTACATTTTTGTGATCCTGAGGCTGGGTCTCTGAGCAAGGGCACTGTTTCATAGCTTTCTCACTCAAGCCTGGTGCTTTACAAATCCATCACTGATTCACTACTGTTTTCTTGTTTATTTGTTTTGCTGGTGATTTGAAGATGAGAGACCGTAGCCCTCAGATTTAATCTATCTTAGTATTTAGGATTACACGCAAAAGGAAGTGGCACTGTAGCTCAGGTGGTAGAGCACTAGCCTTGAACTGAAGAGCTGAGGAACAGCGCTTAGGCCCAGAGTTCAAGCCTTACAACAGACCAAAAAAAGAGGATTACACACAAAAACCAAAAACTCATGACTCATTTTGTAAATTTAATTGGATTTTCTTATACATTTTTTTATTTCTACTTTTTATTTCCATATGTATGCTGGGCTTAGAGCTATAAATCAGAGTCTAGGTATTGTTCTAGTTCCTTTTTTTTTTTTTGCCTGTCATGGAGCCTGAGCTCTGGGCCTGGGCGCTGTCCCTCAGCTCCACTGTGCTACTGAGCCACTTCTGATTTTTCCTGCTTATGTGTTGGTGAGGAATTGAGCCCAGGGCCTGATGCATGCAAGGCAAGAACTCTCCCACTGAGTCACCTTCCCAGCCCCCTCCCAGTACATTTTTAATACTAACCCTCTAATATGTGAGCCACACCACAATTAAGAGCTTTTAAAAAATAACTGTAGTTGGCTAATTAGAGTAGAGTTCATGGTCTCCCCTGCCTTGGCTGGCCTTGAGTACTGATCCTCAGATGTGAGACCCTTGAATAAGTACAATAACAAGTGTAAACTAACTCAATTTTGCTCATTTTAACCTCTGAAATCGGCTCTCCCTTTTCTTCTTCCACCTTTCTTTTCATTTATTCTTTTGTGTGCTGGTCCTGGAGCTTGATCTCAAGGTGTGGGTGCTGTCCCAGAAATCATTGTCACATTTCTGCCATTTGAGCCACATCTCAAAACCAGGTGTTTTTTTTTTCTTCTTCTTTTTGGTGGTTCATTGGAGATAAGTGTCTCATGCAAAGCACAGAATGTCTCAGGAAGCTGAAATCTGATTATCAGTTTGAAGTCAGCCTGCACAGAGAATTCCATGAGACTCTTTACCTCCAATTAGCTGGTAGTCATCCCACCGATTAGCTGAGAGTAATAGAACACCAGCCTTGAATAAAGTAGAACAAATTCAACCCCCATGACTGGCACACACAGAAAAAATGTCCCATGTACTTTCCTGCATGGGCTTGCCTTTAAATGTTATTTTCTGATGAGTTCTGGGAAGATGGCAGAGGAGAAGCTGGAGGTTAAACAAGCTCTCCCATACAAAACAATTTTAGTGTTCCAATGAACAGTCCTAAGCCAGAGAATCACACCAAGTGTGCCATCACAGGACAGAGAGTTCGGCCAGAGAGGGAAAATCCAGGCAAGGAGACAGATATGAGCACTTGTCAGTAGCCACAGATGTGGCGGCAGGGGCGGCAGCAATAGCCGCCATACCTGCAACACAGAGAGTCCAGGACTTAAGTGCCAGATGCGACAAGTGAACGGTTTCTACTCAACACCAGCAAGAACTGACAAGGAGCACACATCTTCACCCTGAAGTTCGCAGACCAGAGATGAGCCAGAAACCAAGACTCTGGCGTGAGTAGAAGCCTGACATCCTCACTCCTTCTCAGGGAGCAGAGGAGGGAAGGCCAACTCTCCCCCCCCACCATGACCGGAGATCTCCATCTTGGATACTGACAAAGCCAGGCTGTGCAGCTAGCTCCAACTCAGGCCTTGGAAGAAAACAAGTCATTTAGCAGGTCACAGGATCCTAACCTGACCTGCCAGGCTCAGCTCCTCCCTCGGAAAAGTCACCCAGCTTGGGCAGCCAGCCCCAGGAGTGGGCTTTCTTCACTGGGTAAACAAAGCTAGAGGCTGATCCTCCCTACATCAGCCTTGACAATCAATTGAAATTCAGTAAACATGAACCCTGAGAATGGCTCCAGGCTGGGCTCTGTGAGTTTTTCAGAAGCTAATACATCAGGGAAAAGCTGCTGTTTGCTGAAAGGCCTCAACTTTACCCAGAACCTAGCCTCATCACAGCATCTCCTAACTAGAGGAAACAGCCATCTCCCTCTTTTGTGAAACTCAAAGTAGGTCTGGGTCCAATTGAACTAGCCTGGGAGGAGGATCACAAAATCCTTGGTAAAGCAGAGCATTTTTCTGCATGCTCAAACAAATTGACTAAAGAAACCAACCAAGCCACAGGAAAATCAAACACCAAAAGCAGACCAGATAATCCAACAAGAGACTTGTTATGGACACAAGGGAGATACAAGATCGTCCCATCCCCCCAAAAAATCAAAGATCTCTTTTTTTGTACCTTTTATACTTTTTTTCCTTAACCTTTTTTAAATTAATTTTTAACTTAATAATTTTTGTTTTCTATTAACTTTTTTTCTTACTCATAATTTTTATTTTGGGTTTCTATGTGTGTGTATTTTTTTTCTTTTTTTAAAAATTATTTTATTTTGTTATTTTTTTATTGTGAACATACTGTACAGAGGGGTTACAAATACATGGGCAAGTTAATGAGTAAATTTCTATCAAGCATTGTAGCATCCTCCTTTGTTTACCCTTCATATCCCTTCCCAGCCTCCACCCTGCCTCCCACCGAAACAACCTCCCACCCCCACCAAAGTTGTAAAGTTCGTTTTCGACATGAAAACTTGTAATTCTCATTGCTGCAAAGGTCCACCTGTGTCATTATTTAAACAACTTATTTTTCCCCTTCCCTTCCACAAATTATACCGACATCAAATATAGTGAAAGCAGGGGTTATACTGTGGGAGAGGGACATACAAAGCAACAAAGAAATAATCTTATAAATGCATTAGAAACAAATGCATGAAAAAAAACACATTTAAATACATATCTTAGGATTCATTTTCCTAACTTCACCTGATCTGACCTTTTCTGCTTTACTCATACATGTACTAGATATTGCAAATAAGGGAAACCATGGGACCTATGTTTCTTTGGGCTTGGCTTACTTCACTTAATATAATTTATTCCAAGACTTTCAATTTCCTAACAAAAGGAGAAATGTCATTTTTTCTGATGGAGGCATAGAATTCCATTGGGTATATATACGATATTTTATTGATCCATTCATCTACTGAAGGGCATCTGGGTTGGTTCCATATCTTAGCTATGGTAAATAATGCTGCAATAAACATAGTTGTGCTGGTAGCTTTAGTGTGGTCTTGTTTGTAAGCATTTGGGTAAATGCCCCAAAGTGGGATTGCTGGGTCATAGGGGAACTGTATGTGGAGTCTTTTGAGGGACCTCCATACTACTTTCCAAAGTGGTTGAACAAGTTTACACTCCCACCAACAATGAAGTAAGGTTCCCTTCTGTTTACATGCCCTCCAGCATCTGTTCTTATTAGAGTTCTTGATTCTAGCCATTCTAACTGGGGTGAGGTGGTATCTCATTGTTGTTTTGATTTGCATTTATTTTATGGCTAGGGAGGTTGAGCATTTCTTCATGTGTCTATTGGCCATCCTTTTTCTTCTTCAGAGAAGTTTCTCTTTAAGTCTTTAGCCCACTTATTTATTGGGCAGTTGTTTCTTTGAGGATGTGTTGTTGGGAGATTTAATATTTTGAGTTCCAAGTATATTGTAGATATGAGACACTTGTCTGCTGTATGGCTAGAGGAGATCTTCTCCCAATCCGTAGGCTTTCTATTGATCTTGCTAGCTATGTCCTTTGCCATGCAGAAGCTCTGATACTTCATGCAATCCCCTTTGTCCAACCTTTCTTTGGTTTGTTGTGTTTCAGGGTCGCTATTAAGAAAATTTCGACCTGCTCCAAGGAGACATAGGGTTTCTCCTATTCCAACCTGTAATGTTTTCAGAGTGTCTGCTATGACTCCAAGGTCTTTGATCCATTTGGAATTGATTCTGGTGCAGGGTGATAGATAAGGATCTAGCTTTAGTTTTCTACAAGCAGTTAACCTATTTTGCCAGCATCATTTACTGAAGGGGCTGTCTTTCTTCCATTCTATTTTTTTGAGATCCCTTATTGAAGATAAGATTGCTATAGATCTGTAGCTTCATTTCTGGGTTTTCAATTCTATTCCATTGGTCCTGAGTTCTGTTCTTGTGCCAGTACCAAGCTGTTTTGATTACTATGGCTTTATAGTTGAGTTTGAAATTTGGTATTGACATTCCTCCAGCAGTATTCTTTCCGTTGAGGAGCGTTTTTGCTATTCAGGGTCTTTTATTGTTCCATATGTATTTTTGGATTGCCTCTTCTATTTCCTTGAAGAATGAGGTTGGAATTTTGATAGGTTTCACATTGAATTTGTAGATACCCTTGGGAAGTATTGCCATTTTCATGATGTTACTCTTTCCAATCCAGGAGCACGGGAGTTTTTACCATTTTCTAACTTCTGTTTTAATATGCTTTTTCAAGTTTTTAAAGTTTTGATCATAGAGGTCCTTCGCTTCTTTGGTTAAGTTAATTCCTAGGTATTTTATTTTTTGTGGGGCTATTACAAATAGAGTTGTTTTCCTAATTTCAGCCACGCTTTTCTTATTGTTGGCATACAGAAAAGTCATTGATTTTGGGGGGATTAATTTTATACTCTGTTATTTGCCAAAGTTTTGAATCAGCTTGAGTAATTTGGGAGTAGAGTCTATGGGGTTCTTGAAATACAAGATCATGTCATCTGCATAGAGGGAGAGTTTCATTTCTTCTTTCCCTATTTGGATCCCCTTTATGTTTGCATCTTGTTTTATTGCTGTAGGTAGGTATTCTAATACTAGATTGAAGAGAAGGGGAGAGATTGGACATCCTTGTCTTGTTCCTGAGTTAAGAGGAAATGGCTTTATTTTATCACCATTAAGCATATTGCTGGCTGTAGGTTTGTCATAATCAGCTTTTATCGTATTGAGGAATGTCCCATGGATTCTTAATTTTGCCAAAACCTTCATCATAAAGGGGTGTTGGATCTTGTCGAACGCTTTTTCTACATTATTGAGATAATCATGTGGTTCTTATCCTTCCTCCTGTTGATGTGATGAATAATATTAATTGATTTGCATATATTGAACCAGATTTGTATTCCCGAAATGAATCCTGTTTGATTGTGGTGTATATTTTTTTGGATGAATTGTTGAAGTTGATTGGCCAAAATTTTGTTGAGAAGTTTTGCATCAATATTCATCAAAGAAATATGTCCATAGTGCTCTTCCTTTGATGAGTCCCTCCCTGGTTTTGGGATGAGGGTTATGATGGCTTCATAGATTGACTTCATTAGTGAACTTTCTCTTTCAATTTCATTGAAGAATTGGAGGAGTATTGGTGTGAGCTCTGCTTTGAAGGCCTTGTAGAATTCCGTGGTAAAACCATCTGGTCCTGGACTTTTCTTAGATAGGAGGTCTCTTACTGCTGTTTCTATTTCAATGCTTGATATGGGCCTGTTAAGATGGTATAACTCATCTTGGTTTAGTTTTGGCATGTCAATGTTTGCTAGGAAAAGGTCCATTTCTGTCAAGTTCTCAAACTTATTAGCATAATGTTTTGAGAAGTATTCCCTTATAATGTTCTGAATCTTGGTTGTTTCTGTGGTGATGTTTCCATTCTTATCTGTGAGTTTATTTATTTAGGCATGTTCTCTTCTTTTTCTGATAAGATTTGCTAAGGGTTTGTCAATTTTGTTATTGTTTTTGGAAGAACCAACTCTTTGTTTTGTTGCTTCTTTCTATATTTTTTTGGATTCTAATTAATTTAATTCTGATTTAATTTTAATTATTTCTTTTCGTCTACTGGATTGGGGTTTATTTGCCGCTCATTTTCAAGGGGGTTCAGATGTCTCATTAAATTGTTGGTTTCAGATCTCTCCAATATGTTGATGTAGGAATTCAGAGCTATAAATTTGCGTCTGAGTACTGCCTTTGCTTTGTCCCAGAGAAGCTGGTTATTGGTGTCCTCATTTTTGTTGAATAGCATGAATATATGAATTTCCTTTCTAATCTCTTCCATGACTCACTCGTAATTCAGCAGAGTGTTGTTCAACCTCCATGTGTTACCAGACTTTCTTTGGTGGCTTTTGGTGTTGAGTTCAAATTTTATTCCCTTGTGGTCTGAGAGAATGCAAGGTATAAATTCAAAGTTTCTGCATTTGGATAAGTTTGTGGCCTAAAATATGGTCTATTTTAGAAAATGTTCCATGTGCTCCTGGAATTAACGTGTATTCTGATGCTTCTGGGTGAAATATTCGATAGATGTGTGTTAAATCTAGTTGATGTACGCAGCTGTTTACATGTGCAGTGTGTCTGTTGACAAGTTTGTCCGTTGCCGAGCTGATCTCTCTAGTGGGGAGAGTGGTGTGTTAAAATCTCCTACAATTAATGTCTTTGGATCTATGTGGGATTTGAGGGAAAGTAGTGTTTCTTGGATGAATTTAGGTGCTCCATTGTTTGGCGAATAGATATTTAGAATTGTAATATCCTCCTGAAGGACAGATCCCTTAATAAGTTTTTAGCGATCTTCTTTATCTCTTCTAACTAATTTTAATTTTAAGTCTATTTTATCTGATATTAGGATTTTAACTCCAGCTTGTTTATGGGGCAAGATGTGACTCCTGAAGGCAGCCGATAGAAGGGTCTTGTTTTTTAATCCAACTAGACAGTCTATGTCGCTTAATTGGAGAGTTAAGTCCATTAATGTTGAGAGATAGGACTGAGAGGTATTTGGGAGTTCCTGCCATGTTATCCACCTTCTTGGGGACCGTGAAAACTGGGTTCTTCCTGTGGTTCTTGGATTCTCAGTTTAGGTTCAGTTTCTTGGCCTTTAATGTGGTCTTCTTGGTTTTCTATGTGTAGGAAATCTTTAAGAATCTTTTGTAGGGCTGATTTGCTGGAGATGTATTGTTTCAATTTTTTTTTTTGCTATGGAAGATTTTATTTGGCCTTCAGCAATTTTTAAAATGCCAAGCACAAATGACTCTAGATCTGACATTATTTCTGCCATCCAAGCAGTGATTTACGGTCTCTGGATGCTCCTCCATTTCTTTCGTCCCAGGAGATTCTTCTCCACACTGGGAAAAATGCCTCATTGGCATTTCTCTTAGTTGGTTGCTGGACTTGTACTCAGGGCCTGAGTGTTGTTCCTTAGCTATACAGGTCAAGGTTAGCACTCTGCTAGTTTGAATCCTATAGCAACTCTGCTTGCTCTTTCAGCCTTCTGCTGGCTGAGTAGAGGTGACAGTCTCAATTGGACCTTTTTCTACTCGGGCTGGCTTTGCACGTTTGCAGATCAATGAGTCTCATAAAAGCCCCCTTTACTACAATTAAAAGGTGGTCAACATAGATAGAAGTAACTTTTAAGCATGTTCTTACCTGTAACTTATTAAGAGCCAAAGTTACATGTGACAAACTTAACAAGAAACCTCACTCCTTTCTTTGGGCCTGCTTGGAACTGTTACAAAAAAAAAAAAAAAAAAAAACCTATGGGAGCAAACTGAAATAGGAATTAAGCAATTATTTTGGAAATCCTAATTTTTACTTTTTGCACTTTGAGGCAAATGTTTAGAACAATTATATTTTAAACTTTATATACAGAAATCCATTCCTAATTTGAAAGCCTCCTATTAATCTCTGTTTTAATATTCTATACTTCAGTTTTTGGTTGCATTATGAAAAAAATTTCTTGACCTCTCGAGGCTAGGTGTCACTCATTCCCTCTTTGTCACTCATTCCCTCTTGGATGCTTGTTTTATAACAGATACACATTAAAACTTTTAAACTCAAATAAGAATCTTTTCTTAATGCAAAAATTATAATCACCATTACTGTATCAAGAAGCTAGACTTTACACCTTTATGTCTTAAAAAATACATATCCAATGGCAGAATATCATTAAGAGCAAATCACATTATACAAATAAACTTTTTAACCCTCTTTTTAAAGCCTTCTTAATTTTAATTTTAACATGTCCAAGGAGCAGTTTTAGCAATGCTAATCAGATCTTCACATCAGTCATTTTTACCACCAGTTTCCAGTGTCTATCTGCAGGGGAAAGTGATAGAATAAAGATGGACCACTTGGCCCTTCCTTTGGAATGGGCATGCACCCAATCCGACTCTTTAGGGTTAGATGAACTGCATTTGTGCCAGCTTGCCCTCTTTTACCATGCATGGACTCCTCCCAGGGCCTGTTCCACCATGCATGACCAGCTGAACTGCACTTCTGCCTGTTCACCCTTCATTCCTACAGATAGGTCTTCTGTTGGCTTGTAAGTTTCACCTTTTTGTTAAGCCAAATATCTTGATTACAGTGTAAACAGTCTTACACATTCTAAAATACCAGATTTTCTAATTTTCAAGTTACAGAATCCTTAACAAGCCATTTAAAACAATGTGTAATTTCTTTAAAAAAATTTTTGGTAATGTTCAAACCTCATAAACTTTGAATTTTAAACTTAAACCCACTCAATTGTTAGAGCATACTGACACTTTCTATCATGAACATGTTCACAAACACATACAAAATACACTCACGCAGATCTTTAAGCATGCAAAAATAAGGATCAGTTGTATGTACATTTTCTGAAGTTTTCAAACAAAAATTTAAGACAATATTTCTGTCAAACTAAGCAACTTTACTGAGCTTCATTTTCCCAGTTCTTGCTTGTTTAGTAAGGAATTTCACCAATTGGTCTTTTGAATCCCTTCTGTTAGAGGATGGCTGGGGGTGGTGTTGCGGGGGTCACCTTAATCTGAACTGGCCTGATTTTTATCCAATTTTAGATAAGAGCACTTTACATTTTCGGGACTAGCTGAAAAGTCAAAACCAGCACACAGCCTTCTCTGTGACTGAGCCCAGCTGGAGGTTGGAACTTTTATTTCCCCAGAGATGTTCAAATAAATTACACAAACACTAAAACCAAAAACCCACACTTAAAAATAATACCAATTCTGAAACAGAACTAGACAAGACAACAACAAAAGGCTGAGTTTGTCTCTACCAGAACTCTGTGCCATTCTCACTCAGCAAGCTGAATTCAGAGTCTGCTTAGCGAGCCTGCCACTCTCACTGAGAACTTCCCTATCTCAGGAAACATAGAACAGAGAACAATCAGGTCTCAGTGAATTGGGTGACATCTCACCAACATTTGTTGACCCAGGGGCCTTCCAAGGTGGAAGGGAAGTCCCCGACACTTTGGAGAAAAGGAAATAAGTCCCTAGAGGCCATCCCCTCAGACTGGCAGATTCTCCCCCATATTCAGACCTCCCTGAGCAAGGCGTAAGGCTAAGATAAACCCCAAATGACAAACAAAATACTCAACACTAACACACACCTTACAAAGGCAGGCTGAAGCATAGTAAATTGCCAACCAGAAAGTGCCAGGCTACTGATGGAGAGTTTCCCAAAAAACGGAAAACTTCCCAATACAGACAGAAAACTTCCCAAAATATGTCTGCATGAAAGTGTGAGACTCCAATGGAACATTTCCCCCCCCAAAATATGTCTGTACTAAACAGCAATCTTCCTAGAGGGGTCTGGGGATGTCTCCTCACAGACCACGTTGGCAATCTTATAGCGCATCTGCCAAGACTCCTTGCCAACCAGAATACAGAACCCGTGGGAAACCAGAATTACAGATACAGAACCTGCAGGCAACCAAATATACAGAACAGCAATGCCTTGACTTAACAGCTGGTTTTTTTGGGACTCTGTGGTAGGGCATCTGGAAGGTCTCATAAGGGGAATAGCAGGTGAGGCCCCAGAAATGCTGTATGGACTTGGAACCCTGGAAAGACCACCAGGGACCACGACCAATGTGAACAGCAAAAGAGTCCTTTATTTGCAAGCTCAAGTTTGTTCCTCCGTGCACTCGGTAACCTGTAACAGTAAGAGACACCAAGCACAAAATCAGCACAGCTTTTATAGTATTGAAAAAATAAGTTTAGGGAATTTCTACATAAGCAGTTACATGATTGGTTTGAGGCCACCCTAACTGCACTGAACTTTTTATTAACTATTGGTATGTTCTATTCCTGGAACACTTGGGCAACTGGTCTGCTTTCTTAAGAGTGGGCAGGTTGGTGGCAACCTGTGTTTTTTTTCTCTCTTTTGGGGTTAATCTGAGGGCAGCCTACACAAGATGGTGGGGTTAATCTCAAATTGGAGTTACTTTGGCTCTTCAGCCTGAATAAACCATAGCATACCACATACAAAGCTTTGGTAAAACACAGGTCTGGCTTACATTGTTGGACCAATAGGAGTGTATGTCTACTGTTGTTGCAGGTGTGTCTTAAGGTGTGTGGAGTTTTTCATCCTGATGATCTACAATGATGAAATTGACTAACTACACAAGTAGCTGGGCAGATGCCTGCTGAGACCTATATTAAGTCACAGCTTAACAAAGAACAATATTTACAATGAAATATATTGAACAACCAGACATTGTGACCAAAATTATTTTTACCTGATTCAGTGTATATTTTACACTCTATATCACATGTACAACTTCCTCATTCCCTTCTGTTTTATTATGTTGGCTTTCTTTGTTTTGTTTTTGTTTTCAGAACCATGGTATAGCAGGGCATTTCTTATATTTTTGTCTTCTAGTCTTCAGAAAGTCTGCAGTTAAATAGGCTTAGGTTCCTTTTGTTAGAAATTTAAATGCAATTGGATGGGGTCTTCATCATAATTTTGTTATGATCTCAATACATTTTTATTTCTAGCATTTTACTTGTATAATCTCACTTCAATCTTTTCCAAAGGTCATTTAAGTGGAAGGAGGAAATTCAAAGTGGATTCTGGTAGTGAATTTCTGCTACTAAAAACTCTGGTACACAGTAAGGTAAACAACTCCAAAATTATTCATTCGAGAGATGAGTTGAAAGTCATCTTTTTACACACTGATACTCTTTCCTCAATGAAGCCAGAGGATTTAAAATAACTAATATTTTTGAGGTTAATGGGCACAAATGTGCACGAACTTTCTAGAAATAAAATGCTCACTAATGAAACCTTACTGATACTTCAAAGAATGCTTTCCAATAAGAGGAATCACTTTCCCAAATTTTCACACAATGTGTATCTGCCTGATTAGAGAACCCCAAACGTGATTACGACATATAATAGCTATCTAATTTTTGTTGCCTTTTTACAATACTGCTTTCTTCTCTTATTGATTAGTATGTATTCTATGTCCAGTATAAAATCACATTTGTAATAATAGTTACTGGATGGGATTTTCATGGATGAGATGATGTTTGGTTTCTGTTGGTGCATTGTCTGGTTCAAAGGAGGAGTTGGTATTGGCACAGCCTCTATGGTGGAGCAGGGCAGAGCTTTGAGGATGAAGAACAGTCTGTGTAGGGCTTTGAGATAGCAGGGAGGGGACAGGAAGGACCACACTTGTTAGGGATGTGGTCTCTTGTGGAGTAGGCAGGATTTTTGATTGAGGCTGGCAGATGGAAAGGTTTTCATTGGAAGAAGGCGGGGTCACTGGGGAGGAGGCTGTTTGGGGCAGAACAAGGCTACAAAAGAGGAGGTTACTTGGAGGAGGGGTGCTGGTAGAGCACTGTGAGCCCTTGTGGGATATGTAGGGTGAGGATTCCATAAGGCAGAGCAGGGAATGGAGGCAAGAGCCAGACAGAAGGTGGAGATTCTGGTGCAGAAATGAGGAACTATGAGGGAGAGGCTTTTCAGGTTCTGGATTTGAGAGGACAGGATGGTACTAGGAAGAGATGGGCTTGTAAAGGGCAGGGTTTTGGTGGACAATGACAGGCCTTTGGGAAGTGTGTTAGGGTGGAGGTGGGGTTTCCTGCAGAGCAGGATGTAGTTACAATGTATGTAGGAGTTTTCCAGGACCAGGGCTTCGTGAGAGCAGTGATAGGATCCAGTGCTCTACTAGTTAGGATGTGGTTTCTGGAGTAGCCAGTCACAACTTCAAAAAGAGAAGTAAGGTTAGGTGGGGATCTCAGTGTTGCAAAGCAGGACATTGACTTTGGACAGGGTTTCCAGTAGGGCAAAGCAACCTTCAAGAAGGATTATGGAGGGACAGGGATTTACAGTTGAGCCTGATGAGGCTTCCAGAGGGAGGCCAATTGGTGCAGTGGTTTCCAGTGAAGCAATGTGAATGTCGAGAGATGGGATCGTGTGGTGGGGGTTTTCTAGTGGGGTTTTTCTGGACCAGGGAAGTGCTTGGAGCTATGGGGCTATTTGAAATAATGGCTTTGAGAAGGAGTAGAAGGACTACAATGGTGTAGGATACTTATGAGCAGGGTATCTGGTGGAGTAGGGTGTGGATCTTAGGGAAGAACCAATAGGGGGTGGGTTTATCTGGCGAGCACAGCAGGGCATTGAGAGAGTAGATGTGGGAGGTGGAGAGGCTTGTGGTGGAGCAGGGCTGGCTTTCCAGGCAGGATATGGGCTGTGTGAGAATCTTCTGGCCGAGGAAGGTGGGGCTTCAAGGGCAGTTATAGAGAGGTGAAGGGTTTTTGGTATAGCATGATGGGCTTTGTGGGAAGACGTAGGTTCAGGGCTGTGTTTGAGAGATTAGGCCAGTTAGCAATAGGCTAGTTATGGGCCGAGTTTCTGATAAAACCAGAAGGGGCTCGAGGGAGAAGGCTGGTTGGGGGTCGGTATGAAAGGGAAGGGAGAGCTTGGAGAAACAAGGATATGGGAGCAATGGGACTATGAGGTAATGGAGTAGTTAGGGGCGGGTATCTGGTGGATTCGAGGGAGAAGCCTGATGTAGGCACGGTTCTTGTTACAGCAAGGCATGACAGAGAAGGAGATAATGATATGGCCTGGTTTCTGGTGGTGCAGGACAGGGATTACAGGGAGGGGTGGAGTGGAAGAGGAATTTCCCTATTGCAGAGGAGGGCTTTCAGGAAGGAGTCTGGTTGCAGTCAACCCTTTGAAAGTTTATAGCAGAGCTACCAGGGGGTAGGTTAGTTAAGGTTGGACTTTTTAAGGAGGAGAATGACTGGAAGTGGGTTTCCAGTGGATCCAGTCAAGCTTTATGGGAAGGGGAAATAGTAAGGCGTAAGACTTAGTGAAGAGTCGGGCTACAAAATGGGCAAGGGAACTAAAGAAAGACTTCTCAGAAGAAGAGATAAAAATGGCAAAGAAACACTTGAGGAAATGTTCACCATCCCTGGTTGTAAGGGAAATGCAAGTAAAGACAGCCCTAATATACCACTTTACCCTAGTGAGAATGTCCCTCATCCTCAAGTCAACCAATGACAAATGCTGTGGGAGGGGGATGTGGAGAAAGAGGAACCCTATTGCACTGCTGGTGGGAATGGTCACTTATACAACCACTTTGGAAAGCACTCTGGAGGGTCCTCAGAAAGCTAAATATTGACCTCCCTTATGACCCAGTCATACCACTTCTAGGCATCTATCCTGAAAAACAGGAACCTATATACAAGGGCACATGCACCTCCATGTTTATTGTAGCACTGTTCACAATAACCAAGATATGGAAACAGCCCAGATGTCCCACCACAGATGAATGGATCCACAAACTGTTGTATATATACACAATGGAATATTATGCATCCATTAGAAATGACAAAATAATGGCATTTGCAGGGAAATGGATGGAGCTAGAAGAAATCATGATGAGCGAAGTAAGTGAAGTGCAGAGATAAACAGCATATGGTCTCCCTGATAAGTGGATGTTAAATCCAAAATGTTAGGTGATTCGACAAAATTAACAGGACTTAAGAAACAAAGGACTTCCATTCACCTGGTCGAATCAATACTAAATAACCCTCATGCTACCGATTACATGTATGGTATATATGTGCACACCAGAAGAAAACCAGGAGGACGACACAGAACTAGATGGAATCAGGGAAATACACAACAGCAGGACCCATCAACTGCACTGGACATTGACCAAAATGAAGTAAGCAACACAATGGCAGCCATGGGAGGGAGGGACAAGTGGGAAAGAAGGAACAGCTGATGCTATGCAAAACAAAATAAATATACATATCACCCAATGTGGAAGAAATAACTGTATTGCAAAGCTCATAAATGTTATACACCACGATAGACAATTTGTCCTACTAATGTTAGAATGTGATTGTGACTTTAAGCTTCACTATCCCACAATACTGTGAAATTTGGGATGTTATGTAACCTCTTAATCACAATAAAGATTTGAAAAAAGAAAGAAGGTGCTGTGTCATTCTTTCTGATAGAAGCATAAAATTCCATTATGTATATATACCACATTTTCTTGATCCACATCTATTGAGGGGCATCTTGATTTGTTCCATATCTTAACTATCCTAATAATGCTGCCAAAAACATAGTTGTAGATTTAGTGTGTTTTAGCTTGAGATCGTTTCCACAAATGCCCAGGAGCGGGATTGCTGGTTCCAGAGCTACGTACATTTGAACTTACAAAATGATGCTAATTGAAATGAACTCCAAGGCATGGAAAAACACGTCTTTTTTTGAGGGGGGTCTGGTCATGGAGCCTGAAATCTGGGCCTGGGCGCTGTCCCTCAGCTCTTCAGCTCAAGGATAGCACTCTACCACTTGAGCCAAAGCACGACTTCCGTCTTCTCTTCTTTTTGATTATGTGGTGCTGAGGAATCGAACCCAGGTACTCATACATGCAAGGCAAGCATTCTACCACTGAGCCACCTTCCAAGCCACAATAAGTATTTTTTTTCAGATGTCAACATTAAGTTCTGTAAAGTAGTGTATCTAGATTTTATTTTATTTCATTTGTCTTTTGCCATTGGTTTATGCCTGGCAATCTCTGTCTTGAATCTGGTACATTTCATCTTGTATATACATTTATCTGATTTGGACAAGGAAAGGGAAAAACCATAGTGATGAAAGAAGTAATAAGAGTGACCCATTGCAACAATGATATACACAACACACTATCAGAAATGAACTCGACAACTTTGGGCTGGGGTGGGGAGGTGCAGGGGGTGGGAAGGGATATGAGAACAACAATGGATTGGGTAACAATAATGAATGTACCTTACTCATGTAACTGAAACCACTCTCTACAGTATTTTTGAAATCAAATAAAATTTAAAAATTGAATCTATGCTAAAAAAGTATCATTTTCAAAATAATACATCTGTCACAGTACTTGTGAGGGATTCTAGAGTCTAGTTGTTAGACCTGGAAAGGGATATATTGGCAAGCCATTTCAAACAGCGATCAAAAGGCTGAGAGTTGTGCTCTGGAAAGGTCAAACAGTCAAATGAAGGCAGAGGTATGAGTTATGACCTCAAGAGTATTTAAGTAACAGCTATTGGACACTAAAAGATTAAGAGTTTGGAGACAAGATGGATGTCTGTGCTATGGTTGTAATGACTATTGCTCCCTTCTGCTCCCTAACAGTAAGGGATTCAATTATCCCTATGTATACAAACAATACCTCATGTTAATAGTTGTAAACACAAGCTAGATTGGTGCCTTAATTTGTCGGCATATCTGTAGCCACTGACCCCCCCCCTCCTCCTTGTAGTAGAATGAATATAAAGCATGTTAAGCAGGATTTGGGGATCCAGAAGCTGGCAATGAGGCTTTGGGTCCTCTGGTGTTTTCTTTCCTATCACTTCCTATGATTTCTCAGTTCTTTGGCCAGGTTTCCCATCATCTTTGCTATCCCATGGTTGCGGTTACTGACAGTACTGATATGCTGAACACCTCAAAACACACCATGGAAAAACACTTCCTCAAAGAAGAATGACAAATGGGGGCTGAGAAGTTGGCTCAGTGGTAGAACGCTTGCCTTGCATGCCTGAGGCCCTGGGTTCGATTCCTCAGCACCACATAAGCAAAAAGTAAAAAGCTGGAAGTGGCGCTGTGGCTCAAGTGGTAGAGCGCTAGCCTTGAGCTGAAGAGCTGAGGGACAGCGCCCAGGCTCAGAGTTCAGAACTTACGACCGGACCCCCCCCCAAAAAAAAAAGAATATTGACAAATATATAGGTGAACCTGGAAAGATACCAAACATCAGCAGTCACTCTGTGATCCTCTAGCAAGGAAGTACAATTCAGAAGTATCTTTACTTCTGATAATATAAGAGATAGATAATTGTCCCTTTTGTATATTTGGTATTTGGTATTGCATAAACTTTCAGAAAGACATATACATTGTGAAATAATTTTATATATTTCATAGATCACAGACCAGGTCACTGGAGTGATGATCCTAATGTCTTAACTCAGTTGCCTGGTTCAGACTTAGGTGAGTGTGAATTGCCTAATTATGAACATTTCTCCATGAAACTCAACAACACAGAATGAAGTGTCGGGGTCAGGCCATTCCATACCTGTTGGGATTTTCACTTATTTTAGAATAATGTACACCTACATGCTCAGCATTCATGGCACATTGGTGTATATAATTGTCTTCGGATCAGAAAAACGCTCGAGTTTAAAGTAGAATGATGGGCTATACATTTTCAATGCAAGAGTAATGATCACCCCCTGCAATTATTCTAGTGGAGAACCCTTCCTATACAATTTACTGACTTAGCTTCTCTTCTGTGTTTTATCATTATCAGGCAGGGTCACACTGTATCAAGCTGCAATACTGAAGCAACCTTAGCTGCATTTGAATTTTACCTCCAATCTTGATACCAAGGCCAACACTGCAACTCTAATCACATAGTTAGTGGACACCTTAACTTTTCAAACCTGGTTAAAAATTCAGCTATCATTGCTCATTGCTAGAGTTAAAGATCTCACTCGTTTAGATTTATTGTGTATCTTCTTGTATTTCCAACACTGCTTTAGATGTTGGTCTTTGAAGTAGAGCTTTTAGTTTGCATTTGATTTATGGAGGTGCTAGTGATGCCAGTTGAACTGCATATATTGTAAGTGTAAGTAATTTGATGTTTTGACATATGAATTTAATTTTGTCAATTGAGGAAGTATATACACATCACCTACAAAAGTTTCTTTATGTATATTTGTTTTGCTATATTGTGAACTTCCTAAAAGCCAGTCATGGGAGCACATGTCCTAATTCATCACTTCTGTCACTGAGACAAGGCTAGAAATTTCCAGACTATTTGGCACTTCATAGTGAGAACCTTTCTACAAAGAAGGGGGAGAGAACAGCCATTAAGACAACCGTAAAAGTATTGTTTATGACTACTTACCTACTCTTTTCTTGTTCTGAGTTGTTTTATTTCTAGATCTCTAAGAAATCATATAAAAATAACATAAGAAATCTATATGAATCATATAAGAAATCATAAAAAATACTCGATTAGCCATATATAATCCAGAAGTCATAATTTCAGGAAAGTATTAAGCACATAAAATGTAATGCATTGACTATTTATTGAAAACTTCAGCAGTTTTAGTTTATTTATTCTGATAACAAAGATTATAAAGTAAGTTACAATAGTATTCCAAATGGAACACAGAATAAGGAACATGAAGGGTAGCACTAAGGAATGCTACTGCTAACACTAATAGAGTAAGAATGAAATTTAGGCAAAACTCCTTCACAGTAAAAGCCACAGGACAGCCCCAACATTACTTTCATTGTTCATATGAAGAAAAGACCTTTTTTGTAGTAAAGACAAATTTTTCACAGATATTAATATCATTTGGGTATATATTTCTTAAGGCCTTTAGGAAGCATGCTGTGACCATGTTAATGGAAGCTGACTTCTCCGGGACCTACTACACAATGCACAGACACCATTCCAAGCACTGCACCTGCATTAGGGTAATTTTAGTGCTCATGATTGTTTTTCAAGTTAGGAAATGAATTAAGTATTTCATTAAAAACAGAAGTTAGGCAATAAGGCCAAAATTCCTAAGTACCTAAGACTGATTAGTTGTGAACCCATAATTCAAATCCAGGTTTCCACCAGGCATATCTGAGGATATTGTGTCACATTATTACCTTTCAATACCTATGGAGCAGATGAACCCACTTTATCTTCCTAATTATGGTTATAATGGCAATAACAATGCTATTTTTTAAATGAAAAGGGTGTGGATAATGACAGTGTAAGTGATCTTTATACCAAATAAAGATCGGTTTAATTTAAGAAATACCTAAATGAACACCATTCAGCTTCCACTGTTTATTATTCCTGGAATAATTGCTTAAGGAGAACAAATCCATGTCAAAGACACTTGTACTGATGAACACATGCTTTTATCATGAAGTACCTTGAATACACAGGGAATAGTTTGTTATGGATATATAATCCAAAAGAAATAATTTTGTGACTATGTATTTCCTTGTTGTACCAAAGCAAATCTATTCCCTATTCTAAAACATATATCAGTTTAATGGATATTAGTGTTATCAGTATAAATTAGGTGTGCATAATATATGTAATGTATTCTATTACATAACATATAAATGATATATTCATAATATATGTATAATTAGTGATATTCTATAACTACTATAAATAATATATGTATAAAACTGGTTTTAGTATTATACTGTGAAGGATACAAGGAATGACAACTTTATTTAAATAAATATATTTTTATGTTTTAGTCACATAATTTATTTTTGTGCCAGTACTGAGACTTGAACTATGGTAAGGGTGCTGTCCCTGAGCCATTAGTCTCAGAATGGCTTGATATAGCTATGTTCAGATCTCAGCCCCTAAGTAGCTGGGATTACAGACATGAGTCATATTATATTTTTTGAATTCCATCCTTGGCATGTTCTGACATAATTATTTTTGAATGTTCAATTATATTATGATATTCCACTTCTAAACCAATTCAGAATAAATAACTATTTATTGGGTAAAACTATAGGTTGCAATCAAAATTGTGAGGAATCTACTATCAATTTTCAAAGATATTGTAGTTTAATTCCTAGACAGACAAGTAGAAAAATTAAATTATGTGTGCATAATATATGTAATATACTATATTACATAACATGTAAATGATATATTTATAATATGTACATAATTAGGGATATTCTATAATTACTATAAATAATGTATTATAGAACTGATTGTAATATTATACTGTGAAGGATACAAGGAATGACAACATCCCTATCTTAACTGTCTCATTTTCAACAGTATATAAACTATGCTATAAACATATATCTTCAAGAAAGCACACTTCTGTAATTTCCTATTCACCTTCAAATATTCTCATCGCTATGAACATCCTCTAAGATTGGCCACACTTATCCACAGAAAACACTTTGTGATACTTTCTGAGTTTATGTTGCTTGTCCTCATACTTATCAACCTTTCAGCAACTTCAGTGAAGGGCATTTTCTCTGCTTTGCCTGTAGATGATATCATCCTTTGTTATTTCCCAGCAAAGAAATTGTGGCTAGCAGGCTTGAGTACTGGTACATTCAGAGATTCTTTGGTTGTGATTTTTTCCTTTCTTTTCTTGGTAAGTGAACTGGAATAACGAAAAACATTTAAGGCAATGTGTTTTGGTGTAAATGAAAACATACTGATTTGAAAATATCACAAATATTCGTTTTTTAATGTTATATTTAATTAAAATATGATAGGGGTGGTTTTAGTGGTGCATGCCTTTAAATCTAGCTATTTAAAAGTCTGAAAACAGAGTATCATAGTTTTAAGCTAGACCAGGTAAATGGACCATTAGACACTTTTCTTCAACTAAGAACCAAAAATTTAAAAGTGGAGCTGTGGCTCAAATGGAAGACAGACAGCCTGAGCAAAAAAGAAAAGTAAAAGAACCTAGGCCATTAATTTAAGTCATAGTATTAGCACTCATATACTATATATATATATATATATATATATATATATATATATATATATATATATATATATATATGTATGTATGTATCCTAAAATATTATGTGAGTTAATTTGTAAAAACCTGTTCATATATAACATATGAGGTGTGAAAAAGTATGTAAGTCTGAAATGACCCCAAAGTATTTTGACAAGACAACTGGAAGAGTTATCACTTAATCAAATAGTAATGAGGGATAGGTTTAAAGATAAAGATCAAAGCTCACTTTGGGATCTTTGGAGTTTGTTAAAATCAATAGCTACCAGTTGTCAGTAGACAAGATGCTATTAAGGACTTCAATTAAAGAAAGAACAGAGCTGGAGAAAACAAACTGAAATAATTACATGCACTCAGTAGCAACAATCATGAGAAGGAAGATTACAGAACTAAGCCGTGGGATACAGAAATATGTAAAAGATGACAAATGAAGAAAAACAGTAGTAAGGATGTAATGCAGACATATATGGATAGGTATTTTTAATGTTTAAGGGCTATGAAGTGATTGTTTGGTGACCTAAAATTTACGAAATTGGTAAGGTCAACAATCCCTTGGGCAAACCATAGCTGATCATTTAAGTAAAAAGGGACTACAATAGTGTGTCTTGATATGACAAAGTGAAAACAGATAAATATTTGGAAAGCCGTTTTTTGGACATGTGGTTGGAGTGACAATTACTGCAGTTTGCTCAAGTGTCAGTAGAAGGGCACAGTTTTAGCACAATGATAGAAATCTTTCAGGAATCTGGTAGATTTTCCCACTGTCTTCAATTTCCTTTTTTCCTGAGAACTAAGATATCATTACTGGAAGCCAGTCCCAAGTTGTGCCTTTGGCAAGTTATCAGATATTCACATGCCCAAATAATAGAGAATGGGAACCTGTCTATATTGAGCAGTCAGTAGACGGGTCTCTGGACTTTCTCAGGAAGAACGTTCTGCCATTGTGGGATGGATAGGGCTGGATAATATACAAAATAGCCATCATTCTGCTAAGTTGACACCTGAGATATTGGATGTTTTAACTGCATTATATTGAATTTTATGAATCAGTTAATCAGATTCTTTATACCCTATGATGTTACTAGACTGTGAAATGGATGTTTATTGCATTACCTTTGTAGCCAAGATTACAGGCATGAGCTACCAACACCTGGCTATACGTAATTTAATCTGTAGTTTTCTTCAAGTGTTTCATCCTACGTTGAAGTTTTCTTTTCTTACAAACTTTCTAATAAATATGTAATCTATTCAATTTTGAAAATTACTGCAGTACCTCCCACTTATTTGTGGCATTTCTGAAATCCAAATTCCTCTGTGTGTCAGGGTGGATACTTTTGCCTGTAACAAGTATTATTGTTGAACACATAACATCTGACTACTTAGAGAACAAAAGATGTGAAGCTACTGTAGCCAGATAAAGAACTTCCAGGACAATTCAAGGGCAACTCATGTACTCCCTATGTAGGTGAATAGGAAGCATAGAAAAGAAATTCTTATACTTGAAAGTGATTAAGTGTGTGTGTACGTAGGTGTTCACTTATTTATCTGTTGCTATAGTTTTACACATTCACTAATATAAAACAATATATCATATATATATAATATACATATATATTATATATACATATATATAATATATATATGCAGATCACAGTTTCCAAAATCCAGAGAACCCCTTCTATGGGCAACGCTTTCCTATGTTGCTCTTTGGTTAATAAGAATGTAACCTGGAATTGTCCAGTGGTAGAGAAATTACTCAGAGATTCAAGCATTTGTCTTTCAATATGTTGCTTGCTCCTAACTCTAAAACTAGGGTCTGTTATTGTATAATTTATGTTGTCTTATAAAATATTTAATATATTGTACATAATGTATAATATATATTGTATATTACAATATGTATTATATATAATACCTGACAGTGTTATACATTGATAAGGAAAAATACAATAAACGTATCAATGTCCACACTTTCCTAGCCATGATTAGGTTCAGTAGAGATAGGGACATTACATCTCAACAGGAAAATTCTGTTGAAGTTCTGATGACCTTGAGCTAGATAAGGAGAATTCTTGTAAAAGGAGCCTCTCCTCTATTATGAGAAAAGATAAGTTTGGAAGATTTTTTTTGTTTTTTGAGGGTTTTTTATGGCCGGTCAAGGGGTCTGAACTCTGTGCCTGGGTGCTGTCCCTCACCTCTTCACCTCAAGGTTAGTGCTCTACCACTTGAGCCATACTGCCTCTTCTGGCTGAGGAATCAAACCCAGGGTCTCATGCATGCAAGGCAAGCACTATAACCACTGAACCAACTTCCCAGCCCACGTTTAGAAGTTTTCAAGAAGAGGAATTTGGCATTTGCCTTGTATCCTTTATTAGTAATGAATAGGTATCATTATGCTCCAAATTTTGCCTCCTTTTATGTTCCCTAAACAGTTACACAGGATCATCATTCCATCACATATCTTTAAGTCCTTCTTTTATTTCTTTTTATCATTATTGTTTTGTTGTTGTTGTTTTGCTGATCCTGAAGCTTCAACTCAGGGCCTAGGTAGTGTCCCTGACCTCCAGGCTAGTGCTCTACCACTTGAGCCACAGAACTACTTCTGGCTTTTTCTGCCTGGGCTTGTTTTGAATCATAATACTCAGATCTTATCCTCCTAGATAGCTAGGATCACAGGTGTGAGCTACCGGTGCCAGAAAGTCCCTCTCTTTTAGATATTATTCTAAAAGCCTCCTATCCAAGGTCACTTCTAAGATAGTAAATGGAACTATGCCAATAGTTCCTTCACACTCTCATCTCCTGTTATGACTACTATGTGTCTTTTCCATCTTATCTTGACCCTACTTCAATGTTCCCTTCCTAATCCATGGTTCTAGGTGTGTTACTAATAATTACTTAAATTTAGTGGCTATAAACCCTGAATCACTCAACTATTAATTTCATTTAATTTTTTCAATATGAGTGTTTTTCAGTACAAATCTGAGCTTATACTCACCTTGAATCTACCTCTTGGCATGAGCAGAGCCTGGGCCTATTCTACCTCAAATGCAAGAGCTTAGCCAAAGAATAGCCAACAGTATTCCTGCCTAGGAGTCATGATAAGTAGTTGAATGCCTGAAAGAAGCAATGCATTCCTGGCATGGGAAGGGGTTGGAGAGACAACATTCTACAGAGCAAACTGGCAGTCACAACAATTTTTGGGGGGACAGGTCATGGGTCCTGAACTCTGGGCCTGGGCGCTGTCCCTCAGCTTTTCAGCTCAAGGCTAGCACTCTACCACTTGAGCCATTTGTGGGTTATTTTTTTGCTTATGTGGTGCTGAGGAATTGAACCCAGGGTCTCATGCATGCAAGGCAAGCACTCTACCACTGAGCCACCTTCCCAGCCCCCAGTCAGAACACTTAACAACTTCTCCTTTGGACAAACTGACCTCCCACAAAGTGGCAGTGAGATAACTCACCTAGTGCATTTTCATATGTGAAGGAAGATTTCATGTGTCACTACACAACTCACTTGTAGTCAAAGAGAGGGCCATTCTTTTGTGTACTCCTTAGGCCCAATCTCACTTTATCTCCATCTTAGACTTTGCCCAGACTCTATTCCTACCATAAGGTCCCTGATGTGGAAGAAAGTGTGATCTCTTGGCTTTTGACTGGCCCTTTGGGAACCGAGGCCACTTTTAGTTTTGAACCTGTTCCTCCTTACAAGGCTGTGGTGGCTGGTGGGAAAGCTCATTCTCTGAATTGTGCCTTAGTATCAAATCTCTTCAGAGAAAGTCAAGGAATGACAGATTCTGTCTGAGGGAGTGAATTTCTCCATTTCCAAAGAGGTCAATTAATATCTGATACTGAGGCCCAGGTGGAGGTCCTTCACCAAATCCTCCAAACTGGAGTGGATGTTAGCTCAGACTCCAGGCCATCCTCCAGCAATTTCTCAGGAATAAAAAGGTCACAGGAGTGGAGTTCAGAAGCAAAGAGAAATGAGAATAGCAGAAGAATCATTGTTAGGGGGAGGAATTAGAAACTTTGGGTGCAAAAAGTGCTCAGAAAATATAGGATCACTCATATCATTTGGGAATCACATCATAACATTAGGGACTAACAGTAATAAATTGCTACCTAAATTAGTAACTCCACTGCTCCACATTACAAGTGTTCTGTCAAAAGGTAGCTGTCCTAGCTCTATTTTGATGAGGAAAACGGAATTTTTTCTCAAGAAGTTCTACTGAGTATCTTCATCTATTTTTTTTAATTTAATTTTATTTTATTTGAGAACATACTGTACAGAGGAGTTACAATTACATGGGCAGGATAATGCATACATTTCTTACCAAGCATTGCAGCCTCCTCCTTTGTTTACCCTTCACCTCCCTTCCCAGCCTCTCCCCTCCCCCCCACCCAATCACACCCCCTCCCCCCACACACCGACATTGTAAAGCTGGTTTTGACATGACATTTTGTACCCCACGTTGTTCTTACTCACGACTTCTCTGTTACTTTCCTTTGCTGGATTCAATCAATGAGACTTGAATGTGTTATCATCTTCAGACATGTAATCACATTTTCTTTTAATCCATTTGTTATAAACAAATTATGGGGAAACATATGTCTATAGTACATTTTCTTCTATGACATGTTTCTGTGATGTTATTATTTTAATAGTTTCATTTTTAAAACATGAGGAAAATGTTTTGTTACTATTAGCACTAATTAGTTGCACATATTTTTGTATTTTACTATGTCTGTGTATTTGTTATTAAGCTTCTAACATTGTCTTTTCCACCAACTGTTGCCTTCTTAAATTGCTTCAATAATAATAAATTGCTTCATATAAACTATATATGATGGCCTTGTATGTGTTCATTGGTATATTTACATTTTTATCTAATATCCACATATTACAGGATATCTTCAACCTCTTGTAACTGCTCTGGAAGTCTATATAGAGGTCCCTCATTAAAGCAAAATAGAATGCCACAAAACCCTATGAAATTAGGGTTAGGTATATATCCAAAAATATTTAGCAATTATACAGTAGAAACATTCACTTCTCTTATATACCAGAATAGCACATTTTCTTTATTCCATCTTTTTTGTGCATCTAGGTAGATTACACAGATTGGTTGCTATGAATATTGCTGCCATTATCATGGATGTTCATGTTGATTTATATTCCTTCAGTATGTATCCAAGGGGCTGGGAAGGTGGCTCAGTGGTAGAGCGCTTGTCTTGCATGCCTGAGGCCCTGGGTTTGATTCCTCAGCAACACGTAAGCAAAAACAAAAAAGCCGGAATTGGCGCTGTGGCTCAAGTGGTAGAGCTCTAGCCTTGAGCTGAAGAGCTGAGGCACAGCTCCCAGGCCCAGATTTCAGGCCGCACGACCGGACCCAAAAACAAAACAAAACAAAAAATATGTATCCAAGTTGCCCTTAAGTTCATCAATATATGTGTCTTTTCGGTATTGTGTAAATTTCCATTATGATCTCCATATGGGTTGCCCTAGTTTACAATGCCACAAAACCAAATACAGTTCCTGATTTATTTCAACCTCTCCAGCAGTTTATTTATCTGAGTGGTGATAGCTATTCTGGTGTGTAAGATGGGATCTCAGTAACTTTCTTATGTATTTTCCTATGTATTTCCTATGTGGATAAGAATATCAAACATTTCATTTATTTATTAAACACTTAACAGTTGTACTTCATTCGTGCTCAGTGTCTTTCTTTTTCTTTTGGTATTTGATCAATTTTTAAGTTCTATAATATTTAATTTTTTCCCATTCTAAATACTCACTTTAGTAAAAAGATTTTTTTTCATTACAGTAGTGCACAATTAACTAAAAACAAATGATTGTACATTTATACCACTGGATGTTTTTGTTTGTTTTTAAAGCCAGGAAATTGTTACAATAAAGATGCTGAACTACTTTTGCTAAATAGACTGAAAGGATAGTATCTCATATTAGCTTAAAATAATCTCAGAATTAACAGTCACAGCCTGGGCCACAACAGTCTCAGCTAAGTAAAACCACTAACACAGCACAAACTGCATTTAAAGAGAGCAAAGGGCTTCATAAAAGTTAGAAGAAAGACACGACTTTCAGGAAGCAAATGCTGAAGTTCACAAGCAGACCTTAGGAATCTGAATATCAAGAAGAACAAAGGATAAAAATATATAGGAGGACAATTTTAGAACTCAGAATTCAGAAAGGGGAACAACCACTAGATACCAAAACTCTATGCTAAAGGGAAGAAATGTTTTACCCCAAACCTCAGCTGTGTCTGACTCTTTCACACCAAACACACACACACACACACACACACACACACACACACACACACAAACCTAGTGAGAAACTTTAGCCAAAATACAGTCATTCGGGACTTAGACTTCATTTTAAAGTCCTTTACCGAAAGTATCCATTGTGAAGGCCTTTACTGAAAGTACCCATTGTAAAGATTTTACTGAAAGTTAGATTTTAGGTATCTGGAAAAACTGAAATGTCCCAATAACGTTCTGCCCATAACTTCCCTAGCAATAGCCATCAGCGGATGACAGGTAGGTACCTAAATTTACAGATGTTTCTTCAGATAGCATATTTAACATAGTTTGCTGAGTACTGCTTAGAGTGTGCATGCTATCCAATAAGATTGTGACAATATTGACTTACTAAATGCCAACCAATAATGTAACTGCCAAGATAGGGGACCCCTTACCTCAACCTTATACCCTATAAAAAACCTCTTAACTGAAGGGTCAAGACTCTCACCTCTGACCTGCTGCAACTGTAATGGTTGTGAGACCAGGCTCGAGCCTGCAATAAATGACTCTCACGTACTTGCATGGGAATTGGCTCCTTGGTGGTCTTTGGGGATCCCTATCTCAGCACAAGACTATTGTACACAGAGAACCCCAAGGACAGTTTCATCTGGGACAATGAAGCTTTTTCCTTTTACTTTAAAATAATCAAAAGTGAATGTGCAGTTGGATCCACAGCCACCCCAAACCTGAACAGGAGGAGTCAAAGGATGCCTTAGGCTGCAGGACAACCTTGGTTACCCCTGGTTTTCTGTGTAAGAATGCAGTTTGTGGTCCCTTAAGCAGGAGTGGCCAAGCTGAAATGGGGGTATGCTTTGCCTGGAGGATGGCACCATGTGAGCCCTGCATGCATGGTGAACCAAAGTGGGAAGCACTATGAGCATCTCCAGCATGGCCTCTCAGAGGCCTGGAGAAGTTGACTCCTTTAGTTGGACATGGCATGAGGCAGGAGGACAGGGGGAATCCAGAAGATGGGAGAGGCACAGGACCAAATGGGCCTCTCCACGGAGACTCCTCAGCCGTGCTAAGGAAGTTCCCAGCCCACACATGGCGGCCACCACACAGGTACCAAGAGCCCATTTGTCTAGGGGACAGTCCCAGGTCCTGATCCAGAGCAAGAACTTCCCCATTGGCCCTGGGTCTGGCTGGGGTGGAGCAGTGCCCACCAGCCATTCTTCCTCTTCCCTGCTTCACATAGTCTCCCAGCAGCTGCCTGGTCCACAGCACCCATGCTAGGTCAGCTCCATGGGGCAGGCCAAGGCTATGCCAGCGATTCCTGGTACCTGCTTCAAGGGGAGACTGAGGCCTAGCCCACAGCAGAGCTGGCCCTCACTCACTTAAAAGGACCTCCAGAGAGGCATGGCCATCACCACACCAGCACTGCTGCCCTCCCAGTCCCCAGACTTTACCTACAAGTCCCTGCCTTTGTTCTTGAAATTCTTGAGCCCCTGGTTGTCTCATTTCTCATTATCTCTTTAGGTGGGATTTGAGAATCCTGACAAGTACCAAAGAATGAAATCCTTTTTTTTATACCATTTCTTAAGAGATTTTTGCTCTACATTAATTATCATATAAATTGACCTTCAAAAACTCTATGGTGGGCCTGAGTCTTAAGGGCACCTCCAAAAACTGGAGCAGAGAATCATCAACCCGGATTTTTAAAATTGTTATTGTTAAGGTAGTTACATACGGATCACCATTTTCTAAGTCAGTTAATGAGTTCATTTCTTGTTTGACAATCCCATCCCTTCCTTTGCTCTCTGTCTCTTATTTTCCCTTCTCTCCCTGTCCACAGTGGTATAGCTCATTGTGAACATAATACCTACAGAGTATAAATGCTGCATCTGTTCCCCTGTTTCCTTGAATGTCTCATAAATGTCCTCAATGCTCATAAATGGATAAAGAAGAACAGAAAAATCTCTCTTTTTTCCAATTCCTGGAATTCATTTCAATATAAACATCAGTAGTTTTATGAGAGTGTCAGGTTCTGTACACACATACTGAACACTTATACTTCCTGTACCGTCATAACTCCCACTGGATTCTAAGGTCCACAAAGGAATTCTTTTCACTTTCCACACAGGAAGAAGCTGAGATTCAGAAAGATTAAGTAACTTACTGGAAATACTGGGCTGAGCATAATGGCTCATTCTTATGGCTTACCTCCTACAGAGAGTAAGATTTGAAGATCACAGTTGGAAACCAACAAAGGTTGACATATCCATTACATGTTTATCCCCAGTTAACCAGAAGAAAGTGAGAATTGTGTGTTCCAAGTGGTAGAGCTAGAACACCACCAGACTTGAATGAGAAACCTGAAAGATACTGTCAATATCATAATTTTTAAGAACCAATGCTGTCCCATACATAATCACAGACCCCCCACACACATATTAAAATAGATAGTACTCTAATTCAAATAGTTTTTTTTATTTTTATAAGTTTTATTTTTAGTTTTAGTGAGGTTTGACTGGGTGGTTTCTACTGATGAGCCACAACTTAGAATTATGTTACAATGCTACCCATGTCTGTATTCAGAGAAAAATTCTCCTAAATCAGTATTCCTCCTTTTCCAGCAATGATAAGGTTTCTCTTCCTAGTCCAGTTTCTTCTTTTGGGACTCAATCTCTTAGACTTTTCTGTCTTGTATTGTCTGTAAGTTCATTGATCCAGTAGATCTCAGCCATCCTAATAACCTGGACAGAACCTGCCTTGGGCAAAGTGTTCTAAGTTCACCATTCAGTGGTATTTGTTAGTACTCAACCGTAATCACTTTGTCTTCAGAATGGGGAACTTGTTAGGTCCAGGAATTGAGAGAATGCACTCAATGTGTGCTATTTCATACTTTTTTGATTTAATGGCAGCTTCCACCTATTGTCTACTTTAAGCATTATGTGAAGAGAAAGATTGCCCCTAAGAGACAGAAGCACTGTACTAACTGTTACTCTCAAAACACAGGAGGAAGGAAAGAAGTTCAGAAGAAGCCATATAGCCTGACACTGAGTTCTTAGAAACTCAAGCTGTCTTTTATCTTATCTTCAACAAAGAAAATCAGAGACTGCAGTGGCTTGTAAGCTCCATTTATATTCCTGAACATGTGGCTCCCTTCCCCTTTGTACTTCTGACTCTTTACATCAGGGGCAGGTGGGAAGATGTAACAAGAACACCTAGAGTTTGGGCCTGGGATTAAAAACTCCATTTTGTGATCCACTTCTTGAATTGGATCTGAGGGTCTGAGGGAAGTTAGGTTAGGAATTCAGAAACTTATAATTGCTTGTAAGTTTGCTACCTAAACTCATCCCTTCCCACCCCTCAGAATCTTATTTCCCAACTGTGTGGACACCCTTACACTGTTCTCCTGGAACATTTGAGTGTGGGGCATCATCTGCTTCTTATGTGTACTGCTTTACAAATGGAGATTTTCTCCTAGGCTCAAAATGATTTCATTGATGAGGGCACTGTGTAATAAGCTAAACATGGTGTGTTCATGTGTTCATACCCTAGGTAGGACTAGTAAGTGCTAAGTAGTAGTCAGGGCTCACTTGCTACCAGTGGTATTGCTCTGAGGAATTACTGTCAATATTGCCCACAGTATATAGTAAAAGGCCTCTCAGAAAGGTTCCAGACCCAAACTGCTTGAGTCTCTGTGTGAGCTAATCATCATTGAGCAACGATATTCCATGGTTTGTGAGATATTTAATTCTGTGAGCATATGCATATGAGGGCCCAACAAGAGAGTTACCTGGAAGGAAGCTCCTAGAAGGCAAAACGCCTACTAGGACAACCTAAACCCATGGTTTTGCATGTTTAATGTTTAAACCTGTGCATTGAACTAACAAGAAAAAAATGAACCACTAAGAAACCTGCCAATTTTGTGAAATAAAGAGATATGGTGAAGGTCAGAGAAAGGACATTGATTTAATGGTAGGAATGACAAAACAACACCTTAGCTCACCTTCAGAATATTAATCCATACTCACCTACTTTTCTATTCACCCATGTCATTAGGTATGAGTTGTATGTAGAGCCCACAGGGCCTTCAGAACAGGAAGATCTAGGAGAGAGCCTAAGATTTGTCTGCCATTTTGGACATAAAATAACCAGTTTGATGAAAGACCTTAGTAGTGTCCTACAAATAATGTGCATTCATCCTACTACATTTGATAAGTATCCCCTCACTAAATTATCTTTGGTTGGGTCACTGGCTGACATAGCAGCTGTCTGGTAGCTCCATTGTGACTTCACTGTATTCTGCTGAACCAGAAATGGAGAAGGAGAGACTGACCAGAACACATTTGCATCTTTCTCAATGAACAGTGAATGGCAGGGGAGTATTTAAGGTGCTCCCCATGTTCTCAGTTAGCTAGTACCACCTTGGATTTCAGCTCAAATCTTGATAAACAGATACAGAAGTTACATGTAGCTTGTTGTGGCAGATTCACAGCTAGAGAGGCAGATGAGAAAGTGGAAGGGCTTGGTGTGAAAGTCACAGGTTAATATGAAGCAGAATTCAAAGGATGTGGAGATGAAGCGAGCTACCTGGAGGGAAAAGGAGAAGCAGCTAAAGCTGATGAACACCTAGAGAGTGAATATAGAGCAAGTTGAAACCATCTGGACATCAAAGTAACCCAGCTGAGGTCCAAAAGTCTGGCTCTCCCCAGCCAAAGAAAGAAGTTGGAAGAGCATCAGCAAATGCTCTTGCCCATGTTTAAGGAGCTCCCAGAATGTCAGAGTAAGAGATTTGGTAGCTTCCCAGAGTATTGCTGCTGAGCACATTTCAGATACCTTGGTATCATGATAATTGATATTGGAGAGGAGTAGCAAAAGTTGTATGAGATGATTGCAGCTCCCTATTTGGAGCTTATTCTGCTGCAATGTGGAGTGTTCTCTCTCAGGATACTTAGGGCAAAGGTCCTATAGCTGGTGTCAAAGAATGCAATCTACTTGGAGTAGACATTTATAGATGGCACGTACCTGAACACAACAAGCTGATAATGAGCTGTTAGAGGTAGTTTCCCTAAAGATCTAACAACCAAAATTCGACAGGCGAACCCAGAGCTCTGTACCACATCAGTCCACCATGCCAATTGCTTCCATCCTAGTACTGGCTACCCAGTTTGGACACCCATGTCCTTGTTACTCTGATTGTGCCCCCAATCCATTACAACTTTTACTCTTTCACTTTGTCTATGCTTCCTTGTCCCTGCTAAACAGTTCTGAAAGCTGTTGCTGCTACCCAATTTCCTGACATTGCACCTCACCAATTACAGTCACATTTACCCTTTCCCTGGTATCCTAATCTCAACTACTCTTTTCTGCTACCCATAATTCATAACACCATGATCACTGACACCCCTGTCTCTGATATCCCATTCCCAAACAAAGCAAGGGAAGAGTGGGCACAGACAGTCGACTTGGGTATTCCTCTTGCAGGCACATTGAGACAAGTTATTCCTCAGGTATTTAACACGAGGGACTAACTGGCAGTGGAAAGAAAAGAGGTTACTCAGAGGTGACTAAAATCCACGGACATCACTTATATCGTGTTGCTGGGAAAAGAAGGCCCTAAGGTGAAAGTTAATGAGAACTGAAAATTTTACAAAGAATATTGGGCATGATGCAAAAGGCTTACCTTAGTATGTCCTACAAGTGGTCTGAATTGTTTTATGACATAGATATGTAACTACTTTGCATTTTAAAAGTTATATGAAGATGCACATTTATGTCTTACTTATATTAATTGATGGAATAGTTGGATAAGATCACGTTAATGATATTCAATATTTTATGTTCTATAATATGCTAATGAGTCTGCCTTTGGCAATATGAATTGAGCTCTCTAACAACAAATGGAATTTCATTGTCAATGTGATTACATATGCTACGACATAAATGAAAGCTGGAACAAGAAAACTGAATAAGCTACAAGTTTGAAGGGAGGGGGTCAGTGGTAAGGGTTCTGATAAAAGAGAAATTCTTCACCATGGAATCTTAGAATAATATAATGTGTTTTGTTGAATTACTAACTTTTAAAACCTTCTTAGGAAGCAAAACTTTTTTTTTATTCTTGCTATTTCGAAACTCTTTAATGAATGGTTTAACAAAAAATTATCAAAACGACTTTGAAAATTCAATGATATGTATTATCAGATTAACATTATACTCAAAATTGCCTTGAGATGCAGACAGGCTCCATTCATTTTCTACTAAATAAATGGAATAAGCTTCCTTTTGAATGGTTGGACAGTCCATGCCACTTGTTCCAAAACAAGAAAAGATACTACAGAAAGAAAAGAGGAAGGAGACTCAAGACTGCTGAAATTAGCATATCTGCCATTTGGATTTTAATGAGATTTTTCTACAAAGAATAAGATTTTCATCTTAACATAATAATTTCAAAATGGATGTGTTACAGGATAGCTTCCAAATGTAATATTTAATGCTGTTGGATTACTTGAAGACAAAAACTTTAAATTTCAGAAAAACTGTAATGTTCCAATAAACACATAGAAGAAATATAATTTAAAATTTCATATTTCAATGTAAACCCTGGCAGGAAAGTGTGAGAAACGCTTATCTAGAAACCTGAAGTGGCACTGTGACTCAAGTGGTAGAGGGCTCCCCTTGAGTTGAAGAACTCAGGGACATGTTATCACCCAGGTCCTGAGTTCAAACCCCATGACTGACAAAAAGAAATTTTAAAGAATTAAAGCATTAGGGCTGGGAAGGAGACTTAGTGGTAGAGTGTTGTCTTGCATGCATGAGGTCCTGGGTTCAATTCCTCAGCACCACATAAGCAGAAAAAATTGGAAATGGCACTGTGGCTCAAGTGGTAGAGCACTAGCCTTGAGCTGAAGAGCTCAGGCACAGCGCCCAGACCCAGAGTTCAGGCCCCCCTACCACCACCTCCACCAACAACAAATTAAAGCACCAAACGACCTGAAGATGTTGTCCAGAATAATGAGTGTGGTATTATTCATTTACATGACTTAGTGACTTGAAACCTAGTTTACCAGGGGAGATGGTGGGCAATTTGTGTGTTTGCCAAAATCTGCAAAATTATTTCGTACTTTCCCAAGAAGGAAGAAAGGAGGGAATAGGGGGAGGAGGGAAGGTGTTTGATGACCTTGCCTTTTTGTTCAGTGACTGTTTTCTGGGGTCAAATTCAGAGAAATTCTGCTTGCAGTCATAGTTGCATGGGGAATGAAGAAACCATGCCCTGGAAGGAGTTTTGTCCAGTCCTTGGCCTGGTTCCAACTGCTACTGGATAATCCAAGTCCCATTTCTGGATCAAGATGCCTTGAAGAGTACAGATTCACTGGGCAGTTGGACCTAATCACAGCCAGAAAAGGCAAAAAATAAAGCAATGCCCGAGGCATCACTGGAAATCTACACCAGGCAGAGATTTTTAATATATTTTTATTGCAAAAATACTGCACAGAGGGTTTAAAATTACATGAGAAGTGTAATGAGTACATTTCTTATCGGGCATTGTTACCTCTTCCTTTGTTTTTCCCCTACTACCCGTTCCCTCCCCACCTCTCCAACTCCTCCTTCCTTGACCCCTGTCCAACATTGTAAATTCATTTTCAACACAGTGTCCTGTACATCTCATCATCACAATGGGTCAATCTGCATCCCCATTTAAGCATTCTGCTACATCCCTTCCACTCCCCAACTTACAAAAATGTATATACATGATGCAGAACGCTGGAATCAAATACAGTGAAAACAGTGATTATACCATGGGGGGGATGAACCTACAAAAGAATCACATAGTGCATTGTAAGTATATTAAAAACAAAAGCCAGAAAGGAAAAACCACTTGTGTCTCTGACTTGGATTACATTTCATTTAACATCATCTTATATGGTCATATGTGCATAGCTTTTGATCTTCTCTGCTTATCCTAAATATATACTAGTCCTTGCAAACAAGGGAAATCATGGTACCTATGTATCTTTGGGTGTGGCTTACTTCACTTAATATATTTTTTACCAAGTCTTTACATTTCCTAACAAATGGGGAAATGTCATTCTTTCTAATGGAGGCATACAATTCCATTTTTTGTTTGTGTCTATACATATATATATATATATATACATTTTTATGTATATATATATACATATATATATATATATACATTTTTATGTGTGTATATATATATATATATGCGCATATATATATATGCATATCACATTTTCTTGATTCATTTATTTACTGAGGAGCATCAAGGTTGATTCCATATCATAGCCATGGTGAATAATGCTGCAATAAACATGGTTGTGCTGGCAGCTTTGGTATGATCTTGTTTGTGATCATTTGGGTAAATGTCCAAGAGTGGGAATGCTGGGCCATAGGGGAACTATACATTGAGTCTTATGAAGCAATTCCATATGGCTCTCCAAAGTGGTTAAACAAGTTTACACTCCCACAAACAATGCAGTAGGGTTCCTTTTTAGCCACATCCCCTCCAACATCTGTTGTTATTACATTCCTTTTTTTTTAATTGTGAAAATACACAACAGAGGGGTTACAATTACATGGGCAAGTTAATGAGTACATTTCTTATCAAGCATTGTAGCCTCCTGCTTTGTTTCCCTTTCACATCCTTTCCCATCCTCCCCCCGCGTCCCCAAGCAGTCCTCCTTCTCCCCCAACCGCACCAAAGTTGTAAAGTTCGTTTTCAACATAACGACTTGTATATCTCATTGTTGCGATGGGTCCACCTGTATACCTATTTAAACGATTTGTTTTTTCCCTTCCCCTCCACAAATTATACCGACATCAAATACAGTGAAAGAAAGGGTTATACCTTGGGGGAGAGACATACAAAGCAATAAAGAAATAATCTTATAAATGTGTTAGAAACAATCACATGAAAGAGAAAAAACATTTGAATACATTATTAGGCTTCATTGCACGAACATCAACTTATCTGTCCGTTTCTGCTTGATCCAGACATATACCAGTTATTGGAAATAAGGGAAACCATGGGACATATGTTTCTATGGGCCTGGCTTACTTCACTTAATATAATTTTTTCCAAGTCTTTCCATTTTCTAACAAATGGGGCAATGCTATTCTTTCTGATGGAGGCATAGAATTCCATTGTGTATATATACTACATTTTCTTGATCCACTCATCTACTGAGGGGCATCTGGGTTGGTTCTATATCTTAGCTATAGTAAATAATGCTGCAATAAACATAGTCGTGCTGGTAGCTTCAGTGTGGTCTTGTTTGTGAACATTTGGGTAAATGTCCAAAAGTGGGATTGCTGGTCATAGGGGAGCACAATGTGGAGTCTTTTGATTGAAAAAGTTTACATTCCCACCAACAATGCAGTAAGGTTCCCTTCTTTCCATATCCCTTCCAGCATCTGTTGTTATTAGAGTTCTTGATTTTAGAAATTCTAACTGGGGTGAGGTGGTATCTCAATGTTGTTTTGATTTGTATTTCTTTTATGGCTATGGAGGTTGAGCATTTCTTCATGTGTCTATTGGCCATCCTTCTTTCCACTTCAGAGAAGTTTCTCTTTCAGTCTTTAGCCCACTTAATTTATCAGGCAGTTGTTTCTTTGAGGATTTGTTGATGGGGGATTTATTTTTTTGAGTTCCAGGTATATTTTAGATATGAGACCTTTGCCTGTTGTATGGCTAGTGAAAATTTTCTCCCAATCTGTGGGCTTTCTACTGATATTGCTAGCTATGTCCTTTGCCCTGCAGAAGCTCTGCATTTTCATGCAGACACATTTGTCCCACCTTTCTTTGATTTGTTGTGTTTCAGGGTCTTTATTAAGAAAATTTCGGCCTGTGCCAAGGAGACTTAGGGTTTTTCCTACTCCATCCTCTAATGTTTTCAGACTGTCTGCTTTGACTCCAAGGTTTTTTATCCATTTGGAGTTGATTCTGGTAAGGGTGATATATAAGGATCTAGCTTTAGTTTTCTACAAATAGTTAACCAATTTTGCCAGCACCATTTACTGAAGAGGCTGTCTTTCTTCCATTCTATTGTTTTAGCTCCCTTATCAAAGATTTGATGGCTATAGTTTTGTAGGTTCATTTCTGGGTTGTCAATTCTATTCTATTGGATTGTGACAGTACCAAGCTCTTTTGATTACTATGGATTTATAGTAGAGTTTGAAATTTGGTATTGATATTCCTCCAGCACTGTTCTTTCTGTTGATGATTTTTGCTATTCGGGGTCTTTTATTGTTTCATATGAATTTTTGGATTGCCTCTTCTATTTCCTTGAAGAATGAGGTTGGAATATGGATAGGTATCGCATTGAATTTTCAGATAGCCTTTGGACGTATTGACATTTTCACGATGTTGATCTTTCCAATCCACGAGCATGGGAGTTATTGCCACTTTCTGTTTTGATTTCTTTTTTCAAGTTTGTAAAGTTTTTATCTTAGAGGTCCTTCGCTTCTTTGGTTACTTTAATTCCTATGTATTTCATTTTTTCTGTGGCTATTAAGAATGGAGTTGCTTTCTTACTTTCAGCCAATTTTCTCATTGTTGCCATACAGAAAAGCCATTGATTTTTGAGGGTTAATTTTATACCCTGCTACTTGTACAAAGTTTTTAATCAGCTTGAGTAATTTGGGAGTGGAGTCTATAGGATTCGATCTTCTGCATGGTCTAACCTTCTATCAAGATTTTTTATTTTGTTTTTTTTTTTTTTCCCTTCTAGTTGGTCAGCTTTGATGGCTTCAAATTCTTTATTGGAGCTTTGTTTTAGATCTTCTATGAACTTCTTTACTTCCTTAATTTGGTGTTCAGTGTTTATTCTCCAATCACGTAGTTGGATGGTTATTGTTTTCCTGGACTCCCATTCCTTCTGTTGGGTTCCATTCAACATTCCTTTTTTTGTACCCCTGACTTCTTTCAGTTCTCTGTTTATGGATTCCATGAATGCCTTTAGTGATCTTTGTGTTCTCATCTTGCTCTCTCAATTCCTGTATTACTGTTTGATTAGTTTCCTCACAATCAGGCAATTCCTGTATTTCTCTTTGAGTGTTCTGAGCCTGCTCATGCCATTCCTGACTTTCTAATTGACTGATCTCAGCCTTCTCCATTATTTCTTTTTGTGTGTTCTCAAGCTGCTGATGCAATTCCTGTATCAATTTTTGAGTAGCTTCCTCGCACTCATGATATTCCTGTATTGACATTTGTTTTGCCTCCTCTCTCTCCTTATCATGCTCATACAGAGTCCATTGCAAGTTTTCAATCTTTACATTTACCATGTTTACCAGTAGTGTTTGTAGAGTTTTTTGGAAACTCTCCTCTGTATTATTTATTATTTGTTCTGTCCCCTTATTATCATGAGTGGGAGTTGAGATACCCGGACTTGCCATTTTTCTTGTGTTTTTCTGTCTTGCTCTGCCCATTTAGGATGAAAGTAACACCAGTTTTGTGCTAGAACACTATCTTGAGGCAAGCATCAACCAACGTCTGTAGTTGCACAGTGAAAAGTCTGCAGATACTATCTAGTTCAACATATATATCTATTCAACATCAAACTATTCTGTGTCAATTGACTATGAACAGCCAAGAAGAATTTGGCAAACCAGAAATAATTAGGTTTAGGGAGAGATGTGCGTAAAAATAGGAATAGAGGGATGTGGAAAGGCAGAGGGAGAGTTCACTTAACTAAGTCCTAATCTCAAAGTAGGAAATAGGTTTGATAGAATGATAGTAGAGAGAGAGAAAAAAAGAAAGAAAAAGAAAAAAAGAGACAAGCAAAAATAGAAAAGCAAAAATTAAAGAGTACAACATTTAAAAGTTATGCAATTAAAAAATGAAATATTCAGAGAACAATGTGGATAAAATGAGAGAAGGGAGGGATATAAAGGAGATGTGAAAAACATAAAAATAAAAATGCTTAAAATACTATATAGGTAAAAGAAGTAGTACTGCTCTTAAGGAATTTAATTCTAAGAGGTTTTGAATTGAGTAATAAATTTATGGATTAAGTATGTACACAATGGGGGATAAGGTCTAATAATCGACTATGGGTATACCTGAAGATGAGCAGAACAGCAATTAAGTCAAGCAAAGAATAACAAAGAGAAGAAAGGTGAAAAGAATGAGAAACAAAGAAAGAAAGGAACAAAAGGTTAGTAGAGCTAAACAAAAAAAAAATTAAAAAAAGAAAAAAAGCACACACATATATACCCCTAAAATAAAAAATATAAGAGGAAGAAAAAAAATTAATAGAAATCAATTTTTTTTAAAAAATTAAAAATAAAAAAAAGTTTTAGAAAAAAAATTATTTATAAAAGGTACAAAAAAAAGTTCTTTGGTTTTTTTTTTTGGGGGGGTACAGAAAGATCCTGTACCTCCCTTGTTTCCCTAATCAGTCTCTTGATGGAGTCTCTGGTCTGCTTGTGGTGTTTGATTTTCCTGTTTGGTTTCTTAAATCAGTTTGTTTTAGCAGGCAGAAAAATGCTATACTTTACCCAGGATTTTGTTATCCTCCTCCCAGCTTAGTTCAATGGGAGGGAGATCTGTTTTGAGTATCAAAAAGAGGGAGATGGCTGTTTCCTCTAGTTTGGAGATGCTGTTCTGAGGCTAGGTTCTGGGTAGAGTTGAAGCCTTTCAATAAACAGTAACTTTTCCCTGAGGTGCTAGCTTCTGAGACACTCACAGAGCCCAGCCTAGATCCATTTTCAGGGTTTATGTTTACTGAATTTCAATTGATTGTTAAGGCTGCTGTAGGGAGGGGCAGCCTCTGGCTCTTTATCCAGTGAAGAAAGCCACTCCTGGGTCTGGTGGCTCAGGCTGGTAGATTTTTCCCTGGGTGGAGCTGAGCCTGGCAGGTCAGGTTAAGTTCCTGTGACCTGCTAAATGCCTCTAGTTTTCTTCCAAGGCCTGAGTTGGAGTTAACAGCTCAGCCAGGCCTTTGTCAGTATCAAAGATGGAGATCTCTGGTAGTGGAGGGGGAAGGGTGGTCTTCGTCCTCTGCTCCCTGAGAAGGAGTGAGGATGTCAGGCTTCTACTCATGCCAAGTCTTGGTTCCTGGGTAGTCTCTGGTCTGCGAACCGCAGGATGAAGACGTCTGCTCCTTGTCAGTTCTTGCTGGTGTTGAGTAGAATCTGCTCATCCGCCACCTCTGGCACCTTTGGCTCGGACTCTCTGTGTTGGAAGTATGGTGGCTATGGCCGCCGCTACTGTTGCAGCTGCCGGCAAGTGCTCAGATCTGTCTCCTTGCCTGGATTTTCCTTCTCTGGTCTAACTCTGTACTATGATGGCACACTTCGTGTGATTCTCTGGCTTAGGACTGTTCACTGGAACACTAAAACTGCTTTCTATTGGAGAGCTTGTTAAGCATCCAGTTTCTCCTACATTTCTTGATTACAACCATCCTAACTGGATTGAGGTGCAATCTCTCTGTTGTCTTGATTTGCATGTCTTGTATGCTAGAAAAGTTGACCATTTCTTCATGTGTCTAATGGCCATTTTTATTTCCTCTTCCGAGAAGTCTCTCTTTAAGACTTTAGCCCACTTAGTTATTGAGCAGTTGTTTCTTTGAGGATTTGTTGTTGGGGAATTGAATTTTTTGAGTCCTAAATATATTTTAGATATAAGTCCTTGTCTGTTTTATGACTCATGAAGATCTTCTGCCGAACGTGGGCTTTCTATTGATCTTGCTAGCTATGACCTTTGCCTTGCAGTAGCTCTGATGTTTCATGCAATCCCAGTTGTCCAACCTTTCTTTTATTTCTTTTGTTTCTGGATCTCTATTAAGAAAATTTCGCCCTGTGCTAAAAATCCCTGAGTTTCTCACATTCCTTCATGTAATGTTTTCATGGCGTCTTCTTTTATTTTGAGGTCTTTGATCCATTTGGAGTTGATTCTTGTGCAGGGTGATATATACAGATCAAGCTTTTGTTTTCTACAGGTGTTTAACCTATTTTTCCCACAGCAATTACTCAAAAGACTGTCTTTCATCTATTCTCTATTTTAGCTCACTTGTGAAAGATTAGGTGGCTATAGGTCAGTGGGTTCACGTCTGAATCTTCTATCCAATTCCATTGGACGTCAAATCTGTTCTTGTGCCAGTACCAAGCTTTTCTTTTACTATGGCTTTTTAGTAGAGTTTGAAATTTGGAATTGATATTGTTCCAGTACTGTTCTTTCTGCTAAGGATTGACAAACCTACAGCCAGCATTATACTTAATGGTGAAATGTTAAAGCCATTTCTTATAAATTCAGGAATGAAATAAAAATGTCTGCTCTCTCTATTCCTCTTCACCGTAGTATTAGAATTCAAGCTGGGGCAATAAGACAAGGTGCAAACTTAAGGGGATCCAAATAGGGAAAGATGAAGTAAAAATCTCCCTCTTTTCAGATGACATTGTCTGGTATTTAAAGAACCCCATGGACTGCACTCCCAAGTTACTTGTGCTGATCAGAAACTTTGGCAAACTGTCAGAGTATAAAATTATCCCTCAGAAATCAATGGCTTTCCTGTATTCTAATCAAGATAAGAGTGCAGCTGAAAATAGGAAAGCAACACCATTTTAATGGCCGCACAAAAAGTAAAATACCTAGGAGTTAACTTACACGTTGAAGGTCCTCTATGATGGAAACTTTAAAAACCTGAAAAAGAAAATTAAAGCAGAAACAAGGAAGTGGGAAACCTCCCAAGCTCATGGATTGGGAGGATTAACATCATGAAAATGGCAATACTGCCAAAGGATATATCCAAATTCAATTTGATATCTATCAATATCCCAATGTCACTCTTCAATGAAATAGAAGAAGCTGTCCAAAAGTTCATATGGAACAATAAAAGACCCCGAAGAGCCCAGAGGGTTTTTTTTGTGATTCTCATTTTATATTACCATTTTGATTCTACAAAGTAATCTATGGATTTTAACTTTCTTCACTCCCTTTGGATAAAGCTCACAAACACCCTGCCTCTAGCTTCCAAGACACTTAATTCTTAGGTCTGGACAATTGTTACTAGATAGTGAATTACTTAATTGTATTTTGAACGCATAAAACATGCATATAAAAATAGCACACTTTGATCTCATGAGAAAATAACCTTTTCCCCTCTCAAAGTTATTTCTGGAAAGGCATTTTTAGAGAGAATCTGTTTTCATTTTAGATGAAAGTGTTGTAGGAAACAATGTTCATAATCTGGCTCCTCCTCCTGCACATCAACACCTAAAACACAAATTTCACAATGCATTGACAAGAAACACTACAAAACCAAAAACTTGGAATGCTCAGCTGCAGAACATTTTACAAAACCCAGAATATAACTCTGCTGTCTGAGGGAGGGGCTCTCTGTGTAAATTAACAAACAAACACAAAAGAGAAGCCAGGAGTACCGGATGTGAGTGTCCCTGGCTGCTAATTAATGGACAAGGAGCATGGAAGTGCTTTCTAAGCCTGCTGGAGAGTGCGTGGAGGAAAGTTTCCTTGTCAGACTTAGCACAAAGTTGGCATCACGAGTCCTGGGCCTGTCTTACTTGTGTTCTCCCCATAGCAAGTAGGATCACCCCTGTTCCAAGAAGGATAAATACTGTACAAGCTGATCCACAGAGTGGCTTCTGTTCAGTCTGTACTCCTTCCTAGGTGGCGGCCCCTGTCCCCCAGTGTGTATGTTCCCAGGGGCAGATCCTCAGAGCCCAGGTCCATGGTACAGGCAGACGCTACATGTGAATCAGTGGCACAATGTCATTCACTCAGCAGCCTCATTGTTGCTTCCCTAGCACAACAGCAGGCACACGTTGATCTTCTCCCACAGTCCCAGGTGAGGTGCCCGCAAGGAATTGATTTGGGCAGGCTGCCACTAGGATCCTAATTCACCAGAGGGACCAGCATGCCAGATGAAGTGGAGTGAAACACATTACTGTATTATATATAATGGTATGTCCTTGAGTCTCTAGTCCAAAATCATTGAACTTGATACTAACAAGAATGGATTTTATTGGTTGTATTTATAAAGCCATAATGGCAAACTGAAATAAAAGTACAACAAAACTCTTATCCATAAACACATGATTAAATCTCAGAAATTGAAAAAAATGTATGTAAGTAGTGCAAATGAAGTTATACTAGAATGGTAAAGTACACACAAAATATATTACATTAGTTATATTCAAAAGTAAAATAAGTAATTACAGACAGAATTCCTACTGGATAAAAAATATTACAATGGTTTAACAGGGTGAAGTGATATAGGTTATATATTTAGTTTTTATAAAACTTATTTATATCTCCCAGTTCTGTTTATCTCAGTGAAGGAAAATGTTAGAAAGTAGAAATTATATGTGGCACCTCTTGCTTGCAGTACCATGAAGGGGAGTGACACTTCCTAATGGGTGTCCTGGGATGAAACCCACACCTAGCCCACGTAGACACATCAGAGGTCTGTGTGGTGACCCTTAGGGGGTCCATGACACCACATTGCTGCTGCAGTAGGTGCAGCATTTGTTGTGGTGAGTTACAGACAACAAGGCTCCATCAGTGACCAAACCAAGCAACCCAGACTCAGGTGCCAAAACCAGGGGAGAAGTCAGGGCAGACCCCAAATCCTGCGAAGGCCAAACCCATTCCCTTGCTTTGGAGAACAACCTGGGTAGGGGGTGAGCCCATTGCCTCCAAATGGAGCATACCCGGTATGGCACCCAGAGCTGGGCCCATGTGGCCCAGAAGGACGATGGAGGAGGCTTCAAAGCAAAGTCAGTGGGGCTTTGGGACCCCCAGCGCTGCAGCTGGTGCACTGCAAATCCAGGCTCCTCTGGCACTGATGGCATATGCATGGTTGGACCTGTAGACGAGTCCACAGAGACCAGAAAATGGAAGTCCGCAGAAATGTTGAAGGAGCTTCACTTTGCTGAGTGCTGCAGCTGTCACAAACCTGCTGGCAGAGGGGCCAGCACATGGCTCCAGTCACGAGACCTCCTTAAAGACTGATGAGGTGAACCAAGCCTGGGCTGCCTGGCCCCAAGGGGGCAGAATGCATCCCCAGCCTTTATTCTCCCATGGACTCTGCAGTGTAAAAACATGTTGTCCGCCCACCCCACACCCATGGGTCAGCCAGTGACCCCAGAACAGAGTCTTCCTGGGATGGCACACTCACTCAAGACCACTGCAGACCAGTACCAGACAGCTGGAGGAGGAGAGGGCAGCAGTGGCATCAACTGCAGCCCCATGGCTGCCAGCTCCTGCGTGAAATGGAGCAACTGAGACTGGTCAGTTATGTGGACAGGGTGGGCCCGGCTCATATGGCAATGCTTGGGAGCAAGCACACACATCCACTTACTGCACATTCACCACAAGGGAGGGGGCCCCACTTCTCGACGGTTGAACTGAGGAGGCACCCAGGCCCACAGGAACTACAGAAATGGATGTTCAAGTGGTGACTTGGAAAGGGCTTCAGGGCACATCCTTGGAGCACTGAACAAGTGGCAAAAAAAAAAAAACCCGAAAAACGTCCACTAAAACTTTTCATGAATAATAACCTATTATACTTTAAAAAGAGTTTTACTTTCCTCTTGTCCTGTATTTTTGCATGGGGCCCTCTGAATTAACCAGAAATCTCCAGGATTTCTTCATGCACAGGAATACAAATAAATACAGCTTCTATTATTTTTTAATTAAGGGAGGTTGCATTTAGTTATTTCCCATGCTTGATTCATGAAAAAGAAATCCTGAAGTATATCTGTAAAACACCAAACTCAGGACTTCTTCTGAACTCCTCACTGAAGAAAGAGAATAAAATGACCAAACAACAGGTATGACCCATATTGTCACTATGCTAGCGGTCTCTCTGATTAGAAAATAATCCTGCCATTCACATCCAGATCACTTATGCAAAATATTTTCCAACAATTCTTTGGTTATATTGCATTTATCTTCCTTCTCCTGCCTCCTCTCCTGCTCATCTTCCCCAGGGTCCTGTTACCTTCTTCCTTCTTTCCTCCCCTCTACTTTCTACCTGTTCCCTCCTCTTCTCCCTCCTCCTATGCCCTTCCTCCTCTCTTGCCCCTCACTCCTCCTTTCCTTTCTTCTTTCTCCTACACTTTCACTTTCTTCTACTTCTTTATGGTTCTGGGGGTTGGACTCACACTAAACAGATGCTCTGCTGCTTGCTACAGGCCTCCAGTCTAGACTTCATTTCTATTTCTTTGCTGCAAACCCAGCAAAGACTTTTGTTTCCGGATTTAGTTCATTGCTACACCATAAATATGTGCTACTTCATACATTGTGGCTAATAGGTTTTGATTATGCTTTGGGCTTCAGTTAAACACATCAGAAACAGTGTGTTTGAAGGCAATCTAATGAGATATTGTTACTCCCACATTAATGAACTGGTTACTTTGTATCTTGCACAAGTACTTCCATATTGCTCCCAGTTTATTGAACTGTCTATTTGTGGTACCACCCACAGTAACACTAACCCAAGGATTGCTGGGGATCAGAATATTAAATCAAGACAGGAAAGTCCATGAGATACATATGTTAAATTAACTACTAAAAAGCCAGAAGAAAACCTGGGCCTATGTGGTTTAGTGCCATAGTTGCACAGTATAAGCTGACAACAGGACCCAGGCCTGAGTTGAAGACCTGTGGTGGATGCACACACACACACACACACACACACACACACACACACACAATTTCCCTGGTACAGTAAGTACAATATCTGTTTTCCCAATAACATGTCTGAATTCCTATCCTATGTGTTTGGATATTTTTGAAAGCTGTATTATCAAGATACCTAATTTTAATAAATGACAACCTGTTCACTATTATTTAGTCCTGGTTGGAAAATAGTTTGACACAATTTCATGTAGATAATTGAGGTTTTTCCCCAAATCGTGACTGTCTTGGTTTGTAAGAATGAAATAATTGTGCATTTAATTCATTAGTTCATAAATTAGAGAAGTAACCCTCACCCTAGAACCAACTGCTGTTGGATTCTAAAAATCACAAAAATACATGAGATTTAGTCATCCTATATTTGATCCAACTCATCTTTCTTAAAAATAGTTTGTAGTTTTACTCAATATCTTGCAATTTTCTTAACCCGAACCCTAACTGGAACATTCAGGCTAACCCTGACACTAATCATACCCTAATCCTAATATTAATAGCAGTGTCCTATTTCATAGTCTTCCTAATTCTAACTTGACTTGTTATTAGAAGATTTACTTTCAGTGTGACCTTAAATTTTCCATTTCCCTGATGCTAACACTAAGCCCAGCTGGAAGTGAAACCTAACTTTCAACCTAATGAAAGTCCAAAATTAATGTTTAAGAAAAATACTCTAGTTTTTATTCATTCTAATGAAAACTCTAGTTTGCACTACGGAAATGTGTTTCAATTTTCCCTAATTCCCACAAATTTCTTGACTCTACCTCTGAAGTTATCTTGTTCCCTAACATGAGCCATTATATTACTTGACTTCAAATTCTCTTATCCGGAAAAATACTGTAGGTTCCATTGATCCTACCTTTTCCTGAACCACTGTATCCTAAAACAATTTCAGATTAACTTATCATCTTATTTAATGCTAACTCTCAACCTAAACCTGGCTGGAAAACTCTCATTAAATCATTATAAGAACGATCACTGACAAATAAATATAATTATAATGCTCTAGTTACTATTCAGTCTCACATTTTTTATTCTACTTGTTAGTGAAAACTCAATTTTATACTAAAACTTTCCTATTCATAACACGAATCATAATTAGAACAAAGTACTGACCCTGATCTTAATCCAAATTATATGTCAACACTAATACTAACACACGTACACTAGTTTTGATTCATCCTAACTTGATTCAAATAAGCCTTCCAAACAAAGGTTTCCATTTTTTCTAATATCTTAGTAATTTTCTAACCCTAAACTTAATCTTAGCAGGAACATTGAGAATAAATATAAGCCTAACTGCAAGTAAATTCTGATATTAATAGCAATATTCTAATGCACATTCATTCTAAATCTTACCAGGCTTATTCTAAAATTTACCTTAAATTTGAGCTTCATTTTTTTTCTCCTTCACTCTAACCCTACCCATGGCTGGAATCCTAACCATAACCTTAACACTAAGGGTATCCCAATTCTAAAATTTATGAAAAATGCTCATTTTGTGTCATCCTAACCAAAATTCCACTTGTAATTCTTGAAATAAATTGCAGGTTTTCCTAAACCCTACAGATTTTCTAACTCTTATGTCTCAATCTATCTTATTCCATAAGAGGAATCCTATCCCCATTGATCTCAAATCCTCATATTATGAAATATATTGTACTTACATTATCCCAGCCTTTCCTGAATTCCTAGAACCTAAAATAATTTCAGATTTACTTAACATTTTTCCCATTACTTTTTTTTGTTGGTTATGGGGCTTGATGTCTGGGCCTGGGCACTATCCCTGAGTTCTAGGCATGGACCCGACCCCTGAGATCTTTAGTTTAAGGTGTGCACTTTACCACTTGAGCCACAACACCACTTTCTGATTTTCTGGTGCTTAATTGGAGATAAAATTCTCAGAGACTTTCCTTCCCAGGCTGGCTCTGAACTGTAATCCTCATAAATCAGTTTCCCGAGTAGCTAGGATAATAGGCGTGAGCCTCCAGTTTAATCCATTTCTTTACTCAATCCTCAACCCCTTTAACCAGAAACCTAATCCTAATCACAATCTGACAACACCAAATGGTTAATGTAAGGAAAATTGTCCAGACTCTATTCAATCACATGTTTTGCTTCTACTTCTTATTGGAAAACTAAATTTTACCCTAAAGCTTACCCTTCCCTATCCCTAAGAAGAACTAAAACAGCAACTCACACTTTAAACCAAATTATACCTGAATGTTTAAAATAACGCCAACACTGGTTTTCATTCATTCTAACTTTGAGGCCATTCATTCTTCTTAAAATATGTTGCAGTTTTACACAATATCTTACATCTTTTTTCTCATCATAACCCCAGCTCTAACTGGAACACCTTGCCTAATCCTAAGCCTACGTATAACCGAATCGTAATGTTAATAGCTAGCCTCTATTTCACATTTATCCTATCTCTTGCTCAGCTTGTAGGTCTAAATTTTACTTGCGTTTTGAAACTAAATTTTTAAAAGTGCTTTTCTATTTCCTCTCAAGTTTTATTTTTCATTATTTTTTAAAATTTTATTTTATTGTAATGAGGCTTACAGAGGGATTAAGGTAATGAGTACATTTCTTGTTGAGCAGTGTTACCCCCTTCAATGTTGTTGTCCCACTGTCCATTCCCTCTCCCAACTCCCTCACTCTTCCTTCCCCATGATGAAAAGTTCTTTTTCAATATAGTGTGTTGTGAGTATCATTGTTGCAATGGGTCATCCTGTGTTGAACCTAATTTTCTGTTTCTCTAACCCTAACTCTAAAATCTGTCTGCGATCCTAACCCTAACCATAATAATAATAATAGCTCTATTCAGAAGTTAGCAAAAAATACTCGTTCTTTTTCATCTTGTTAATCCACGGTACATATTGAATTAATTTGCAGTTCATCTTAAATTTTCCAAATTAGATTACATGTGCATATATAAAGATGTAATTTGATGTGAAAAACAGACGATCTTTGGAGGAAGGAGTAATAAAAAGGAAATACTAGGAGTATAATCAAATGTTTTAAATATATTTTGGAAAGAGCATAATGAAACTGCCACTTCTGAAACTTAATAACCATTAACAAAATAACTAAAAATTAATAAATAAATAACACACTGCCTTCCAATATTCTTTAAGAGAGCCATGATATGTCTTGTGAAAGAAATACTTGTATTAGATAAACTTTGTTCATGCATAATTTATATTGTTATTGGCCAATTAATTAACTTAATTAATAAAAGCTTATCAAATAATATTCCATGACAAAAAACATAAAACAGTTACTTCTTAATTGTTTGAGAAAAAGTTATAGTCATGAGTTTTAGGAAACTAAATTTTTATTTCCTTACAAAGCAATGATTTAGGTTTACTAATCTAGTATTGGTAGTATGTTTAGAGAACATAATTGGCATGAAAAACAACTGTATATCGTGTCTTGGATGAGGGATATTTAAACATTGTCTTGTATTCAAATGAATACTTTGGTTTACTTTTTAAAATAAATACAATTTTATCTTCTTTCCGAACAAGTACTTACCCTGCAATTAGGTATTTAAAAGCTAAATTTTCTATGTTTGATATATGTAGCTCTACATATTCAGAATGACATGATTTTCCTATTCGTAAATATTTATCCTCTGGGATTTTTGCTTCATCAATATAAATTTTCTCATGAGGTTGCTGTGAAGGCTCCAGTAACAAGTGTGGTCAAAAACATTTCCTGAATTCTAAATTTTAAACCTAATCATTTTTAGCCTTTGATTATATCAATTATTGTCTCTTCAGAGCAATTCAATGAAAATAAATGTTACTTTTTAAACATTTCACTCACATTGTAAATAATATTATCATAGTTCACACAGAGACTAATCATTTCAAACTCACCATATTTGAAGATCTTAGTGTGAAGAATGTAGAGAGTATAAGAGCCTTACACTCAATAATACTTTTGGTTAAATTAAATTAAATTCTATATCTGGATTTCTAAATTGGAGGTAAATCACATGGAAATAGGAAAATAATAAGAAAAATGATTACTTTGGGATAATTTTTTTCTTAATTTTTTTCTTTTTCTTTTATTGTGAAAATACTGTACTGAGGAGTTAAATTACTTGTGCAAGGAAATGAGTAAATTTCTCATCAAGTATTGTTGCCTCCTCTTTATTTCCCTTTCCCATCCAGGAAGGGTGGAGATGGAAAAATCTCCACCTCCCCACCCCTAGCCAAAGTTGTAAAGTTAATCCTTCGACATAATGTCTTGTACATTTCATTGTTGCAATGAGTCCACCTGTATCCCTAAAATTATGCAGTAAAGTATCTCTAGTAAATATATTTTTCAATAAAATGTTTCAACCCTTAGTAAAGTGCATTATACTTTAATATAAATTTTATCTCAAAATAGAAATTCTGCAACTAATCTAATGTATGTTTTTGTGCACAAAATGCTGTTATTTCTAGTCTTGTTATGTTATTTTATTTATATTTTTTAGTTGTGACATGATCCTTAATTTCATTTATTACAAACTTCTGTAATTATACAAATCATACCTGTACACATTAATTTATGTAATTTAATACACAAAGAAAATTAACTTTTTTCCTGTCTCCCACAGGTAAGGATGAGGTGCCTATGTATATTAAATGAAGCATTCTAAAAGAGAGTCTGTGTGGAATGTAAATTTGCAACATGAGGATGGGATCATGAGCACTTTCTACTTGGCTGAACAGGAATTCTTGTTTCTACAGTACTTTCTTACCATTTAATCACACAGGGAAAGCCACAAAATTTGAAGTTCATATGAAGGAATTACATTCCTAAAAGATGGGGCAACCCTGCTAAGTTCTATCTTATCACTAGCTGTTTGTGCTTGCTGGCTGATCTATTTCTCTATCATATGTTTCATGTTATTAAGTATATTAGCAAGTCAGCTGTCAGTACATTGCAGGAGACTATTGAAATCAGAGCTATTGCTGTGTAATATTCAGAAGAGAGGAAAAAAATATATTGATCTCCAACTCCTCCCTTTAGGCTTCAATATACTAATTAATTGTCAAAACAATCGCGTTAGATGTTAGTTTATTTTCCCTATTTAATTAGATATTAAGCAAGTGTTTTTCACAGTAAAAAGTGATGACAGTGGTATCAGAGCTCTGATATGAGCAACTCCTCCCTAACAAGTAATCCTCTATGGACTGTAAATATGGAAGCCACACTAAAATTCTCTCTCTCTCTCTCTATCTCTCTCTCTCTCACACACACACATACACACACACACACACACACAGCTGCCACCCAGACACATCAGAGATCAGTTCAGTTCCATTCCGTTGTAATTATAGTTGATTGATATTTGCTCCATTGGTTTTTCTTTGCTTCATGATATTGGCTGGGCCTGTATGGTTCCCTCAGATCAAGTCCCTTGTTCTTAGTGTACTGTGTTTTTGTATGCTTCAGGCCAATTAACAGTACCCTGAATACAATATCTTCAAACTTGACATTAAGTCAAACACCATGAATTCATACTACTATTCCAAAATACTAAAATGTATTGGATATAGAGACCAGAAAAACACCCAACTTGTTATTTTAGTAAGAATTGACATCATGAAACAGAAGAATGTTGATGAAGAACTGAGGTAAGAGATCGGGAGTTTGTGGGAAAATGTAGAACACTATGTGTGTTAGAGATACAGAATCATTTTCTATAGGCTCATTTATTGAAAGCTTGTAATCTTATATTGAAAGCTCAATTCACATATAAAGTTTTCCAGCTACTTTGCTTACCTATCACTTCTGATCACAAATCCTCTTATGAATTTTCATAGTTTCTTTGAATAAATCACACGATTTGCAGGTACTTCTCACTTTAAGGAAAGACAGTCTGCTTCTACAACTTTCATTCTATGTGACAAAGACTTATTTTTTGTTTCCCTGTTTGCTGAATAAATGTTTTCATAGAAACAGGATATTGACAGCAAATCTGGGTGTAATTTTCATTTTTTTAACTTTCAAATATAATATAGATTTTGTATTGACTAGTCATTTTCTAAAAATGAGTGATATTCATGAACAAAATATTTTGTTGCCTTTAAGTCAATTGAGAATGGCTGTGGTAGTTGTGTCTAATTGAATTAACTAATATATTATTCATGTATAAACATGTGCATTGCACTTTTTTATTTTTATTTATATAAAATAGTTCCCAAGGGTTTACTTTAAAGTGATAATGGGGATAATTGCCTTCTTGTTCCAAACATTATATTAACTTCATTAAAATTACTAGAAACACATGATGTTTACAGGAGCAATATAAAAGATGGGAAAATATTTCTAAAGAGAATGATTTATTGATTAAAACATAGAATAGAGTAAAATAATCAGGTCTCATGCTTGAGAATGCATAAATTTCATAGCAATGTAGCTTAAAAGTTGACTCAGATATAAATACATATTAATAATACTGAGCTTTACATCACAATACAAGCAATATAGGTATTTTAAGGAAGTGGTCATTCAAGGCCCTAAATAGCTAATGGATGAAGAATGGAATTGAAAATAGCAGAGGAAAACAATTCAACATGCAGATATTGTGATTTTATAATACTAGTATGAAAGAAATGGAACTTTTTTCTTTCTCAAAAAGACGTTTTGCCAGTAATTTCAACGTAAGACATCAGTTGTAATGAGTCTAAAGTCTTTTCCTCCAAGATATCCAAGAGTACTATACTCATCCTCTAAAGTGTAAATAATTATTTTAATTAGCTTTGCTTAATATTAATTTTCATGTAGCAAATAGGTTAAAATATCTTCTCTATTTCTCTCAATATTTCTGTCCCTTTGTGTTTCTTCATACAATCCTGAAATCACTACATAAGTAACACAAGCAGAAAAACAAAAATAACTTCCACAACCCTCACAAATCCTAAATTATGTGAACAAATCCACAATATAAAAAATAAATTTGAGGAAGAGGAAAAACCGTGGCAGAATAACAACAGAAAATTACCCTAGCAAACTCTAATGAAACAGAGATTTGGAGTCCTAGAAGGTACACCACATGTAGAGGGTCACACCAAGTCAGCTATAATTATAGATATACAGCTATAAATATAGATATAATTATAGACATACAATTCATAAGACTATTATACTATCTTCACAAGAAAACAGAAATTTATGAGAAAGTTTCCCAGCCAGACAGGTGACTGCTGTGACTGTGTTGGCCAACATATTCAAAAGCATAATTGCAGTGTGGAAATAAAAAGGCTACATGGAAAAAAGCAAGAACAGAACTGTACATTAGAAAAAGTTACACATCAATACACAGAGACAGTTCACCATACCACTGGACAGTCCAAACTGGCACTGGAACCACAAGTATTAACATCACAACATCTCACCACAACTGATTTCTACTCCCACATTTAATTGTCTAGACAAAACCCTAATTCCAGAAAAACAAATCAAAACAAAAGACCAAACAAACACCTGGCAAATCAACCAAGAATATAGAGAGTCACCTAATAAGATAATAGATCCCTCAAAAGAAAACCTCCAAATGGACAGAACAAATTAGAAAAATACAAAAGAAGTTATGTCAAGGTAGTATAATTCACACAGTAAATAACCAGGCATTAGAACAGACAATCAAGGAACTAGAAGATAGTTATCAAAATACATTAAAAACACTGCTGAAAATGTGACTAATGGAAAGATAGAAACTTTTATAAGGAAATTTGTGAATAATATGAGACCAACCAAAGATTAGCAAATTAATTAATGGAGACTGCAAACAGAAAGGTAAATAAATTCTGAGAAGGCAAAGAGTCCAAGGAAAAAAATGGATGTCTAGTTAAAAGATATGAGAGAAGACACAACTAAGAAAACCCTTGCAACCACCCCATCCAAAGAAAAAATATAAAGAAAGTACATACAAGACCTAAAATAAAGCTTTAATAAAGAGATAGAAGCCCTAAAAAATGAACAATTAGAAGACAGGGAAATCAAAAACAAAAAAGAAAGTCTCCCCAGCAAATAGATGACAAAGAAGATAATCTCAGGGTCAAAGACAGAATAGGCCTAATACAAAAGAGGAAATAATCATTTAGGATAAATCAAAGAAATAAGAAATGATCTTGCCAGAACGTCAAGACTCACTTAGAAGATCAAATTTCAGGGAGATAGTTATAAAGAACGAGAAGAGCAGGAAACTACATGGAAGGGAAACATATTACAGAATTCTAGCAGAGAACATGCCAAACATCCAAAAAGGCTCATTCAGAGAAGAGAAGCCTTTAGAACACTGAACAGATAATTCTAGAACTGAAAATCCACTACCATATCATAATCCATTAGAAGATCATTAAATACCAATAATGGATGCTTAAAGCTTCCATAGAGAAAAGATTATTTATAAAGGATATACAGTCAGAATAAATACAGATTTCTTAGCTGATATGGTAAAAAGGAGAGCCTGGCATGATATATGACAACTAACATATTATATAACTATATGATATATGATGGCTACTACACCATATATGACAACTATAAGCAACTACCAACCGTGATTATGGTCCCAAGCCAAACACTCCTTTACATTTAAATGATGTATAAAAATATTTAATGACAATGTTCCAGAGCCTGCCAGCAATGAAAGGGAATCCTGAATTAGGGGGCGAGGATGGGGAAAAATAAAGACATAAGACAAAGGATGGGGTAGGGAGGTCTGCAGCTCAAGACTGCAGCACCGTTTATTTTTAACTTTTTTTAATATATACTATTAAAAGTCAAGAGGTAACATAAGGTTACAATAGTCCCAAAAAACAAGAAAAATTTTAATGAAAACAGAGTGTAGTAAAAACAAGACAAAGTCAACAAATTCTACAGACATAGCAAAACAATCCCTGGCTCCTGGTGTTTTTTAAGTAAGCCAGTTCCTTGTACATGTCTTCAAGTGAGCACCAGGGTCAAGATGACCTTTAAACTTTATTGTCGGCTCCCAACATCTCCCCCATTTTGTTTAAAGAAGCTAACCTGCCTTTCTTAGGTTGGGTGGATTGCCTTGTCTGTATTACCCCTCTTAGGGAACTTCTTTAGAGTGAAGCTGTAGGCCCTGTCTTAGGTTGGTTAGACTGGCACTCCCTCTTACCTCTCTCTGGCTGTAACTCCTCTAAGGGGGAATTTTTTTTATATGGAGCTTGATCTTATGTAGTTGGGTGGCTAAACTCATATAAGAATTTTGCAGTGTATGTATAATACAAGGAAGTCATACACAAACCATTAGCAAAAGCATTCCCAGGCCAAGCAATGATATTAGCAATCCTTTAACATAAGTCAGGGAAGGGATATAGTGTTGAACTTATTTAAACAATTTTTTAGCAGTTTTTGTCACTTTAGAGTCCAGAGGTAGGGCTTATGTAGTATTATGAGCAAGCTAATTAAGATAATGTGCAGTTTGTACATTTTGTGTTAGTGCCACAGCAGCTGCCGCTGTGGAGGCAGCTAACGAATTAAAGGCCAAAACATCAGCTACAAGTAGCCCAACAAATCGATGAGGGCGCATTAGTTCTTTTAATTGTCTTAACACCTGAATGCCAGAATCTTTATACCAAGTTTTAGAAATAATTACAGGAAGCATAACAAAAGATGGTTGTCTAACAATAAGTATGGATTTAGTTATGGCGCTATATGAGCAATCAGTAAAAGAACAATTAATAGCAGGAAACATTAAAATAATTAGATCCAACAGAAATATTAAACAGTCCATACATAATGACATAGGGTGGTGATATACAACTCATAACTTTTTTAAAGGATGAATTGGGTCAGGTTATTTTGTTGAGTGTAGCCACCAGCATGCAAACATGATGTTGAGGATGCCCATTCGTCCACCACAGTCCAAGATTGTACTTATTAGTAAGATTAGCTCCAGACCAGTTAATTGAGAGTTATTTCCAGAAATATTGGTAACAAATGGCTGTATATGTCTGCACTTTATTGGATGAGGCTCTCCTATAGATACTACTATTTGTGAAGAATTAATGCAACGCAGTATCATATAGGATGGAGTAGAATTTGCATGAACTGGGTGCCCAGTTGGTAAAGATGTCATGTGTATATTGTATATTTGATTTTTGTCTGGGATCCAAATTTTTTGAGTCCTGGCTGGCATGTGTATATTGTATATTTGATTTTTGTCTGGGATCCAAATTTTTTGAGTCCTGGCTGGCATTATAATACAGCCTGGAATGGAGCCTTTAGAGCTGGTGGTAAAGCATAAAGGAGTTCCAATGCCTGAAGCTGAGATATTTCTGATCTTGGTGTGCTGGATGAAGGGATCGGGGCTGTATTGTATGCTGATCTATTGATGTGAATGAGTACCTCAACTCCCTCCCACAATCAGGGGATAAGGCATGTAAGCCCAATGTGTCAGCGTTTGTGTCATCTGAATGAAACTCCACAATCCTAAATCAATGCTCAGGCAACCAGCGGGATTTATTTTCTTCCTGCAAAAAAAACACAAACATGTCCTTCACCCCATGTTAAAACCGCATATGACCCCATGCCAATCACCTCTTAAAGGATCCTTCCACTAAATTTGGACAAAAGCTCTTTGCTCTCTTTTTTTCCCCCAAAACCGCTGTGCTGTGGAAAGGCCATTATAATCCAAACTTAAAAAATTTAGTACAAATAAAGCATTAGAAGAATATTAACAGGAAAGAAGTGGTATAATTTCCCCCTTTTGATTAAAAAATTTGGTGTTTTAACAGCCCGTTGGCTTGTTTAACTATTTCTTGTCCTTGAGGAATATAGAGAATACCTGTAGAGTGAAAAATCTGGTAAGATTTATGAAAAGCTTGTCCAACATATCTCGCACCATTATCAGTTTAATATGTTTAGGAAGTCCCATAGTGGCAAAGCAGTGTAGGGAATGAGAAATACAATGTTTGCTAGTCTCCCCGGCAAGAGGAGTAGCCATAATAAAATTAGAGTAGGTATATGGTAACATGGACAAAGCGAAGACAGCCAAAAGAAGGAATCAGGCAGGAGTTTAGTCTACTTTCTTCATGGTGGAGGTGGTCAGGGTACCGATGTAGATTTTTTTTAGGTGATTGTCAGGCTGTAGCAGCAGCAGCAGCAGGGTCTCTCAGTGGCTCCAAGGGACTGTCACAACACTTGCCGAGGTCTAAATTTCTACACAGACTGTTAAGGATACAAGTAATACATAGGCTTGGCAGGCTGTGGACCCACTAGATTTTAAGACTATTTAGAAAATAGCCCAGGACAATTTACCAAGGTGACAACCTTTTTAACTAGATAGTTTTTTTTTTAATAAGGCTGATTTTTTAGGCAGATATAGAGGGCTCAGGCCTGTACTACTATTTTCCATGCCTTTATCTTCTGTCGATTTTGCCACATTTTTTTAATAACTCTGGTCCCTTGGTTTAAAAAGGAATGATGGGCGAAGATTTATCTTTTGTAACATTTTAAAGCTGACTTAGAGGTGTTGATCCTACCTAACCAGGAACCTATAATCTTAGTCTATTTTACAAAGAGGTTACCAGGGTTAGATGTCATGAAGAACAATATTTTAACATTTGACAAATGCACAGACTTTTTTTTCCGGCTACAGCAATGTAGCTTGTTTAGCACTATGATTTGTAAAAGCATCTTTAGGAATGTGACCTCTAGTGACCCTAAAAATGTCTAAGTCACCTGTGCAAGCCTTTAGACATATGTTAATAGAAACACACTTTCAGGCTTACAAACTTTTTTTTTTTGAACAGATAAATTTTATGTAGCTGGTGTTAGCTCAAATGTTATTGCCAATTAGGGTTTTTGGCACATACAGGAGTTGGGTTTGAAGCCATCCTCCAGATTTTATAATTTTAGCTTTTTAGTACTATCACAGATTACTGACAAGTTCCTGTCCCTACAAGGTAGATAGTCATGGACATTAGGCATGCTTACAAACTATCTTCCCATGACCTCCTGGCTCTGACCAATTTTTGAAGGGCCATGCACAAATGACTCTAGGATCTGACATATTTGCCATCCAAGCAGTGGCTTATTGCCTCTGGATGCTCTTCCATTGTTTTTGTCCAAGGAATGTCTTCTCTACACTGGGATAAATGTCTTATTTGCATTTCCCTTAGCTGGTCGCTGGACTCAAACTTGGGGCCTGAGTGCTGACCATCAGCTCTACAGCTCAAGGCTAGCACTCTGTCACTTTGAGTCCCAAAGCAATTCTGCTTGCACTTTTAGCACTCTGCTGGCTGAGTAGAGGTGACAGTCTCACAGGGACCTTTTTCTGCCCGGGCTGGCTTTGAACAAGTTTGTAGATCAATGAGTCTTATAAAAGGCCACTTTATTCCAATTAAAAGCAATAAGGTGGTCAACATAGAATTAGCTTTTAAGCATGCTCTTACCTGAAACATATTAAGAGCCAAAGTTACATCAGACAAACTAGTAAGAATTTTTTGTGTTTGGTTTTGAGCTTGCTGGAAACTTAATAAAGCTATATGAGTAAACTGGAATAGCAATTAAGCAATTATTTTGGCAATTGTTATTTTTCCACTTTGAGGAAGAACAATTTGACTTTTAAACTTTATATCCAGAAATCCATTTCTAACTTTTAACCCTCCTATTAATCTCTTATTATATTATATTTTTGGTTTTAGTTACATTTAAAAAAATCTTTTAAAATCTTGAGGCCAACGGTCACTTATTGTTTTTTGGCTGTTTGTTTTAAAACAGACACACATTAAAATGTTTAAACTTAAATGACAATTTTTAATGTAAGAATTACAATCACCATTCCTGTACCAAGAAGTTAGACTTAACACCTTTATGACATTTAAAAACATATCCTAATTATAGAATATTATTGAAAGTAAGTCACATTACACAAATATGTTTTAAACCCTCTTTTTAAGTCCAAAGGGCAGTTTTAGCAATAGTAATCAGATCATCACATCACTAATTTTTATTAGCATGTTTTTAGTATTTATCTGTACTGAAAAAGGACAGAACAAACCTGGGCCACTTGGCCCCTTAAGATAGGGTTTTTTTTGTTGGCTTTTAAGTTTTTTATTTTATCTCTTGGGTTTTTGAATGAAAATACACAGTTTTAGACAGACAGAACAGGTAATGTTTTTGACAGTGGTAAACAAAATTTTATATTTAAAGGTTTAATATTTATTTTCAATGTTTAGCAAAGAGAACTAAATTTTAAAGAGCCAATGTATTTTTAAGCCAGATAACTTGATTAGAGTGTAAACAGCCTTATTTATTTTAAAATACCAGATTTTTTTATTTTTAAGTTAAAGTATCCTTAAAAAGTCATTGAAAACAATGTGAAAAATTTTTTAAATTTTTGGTAATGTCCAAACCTCATAATCTTTTGCATGTTAAAGTCACCCAATTGTTATAGCATGTTGACAATTTTTATCTTGAACTCTTTTACAAACACATACAAAACACACACAGGTCTTAAAGCACATAAAATTAAAACCAGTTGTATGTATTTTTAAAACTTGTACCAATTTTAAAACAGAACTAGACAAGACAATAAACAAAGGCTGAGTTGGGGGCTAATGGGCCCCCAGTTTATCCCTACCTCAGAAAACATAACAGAAAACACACCGAAGTAAACAAGACAATGAAGTGGCCACAAAGACAAAATTAGTTCTCAGTGAATGGGACAACATCTCACCACCATACACAAGTGGGACTCAAATCCACTTACCAGGGGACTCGAACCCCCTTTACTCACCTCCGGAGGATTTTTTTTTTTTGATTTCTGTAAACGTTGACCCAGGGGCCTTTCAAGGCAGAGGAGAATTTTTAGTCATCATGGGACAAGGGAAAGAAGTCCCTAGCGGCCATCACCTCAGACTGACAGGTTTTCCCCCATACTCAGACCCCCTGGGCAAAGACCCGAGGCTAAGATCATGTTGGTGTCACTTGCAGGTGGTCAGTGGCAGTTTTTCGGCTGCGAGTTTTTCTGCCAGCCCTTTTAAGTTATTGTTAGATTCTCCAGGTTTTTTAACCCCCACTTATGGATCCATAGAGGGTGGAGGAGGTGGCAATAGAGTAGAAAGGGGAGGCAGTTTAAAGCGTAAGTAAAAAAGAAGGAACTAGAGAGAAACATATTAAAAGAGGGTGTTAGCCAGTCTCCTCTGGACTCTCCTAACAGTAGGTGTATAACATAGCAGGACATATCACATATTTCTGAGTCTTAACTCTCATTATCAATGGACTTAAATTTCCAAATAGAAGACATATATTTGATAGGAGTATCAAAAAAAAGAAAAGACATAGTATCTACAAAAGACACATTTTATTGACAAAAACAAACACATACTCAAACTGAAAGGCTGGTTGGAAAATTTTCAAGCAAAGGGACACCATAAACAGGCTACAGTTGAATTACTAACATAAGATGAAATAGAAGTCAAGTCAAAATTAGTAGGAAGAGACATTACATATTGATAAAGGCAACTTTCCATTAGGAGGATATAACAAGTCTAAATATCAATGCCCTGAATCCTGGAGCATTCCACTTCATCAACCAAATACTCCTTAAACAAAAAATCACATCTCAACACATCATTGTCATCCATGGATGACCTATCCAGGAAAAACTCAATGGAGAAACTGCAAGCTTAATAACAACACTGACCACGTAGCCCTAACAGACATCTACAGAATATACGTTCAGCATCAGAATATACATTCTTCACAGCAGGTCATGGAAGATTCTCCAAAATAGAACACATCTTATGTCACACAGAAATTCTGTCCAAATTGAAAGAAAAATTATGTGAATTCCCATATCTTGTTAGGCTATAAGTGAATAAACTTAGAATTAAACAGATATAGCAAAAAAATAAAATGTCAAACCAATGAAGACTGAATAACACGTTGCTGAATGACCAATGGGACACTGAAGGGATTAGAATGGATATCTGAAAGTTTCTGGAATTTAACAAAAGTAAACAGACAAATTACTGGGACACAGTAAATGCAGTACTTAGAGGAAAATGTATAGCTCTGAGTCCCAACATCAAGCAATTGGGAAAATCTCAAATGAATATTTTAATTATGTACCTCAAGCTCCTTGAAAACAGGAACAAGCCCAAACCCAAAGCAGTAGAGAGAAACAAATAAAAAATTGAATCACAAATAACTAAATAAAGACAAAATAATACGCAGAAAGAATCAACAAATCAAAGTTGGTTTTTTAAATAAATTAACAGACTTGACAGAACCATACCAAATTTGACTAGGAAGAGAACTTATATAGATAGATAAATAAAAATCCTGCAGATTGGGAGAAGATCTTTACTTGCTCTGCAATACACAATGGCCTCATATCTCAAATATATTTGGAGTCCCAAAAGTTAAATTCCCCCCAAAAAATCCTCAAAAAACAACAACCCTCTTAATAAGTGGCCTAAAGATTTAAAGAGAGACCTCGCTGAAAAACAAGTATGCATGGCCAATAGACACATGAAGAAACATGCAACATTTCTGGCCATAAAAGAAGTTCAAATCAAAGCAACATTGAGATTCCACCTCACCCCAGTTAGAATGACCATTATGAAGAAACCTAATAATAACAGATGCCTGGCTGGTTGGGATGTGGCCCAAAAGGAACATTACTACACTATTGGTGGAAATTTAAACTTCTTCAAACACTCTGTAAAGAAATATAGAGGTTTATCAGTAGAGCTCCTCTATGACCCAGCAATGATGGATCAAGAAATTGTCATATATATTCACAACAAAACTCTATGCTTCCGTCAGAATGAATGACATTGCCCCATTTGTAAGGAAATTGAATCATTTGGAAAACATAATAAGTCAAACAAGCCAGACCCATAGTATCATAGGCTACACTTTTCCACTCATTTGGAAAAACTAGAATATGTCTAGGATATTCACAATAGCTCAATAGCAATATGCATATCACCATATAAAATGATGCTTATCGAAATGAGGTCCAAGAAATGGATACAAGTTGATTGTATAGTGAACGGTTTTTAGTTATTTCTATTTAGTTTTTACCCTTTGGTTTATTCCTTGTAGTCACTGTTTTTGATTTATGTATCCTTTGTCTTATACATGTTAACCTGATTTGGGGAAGGGAAGGAAATCACAGAAATGGTGGGACAATGATTAACCAAAGCACCACTGATATACAGTAGAAACTATGTTAGAAATGAACTTTACAACTTCGTAGGAATGGGATGTCAGGGTTGGGGGAAGAAGGAAAAAATGGGGAAGGGGTAACACTGTTAAAAATGTACTCATTACATATATAACTGTAACCCACCCATCTGTATATCACCTTCATAATAAAAAAATACCCAAAAAACAATTAGAGAACTCACCCAAATAGAGAAAATTACAGACAAAAATGAGACAACACAACAGATATAAGCAAAATTGAGAATGTTATAAGAGAGTATTTTGAAAACCTTATGCCAATCACCTGGAGAATCCTGGAGAATTTGATGCTTTCCTATACTCCATCTGAACCAAGAAGTAACACATAAGAAGTAATGAAAATGAAATGTCAATAAACCACTTTCCATTCCAGAAAAAGCTAGGACCCAATGAATGTACCATGAAATTTAGGCCTGCAAAGAACATACAATACAGAGATCTAACTCTTCAATGGAATATAAAGGGAAATGGAATTATCAAACATATTCTATGAAGCTAGATTTAGACCCTTCCCCAAATTACATAGGGACTCACCAAAGAAAGAGAACTATGAAATCAACTCTTTGATAAGCATTAATACAAAACTTCTTAATAAAATTCTCACCAACTAATTTCAGCAACTAACAAAAGAATCACATGGTATGACCAAATAGGTTTCATCCTAGGATTCAATTGTATTCAATACTCTTGTCAATAAACAATACAAACCATCAGCAGAAGCAGGGACAAGAAACACATGATCGTCTATAGGGATGTAGAAATAGCTTTTAACAAGCTCTAATACCCCTTTATGATTAAAAAAGTCTGAGAAGCTAGGAATGCATGGAACATTCCTCAATATAATACAGAGCATATATATGATAGAGATAATTAGCATTTTCCTAACGGTGGAAGCATGAAGACATTAAAATCAGGAATGAGACAAGGATGTCCACTCTCTCTACTACTCTTCAATATGGTAATGGACTTTCTAGCAAGAGCAATAGGCAAGAGAAAAACATAAAGGGGATCCAAATAGGGAAGAAGGAAAATTACTCCCTTTTTACAGATGAAATGATCCTGTATTTAAAGGGCCCTATAGTTTCATCCCTCAAGTTAAGTAAAGGTGATACTAACCTTCAACAATGTAGCAGGGTAAAAAACCCACAAGAATCAGTAGTTTTTCTGTGTTACCAACAATGGGAAAATCCAGGCTGAAATCCAGAAAACAATCTCATATATATTAGCCTCAAAATCAAATCTAGTCTAATCTAAACAAAACAAAACAACAAGAAAACTAGGAATTAATTAATTTAACTAAAAATGTGAAGGACCTCTACTGTGAAAACTTTAAAAATTTAAATCACAGTCTGATAATGACCCAAGGAAAATAATACAATAAGAGCTCATCTCAAGTAAAATGAAGAGCAAGGACTGTGGGCAGGGGTCAAGGGATAGAGCACTTGCTTGTCAAGCACCAGCTTCTGAATCAAAACCCCAGTACTGCCAAGGGATAAAATAAAGTATTAAAACATAAGGAAAGTTGCAGATAATAGTATGATGGATGACATGGAGGTACACACCTGTAATCCAAACACTTGGGAGACTAGGCAATAGAATTGTGCTACATAATGACACTGTATCTTAAAGAATAACACAGAATAAAATAAATCAATCTACATTTTTAAAGACTAGGGTGTAGTTCAAGTGTAATTCAAGTAGTTTTGCATGTGCAAGGAATTGATACAATGCACAAAAATTACATGCTTTAATAACTACAATGTCAGTTTATCAATGCAGTACTAGATGCCCCTTGGCTGGAATCCCTCTTTAGGTAATGTAAGACAGTTGGTACACCTGTCTTCTGGGCTGGACTGAGGGCGTTGCTTGGCAAACAATGTTTTGATCTCCATTCGTGGATCCCACTTACAACTCTTTCTTTAGTAGACCCCCTACAAATCTCTCCCATCCCAATAACAGCCTTCTGGCTTTCAAGTGAGGTTATCTTTGATATCTCTTAGGGCTCTCCTCCTCTTTGTCTGGAACTGCTCTGCTCCTGTACCCACATTCAGCGGCTTGTTCTGAGAAGAGTGGTAGCTATTTTGCTAGCCACCTCTATCCTCTGTCATCTTCTCCTCAAATTAGTCTTTGGTATCAGTATGACTCTGCTCAGAGGGGAGAGCCAGCCAGGGCTGGCTTTGTACCATGATCCTCAGATCTCAATCTCCTGAATAGCTAGGATTACAGGGGTGAGCCACCTGCAACTGCAACCTGCAGGAACATTTCAGAGGAATGGGATAGCTCAACTGCACATATATTCATTAGCGACTGCCCAGGGGTGAGCCAGATGCTTACACCAAATCCACTGACCTTGATATTGCCTTTGTGTCCAAAAGGACGTTTTTGGACTTAAGGTCTCAGTGTGTGATTCTATTTTGGTGCAAACAGCACTTACAATTTGTGTGGCGAGCCTCCTGGCTTCATCCTCATATAGGTGGCAGGATTTTAAGATCTACCCCAGGAGGTATCCCCCAGTGGCCATTTCCATGATGAGATACTCGTACTCTTCCTTCTCCATAACCTGGTACTACCTGATATTGTGTTTCTGCCATAACTTCTTAAAAATGTCCACCTCATTCTTTATTCGATGATGAGGACTTTCACTTCCAGAGTATTTTAAATGCCACGTCCTTGTCTGTGACATGGTGTTGGGCCAGCTTCACTTGTACATAGGTACCTTTGTCGATGAGCTCTTTCATGAGGTATTGTTTGATGGTCTCCTCCTTCAAGAAGAAAGTAGGATGATACTTTGTTTTCTTCCATCCTTCTGCTATGATGGCAGGTAGCAAATCTACCTAAAATAAACTAAATAAATTAATGAAAATCCCATAAAATTTTAAAAGAAATACCAAAATGTAAATGACAACCAGTCCCCACAAACAACAAATCATTTAGATTTGAGTCAGTCCTGCGGGTCATCAAGCAAGAGCTCCCAGCTCTGTTAACTGACATAGGTTGGAGCACAATGGCTTCCTATATATCCTGCATGGCCTCACACAATGGAGCAATCGCAACCAGGCATTGTGATATCATGGAGGAAATGGATCAATCAGAGTCTGAGGTCAGAGAAAAAGTGGACCAGTCATAGCCTGCCAGCCTTGACAGCTGTTGCTAAGGAATCCAGCTGGGCTTGAGGTTACTCTGGTCATTATCATAGCATTTCTGAAATCACTAGGACAGTGGTCAAAATCCTCTGATTTTCTAGAGGACTACTGCATCTTATAAATTGCTTCTCTCGAGACACTAGCTAACAGCCTCCATTCTTGATGGCCACCTTATCCTATGTCTTGTTCCAGCAATGGCACTGCACACTCCCTCCTTCTCAAGGACAGCCGTGTCTTATAACTTCCTCCTGAGAGGACAAGTTCCAGGCTAGCTTTGAGCCACCATCCTCACAATTCACCTTCCTGATTATTTAGGATTATAACACTGAGCAATCAGTAAGTACTTAGCTCATCTCTTACATTTGGAGGAAGTGTATTTGTTATAAAGGTGGATTTTAGATATTTCCTTTTAGCGCTTTAAATTTGTTGCTCTTGCTGTCTAATAGTTAATCTAGTTTCTGATGAGAAATTTGTCATAATATCATTGAAGATCACTTTGGTGTGATGAGTTGTGTCTCTGCGCCTTGTGAGGTTTTCGGTCTTGGTTCAATTAGAATATATCTTAGTGTGGACCTGTATAATTGTGTTAAATGACTTTTTTGGGCTGGTGGATTCCTGCATAGAAGGGTTCGTGCTTTCAATCAAAATTGGGAAGGTACTGATTATTATTCCTTCAAATACTCGATATTTCAATTTTTCCCTCTGTACATTATACATATATACATTATACATACATTACATATTCACATTATATATGGAATATACATATTTTGCCTAAATATTTATATCATACATACATTTATATACATATATTATTTTTACATGGCTTCCACTTTTGTGATTGTTTATGGTAGGATGTTTAGATTATTCCTAGCTGCTCCATCAGAGTTAGAGTAAGCAAAGCCAGCCACACACTCCTCTCTCTCTCCCTCTCTCTCTGTCTCTCTCTCTCTCTCTCTCTCTCTCTGATTTCCTGCCTCTGTCAGTTCTCTGAGCACAGGGCCATTGTTTATCTTCTAGTGTGTGATGTAATCTTTTGCAATGTCATGTTCTGCTTCAATGGCCACCAGGCCTGCACCTGGAAGACCAGCTGCTCCAAAGTCAGCCTGCATGGGTGCACCTGCCTGCCTCTGTCTTGATGTCAGAGCCCTTGAACCTACTGGGGTGGCCTTAGCAGATGCTCCTGTGCCAGGACTGATGACTGGTGACTGTGGGTGCAACAAGCACAGGCTGTTTTTTTTATGCATTGGAGGTCTGAGGTGGTGCTTGGGGGTGTTGCCCTGTTGGTGGCTATGCTTAAAGCAAGGCTAGGGGCTGCAGAAGCCTCACTGTGGACTGACTTCCGGGTACAGCAGATGCCACGGTTTTCTCTGGGCTCTTTTCAGAATACATGGGCAGGTTCAGGAGAAGAACCTGGGCTCAGGAGGCCCCTAAGCACAGGGTGGGCAATGGAGCTGGGAGGGGTAGGGTTGTCTAGGTTGGCAGGGGGCAGAAGATGAGCTTATATTAGTAGGCTGCTGGCTTATAAAAGAAAAGCTAGACTTGCTTGCTACCCAGAAATATCCCTCTAAAAGTGGTTGCACCAGAGAGTCCCATGTTGGTGGGGGAAAACAGCTAAAGACTGCAGTAGATGGACCAGGATCATTTGGTCCTGTTTTTGAGCAATTAAATGGTGTCTCTGGCAGGGGGAATCTGAAGGTTCCTTAACACTGCAGATCCAAGAAAGCCAGAGCCCAAGCAGACATCAGGGTTGGCCAGCTGTGCAGTGGACAGGCTGGTACATGAAACCTTGCCGGAAGGCTTTGCAGAGTCCACAACCTGGCCCACCTACTGGCACAAGAACCTGCCGAGCATCCCCTCAACCATAGAACTTGGAGACAGCAGCTCTCCCAACTTGGACATGCAATGTCCAGCTGTCAGAAGGCTGCTGTGGTCAGTGTGGGTCTGGGAAGAGTGGCACGCCTGCTGCTGGAAGGAGCAGATGCCCCTTCCAAGGCATCTGGGGGAAGGGGAGTCCCTGGAAATGGGCTCATGGAAAGGCTAATCTGTCCATCCTAAAGAGAACACCTCCAGATTGTTTGACTGTTTGGTTGGGTGGGGGGTTCGCCTCATAGAGGCAGTGGTATTAGGAGAGAGTGTTGGTGAGGCTATCCCAAAATTAAAGCAATTGCTGAGGGAGCAAAAGGGTAAGGTTTGCTGAACATCCATGGCAGGTGGAGTTGAGGCCATGGCTGCTTCTGTCTTGAATGACCCACAGGCTTTGTCAGCAGAAGACAAGTGACTGGATGCTGGCATGGAGTGCAGTGGTTTTAGCAAATTAATCAGAGAGCCCTACTTGGCTTGTATGTCATTAAATAAGGCTAATACTGGGTGCAGAGTTACAGCTTTAGAGCTGAGCATCACAGCTTGATCGTTTTAAAGGGCTGCAGACACGTTCTGGAAGCTGTTGGAACTTTAGAAGGTCTAAGTACATTATGAGATTAGATGTGGACCTCTGAGCTTCATCCTTGTTTTGTGACAGGGCTGAGCCTTCCCTCCCTGCTGTCCTGGTGACCTCAGGGTGTGGGCTGGTTTCTGGCAGGTAGGAAAGTTTAGTGTCTTTTATTCCCTGAGCCTCACTCTGAAGGGCTGTTGTTGGTAGGGAGGATTGTTTCATTGGGAGGTCTTTCTTTGAGTAAGGCAATCTACATAAATCAGAGCACATCTTGGTTTTCTCTATGAATGTTTAATTTCTGTGGAAGACTGGTGCCTGAAAGGCCTAACAGTTCAAGGCTCCAGGGGCTTTCTAGGTTTCCAGATATATCCATGGCTTGTTCTTTTTCATCTTACAATGACAGCTCCAACTTTCTCCTTTAGTCATGTTCTACTGAGCCCTTTGGCTCTGGCATAAATGAGGAAAAAAGGCAAAAAAGGCAGGGCTGTCATGTTACTAAGGAAAGCAGATAGGACTGCCTTGTTGCTGAGAAAAAGGAGACAAGCCAGTCTTGTTACATGGTTTCATTTTATTCCTCAATGTTGGTAAATAAAGTCTCCAGATTGGACTTCAGGAGAATCCCATTATCATTTCTCCCTTCCTTTTCCCTGCTCTTAAAGTACTGCCTTTCCATTTAAATTCATTGTTATTTTTACTTTTTCTCAGAAGCAAAGAGGCAATTTAAAAATCTATATGTAATGTTAATTTTTATTCTTGAATTGCTAAAATACATGAAGAACATGTCAATTCAAGCAATATAAAATGGCAGATGGCATGAGTTTGATCTCTGTCCCTCTACTGTTGGTCTCTTGCTCTACCCTGCGGTGACAATTGCTACTAGTTAGTTATGTATCCCTGTATCTAAACCAAATGTGCACAAAGGATAAGCTATTAAAAAGAGACTTGCCCACAGCTACCCATGGTCCCCCAAACTGCTATCTTAGTAGGAGACCAAATTTTCATTCACACTATGGAGATTCAAATTTCTACACTCAGGTTCACAGATCTGAGCCAATTCTGTGCTGGAACCACATGAATGAAGGTGGTAGCTCATTGTTCACTAACGAAGAAGTCTGCAATAGTTGGAAATCTGCCCTCTGCCTTTCCCACTAAGTCATATATCAAGTATGAGGATTAAGGAGTTACACAGGCCTTTTAGAGTTTAATAGACTTTGGGTTTTAACTTTTGTAATTCCAAGTTTCACTTGAGATCAAATTTTGGTCCTGCACAGCAGCAACCCAAGAGGAAATGATGTCCAGATCTTGTGTAAATGTCACAGACTGTTTTTACTGAATTATCTTTTTTCCTACTGAAAAACCCCAGACTCACTGGGATGCTTTCTTCAACGTGAGGGCACCCCAAGAACCAAGACTTCAAGCCAGCAGCTGCAATAAGCAAGAGAAGTTTATTTGGCGTTTGCGCAAATGGGCTCTCTGTCCAAGGCAGACAGGAAGCCCTGAGCAGTGGTTACAGGCACTTTTAAAGACAAAAGCCACAGGATTAGCATAAGACCCCAGGTTCCCCAGGATTGGCTCAGTTTACTACACGGGGAAGTTTATAACACTCTTTGTAAAACAGTTGGCTCAGGGCAAGTCTAGGGTGAGCGGTCACCCTGGAGGAGAGTTTACATAGTTACAGGCTTGTGATTGATTAACATTTGGCCTAGTTTGCTGGGCTCGCCAGATGGTCCTTATCTTGAGGCCCCTAAACCGAGAATTTTTACACAGGAATGCAGAGGAACATACTCTTTGTTCCTTATCTTGGGTCCCATTTGGCCACTTGGGGAATTTACTTGTTATTTCTTTATTTATGACTACAGAGCTTGTCCCAGGGCCGACATTTAGACTCCGAAACTTTTTATTTATTTCCAGGGAGGGGAAGGGTCAGTGCTAGTGCAAGCAAGTTTACAGAAGCAAAACCAGCAGTTAGCAATTGTAAAATGTAACTCTAATTTTTAATCTTTCGCTACAATCCACACCTGTGACTTAAAGCTAGCTGACTGACAGCACAACATTGGATCTAGTTTATACCTAGTTCTGAAGCCTTGTTCTGGAATATGGCTGTTTCAGTCTTGGATTTAGAACTCCCCTCTTTCTCCCCCTCTCTTTCTCCTTCCTCTCTGTCCTTCAATTCAAATAATCATTTGTTGAAAAAAACGATTGGAAAATTGTCATAACTTTACCTTCCAAGCCTGACAATTATGTTAAAATAGGTGGAGAACAAGCATGATACAAAGTAAATGCACATAAAGATGCGTAAACCCACACCCACAACTACACCAGATAGACACATACATACAAACAGGAACACACAAAAAATCACAGGACATTTAAACCTTGTTTCTTAATACTTTAAATACACCAAAACATTTGTTGCAGTCAGAAAATCACTAGTGTGCACGTGCGTGCACATGCACACACACACACACACACACACACACACACACACACACACACACACACACACACATACACACTGCCAGTAGTCGAGCTTCAATGCAGGATGTGGGTAATGTCCCTGAGATTTTGTAATGAAAGCTACTTTACTCATTTGCACCACAGCTCTACTTGTGTCTTTTTAGTGGCCAATTGGAGATAAAAAGCACATGGACTTCTCTGCACAAGTCAAACCACAATACTCACATCTAAGTCTCCAGACTGATTGGACAATTTACACTCTCACCAAGAGTGATAGAGCTCCCTTTTGGCCGCATCCATAACAGCATTTGTTACTAATCACATTTACATGTTTTTATTAGCCTTCCTTACTGCAGTGAGGTGGAATTACAGTGTTGAATCGTTTTATGTTCAGAGATATTGAACATTTCTTTATGCGTCTATTGGATATTCTTACTTATTTTGAGAAGTCTGTCTTTAGGTCACTACCTCATTTATCAATTGGGCTGTTATTTGAGGATTTATTGGGGGTAATCTTTTGTGCTCTATTTATATTTTTCCTATTAGGCCCTTGTCTGATGAATAGCTCATAAAATTCTTCACCCATTCTGTGGGTTTTTTAATTTAGGTTGTCATGTTCTTTGCCAGGCAGAAACATTTAAGTTTCATGCAATTCAGTTTATCCAGGCTTTCTTTGATTTCTTGTGATTCTGGATCTTTAGTTAGAAAGTTTGGACCTGTGTCCTAGGATCCATGGTGTTTCCTCTGCCACCTATTGTAGTATTTTCATGGTTTCTGGCCTTATATTGATGGCTTGGCATATGTGGACACCATTAATTTGATCTGCCTACAATTCCTTGCTTCACAGACACAGCAAAGTGGTACCTTTTCTAAGTAAGATGAGGTGGTTCATGGTTGTTTAGAAGGGGGATGGATACTCAGAAGGGGGATGGATACTCAGAAGTGTGAATATGTAAGTCATAGGTGGTAGGCTCAGGCATAATTATTTTTAATTACATTTTAATTGTAAGTACAATGAATCCTAATCAGTGACACTTTTTTCATCACCTCTACCATCCCTGAAACTCAACTTGTTCCCCTCAATTTTCCTAGTTTCATTGGATATGAGTTGAAAATTGTGACTTCACTTCATTCACCTCCTCCTGCCTTTCAAGTGCCAGTTTCCTTATATACATTTTATTGTACTGTTAGATTTTCTAAAGGATTACACCATTTAAATTCTTTCCAACATATACTGTACTTCGTGAAATATATTTGTGTATATGTGCATACAACACTCTATATGTTTACATATAGACCTGGCTTCCACATATGAGAGAAATCATTCATCCTGACTTCACAAAATTTTTTCCAGGTATATCTATTTCTTTATAAATGATGCAATATTCTAATGGATGACTAAAATTACTCTGTGTATATATACCATATTTTCTTGATGCATTCATATGTTGAAGGCTTTTGTGCTATAACTATACATTGACAATGAACATAGTTATTTTGTGGGTATATTTTTCAGTGTAGTTGAACAAGTTTACATTCCCACCAACAATGTTTTGGGATCAGTCTAAAGTGAGATCGAAAATGAGCAGCAAGTCAAGTGGTTGTGTATTTTTGTTGTTGTTGTTGTTGTTTTTGTTCAGTCGTGGGACCTGAACTCTCGTCCTGAGTACTGAACTTCAGCTCTTCAGCTCAAGGATAGAGCACGATCACTTGAGCCACAGCACCACTTCCAGCCTTTCTGCTTATGTGCTGCTGAGGAATCAAACCCGGGCCTCATGCTTGCAAAGCAAGCACTCTATCACAGAGCCACCTCCCCAGCTCGTCTCAAGTGTTTTGGTTTGCATTTACTTTACGGCCAGAGATGTAGCACATTTTTTATGTGACTACTGGCTATTTTTATTTCTTCTGGGAAGTCTCTACTTAGTTTGTTTGCCCATTTGTTAATTGGGTTGTTAATTCTTTGCTAGTGTAATTCATTGAGCTCTTTGAATATTCTAATGTAGACATGGCAAAAATCTCTGCTTCCATAGGACCTCTTTAGCTTGCTAATGATGTCCTTTGCCATGCAGAAACTTTGTAGTTTGACACAATCCCATTTGTGAATTCTATCTTTGAGTCCAGGCATTATTGAGGGTGAACTCTGTATTCCTGTTCAGTGGGAGCCAAGGTTAGCATGGCTTATACTTTCGGAACAATCCTTCCTAGAGTTCAATCCTAGTGATGGGCAGGTATTGTTGCCCGAGTTTTACAGGTAGAAAGGTCAAAATCTAACATTTTTTTCTGATTCTTTAAGCCACACATCTGGTCAAAGCATAGTCTAGAACCTATATTATTCTTGTATAGTCTCAAGATATGTTTTCCTAGTGACTTTCTTTCTTATATTTCTTCCTTAACTCTTTACATCTGGTGTACAATTTGATGGCTAATGATCACATGGGGTATGCTGAGCACTGTAAATTGTGGTGTTGTATTGATTTTGCTGTAAGGATAATGTGCACCATGGAGTTGGAACACTACATACAAAACAATCGGGGAACTATATTTTTGTTTGTTTTGCAGTCCAGGGGCTTAAGCTCAGGGATTGGACACTGCCCCTGATGGTCTTTTGCTCAAAGCTAGTGATCACTCTACCACTTGAGCCAGAGCTCTACTTCCAGCTTTTTCTGTTTAATTGGCACCGAGGAATCAAACTCAGGCTTTCATGCATGAAGCTAGGCAAGCACATTACGTACTAAGCCATCTTCCAGCTCTTCAGTTATTTTTTAAATGCTGTTTTTTTCACGAGTTTCCACCTTTCTTGCTCATTCTGGCTTTGAACTGTGATCTTCACATCTCAGGTTCCTGAATACCTATGATTACAATGATACGATTCTGGTGCCTGGCAAATGGTGATTTTAACCTACTTTTAATTTTCGTCGTTGATGAAACAGCTGAGTAGATAACATAAACAAAGGAGAAAGGCAGAAGAAAAAAGCAACAGTAGTAGATACTTGAAAAGGAAAGGAAAGTAGAACAAAATTGGCAAAATGAAGTAAAGGTTGTAATTTAATTAGTACCAATAGACCAAAGTTGCTTTTTTATTTTACAAAAGTATAGTACTGTTACATTGAATTAACACTAGGGGAATGAGGGAACATGCAAACTGTTTAAAACATTTGAACACTTCTGTATACTATACTTATGCCAACACAATTTATTGTAAAAAAAGATGCCAACAAGGCCAAGTGTGAAAACATATGCTTGTAATCTCAATTTTTAGGAGCTAAATTGGGAGGATTGAAAGTTGTTATATAGATTATGTAAAAAAAAAAAAAAAAAAAAACAATTATGTCTCTGAAATAAAAGAAAGAAAAAAAAATAAAAGGGAAAAAAAGAACTCTAACCAAATATTTCC